>NC_142120.1:19345625-20017500 GCF_056152115.1 Neolamprologus brichardi | reverse complement strand
TATGTCGTGTAAAGCGCTTTGGGGTCCTTAGCGACTAAGTAAAGCGCTATACAAATACAGGCTATTTACCATTTCTGCTGATCCTGTTCATTGCCTCATTAGAAATGGTCTCAGATACTGTCCTGCATATTCAATAGTTATTATTATAAATATTTGTTATTTATTCCTTTTGTTTAGGTTGAATAAAATATATTTCTTATCTGACGTTCTCTCTTTCAGTTGTTTGACCAGCTGTCCATTAGTAATGGCTTACTGGTCCTGCAGGTGTTTGGTCCACTCACAATGGTTTTGTCTGTTCTGGGCATATCTGCTGCCTCTTTGGACTACAAATCTTTGCTGTTGGTGGTGAGTAACACAAATTCATACATGTGTTTGTTAAGATAAGATAAGATAAGATAAGATAAGATAAGATAAGATAAACTTTATTAGTCCCATGCGTGGGAAATTTGTTTTGTTAAAGCAGTAGGCAGTACAAAGTTGCATAGAAAAAATAGAGAACAAACACTGGAATAAGATATCCATAAGATACTGTACACAATAAAATAGAATAAAATAAAATAAAATACTATATGCAATCGAATAAAATAGAATACAAATGCTATATACAATTGAGTATAATACAACGATGCCAGAAAACGAGTAATGCACTTAGTGTTGTTGCTATTGCACATGTGTGGATGTGTGTGTTTGGTCAGTTGAAGTCTTTGTTGTGGAGTCTAACAGCAGTGGTGAGGAAAGACCTGCAAAATCTCTCCGTCCCACACCATGGGTGCCGCAGCCTGCCACTGAAGGAGCTGCTCAGTGCTGTCAGAGTCTCCTGCATGGGGTGGGAGATGTTGTCCAACAGGGATGACAGCTTAGCCACCATTCTCCTGTCACTCTCCACCTCCACTGGATCCAGAGGGCATCCTAGAACAGAGCTGGCCCTTCTGATCAGCCTGTTCAGTCTCTTCCTGTCCCCAGCAGAGATGTTGCCGCCCCAGCAGACCACACCGTAAAAGATAGCTGAGGACACCACAGAGTCATAGAAGGTCTTCAAGAGTGGGCTCTTCCCTCCAAAAGTTCAAATGTAGCATCTTTGTGAGGATCCTAGCTGATACAAGTATTCCCAACCCCTAATCCCTAATTGCATATATACAAAAACATAATTTTAACCCAAATTCTAAAGCTAAGTTTGAAGCTGCTGTCCCTAAATGAGGCTGGCCCCCAAATGCCCCTGTGTTCCAAAAATGTCCTCACTACAAAGGTTATTGGTCCAAAGTGGTCCCCCAAAAAGTACACATACAAGTACAAACACACACACTAGAGTAGTGGCATTAACCTGTAATCTTTTTTCCAGTTTTCTGCTCTGACATTTGTGGAGTTTGTGGCACTAATGATCGTTGCCTCACCCCTGGTTCAGGTTCAAGCTCAGGTAACTACCTGTTCGTTTCACTTACTGTATTTTTATACAGTCCTTGCTTTCTTGTCACCAGTGCCCCCTGGAGGTATGCAATGACTATGAAATATGAAACCGTTATCTTTGGGCTGTAAACTGACCAAATAAGAAAGTAATATAGATGAAAGTTAATTACTCTTAAAACTCTGCTTGTGTTTGTTTTTGTGTGTCACTCTTCAAACGTTTTTTTTTTTTAATTTACTGTAGATGGACTTTGCCGTGGATGAATTGTTTCTCAATGTAACACCCCTACACAAAGCAGCAGCTGACATCCAGAAAGAATTAAATAAGCTTCAGACGTCGGTAAGTGAAACAAAGAAAAAAAATAAGGATAAAGAAATGAAAAAGTGATATAACTTTTTCGTTTTTCCTGTTGTCCTGTTGTCATAGCTACAACTATGACCTAATTTTATAGACATATATGACCTGAATGAGTAATTCAACACTAAGACTAAGGATAACCTTGAGCTTTAACTGATGATAATATTTGTGTGTTTTCAAGGACTCCTGCTGTGGTTTGAGGAAATTTGAAGACTGGGATAATCAGCTTCCTGTTTCCTGTAACTGCACACCTCCTACAACCACCTATACCACAGAGTCAAGGTATGTTAAGACTGGATTTTACATAGATTAGCTGAATATTGAATTGTAGAATCATTTTTTAAATAATTTCTATTTCATAAGTTTAGAAAATGTGTAATTTGCTTGAGTTTTTAGCTGTTTTTCAGAATAAGGTAAGGTAGACCCTACAATATAGGGTCACAACAACAGAGGCGACTGTTGTTGTGATTTGCCACTGTATAAATAAAATTGAAATGAACTGAATATTTAAGTTTAATACATTTTAAAATTATTTAGCTGTCGATCAGCGTCCCTACCCTTATATGGTAATGAGCTGTGGGTAGTGACCGTTCCCCCTGCGGCCCGGCCCCAGTGGAAGAAGATGGATGGATGGATGGATGGGTTGTCTTGGCTCTTAAATTTTGGCTTTCTGTTTTTGCCCACAGTTCTCAGCCTGGTAATTCCAGCTCATATGAGCCTTGTGTGATGGTGGGAAGTAACTCTAGAGGGCAGCTTGTGCACTCCAAGGTAAATATTTGCTTCAGGGTTTTCTTCTTCTTCTATCATTAATTTTCACACAGCTCTACTATTTCCTCAGCATCTTTCTTTCTACAATTCTCCAGTGTTTTCTCCCTTTCTCTGGTTCTTTTTTCTTGCTCTCCTTTACTAGTTTTCCTGATTATCCTTTTTTCTTATGTTTTGTTCTATTTTACTATTTTATATTATACTTTTAAATGTACATTTTCCATCTTCCCACTGTACATCTTCGATCCAGTGGCAGTCTGGTTCAGTCTTTCTATTCTTTAGTTCAGTTAATCTTTTATAATGTTGTTTAGTTATAAAGACAAACAGAAGCAAATAAACGCAAAGGGAAATTTGACTTATGTATGCCAAAAACCGAAGTTTTTTTTATTAATGTTGATTCTTCACCTTTATATTTTTGGCAGCCCTGTGGTCCCATCCTAAAGAGCTACCTGAGTTTCCCAGTCAAGCTCAGAATAGGAATCATTTCAGCTTTCGCCACCATTGCAGTAAGAAAAAAAACACTCATCTTTTTTTCTTACTTTAAAACCAAGATCCATATCTTTTTTTCTTCAAAATATATAAAGAGTTGAAAAGAGAACAAACTCCAGGTGCAAATGCATGAATGCAAAAATTCTAAAATCTAAAAGTTACGATGATTGTAGATATGTTTGCATGATTGAGGAAGAGGCAAACGTTGTTCTATACCCATATAAACGTGGTTTATATGGGTATAGAAGGATTAGAGGAGAAATTTAAGTTCATAGAAGTTCCCAAGACATGAATTTTAATTTCTGGAAATGTCTAGTTTATATATGTGCTTGTCTAGAATTTCTGGAAGAGTTTCTCTGATAGTGACCATCCATTCTAAAACACTGGAAGTTTCAAGAAAAGTTTTTACTCTATGATTTCATTGCAAAATTGATTGTTTTTTGAAAAAGTCACCAGGCAACCACAGATTTTTCCCTTTTGCAAGGCAATTGCAGTGCAATTTTTACTGTGATGTATAAAATATTATACACAGTGTGTGTGTGTGTGTTTGTGTTGCAGATAACAGCCATTACTCTGTGTCTTGCTTTGGGTCTGGAAAAATACTGGAAGAAGCCTCCAGTTGAAACTACAGTCGACGACTACGACAGAGTGAAATACCAACCTAAACCTTCCCTCACCTGACCTCTGACCCCCTTTCACCCAAAATTGAGACAACGATACTAATGCGCTTCCACTCTCTGGGCTTCTGGTGCTGATGAGATGGTCCAGAATGAACACATGGTGCTTTATGGAGCTGTTGCCTGAAAATGCTAATTTGGTGTATATGGTGTAAAAAATTTCCTTCTTGAAATGTTCATCTTGTGTTTGATGGAAGGGGATCAAAACCATAGATACTTAAACTTTTCATTGTAGCAAAATACCTTCATGTATTCAGTAGCAGAAGCAAATTTCTAACAGCAGCATCCTGATGGCATCAGCTTTAACCACTACAGCTGCTTCCCATATCAACATGGAAATTTCTGTTACTGTTTAAACATGCTTCTGGTATCTAGTTAGCACAAAGCAGGTGCCATCATTAATCATTAACCTTTAGCAGCTAACTTGTGTTTTTGCAGAATGACAGTCTTTTATGGGCATAATCATTGTTTTTTGGAGAAAAATCTAAAGGATGTTAGTCTGTTTTAGACATTTTTTAAAAATAAATTGGCAATCGCTCTATTTGCAAAAACTAAAATAGAAAGTCTGGGTTTTTGGGTCTAGAATCAATTATAAATAATTATTTTAGTCTTTTAGCTCCATTCAGAGGACTTCTTTAGGACTGTTTTGCAAATGCCTCTGGACAAATTGCCACCATTTTCAGAACAATCACAGTAACAGAGGGTGTAACGGCTCTCCTGGATCTGCTCCATATTAATTCTGATTGGTTGTAAAACTACATTTTTTGGGGTAGGCATATGTTATTACAGGAGCATATTTAAACAGTGGCTTATTTGTGTTGTCTCACAACTATTTAATGGAACTTGTGACCAGTGTTGGTCAAGTTACTTGAAAAAAGTAATCAGTAACTACTTACTGATTACTTCCCCCAAAAAGTAATCCCGTTACTTTACTGATTACTTATTTTCAAAAGTAATTAATTACTTAGTTACTTAGTTACTTTTTAAAAACACGATTTACAACCTGAATAGGTAATAAAGCGATAGATCTTTCAGCCCAATTCTACTTTTTCTGCATAATCCATCATACAAAATGTAATCAACGTAACGGTAATCTAATTACCGTTTTTTTGCAAGAGTAATCCCTTACTTTGCTTGTTACTTTAAAAAAGTAATCAGATTACAGTAACGCGTTACTGCCCATCTCTGCTTGTGACACATTAATAAGTCTCTAACAGACTATAATATTTTTACTTTCATTTAAGGGTATGCGCTAGGTGTATGTTTCTTTTCTCTGTATTTCAGCAGATGTTTGAAAACTTTCTCCACTTGTGGTATTTATGTGATGTTTGCAAAATCAGTGCCAGTAACACCATCAGCTGTACTGAAAGACTACTGGGGCACAAACATACCTCTAAATAAGGAGGCAGATGCTAAAAACTTCTTTTTTTTCAATATTTGAAGAGTGATTATTATTATTATTATTATTATTATTATTATTATTATTATTATTATTATTATTATTATTATTATTTCCAGTATACATGAGTTCTCTCCTACTCGCCTGACAGCCTGCATCATCTGTGTTTGTTTGGCATTTCAAGCTGCAACCTGAAGATGGCAGCGATGGACATTTTGCAGCAAGTCAATGTGTGGGTGGTGTGCTTTGTAAAATTAAATTCTTAAATCTGAACTTGTTTCTAATCATCTTCAGTGACTAAAACCCTCAAGGAAAAAAGTTTGAAAGTAAAATGTTAATTCCACATGGAAACATTTCATTATAAAGAACATTACCACAAACAGACACTTACTATTTTATCCAACTGGAAGTTTGCTGTGTCTCAGCACAGTCTTAAGAGCTTAGAGGAGATTCCAGGTGACAGGCAGTTAGTCTAGGAGAGCTGGATAGGGTTGTAGAAGGCCCTTAGACCATCAGCAGGATGGTATCTACTCCTTTGTGCAAGGAAGAATGGCATGACCACTGCAAGAGCTAGAATATGACTTCCAAACCAGATACAAACTTCATAACAAGCAGTGTAGACTGGGCACAGTGCTCACTTTGGAGCCCAATTAGCATTTGACATAGAATACCAGATTTGAAAGGTCCAACACTGGCCACCCAGCGGTCATAGGAGTCATATCCATGGAGCCACACACAGACACCCTACAGACTAGGCAACAGGACTCTACTGTTAGGTATCAGGATGGACCTATTTTTAGATCCTACTCTCATGTAGTAGGTCCCGGGTTCCCCCTGGTGCACAACAATGCCTGGCCTTGTGGAAAGACAAGACTGTAAAAGACAGTTACAGTTCATCGCGGATGAAGGAATTGATACCACTGACTAGGGATGGGTATCGTTTAGGTTTTATCCGACACCGGTGCCAAACCGGTACTTTTGAAACGGTGCCGGTGCTTAAACAGTGCTCGAACCAGTGCTTAAAGAATGGAGAACACAAACTTTGTCCAAAAGCCTCTCATGTTTAGCTGCTTTTTGTAAAAAGATAACAATTTTAGCCTTTCCTGCAGCTATAGGGCATGTATGGTATCATTCTTGGCTGGAAGCAGTGCTTAAACAATGGAAAAAACACAAACTCTCATGTTTAGATGTTTCCCACTTTTTCTTTGGTCATTTTAGCCTTTTTGGCCAGGGTGAAGGGAGTATCTGCCATCAAACAAGAAGACAGCCACATGTAACTACAACGGTGTTTGCTAGTTCACCTTACATTCATTAATTTAATAATGTGGTTAGCCTACTCAACGTAAATTACACACGAACAACATTACGCTACTCGCCCAGAGAAGAACAGCTGCTGCTGCCATCATCATCCATCATCATTTCTGCTACACTGGCAGGGCTAGGGGCCAGGACTCTCCTCTTCGGGTTCTCGGGGGATGTTGCTAACCCCGGGTCCGATAACAGGCACAACACCCACAGTAGATGTGTTGGTGTGAGGTCTCGCAGCAAGTTATCAAATACGGTGAATTTCTCGGCTTTTAACAAAACGCTATACGTCGCCAGGTTCGTCATCAGATTCGAGGTGTTACCTCCTTTGCACAGTATCACAGTATCACCTTAAAGCACTTGTTGCAGGCTGCTGAGTTTGCATCTTTTGCTGTGAAGTACAGCCAGACTTTTGACTGCTTCGCCTTGGGCATTTTTAATCTGTAGCTCTGCTCTAAAAGAACATACGTACCTGGGCTCGCCTACTATCCTTGCAAAGGTAAAATGATTGGCTAGAATCCAAAGTGTATGACATCTCAGCAAAAAAAGCACCGAAATAAAGCACCGAAATAAAGCACCGAAATGTGCGCTGCTTTTCAGTCTGGTTACTACCGTTAGTTAAACGGTAGTAACCAGTACCCATCCCAGTACCCATCCCTACCACTGACTGCTCCCTCACCTGACCTACAGAACTCCTCTGGGACGTTATGTTTCGATCCATCCGACTGCACCAGGCTGCACCTCAGTCTGTCAAGGAGCTCAGTGATTCCCTGGTCCAGCTTGGGAGAAGATCCTTACAGCACTATACATTATCTGACTAGATGCATGCCCTGACATTATCAGGCATCATTTTGTTGCATCACTTTGATTTCAGGGGTCTTTTTGAAATTCAGCCCACTGATGGTTGATCTTCATACATCCTTTTGTTTCTAAGACATTACCCAGTCAACACCAGTGCAGATACCCTGGATGATATTTTCCCATTGAAATCATTGATTTGTTGTTTTTTTTTTTAAACAAAGTATATAGAACCAGCTTTCCAAAGAAACGGAAGACTAAAAGTACAAAACAGACCTCTCTGCATTGAATCAATCTCTGGCTCTCTTCCTTTCTTTTATCCTGTCTTCCTCCTCTCGCCCCAACCAGTTGAGGCAGATGGAAGCCCCACCCTGAGCCTGGTTCTTCTGGATGCT
Organism: Neolamprologus brichardi; assembly: GCF_056152115.1. Taxonomy (NCBI): domain Eukaryota; kingdom Metazoa; phylum Chordata; class Actinopteri; order Cichliformes; family Cichlidae; genus Neolamprologus; species Neolamprologus brichardi. The sequence goes on along the minus strand of NC_142120.1, from coordinate 20,009,913 downwards.
TCTTCCTGTTATAAGAGAGTGTTTCCTTCCCACTGTTGCCAAAATGCTTGCTCACAGGGGATCATATGGTTATTGGGGCTTTCTCCGTATGTATTATTGTAGGGTCTACGTTACAATATAATGTGCCTTGAGGCAACTGTTGTTGTAGTTTGGCACTGTATAAATCAAATAAAATTGAATTAAATTGAATTATTAACATCTTTATGTTCCATCAGGTCAGTGGTTCCCAAACTTTTTTTGCTGGGCCCCCCTTTTTTTTCAAGAAAAATGTTCGCGCCCCCCTCGCGTGCACGCGCGCACGCACGCACGAACACATCCTCCAACCACACACACCCATATTTTGCTCCATTGCGGTTTATTTCACACCTCAAACATTTAGTAAACAATTAAGCAAATACAAGTAATCTGCAATAAATTACAGGTAGTAAGAAAATAAACTACTAACTCTTTTACGCTACGTCTGCACCTACACGGGTATTTTTGAACACGCAGCTGTTTCGTCCACGTAAACGGCGTTTCAAGATTTTTTTAAAACTCCTTTTTTGCGTTTATGTGTGGACGAGGAATATAGAGTTCTTCACGCAACGTCAAAGGTATGTGCCTTTTTTCACGTCACGCTGTGGCCACATTATTGTTTACATGAGATGAATTGCAGAATGGCAGATAGAGACAAAATACTGTTAATCTGACTATCTGCAGGTTTTACACACAGTTACTGTCCCTCCATTTACAAAGGCAGATGCGTCACGCTGTGATTATTTTACATGTAGTTGTTTTTTTTCTTGTGTAATAATATTCAACATTGCTATCAATACATTTTTCAAAAAATCCGTCTGCAAAATTGGTTCAAAAACATAAACAACTGTTGGATGCTGTTTGTCCGTGATTTGAACCGGGGAAACAAATCATGGCAGGATCAGCCTGATATTATTTGTATCCCACTGTAACTTTACTGTATAAAGAGCAAACATCTCCAAAATGTCAGGAGTAGTTAGTCATTACAACAAGTGTTTGTGAACTAAAAATCAAGAATGTGGGATCCTGTTTGTCCGTGATTTAAACAGCCCAGCGCTGCTCCCAACGAAGGGAAAACCAGTTCTGCAGGGAGACCTACCTCGGCACTTGTGCAGGTGAAACCAAAGGGAAGATTTGCTTCACCATATTTTCTAGTCTTTGGCTTAGAATGAAGTTGGTTGAAACATATTCAGCGATGCTTCATCTCCTGCTTTGCGTTTGTGTGGGCGCCCGTGCTAACAGTGTCCAAGCGTTGTTTTGGGTTTTTTTTCCCTTTTCATGCCGCGCCCCCCCTGCAATGGCTCTGCGCCCCCCCTAGGGGGCGGGCCCCACACTTTGGGAACGTCTGCATCAGGTAATGACAATAAAGAATATAATGCAAGCAAGAGCTACTGAAGGGGTAGCTTCCGCCACCACGGACAAAAATGATTGTGTCAGAATGCCATTTAAGCTGTCCGTTAGTGAAGACATATAATACAATAAACTCTTAATTGTTTTAAAATCTATCTGCCTATGTTAAAATAACCAACACATTGTTGGGTTTAAATAGCTGGTTTGAAGTGTTGTAGTATCATGATAGATTTATTTAGAGCACAGAACATAAAGCAAAAACTGAATAACATTTAAAATGAAGTTAAACTGAAAGTACTTATTTGAAAAAAACTAAATAAAAAGAATAATATCTAATTATATGAGTATATACTTACACCAGTATTTACATGGTCCTTCATTAAAAGCATCAGTATTCATATTTTTTCATTTATATTTATATTTGTAAAATTGATCATTGGTTGTTATAATACTACTACTACTACTAATAATAATAATAATATTAATAATAATAATAATAATAATAATAACTGTGTCCCTTTCCCCCTTAATAATAACTGCGTCCCTTTCCCCCTTGATGTGTTTTTTCTTCAGTGCAGCTGTTAGAAGAATACACTTAGCATACTCTTAGAAGAGTTCACGCTCCAGTACTAACAGTCATCTAGACTTCTTCTCTTTGGATGAAGCTTAACTGTCCATTTCACCTCCCAGTAACGCACACGTTGCTGCTGCTTCAGTCTCTCGGGATGATCAGGACACAGCTCATCCACTCACATACACTGTCACCATTGCCAAGATTATCATTCCCAGCTGTAAATAAGAGAAGAAACGGAGATTAATATTCTGTTTACTGAAACTCAGTTTATCCGCAAATGTGCGGTGTAACCGCTGTCCTCTCAGCTCTCATGTTAAGATGTTGGAGTGAATATATTGAACTTCACACAGAATTTCTGCATCAAGTTTGTTTCACTCAAAATCACAGTGGAAATGAACCAATGAGAATCTTTAATACTTCATTGCACTTTAATGGTGAGATTCTTGCTGTTTAAATGAAACAAAGAGTTTCTGTGCATTAATGAACATCTCATCAGCTAATAAATAAACATGCAGGCTGTCACTGAATATATCTAGATGAAGCCACTGACGGGGAAAAAATGCAAATGCAACTCTGAACTTCAAAAGAACTTCTGCTCTGTATGAAGACTAGATGCAGATACTAGATTATTAAATGTAACAGTGGTTCTCTGAACAACAGTCCGCAGTTTTATGCTCCCACAGTCTGATGAATGAGGACCTGTTTCTTTAAATCTTATAAGACTGTCAGCTAGAGTCCAAGTTTATATCCTTAGACTTGAACACAACAACAGCAATCATCTTTACAACAACTCAAACACATGCTCACAACAAAAGCTACAGTAAGCTGCAAAACCAGCAGAGGGAGATATTTTATGTCAAGCCATCATTATCATTTTTATTTATAAACAACCTTAAAACAAACATAGCTGATGCAAAGTGCTATAGATTGGAACTAAATAATAACATTTACATAAGATATAAATAAAAGCCAAATAAAGGAAAAAAGTAAAATAATTAATTAGTTAGTTAATAACTAATTTAATTCAAAGCCAACACTTGGATGGTACAGATTTACAAGAAAATTTTGATTATATACGTGTTGACCTTTCATAATAACTGTGTTTAGTACAATACCAATCAACCTTTACTGACCTTGGGGTATCCAGTTTATACTGTAGACTCCTTACAAGTTTAGAGAGTTGCTTAATGTCTGAATCCTGCAGGTTGTTGTCACTCAGGTTCAGTATTCTTAGATGTGAAGGACTGGACCTCAGAGCAGAAACCAGTGCAGCACAGCTGATCACTGACAAATTGCAGCTCCTCAGACTGGATAAACAATAAAACATCTACATATAATCAGTGATAATTATATCAAATGTGTTCAGGTTACTTCCCCAATTTTTGTCAGTATGTAAACTGTACTGCACGTGGGAAAAGCTACTGAATAAAGTCTACTCCAACATTAAACAAGGATACAGCACCATAACAACACCCCACCTGCGCTACTTGGACCAAACATCCTTGTTTATGTTACCAGCCTGCCTACCAGAAGGAGTACACCACATCTGTACTCTGCTATATCTAGTACTGCACAGATACCATCACCATGGCATCTGGGTGTATGCCAACCAAAGGTTTGGATGGCAAGTGAAGTTAGGACCCTGCTGAGGAACAGAAACACTGCTTTCAGGTCTGGTCATGTGGAACTGTACAGTTCAGCCAGAGTAAATCTAAAAGAGGGCATCAGACAGGCCAGGCTGGATTATAATAATAAAATTGAGGACTACCTCCACAGCAACAACTTGAGTCGGCTGTGGCTGACTTATTAATTACAAACCCAGACCCAATGCTGTGTAGTGACCCTGTGCTTCAGGTTGTTGTCACTCAGGTTCAGAACATGAACCACTTCTTTTGAGAAACTGGCCAAAAGTTATATCATCCAAGAACTTCCACCCACATTCGACAACACCAGTTTGCATGCAGGGATAAGAGATCAACAGACGATGCCATAGCCACAGCTCTAAACAGAACCCTGACCCATCTGGAATACAAGGACAGTTATGCCAGGCTTCTTTCATCAATGTCAGCTTGGCATTCAACAAAATCATCCTTAAGAGACTGATAACAAAACTTATCAACGTTAGCCACCCACACTTCATTTGACTCTGCATTAGTGGCTTTCTCAGAAACCACCCACAGAGAGTCACAGTAGGGTCTCACCTCTCCCCAACACTCAGCCTCAACATCAACTTAAAACAGGGATGTATGCTAAGTCCCCTACTGTATACGCTACACCCATGATTGAACTCCCACCCACCGAAACAACTCTATCAGTTGTATGTTTTTAGGGTTGTATGTCCTCTTTTCAAACTTGCAACGTGCAATCAATAATCAAGGACACACACATATCTACATATGTTAATATGTACATATTAACATATCAAAAATCAAAAATCAAAGAGAGAAATCAAAAATGCATGCCATGGAAGATTTCAGGTCTTAGGAGGTTAAATATCTACATATTTAAACATGCTTATACTGTATTTTTTTTTAGAAACTTTTATTTTCTATTTCTGTATTGTTATGAATAGATTGCTTTCTTTGCTTTCCTTGTTTTTCTTTGCATTGAATAGAACAGCATATAATATCAGTGTGTTTTTTGCATAATGACAATATAAAAAAAAGATTCTAACGATTCTGATTTAGCTAAACATTACTTTGTCCTTATTAAATGAGCAATCCCTAATTTCTGATTTTCTTTGTGTCTGTGTGAATCCATAATGTAATTATGTATTACGGAATTACAGAAAGTGAACCAACCTCAGAGTCTCCAGTCTACAGAGAGGAATCTCCAGAAAACCACAGAGATGCTTCACTCCTGAATCCTGCAGCTTATTTACACCCAAGTCCAGATATTTCAGATTGGAGGGGTTGGCCCTTAAAGCAGAGACCAGAGTAGCACAGCTGATCTCTGACAAACTGCAGCACCACAGACTGAACAAAGAAAAAAAATGTGGATAAAATCAGAAACAATTCAGCCACATATGGACAGTTTTTAAATTTGCACATAAACCATACTTTCCCTCATCAGTAAGAATTTCTTATTCATTAATCATTATCATTTTTTTCAGTTTTGAAGGAGGAAATTAACTATACTATACACATAAATTATAAGATTTTGTGATAGCAGACAGTAAGCAAACTGACATCAGAGTCTCCAATCTACATAGAGGAATCTCCAGAAAACCACACAGCTGCTTCACTCCTGAATCCTGAATCGTGTTTCCACCCAAGTCCAGATGTTTCAGATGGGAGGGATTGGATTTAAGAGCAGAAACCAGAGAAGCACAGCCAATCTCTGAAAAACTGCAGAGCTCCAATCTAAATAGAGAATAAAACATGCAGATAACATATATTTTGGTCATTTATACATGGAACTTATGGAAGTCTATCAAATTTAGGTTTTTCAGTAGTCACAGAATAGGTTAACTGACCTCAGAGTGTCCAGTCTACAGTTTGAACTCTCCAGAAAACCATATAGTTGTTTCACGCCTGAATCCTGCAGGTCATTAAAAGCTAGGTCCAATTTTTTCAAATGGGAGGGGTTAGACTTCAGAGCTGAGACCAGAGCAACACTGCTTTTCGGTGACAAACCGCTGAGCTCCAATCTAAGTAACGAATAAAACAATAATAAACAAATTAGATGTGGAAAGGTTGGTAGTTTGAAGTCCAGGGAATCTTCTGTACACTGATGTGACTGTTTAGCAGGCATATGAAACATTTATTTAATTTAATAACTAACAGTGGCCATTCATTTCAATATCTGTGCCCAACACTAGTCTTTAGTGACCACAGACCAATTTATATTCCAATAAAACGTTGATTTTTAAATGGATGCTACACAATGGAAATGAATTAATAATGAAATTTATAATAGTAACAGAGAGTAAGTGACCTAACCTCAGAGACTCCAGTCTACAGTGTGGACTTTCCAGAAAACAACACAGCTGTTTCAGTCCTGAATCATCCAGGTTGTTGTTGTAGCTCAGGTCCAGATCTTTCAGATGGTAGGGGTTTGATTTCAGAGCAGAGAATAGAGCAACATGGCTGATTGCTGACAAACTGCAGCTCTCCAAACTGAATCGGGAATAAAACATGTTAATATAATGTTTTTACCTTCTCTCAATCAAATGAGTACTTAGTATCTGTCTTTCTTTCACTTTCACTTTTACACTCATGTTTGGTCAGAGCGTGAAAAGGTGCCCCTTTTATTTTTTTTTAATTGCATATTTGTCATACTTTAAAATTAAAGTAATTTTAAATGATCGCTTTAGTTTTAATATTGCACTGACCTATTATTCAAACAATATTATGCACACCAACCTACTCCTTTGTGAAAAAAATAATAGACATGGGTTTCATAGACAATTGTGAAACTTTCTGTGGAAAAACTGGTCTTGTTGGGAAAGCTGGCATTCATCCTACTTTAGATATAAAGGACATCATTTCTATCACATCATTTCATCATTTGGTCAAATTAATAACAAAGTGATTATCCTGATTTGGTACCAGGAAAGAGAGTTGCAGTCTCACACACCTCTCTGAAGTTTCTCTCTTTATTTTATCCCCACAGAGACTGTGTCTGCTCCCAGATCATCATCAAACAAACCAAAAATGAGCATATTAAAAAATAATAATATAACACCCTAAACTGCTTCAAAAACTAAAACAATTAAATGTGGACTATTAAACATTAGATCTCTCTAAGTAAATGATTTAATAATTGTTCAACATATTGATTTATTCTGCCTTACAGAAACCTGGTTATGGTATGATTAAAATTCAACTAACTTTCAGAATCCTCAAATTTAGTTCAGTTCAATTAGATTTTATTTATACAGAGCCAAACCTCAAAAACAGTTGCCTCAAGGCAATTTATATTCTAAGGTAGACCCTAGAATAAAAAAGCACAGGCTGAGGAGGAGTGGCTGCAATTTTTCAATCCAAATTATTTATCAACCATGTTTATGAAGCCAGTTTTAGTTCTTATCTGTTGCCCTCCTGGTGCATACTCATACATACAGAATACCTTTCAAAATATTTTTTGGTTGGTCTGTCAATTTACTTTCCGGCCTTTATTTTGCACTCTAAAACTTGAGTTAACGATTAAACATGTATATCTTTAAAAGTATTGACTGAGTTGAATATTTAACTGGTCTTCGCATAAAAATTAATTTCAGAAATTTGTGATAGATACATTTAAAAAAACATTTGAGTATTAAATTAAAAAATGTAAAAAAAACATTCCAGCACCCCAGCAAATAAAATCACAAAACAAAATATCATTGTTTTAAGTTTTGAGTACTCTGTGTCTGTCAGATTTCCTCTTGCCTTTTGATAGTCCTTGTCTCTTGTGTATAACGTTCAGTTTGCTTCCCTTTCCTCTTATGTCTAATTTGTTCCACCGTGTTTCCCAGCTGTCTCCACTCCCTAATCTTCCCCTTGTGTATATACTTTCTCAGTCTCTGAGTATGGAGGTCTGTATGGGAGCTGTTAGTGCAGAACACCACATGAAGTAACTAAAGGCAAGACAAGCTGAAACATGGCATTGCATCAGGTAATGTAGAGTGTAGGATTTAACCTATTAAACTATGTGCACAATCTGGTGCCGAAATTCGAGTCCTGGATACCCAAAACCAACATACCGTAAAGGAACTGAAAAAAGATGGGTCACTCCATCTGACAGCACTAGAGTCAGGTTATAAGGGGAAAGCTTTACAGTTCAATTTTTTGAAATATCTTCAGAAATAGTAATCAGTGAACTGACCTCAGAGTCTCCAGTCTGCAGTTTGGACTCTCCAGAGCAGCAAAAAGGTTTTTTGACTCTAAATCCTGCAGGTTGTTTCCATTCAGGTTCAGCTCTGTCAGATGGGAGGGGTTGGACATGAGAGCTGAGGCCACGATTTCATAGTGAGTCTCTGACAGTTTACAGCCAGAAAGTCTGTGATGACACATATTACAGAACAAGTTATTATAAAGAACTAGTGTTTTGTATGGCATGTTCCAAAGTAAGATATCATTGAACAAAAGAAAAAGAGCACAATGGTGCAAACTGAATCCAGACAGAGACAAATTAATATCAGCTCTTTCCACACATCTGCAGACAGAATGCTTACACAAACCTAGTGAAGTATACAGTGTGCAGCCAGAGGCGGAGTTCAACTAGTACCAATAAAATCGGAATAACACCTCTGAGCGCAAATTGGATCACATCTTGGAGAAGCTCACTGCGGTCGTGAGTTCTCAGAATCAGCTCTTTGAGCACAAGAATGACAAGACCACGGAGCGTAAGTTTGATAACATCATGGAGAAGCTCACAGCTCTCCAACGGGAGATTGAGAGACCAGTGTCGGACTGTTAGAACAGCTTTGAAATTCATATGAGTTGTTCGCACTAAAGCAAAAAACACCATCACTTCATGCGGAGACCCCTTCTGCGCCAGCCGCGGTCTCAAGGCTGGAGCTGAAAAAAAAACACCCTGATAACGACTGTGTTTAGACTGTTCTTCCCATTCTATGCAAGGCCACCTGGGTTGGCTGGAAGTAGGGCTGGGCGATATGACCCAAAATTCATATCTCGATATTTTTTTAGCTGGATGGTGATATAAGATATATATCTCGATATTTTTTTAAAGCCACAAAGTAAGAACAAAAAGAGAGTTCTTAGTCAAAGCTGTGTTCCAGATGTCACACAGGCACCTTTATTAACATACAGCATAGATGTACATGAAAAAATTACTCAAAAATAAATTATGATCATTTATTAAATAATAATGCTCCATAAATAAAATAAAACAATGTTGTTTTTGTGCATAACAAAGAGGTCACAATTGTGCAGTCAAAATGTAAACTAAAAGATGCTGAGAATAACAACAAAGACAGATTTCCCAGCTGCTCTGTTCCCAACTTCTACTGCGTGACTGACAGCCTGGAGTTTGAAATCCGCTTCATAGCCATGTCTCTGAACAGGTGCCATTTACACACACAATACGGTAATATTACGTTGAAGCACAGTACGTATCACTCCGCGAGGCTCCTCTGTAGCCGTAATGCTCCGACAATCCATCAAGCGGTGCAGCTCCGAAGCTTACCAAAGTCGTACTAAAACATTTTTTGACAGATTGCTGCACGTCTTGTACTACTTCAAATCGGTTCGCGTTCATCAAGCACAACCAGAATTCATACATAAGGCGCGCTGTCAACTTTTGAGAGAATGAAAGGATTTTAGGAGGGGCTGCACGGCGTTAGCGTGGTTTGCTCGTTAACGTGTTAACCTCGTTCAGCCCCACACACGGGGCGATGCGCAGTAACTCATTAATGGAGATTTGCCGTGTCCATTTTGTCGCTGCCTGTAGGTGAAGCGATGGGGGAGGAGGGGGAGTTGTGGTCAGTGAAGGAGAGAGGCGAGGCGGAGTAACGTTGCGTAGAGACAAAAGTGGACGAAAGAGAGGCAAACTTGTGGCTCCACAAGTATAATTATAACGTAACATAGACTATATCGATATCAAGGATATTGTCACATCTTATATCTTGTACAAAAATATATTGATATTTTTTTTAAAAACTCGATATATCGCCCAGCCCTAGCTGGAAGACTGTTTACTTAGCCTGGAAGGGCGAAGGACACTGTCTCAGCTGAGCTCTGGACACATACACACACACACACACAGACATATATACACATACAGATGTACACTCATCCCCCCTCCCCCTCCAAACGCTTTCGACGCTTATTCCCCTCCAATGCTGACGGTGGATCAAGGAGACCAGCGCATAGGCTGCAGGCCCGGATGTACTGTCTACATTGGCTATCTCTCACCCTTTACCCATCCCTGTTGCTTGTCATGTGTTTCTTTGGTGTATTAAGAGTTTTTTCATGTGCTATGTGCAGAGGTGTTTTTTTCTGTTCTCAAACTGATCTCCCTGTTGGAGCTCAGTCTGGGGGGAGTTCAATCAATATTGATGAGCAGTTAGGCTTGTAGCACTGTAACCTCAATTTCTAGGTACAATCAATATGCCGATTTTAAGTCTCTTTGCACAAAATTTCATCTTTGGTTTTTGTTTTTGATGCTATGCTTAAACATTAACAACAAAAACACAGACACTAAAAAAAGTTGTTAACTTCAATTCAATTCAATTCAATTTTATTTATATAGCGCCAAATCACAACAAATGTCGCCTCAAGGCGCTTCATAGATACAGAGAAAAGCCCAACAATCATATGACCCCCTATGAGCAAGCACTTTGGCGACAGTGGGAAGGAAAAACTCCCTTTTAACAGGAAGAAACCTCCGGCAGAACCAGGCTCAGGGAGGGGCGGCCATCTGCTGCGACCGGTTGGGGTGACAGAAGGAAGACAGGATAAAAGACATGCTGCGGAAGAGAGACAGAGATTAATAACAGATACGATTCAATACAGAGAGGTCTGTTAACACATAGTGAGTGAGAAAGGTGACTGGAAAGGAAAAACTCAATGCATCATGGGAATCCCCCGGCAGCCTACATCTATTGCAGCATAACTAAGGGAGGATTCAGGGTCACCTGGTCCAGCCCTAACTATATGCTTTAGCAAAAAGGAAAGATTTAAGCCTAATCTTAAAAGTAGAGATAGTGTCTGTCTCCCGAATCCAAACTGGAAGCTGGTTCCACAGAAGAGGGGCCTGAAAACTGACTCCCATTCTACTTTTAAATACTCTAGGAACAACAAGTAGGCCTGCAGAGCGGGAGCGAAGTGCTCTAATAGGGTGATATGGTACTACAAGGTCATTAAGATAAGATGGGGCCTGATTATTTAAGACCTTGTATGTGAGGAGAAGGATTTTGAATTCAATTCTGGATTTAACAGGAAGCCAATGAAGGGAAGCCAAAACAGGAGAAATATGCTCTCTCTTTCTAGTCCCTGTCAGTACTCTTGCTGCAGCATTTTGGATTAACTGAAGGCTTTTCAGTGAGTTTTTTGGACATCCTGATAATAATGAATTGCAGTAGTCCAGCCTGGAAGTAATAAATGCATGAACTAGTTTTTCAGCATCACTCTGAGACAGGATATTTCTAATTTTAGAGATGTTGCGCAAATGGAAGAACGCAGTCTTACATATTTGTTTAATATGTGCGTTGAAGGACATATCCTGGTCAAAAATGACTCCAAGGTTCCTCACAGTGTTACTGGAGGCCAAGGTAATGCCATCCAGAGTAAGAATCTGGTTAGATACCATATTTCTAAGCTTTTCAGCGCCGAGTACAATGACCTCAGTTTTATCTGAGTTAAGAAGCAGAAAGTTAGTGGCCATCCAAGTCTTTATGTCTTTAAGACATTCCTGCAGTTTAACTAATTGGTGTGTGTTATCTGGCTTCATGGACAGATAGAGCTGGGTGTCATCTGCATAGCAGTGAAAATGTATGCTATGTCTTCTAATGATGCTGCCTAGGGGAAGCATGTATAATGTAAACAGAATTGGTCCTAGCACTGAACCCTGTGGAACTCCATAATTAACCTCAGTGTGTGAAGAGGACTCTCCATTTACATGCACAAATTGGAGTCTATTAGATAGATATGATACAAACCACTGCAGTGCAATACCTGTAATACCTACAGCATGTTCTAATCGCTCTAATAGGATATTATGGTCAACAGTATCGAATGCTGCACTAAGGTCAAGAAGGACAAGCACAGAGATGAGTCCACTGTCAGAGGCCATAAGAAGATCATTTGTAACCTTCACTAAAGCTGTTTCTGTGCTGTGATGAACTCTGAAACCTGACTGAAACTCTTCAAATAAACCATTCCTCTGCAGATGATCTGTTAGCTGTTTGACAACTACTCTTTCAAGGATTTTTGATATGAAAGGAAGGTTGGAGATTGGCCTATAATTAACTAAGACTGCTGGGTCTAGAGATGGCTTTTTGAGTAAAGGTTTAACTGCAGCCACCTTGAAGGCCTGTGGTACATAGCCGATTATTAGAGATAGGTTGATCATATATAAGATCGAAGAATTAATCAATGGCAGGACTTCTTTGAGCAGTTTTGTAGGAATGGGGTCTAAAAGACACGTTGATGGTTTGGAGGAAGTAATTATTGAAGTTAACTCAAAAAGATCGATTGGAAAGAAAGAGTCTAACTTAACATCAATGGAACTAAGAGTAGCTGTAGATAATATTACATCTGTGGGATGATTATTGGTAATTTTTTCTCTAATGATAAAAATTTTATTTGTGAAGAAGTTCATGAAGTTATCACTAGTTAACGTTAAAGGGATGGTTGGCTCAAAAGAGCTCTGACTTTTTGTCAGCCTGGCTACAGTGCTGAAGAGAAACCTGGGGTTGTTCTTATTTTCTTCAATCAGTGATGAGTAGTAAGCTGTTCTGGCTTTGCGGAGGGCTTTCTTATAAAGCAACAAACTATTTCTCCAGGCTAAATGATGATCCTCTAAATTTGTGACACGCCATTTCCTCTCCAGATTACGAGTCATCTGCTTTAGGGTACGTGTTTGAGAATTATACCACGGGGTCAGGTACTTCTGATTAGAGACCTTAGTTTTCACTGGAGCTACAGTATCCAGAGTCGTACGTAGTGAGGAGGTGAAATTATTAACAAGATAATCGACCTCTGTTGGGGTAGCGTTCAGATAGCTGCTCTGCTCTGTGTTGGTACAGGGCATTGACGATGATAACAGTGGCTGGATTATATTCTTAAACTTAGTTACAGCGCTTTCAGAAAGACATCTACTTTGATAAAGTCCACTCTCCACTGCTGCGTAATCAATTATTGTAAATGTAAATGTTATCAAGAAATGATCAGACAGGAGAGGGTTTTCAGGAAACACTGTTAAATGTTCAGTTTCTATGCCATATGTTAAAACAAGATCTAGAGTGTGATTAAAGTGGTGGGTGGGTTCTTTTACATTTTGAGAGAAACCAATTGAGTCTAACAACAGATTAAATGCCATGTTGAGGCTGTCATTTTTAGCATCAACATGGATGTTAAAATCACCCACAATAATTATTTTATCTGAGCTCAGAACTAAATTAGATATAAAGTCTGAGAAATCAGACAGAAACTCTGTGTAAGGCCCAGGTGGACGATAGATGATAACAAGTAAGACTGGTTTCTGAGTTTCACAGCTGGGGTGGACAATGCTAAGCATCAGGCTTTCAAATGAATTAACAGTCTGTCTTGGTCTTTCATTAATTAATAGACTGGTGTGAAAAATTGCTGCCACACCGCCCCCTCGACCTGTGCTTCGAGATTTCTGGTAGTTAGAATGACTCGGGGGTGTTGATTCATTTAAACTAACATAATCATCCTGCTGCAACCAGGTTTCTGTAAGGCAGAGTAAATCAATTTGTTGATCAATTATTAAGTCATGTACTAACAGAGACTTGGAGGAGAGAGACCTAATATTTAATAATCCACATTTCACTGTTTTACTCTTTGGTTCAGATGTGGATACTGTATTATTCTTTCTTTGTAAATGTTTAAGTTGTTTGTTGCTGGTTTTCAGTTTGTTTTTTGTCTTTTTGGAAGCAGACACAGTCTCTATGGAGATGGGTTTTTGGGGGGGTAGCAGGAGGAGAGAAGCTGCAGAGAGGCGTGTAAGACTGCAACTCTGCTTCCTGGTCCCAACTCTGGATAGTCATGTTTTGAGGGGTTTAATAAATTTGTCGATATTTCTAGAAATGAGAGCTGCTCCATCCAAAGTGGGATGGATGCCATCTCTCCTAACAAGACCAGGTTTCCTCCAGAAGGTTTGCCAATTATCTATGAAGCCCACATCGTTTCTGGGACACCACTCAGACAGCCAGCAATTTAAGGAGAACATGCGGCTAAACATGTCACTCCTGGTCTGATTGGGGAGGGGACCAGAGAACTGTGTCCTCATTAGGATTGAGCAGGGGTAGGGAACTCCAGGCCTCGAGAGCCAGTGTCCTACAGGTTTTACATGTGTCCTTGATCCAACACAGCTGATTTAAATGGCTAAATTAGCTCCTCAACATGCCTTGCAGTTCTCCAGAGGCCTGGTAATGAACTAATCATTTGATTCACGTGTGGTGACCCAGGGTGAGATCTAAAACCTAGTCTCGAGGACTAACGTTCCCTACCCCTGGGATAGAGATTTGTGTTAACATGTGTAACATGAAACAATAATTCTCCTCAGTCTCTCTCAGACCTGAAGATTTTAGTGCAATTTCACATTTAGTCTATTTACTGTGGTCGTAATTAGTTAGAGTTTGTAAGCAAACAGTAATGCATCATTACAATGCATTGTTACAGTAATTCTTACTTACTGTAAAAAACAAACAACATTTTCAGAGCAGCTCAACAGCATCTGTGAAAATCTAACCAGTGTATTGTTTGCAATATAAAAAAATGGAATTATAAGAAAGAACAATGAGAGCATTATAGTAAGAACTTTTGAACACCTTAGCTACAAATTTACATTGATTTACAATGTTAATCAGATATTTACTCACTGAGCCTTTCTACAGTTCCTCACAGCAGGAATCAGTCTCCTTCGTCCCTCATCCGATGTGTTATACTTCTTCAGGACAAACTCATCCAAAACCTCTGACATCTGCAGCATGTAGGCCAGAGCTGAGCAGTGGATCTCAGAGAGCTCCTTCTCTGATCTGTTTTTGCACTTCAGAAACTCCAAGATCTCCTGATGTACCGTGAGTTCATTCATTTCCATCAGACAATGGAAGATGTTGATACATCTGTCAGGAGAGGTATTCTCATTGGTTATCTTGCAAAGATTGCTGATTATTCGCTGTATAATTTCTGGAGTGCTCTCTGTCTCGCCTAGCAGACCTCGTAAGAGTCTCTGGTTGGACTCCAGAGAGAGACCATAAAGGAATCGGACCAACAGGTCCAGGTGTCCATTTTTAATTTGGAGGGATTTCTGCATGACTCTGCTCAGAAAGACATCTAAAGACGAGATGTCACCACAATAAACATGTTCACCATTCCCTAGAAAATGCTTCAGCACTTCTGTTTTTCTGTTAGTATGACAGTGAAACATATGGACTGCAGCCAAAAACTCCTGAATACTCAGATGAACAAAGCAATAGACTGATTTCTGGAATATCACACAGTCTCGTTTGAAGATCTCTGTACAAACTCCTGAGTACACTGAGGCCTCTGTGACATCCAGACCACACTGCTCCAGGTCTTCTTGGTAGAACATGATGTTTCCTTTCTCAAGATTTTCAAAGGCCAGCCTCCCCAGCTTCAGAAGAACTTCACTGTCAGCCTCTGTCAGCTCTTGTGGACTCGTCTCATATCCCTCATGGTACTTGTGCTGTCTCTTTGTCTGAACGAGCAAGAAGTGTGAGTACATGTCAGTCAGGGTCTTGGGCAGATCTCCTCTCTGCTCTGTAGTCAACATGTGCTCTAGGACTGTAGCAGTGATCCAGCAGAAGACTGGGATTCTACACATGACGTGAAGGCTCCTGGATGTCTTCATGTGGGAGATGAATCTGCTGGACACCTCTTCATTACTGAATCTCCTCCTGAAGTACTCCTCCTTCTGGGCATCAGTGAAGCCTCGTACTTCTGTCACCCTGTCAACACATATCGGAGGGATCTGATTGGCTGCTGCAGGTCGGGAAGTTATCCAGATGAGAGCTGAGGGAAGCAGATTCCCTTTGATGAGGTTTGTCAGCAGCTCGCTGACTGTTGACTTCTGTGTGACATCAGACACAAGCTTCCCTTTAGTGAAATCCAATGAAAGTCTGCTTTCATCCAGGCCATCAAAGATGAACAAAGGTTTGCAGACAGTGAGCTGCTCTGCTGTGACCTTCTGTAATGTTGGATGGAAAACATGGAGCAGGTCCAGAAGACTGTACCGGTCATCTCTGATCAGGTTTAGCTCCCTGAATGAAAGCAGAATCACCACACTGACACGTTGGTTCTCCAAACCTTCTGCCCAGTCCAGAGTGAACTTCTGCACTGAGAAAGTTTTTCCAATGCCGGCAATGCCATTTGTCAGAACCACTCTGATGCATCTCTGTTGGTCAGGCAAGGCTTTAAAAATGTCATGACAGCTGACTGGAGTGTCATGGAGGGCCTTGTTCATGGAAACTGTCTCCAGCTGCCACACCTCATGTTGGGTATGAACCTCTTCACTCTGTCCTTCTGTGATGTAGAGCTCAGTGAAGATCCTGTTAAATAGGGTTCCACTTCCTGTTCCTTCAGTCAAACGTTTACATCTCCTCCCCAGATTAGCCTTATGTTCGTCTAACAACTTCTGCAGCAGACGACTATCTGCTAAAAGAATGAAAATCAATGAACATAAAGCAAAATATATATTATAACTGGATGTTATAGAAAAATGGATGGGGGGAGAGAGACAGGGAAAAGGAAGTTTCTTCTCAACCAGGCCAAGGGGGAGAGCTACGCCTCAGATTTTTGGACCAAACCAGTCCCTCTAGGCTGGTTGGTGTAGTTGAATGCTGAATGACCTTGCAGGCCTAACGGATAAAGTCCATTGGTTTTCCTTACCATTTATGGATTTGGACCACTTCAACTGTGCATTTGTGAGTGAGCTTTAAGCAACGCACTAGAAGAAGACAAGCCACTATAGTTGCTGATGCACTTGAATTGTTGTTGTTTTTTTTTTAGAATTCAATTTGTTAAGAATAAAGGCCCTTTGGGTATATTTTGTGCTTTGTCCTTTGCTCATTTGGCAAGGCACCACGTTTTATTTTAGCTTTTAATACCTGAACAACACAAGAAGTCCAGCTTTCAGAAATGAAATAATCAGACAGAGCTTACTTTCATAGTTTCTCTGAATGCCTGAAGAGACTTCTAATGAAGCAGACTGGTGCAAGGAGATGGACTGTCTGCATCCACAGCTGGTAGAGACCAGATCCTTTTTAAAATCCTGATAGGAAGTACAGCAGGACATCTGCTCCTCCACACTGTGAAAACCACGGAAAAAATATTCTGATCAAAACAAAGCACAGTAAAGCCAGAAGTGCTAAAATTTAATACTAGCACTGACAAATATATATCATGGTCATGATCAGTCTGTAGTTGGCTGTTGGAGCCAATCACAAAGCATGGAAAGGCTGCAGAGCCTAATTTAATTGAGAGGGAAAAAATGCAAGTTTTCAAGAACAAGCCTGGAGCCTTAATTAAGACCCAGAATGGATATGAGTATAGTTGGATGTGCTACATGGAAATGTGGTTAAACTCACACTTCCTGGAACATAACATTTCTAGCACATAGAGTAGGACACACCTACACACACCAGAGATGAAGGAAACCATCAGACTAAAGAAGAAGTCCTGTTGGGCTTCGGGAGCATGGAGTGTCTGACCCATTGCTAAGGGCCATTCGAAACTGAATTTTCCCCTTGTCGAGTTTTCTCCCGGTACTCTGGCTTCCTCCCACAGTCCAAAGATGTGCAGTTAGTGGAGTTAGGTTAATTGGTGATTGTAAATTGCTCATAGGAGTCTGTCTCTTTGTGTTAGCTTTGCGATTAGACTGGAAACCTTCCCAGGGTGTACCCCACCTCTCACCCACGACAGCTGGGATAGGCTCCAGCTCTCCCATGGCCCTGAATGGGATAAGTGGAAGTGAATGGAAGGATTTAATGGCCCATCTTAAGTTTGTCAATGATTCCAAGAAGGCTCAAGTAAAAGTCTTGTTTCAGGTGAAACCAAAATCAAGGTCTTTGGTGTCAACATGACCAACCATGTTTGGTGTAAGAGAAATGTTGAGTAGGACCCAAAGAACGGCATCCCCACAGAGGCAGAAACAATATGCATTGGGGCTGTGTTTCTGCTAAGTGTACAAGACAGCTTCAAAAATGGCCAATGGGTGGGGCCATGTAGTGCAAAATCTTAGACAAGGACTTCCTTCCTTCAACCAGAACACTGAGGATGGCTCATGGTTGGGACTTCCATCATGACAGTGACTCAAAGCATACCTCCATGTCAACAAAGAAGTGACTAAAGAAGCACATTAAAACTCGAAACTCAAGTCTTGGTTTGAAACAAGTTTGCTCAACCAGTCTACATGTATTTTGTGCACTTATTCAAGTATCAACTTCTTGGTTTGTCCACTGGAGGATTCTTTCAGGAGAATGGAGTATATGGCCCATTACTATGGGCTCTGCAGTGTCTACATGTTGCCTATAGCAAGAGCTTGGTTTGCATTTCTGGGAATAAGTCAAATATTCTAATTTGTGAAGACTTGAAGTTTACTGTATTTTACTATACTATACATACTATATTCACTATTTAGGATACAAAGTCTACTAAAAACAAAGGTTTATAATTATGTATTGCTTCATTTGGGTTTTTGTGCAGTTGTTTTGTTTTGTTTTGTTTTGTTTTAACCATCATGCCTCTAAAGAGACTAAAGATTTGAGATCTTTATCATCCAAAATCTGATCTTTATGTCAGGATATCCTGCTTACTTATATTTAGCTGTGCATGTATACAGATACATTAAAATAGAAGAACTCCTTGATGTGTTTATCAGTGAGCTTTTCACACCAGATACCCACATAGCAAAATTGGTATGGCCCGGATCTGGCCCACATGATGTGCTTACACATGGCCCACATACTGCAAAGAATGACGGCCCTTTGGGGGCCCAGATCTGGTTTGTCAGAGGTGGCCCACACATGTGCCAGCACAAGGCCAGTTGCAGACACACTGGTGGTCCTGTGCTGCCCCAGAACAGTTTCAGTTCTGATATAATATTTTTCAACTTTCCCAAATTACTCAAAGTGTTCTATACAACATGCCCCATTCACCCAACCACACACTTTCTCTTAACTGAGTGCTTCCTAACTACATTCATACACATTCACACTCACAACATGCAGACTGGAGGAGCCAGGGATCGAACCACTAACCTTCCGATCAATAGGTGACCTGGTCTACCACCTGAGTTACAGCCACCCACTGGCAAAGATGAGTAAACCCTCACTAGGTTTTGGATAAAGTGTACACTCACAAACCTGTCAAACATGGCATTTGGGTCTTCTAAACAAACAAACATGGCATTTGAGTCTGTCTTCTAACTAAAATAGGAAAATAGGAACATAAATAGTGCATCATTGCTAGACATGGCCCACATCTGGTTGACATACACCCTGCCATAACACCAGTCAGTCAGAAGTGCCGGCTTGATGCCGGATCCCGGCCAGAGCTGTTTTCTGTGGGCCTGGTCCAAATTAACCAAACCATAATCGGGCCAGATATGGCATGCCATTGCATAGACAGGAGCGTCGTTGCCAGACCTGGCCCATATCTGGTTGACATACACCCTGCCATAACAACCGTCAGTCAGAAGTGCCAGCTTGATGCCGGATCCTGGCCAGAGCTGTTTTCTATGGGCCTGGGCCACATAAACCAAACCATAATCGGGCCAGATATGGCATGCCATCGCATAGACAGTGCCATTTATGCCAGGCCTGGCCCATATCTGGATGACATACGTCTTATCATACCAGAAGTTGGCCAGCAGTGCCGGCTTAATACCAGATCCGGGCCAGACCTGCTTGCTGTGGGTAAGTTTTTTTTCGTGTGGGGAAATACACAGATTTTCAACATCCTCACAGAAGCTTTGCATTGTTAGAGTTGAGTGAAGGTGGTCTAACAGTTACTGTAAAACAACAGTGGTTCTCTTATCATGAATTGTCTTCAGCTTCATTTACAGAATAAACACTGACTTACTTTGTGTTTGAGAGTCCAGGTTCTTTACTGAAGATTAGGTTTTCAACTTTGGACTGGTTAGTCTTCAAAGACACACAGCTGGGTCTTGAAAGCTCTGCACTGTGTCTGCATTGCTGACCGCTGGAAACACAAACAGAAAAAATCATACATTTGTCTTGTGCATGTTCCTGTTGTTTGGTACTGAGCTTCTTCTCCCTCAGGGTTGGGTTTATGAGGCTAAAACATGTGATGTCTTCAGTAAATGTTTAATCTTTTCCTCTTCAATCCTAATCCTAAACTCTGATCGTGACTGTGTAAAGACTGAGAAACAGTGAGAGTGTAGTGCTGAGAGAATAGTATTACACTCTGATTATTACCGTCCCCTGTGTAGTCTTTCTGATCAGACCCAAATCTTTGAAGCAGCAGCAGAAAGAGTTTCCACTGAGCACCCTTTATATCATATAAAATCTGACATTAATGCATGTTTTTATGTTATCCTGCTCACTTCTCCCACCGTACTTATGTGCTTGCTTGTGTATAGTTACAATGAAACAGAAGCACTCCTTCACTCCTTTGTCAGTAAGTTTATGCTGTGCTTGCTAATCCAAATAATAGTATCTCCTGCCAAATGATTCATCTTCCCTTTAGTTTAAAAGAAGAATCAGTGCCCTACTTTATGTCTGAGGGTCCAGGTTCCTTCAGTTCACTCATCGTTAGTCTGAGAAAGAAAGCAGCGAAACAAAGAACGAGCACAGAACAATTATCATAATAAACATGTTTGTCACACCCAATACTGGTAGCACAAGAATTACACACACCGACGCACGCACACACAGTAAGTCAATATTTTCCTTTGGGCAGACAATCAAACAAACATTTTTGCTGACTTTCTTAAGTTTTATTCCAACTTGAGAACAGTCAGAAACTCAAAAAAACGTTTTTGATTATTCTGACAGAACATGCATTCGCAGTTACACTCACCTTGCTTTATTTCTCCTGCTCTGTCAACTGATCTCACTTTTAGTTTCGTTCTCGGCAGAACGGAGCAGCCACTCCCCTCTACATTTAATCACCTGACTACATAACAGGTGTGCGATGCAAAGATTAGCTTCTGTTCTTGCACTTTGGCATGAGGCCTTGGTCTGCATTACTGTGGCTTCTTACCCTCTTCATCAAGTATGTAAACAAAGGCACAGACACAGGCCCTTACCTCATTTGTGCAGTTCTAAAATTGTGATTGAACCGTTTTGCTTTTCTACTTGTGCTGTGTCTTCGTCTTCTTTCTTATTGTTATTTATTTCTTCTATTTTCTCCCATTTTCTTTTTCATTTGTGTCTTTTTTTCTGCCTGGCAGCACTGACATTGCTATATTCCACATGTACTGTGAATAATAGTAAAATAATAAAAATAGAAATCAATAAATTGGCAAAAACAAAACAAGCCTATAAAGAGTTTTTATAGTGTTTGATGGAAAAGCAAATGTTTGGCACAACATTACAGTGAGATCATAATTTTGATTGAAAAGCTGCCGGGCAAGATAAAAAAAAAAAAAATCAACATCTACACACTGCCAGCCATCAGACACCCTGCTGGGATAATAAGCTGGCCAAAGGAGGAGATAAAAGCCACATTAAGACAAGGGAGCTCCTGACCATATGTGATGAGTTACATCCCACGTCCAGCACCTAGAGACTGTACACTTAGCGGGAGGAAGGAAGCTGAGAACTTGTGAGTACACAGAACCACTATCCAGGATGAAACAACAAAGATCCATGATTACATCAGGAGGATTGCCACAACTAATCATGTGCTTAGTGAATTAATCAGAAATCAGAGAAAGAAGAGGAGAAAGGAGAAGAACCACCATGGAAGGACATGCCCCAGCACGCATGCACCCCTGTCAGATAATGAAAGTGGCAGATATTTGTTGTTAGACAATAGATAGTTGTTGGACAAAGCTGGATGGAAAGACAGCAAAAAGGCATTAATCATAGCAGCATAGGAACAAGCTCCATAAAGGCTGGGGTCTACCAAACCAGCCAAGACCCCAGGTGCAGGCTGTGTAAAGTAGTGATGTGCCTTTGAAGTGAACGACGCGAGCCGGCTCCGTGGGTTGTTTTTTTTTTTCCTTTCTCTCACCCTTTCTCTCACACTTTTTTTCCGCTTCACTCCGCACACAAGCCTTGTGCTTTGCGCTGGGCAGAGGGGGGAGGGGCGGTAGTTACACTCGCAGTAGCACAGGAACAGAGCCAGAGGGAAAGAGAGAAAGAGAGCCAGGGACAACAACGTCACATTAGAAAGGTATAGTGATCATCCACAACCATTTTTAGTTGCAGATGATAAAGGATTCGGAAAGTTTATTCAAGCAGGCCCATGTGACAGAGAATGTGCATCTTCTTTTTGTTTTCATATTTTAATTTATATTTAATTGTCTTTGACTTTTAAAAGGAAAAAGCTGAAAATTTAAATAGTTAAAAGCTGAAACGGAAATAGTTGGTTTTTGTATTATATGATTTATTTATTACATTTTATGTGGAGTGAATGAATAAGAAGTATATTTATGGTGGCCGCTATAGCCAAAGCACGTACAACTCCAAAACACGTACAAACTCCAAAACACGTAAAAACTCCATAGCACGTACAAACTTCAAAGCAAACTCCAACAGAAGTGCTCCAGGATGCTAGGGGCAATGTTGAGCTTTTGTTACTTAGTGGCTGCACAAGCCAGGAAGTACCAACGACCAGATTTGGTGTGTGGTAGTAACAGGTAAATGAAAATTTTTTCGAATTATTTGAATATATATGAAAGCTTATGTATAAATACACAAACAATACACATATGCTTTCAGTTGTGTAATTTAAGTGATCTAGGTAGCTCTTTTGCTACCTGATTAGCAGTTTTGGAAGTTCAGTTAATGCTAGAAATGTGTTTTGTACGTGCTTTGGAATTTGTACATGCTTTGGAGATTGTACGTGCTTTGTCTCTAGGGGCCACCGTATATATTTATAGATAAACATATATAAACAAAACCAAGTTTTTTTTACATTAGTAATTCCTTTTGTGCATAATTTTTTATTGTTGTTAATAATAAATTAATTAAAGCAACAAAATAACCTGAAGATCCGGTTGGGAGCCGAAAGAGCTCCATAAAGGCTGGGGTCTACCAAACCAGCCAAGACCCCAGGTGCAGGCTGTGTAAAGTAGTGATGTGTCTTTGAAGTGAGGTAAGAAGCCACAGTAATACAGTAATCGTCTCACTCTTTTTAGTGAGCCGAGCCAAAAGAGCCGGTTCTCTAAAAAGAGCCGGAGATCCCATCACTAGTGTATAGATGCCTCTGAGACAATCCAGCACATAACAGCAGGGTGCAAGATGCCAGTAGACAGGGCATACATGGAACGCCATAACCAAAGTCCCAAGGTCAAAATTGGAGATGCCCCCTACAGTGGTTGAGAATGACCGACCTAAGATCCTGTGGGACTTCTAGATACAGAAGACAAATCAATCGGACATAGTACTGGTGGACAAGCGGAGGAAGATAGCCGTATTGATAGACGTATCAATACCAACTGACAGCAACATCAGGAAGAGGGAAGATAAAAAGCTTGATAAGTACCAAGGGATCAAGAAGATGTGTAGGGTAAAGGCAACAGCAGTCCCCATGGTATTCAGAGCACTCAAACCCTTAAGCTCCTATGATCGTGGCCACTTTCCTCTCCTTGTGGGCTCCATAATCTCTCACTATGGTGATCATCATAGTGACGGCGTAGAAGAAGAAGAGTTTGATGGTGCAGCCCTCCAGCAGCAGACTGATGAAGGAAGTGTCATGAAGAGTGTACTTGGCTTTGTCAAAGAGCATGTTTGTCTTTTAGATACATCACTTTGGCATTTTTACATTTATTTACACTAAGCAATACCTGCAGCTCTAGAGGAAGAACATTATATATATATAGTATATACATTGGGTGAATGTGCAGTAGTAGCAGCAAGCAGGTGAATTCTGTACATTAATAAGAATAGACATCTGACTATTTTACAGGATAGACAATATAAACATATTTAAAATTAAAGGGATTTGAAATGTACAATGTGCCTGGGTTTAGAGTGTTTGGAAGAGAGTCCTGTCTCAGTCAATTGTAGATGATGTGAGAGGGCGGGTGTGTGTGTGTTTAGGGCCCGGATGGCTTGGGGATAGAAGCTCCTCTTGAGTCTCTCTGTCCTTGCCCGGATGAACCTTCTACCAGATTGCATAGGTTGGAACAGTTTGTTGCCAGGATGGGACGGATCCTTCAGTATGTGCACTGCTCTAGTCCGGCATCTCCTGGTGTAGGTGTCCTGAAGCGGGGGGAGAGCAATCCTGCAGCAGTGTTCTGCTGTACGGTCACTCTCTGGAGAGCTTTTTGGTCCTTCACACAGCTGTTCCCGAACCACGATGTCATGTTCTGTGTGAGGATGCTCTCCACAGCGCTTGTATAGAAAATCCTGAGGATCTTTGGAGAGACCCTGAACTTCCTCAGTTGTCGTAGGTGATACAGGCACTGCCTAGCCTTTTTGGTCTGGACCTGAATGTGGGCAGCCCATGTCAGGTCTGAGGAGTTGTGGACACCAAGATACTTGAAGGACTGCACCCTCTCCACTGGAGCTTCATTGATGATAATGGGCTTGTAGTCTCTGTGCTGACTCCTTCTGAAGTCCACCACCAGCTCCTTGGTCTTGCCGACTTTCAGCTGGAGGTGGTTGTCCTGGCACCATGATGCCAGATTCTTCACTTCGTCCATGTAGGCCGCCTCATCGTTGTTGGAGATGGCACCCAACACCACTGTGTCGTCAGCAAACTTCACAATGGTGTTGGAGCCATGGGTGGCCACACAGTCTGAAGTGTAGAGGGAGTAGAGCAGTGGCGAGAGGACACATCCCTGTGGTGCTCCTGTGTTGATGGTGATGCTGTCGGAGACACATCTACCCACCCTCACCACCTGAGTTCTGCCAGTGAGGAAGTCCAACACCCATGTACACAGACGGCTGTTGAGTCCCAGATCCCCAAGCTTTGTGAACAGTCTGCAGGGAGCTATTGTGTTAAACGCTGAACTGTAATCAACAAACAGCATTCTCACATAGTTACCCTGTTTCTTGTCCACGTGGCTGAGGGTGGTGTGCAGGACGTGGGCGATGGCGTCCTCAGTGGATCTGTTGGGTCGGTAGGCGAACTGCAGCGGATCTGTGGTGTCTGGGATGAAGGAGGAGATGATGTTCTTCAGCAGCCTCTCAAACACCTTCATTACTACCGAGGTCAGTGCAACTGGCCGGTAATCGTTCAGGGATGAGGGTTTGCTGTTCTTGGGCACAGGGATGATGGTGGATCTTTTGAAGCATGTGGGGACCACAGACTTCGCCAGGGACTCGTTGAAGATGTAAGTGAACACACCTGCTAGCTGGTCAGCACAGCAGCGCAGCAGACGGCCGGTGATGCCGTCTGGCCCAGCCGCTTTCCTTGTGTTCACTCTCCTCAATGCCGCTCGGACGTCATGCTCCATGATGCTGGTCACCGGTCTCTCGCTGATGACGTCACTGTCCTCGGTAGTCAGGCGGTAGATAGCATTAGCCGCCTGGCTAACCTCAAAACGGGAGTAGAACTGATTCAGCTCGTTGGTGAATGCAGAGTCGGCGTTGATCGGCGCAGTGTCCTTGGCTTTGTAGTCCGTAATGGTGCGTAGTCCATGCCACATACTCCGTGTGTCGCCCTGGTGGAAGCGGGACTCCACACGCCCCCGGTATCGGTGTTTGGCATCTCTCGCCGTATGAGGCCGCTTTGTAGGCGCACATAAAGAACCGACTCCAAAGCTTAATACTGAGCTCAAGTATGAGAGATTATGATTGTTATTGGCCTTATAAAAGTTTCTTGATTATGGTGGAAATGAGTTTGAGGCAGCTGTTGATCTGAGCCATGTTTGCAGCTGGAAAATATAGTAAAAATAACAGCACTGCTCCCAGAGTGCAGAGGAGTTTTATTGCTCTGGGGGGAAGGATTTCCAGTAAACCAAAGAGAGGGGCACGTGTTTGTTGGATTTGAAAACTTCTGTGAATGTAGGGCCAGTCTGAACATGACCTCCTGTGATCAAATCCAGATGTGGAAGGAGAGTGAATTTACTGGAACACTGTAAGCACATTTTATTTTTTAAAATAACACATTTACACATATAATTAAGTACAGTGATGTAGGTTATGTCATTTTTATGCTACTTATTTTCATGGAAAATGTCTGGTGTTCACATTAATTACATCTTCCATATCAATAGTACTGGTAATGGGTTTTGACTGTCTGTACAATAATGCATACAACCTGCTGCAGTTGTTTTTTGTTTGATTTGTGTTGGAAAAAGTTCCTTTACAGCAGTGAAACAGAAAAAAATTTCAGACCGACACGGTTTCTTTTTTCCCCTTTCAAGCCTGTAACATGGTTAGATTTACAGTTTTAATCAGAAGAAAACACGACACATAGAGACGTCAAAAATGCAAAGATATACAAAAATATTTCCCTTTATAAACATTTTTACAAGCAGCTGCTTCATCACAGCACTCAGGTTTCAAACTGCAAGCTTGGAAGATTCTGTCCTACTAACAAACTTCACATGAGGTCGCAAAAGAATGTGGCTTTTCTTTTATGTACATTTAATATTACCATGAGAAATCGAATCAGTAACATTAACACTGCCTTCCACAAACACAGTAGGTTACACGAGTCCAGGTGTGAGTGGTCTCAGGGATCTCAAGATGGCTGATAGCTGGTGGAAGCTGCCAGCTCTGTTCAGAGATGGAATGCAGGAAATTCTGTGAAGGAGATTTTAATTTAGAGATTAAAGACTGTTTTTACAGTAACGGTATTTAACCTCTTAAGCCCCAAGCCTAACTGATCTCCTGCTTTTTGCCCCCGTATCAGGGGGCGTTGGGGCTTAAGAGGTTAAGGTGAAGACTTTAGAGCCAAAAGTAGGTGAATTTTCTTCAGCAAAGAGTGAAGAAGCTGGAAACTAAAATTTCATTTTGAATTTAAAACCTTTTTTTTAACACAAACACAGAAAAGTCCACGTGAAAAGAACAATTTCTATGTATCAGAAAAGCAATTTTGGCAGATAAGAAATTAAGAAATAAAACTGCCATTTTGGGTGATATTATGCTCGATTCCCTCCTGAAATGTTGGGATGGTGTTATTCAGACTAGTGGGCTGGAGAAAGCAGTTAAGCTATTGAGATGGATTTCTTATGACTGACTTTTTGGCCCAATATTCACGATAATAAGTTTAGGATATGGGTCTCAAAAGGTTTAACTATTTATTATTCTCTTACCCATGAGGGGGCATTCTTGAGCTTTGAGACATTAAAAGAAAAATATGGACTAGGTCAAGACCATTTTTACAGGTATTTACAAGTCAAGCGTTACTTTGATGAAAACATTAAAATTATAATAGAAAACAGTGAATTGGGCTTTGTGGGCTTTGTGGAGCACTGTTGTTATCAAAAAATTAAAAATTAGAAAACAGAAAAGCAGTGAAATTTTTCATGCTGCTTGAAAAATATTTCACTTTGAAATTCAAGAAGAAAAAAAACAGGACTCTATGAAAGAAAAAGACAATGCATCGTACTTTGGCTAGTATGCCGGGGTGTTGTACAGCTCCTTGTATTTTGGTGGCATCATGGAGACCACGATGGTGGGTCTGTTTGGGTAATACAGCTGGTGGATGATGATGGAGGACAGAATCATGCCAAGCAGCTGTCGGGGAACACAGGAAGTTGAGTTAAACATCTGCAGGTTGTGAAATGTTGATTCTGATTCTGTATTCATAATGAACTAATATTATAATGAACTCAAACTGCTATGTATTTACGTACAAGATGATTTTTCACAAATTTAGATTTTAGTACTAGTTTACTTTTTGTTCCACTACAGATGTTGTAATTCTTCAACATTTGATGGAGAAGATGGAGAATTCAAACTTTGTAGAAAAAATATATTACATGTATACTATGACTTTCTCATTGTTGCATAAATAATAGCAGGGACTAAATACAGAGAATGCAGATGTGACATTTATGCTACCGAATCCTTGAATAATTGATAATACTCACAGCTAGAACAGCCAGAGTGAAGCTGACCACAAGCATGATGTTGTAATGAAACTGGATGTGGTCCATGATGGTGGGAAAGCAGGTCTGAAAATAGAAGGAAAAATGAAAACTGTCAGGTTCTGATATAAACTGAGGAATGATTTAAGCTTTTTCAAAATGGTGCTGGGTCGCTCACCTTAGTGTAGATGGACTTTCTCTGCAGCATGAAAGTCTGGAAAATTTACAGAAATAAAGACGTTACAAACTGTGACACACCGTAACCACACTGTTAGCCTTTGCAGTAATTTCCATAGCTTAGTACTGCAAAATCAACAGTAAAAAACTCTAAAGGATGTTAGCAGTGTAGTACTGTAATTTGCATGTAATTGTGGGAAAATTCCATGAGATTACATTAATTTTACGGTAACTCACCGTACTCATGGAAACAGCTGTAAAATACAGCAAATGTAACAATTGGCGATGTTACTCAGATTATACTATTACACCATCCGGATTTCTGTTGTTTTCTACTGTAGATCTAAGAGTAATTACTTAAATCCTCATTCAGAGTGTATTACTATAAAATGCAATTCACTGTGAAAGTAGTATAACATATAAACTACAATATACAGCATAATTTTCAACTTAAGGAGTAAGTTGCAGCCACACTAAAATTTAATTCCTTGAACTGAATGGAACCTCTTATATTAATAAATGTATTTGTTTATTCAAACAATGTGAAACATTATTAATACTATTAATTAATAGTATACTTGTAAGGTTAGTATTGTGATAGAGTCGAGTATATTTTAATTATACTCTTGTAGACATTATCACATTATGCTAGTACAATTATGGTGAACAAAAAGTACATCTAAAAGGTAATTTCAAGAATACTGTTATGTACTAAAACGGGGGCCAATATAGTCCCAAGAAGCATTATTAGTATATGTACTAGGTAAGGTATACTTGGGAAATATAATTGAAGTATACTTATTTGTTGAATGGCCAGCAACAAAAACTAATGGCTACATTTACAGTAATGTTTAAAAATGACTTCATTTAGCAGGGTGTTCCTTTTTTCTCTTCTTATTCTTTCTTACACTGGACCTTCATTTGTTTTGTATAAGGTGGTACTTTTTAAGACACCTCTGCCTAACTACAGTGAACTAACCTAATAATATGCTCTGGTCATCATTTTACACAAGTTAACGTGTCACATCCATGAAACCTACACCACTAACCAGCATCAGTTCTACAACTTCACTCTCAAAATTAATAAATTCTGGGACAAGCAGAAACTGTATTTTTAGCGGTGCATTTTGTTGCAGGCCAGACTGCTATTAAATGCACTCTCCTAAAGAAATAATTCCTTTGTAGCACCACTTCGTCTTGGTTCAGAAGAGATGTCCTGGATATACGTGATAATGTAACACGGGTGTTTATGTTTGTTCATGTTTAGCGCGTTGGGTTGTGCTTTTAAAGCGATTGTTACGTTTTTAAAGCTTTTTAATGCGACAGGTGCGATAGCCGACACCACACCTTCACCTGACGTACAACGTGACGTATGACGCACACGTCGGGTATTCACCTTCAAAACAACAATGGGGATAGAAAATATTGCTCGAGGTTGTTAATGCTCCTTTTGCTGGTTGCCAACCACCATTAAATAACAACAAGAAGAAAATATTGATCTGCTTCTCTTAGTTTTGCACGTTTAAGCCGCAAGTCAGACTCAAACAAAGCTGCAAAGCAGGAGAACAACATGGCCATCAACTATTCTGTGCCACAGATCCAGTTCGCTGCAGCACAGAGTGATGATGAGACCGTTAACATGTGCAACTTAGAAGTAGTCAGAGGTAACTGGATGTTCAATCGGATTAAATGCAAGGTTGATTGGATTATATCTGAAGATCATATGCTATTCGTGATAACTCTGCTAGACTCCAAATTGCTCATCCATGCGGGAGTATCTCAAAATTAAATGAAACCACTTAACACTTTTCCCCTAAAACGGACTGACATGGGACACATTAAAGTTGGATCGGAACCGGCTAATCAGTCTGAAGGTAAGTGTTTTTTTCACCTATTCGAGAGAAGTCCGAAATGCGTTCTTATTACTGTTTGTTTTGACTTTTAAGCTACCCTACCAGGATATTTTCATTCAAATGCTAAGACAAAATGTCAATATCTATGAATGTGGAGACTCAAAAGACTAGTTAGGTAATAGTTGCCGATGGATTTATGAGACTTGATAGAAACTTGGACGTTTGCAACAGGTGAATCGGTGAGCTACCGAGGTTGCGCCCAAATGCTTAAAGCTGTTAGCTGGTCAGTGTTTTCAGGTGTGCTTGTACTACCTGTACGGTGCGGAGTGCTGACTAAGTCATGTTAAACCCATTAAAGCGTCGAGCTCAAATATCTTGTCATTTTTGTGCACTGTTCTCTTGTCGGCACGCATTTTCTGTTTATTGAAGCCTTTTGTGAATCATTTTGATCATGTAAAAACTGGGAATTGGTCCCTATTGACAATACTCTTATTTGTTGCATTGCATATGTCATTTAGGAAAGGTAATTGGTCACTGAACTTTTTGCAACTATGTGTATTTCTAAATTTTGTGGCTTCAGTGCATGCAAATTTATATTGTTCAGTTTGCATGTTAAAAGCCTGCCAAGCACCCCAAGGCTGATTATGCTTGGTCATTTATGAAATAGAGCTGATTAGACCATATTACAATTTCTGTTTGGCACAGGAGCTTTTTGTGGACACAGGTATCCAGTCTCTGTTTTGTTAGCTCAAATTTCTGTAATTTCCTTTATAAACCAAGGTTGTTGGACATGTGTCTCAGTGAATCCAGCAAAGTAACAATATCAAATTTCACATTACATATTACTGATCAACGTAGTAGTCTAGCTACACCAACAGCAGAAATACTGAAGTCAATACTGTAAAGTTTAACAGCAGCACAAACTATAAACTCCAAAATAACCATACAGTTGATTCATCTCCGGTAATTTAATTGGGCTGACTCTTTGTTAGGTGTGTTTAATGTGCAGAATAATTCCCAATTATGTACAATTATAATATGTTAAGACGGACTTGTGTACATAAGGCCATTAATAATTAACTGTACGTAGCTATTTGCTTTATGACTATCTAGACAGTGTGAAGAAGTGAAGTATTGAAATTATTTTATGTTGAATAATGACAATGACAATGTTGCCCCTATACATTTAAGGACAAAGATCAATGACCGCCACCTGCTGGATGGTGAGTACAGAGGGGCGTGTAATTGTCGAGCTGGACAAAGAGAACACCTTTGCTGATGCAATGTCAGTCTTCTTTGGTTCATTCTATGTATTGAACCTGGAATACCAGGAGTCAGCGTATGCAACATTGGAACTAATTCAGAGGTATGTTTGAACAGTTAGCTGATGAATAAATTATCCCTAAGTAACTCATTATTTCAAATCACAACTCAATGTTACTGTATGTTACTATCTATTATGGCATGTTTTAAGGTTTTTTGTAAGGATAAACCCTGAAGAGGGAACAAAATGTACCTCCAAGGTTGGGACAAGCAGAGAGACTGGGACCACTGTGAAGCGATTAACCCTCATGTCACAACTTTCCTCCAGCGGCTTACTGAATTTGAGTGGAGAACTTCAAATTAGGTAACTGTTTTTGCCATTTTTAGTGAATTCCTTGTATAATTTAAGTGAACAATGTGTTGTTACCTGTGTCTCCACAGATAATCCATGGCCCATGCTTTCTGGACATTTACACAAGACGAACAACAATGAAGACAAGCTCTCTTGCCATCTTGCAAGACACTGTCTCTGTCCAATAGTTTTTTTTGAGTGCAACAGTTTTGATTTTTTTTTCCTTCTTTTACCCGTTTGTTAAAAATTATTTCAGCTACTTACACTTTAATTGTCACATGCATTGGCTCACCCTACAAATCAATGAACTCAGTCCACAAAGCAAGATCAGGGTTCAGTGCAGGTCAGTCAAGTTCCTTCACACCACACACGCTCATCCATGTCCTCGTGGACCCTGTTTTGTGCATTGATTTGGTGGTGTGAGACAGTATTTTGGACAAAGTGTATATAAAGGCAGATGTGTGGGGCTTGATATTATATTCATTACAATTCAGTTTATTTGTATGGTGCCAACAAAATGAATGCCAAGGCAATTCACATTGTAGGTTTAAGACCTTACAAAATATAACTAAGAAAACCCAACACTTGAGCATATGTTGTCTGCCATGATATGGATATGACATAATATCGTTATTGTTTGTACAACCATCTGAGAAAATAATGGATTACATAGTTTAGTAAAAACAAATGCTTCCTCAATGAAAATATGTTTTCAGTTCTTTTCAGTTTTTGATTTTGGAAATGTGTATTTCTGCAGAGGAAAATCAGAACTGAAATAAAGCGGTGTAAAGCACATGAATTATATTTTGTGTGTGTGTGTGTGTGTGTGTGTGTCTATCTATCTATCTATCCATCCATTTTTTTTTGGAACCCTCCAGTCTCTTACAGTATGTTACTGTTAACTGAAATTACGGTCAATTACGGCCTGTTAAACAGTAAATGACCGCCTGTTGGGACACGGTGTCCTCTAGCAGAGATGAATATTTTTGGTACTGATGATGCGTGATAACGGTAAGTTACTGGTTAATATATTGCAGTGTATTACCTTGCAGCGGGCTTACAGTGACATACCGTGAATAAACGGTAGTATACCAATTTCTTAATCACAGTATGATGTTACTTTGTTGACGTAATTTACGACATAACGACATAACAGTATCTCACTGGCGTCACTGTCGCCAGTGAGATACCGTAAAAAAGGCTACGGTGCGTTATCATAATTTGTCCAAGAGTATTATACCACACCAGCAAAAAACGGTATCATCCTGCAGAACGGTAACCTACCGTAACACGGCGTCACGGTATGAAGCTGGCAACAGTGACGCCAGTATGTTACCGTAAAGTGGCGATGAAAAGTCTAACAGTGCAGTGAAGCAAGTGGGTGCATCAATACTCACGTTGTTTTCGACAGTCTGACACTTGCCCTCCCACTCCTCCTCCTGGCTGCACACACAGGAGTTGGGGATGTTCTCCCAGTCTTTGTAGCTGAACAGACCACAGCAGTGAAACTACAAACAGCAGCAGGAGAAGAAAGAAAGACGAGGGTTACTCATCTTCAGGAGGATCATCAGCTGGAAATAAACGTTAAAAGGTGTGTGAGGGTTTCTTTTTCCCCCTTTTGAAATTTCTTTTTAGAAAAAAGTGATAAAATTACTTGTGGACAGTTTGCCTGATCTTATTCTGAAAGCTCACTTGCTGCCAACTATCAAGTGTATATAAATAATGGCACAGTGTATTATGTCATGTTTCAAAGCTCATCTGATGTTATTTTACATCATCACCAGTTTGCAAGTGCTAAATCTTTTATGCCCTGATTGAGTGCATCTCTTTTTCCACGAATGTAACTTGTATGTAGCAACAACAAAAGAAAAACTCATTTTAAAAAGATTAAGAGATTGCAGTGAGCAAGTTAGAATATCTCACCTTCTCCTGAATGCCCTCAGCCATGTTCCTCACGTCCTCTGAAGATTTGTCCAGAGGCACAAACCTGCTGAAAGTCTGCTCCACGATGCCTTTGAGCTGCAAAAAACAAATATTTTTATAGCATGTATTACATTTATATTTTAAAAATTAAAGCATTTTAATGGTTATGAAAGATAATATGGGTAAGGTAAAGTAATGAAAAAGTAACTGTATTTATATGTGTTGATTATTTTAAAAAAGCATGATTTAAAAAGTTTTTCCAGTTAAATCAAATAAATCTCTTCACATGACTTCGTCCAGCATCCTGCCGTTACCTGAGGATGAATGATGGCAGCAGGGATTCCAATTATGAGCATCAGCGAGCATCCAATGACCATAAACACCAGGAACTGCAGAGAAAAATTCATTCATTTTTTTAAACACTTGCATTATGAAAGCATGACTATTACATTTATCACAGATGGTCTTCATTAAGAAATACAAACAGCCCATAATGGAATGAGACTAACAACCCATATGGAAAAGATATATATAAATCTTATAAAGTTTGTATCTGTCTTGTGTGAAACTTGTATGAAAAGCATACAAGAGTGAAAACAGATATAAGATCCCTTGAAAAATTATATAATGAAACTTGTATGTTTTGGATACTTACTAAAACAATATATGAAAGTAATGAGAAAGTGGCCACTTTCATGAGTAAATCATATAAGCCTTATATGATTCATTATATGAAGTAGGCCACATCTTAGGCAAGTCTTTTATAAGTTTTTTCCATTTCTTTTCCATGTGGGAAGACAAGAGGAAGCAAAACTAAATACAGCAAACAAGATGGGAGACCATCAAAATAAAACCATTCTCTGCTGCCTGTTGGAGCGGGGGGGCTAGGAGGAGGAGTTGGCCGTCCGATTGGGGTCTGGAACGTGGGGCCTCCCTGCTGGTGCCGAGTCGGGGCAGTCTGCTTCTCTCCACCCCAGGGAAAAGGGAAACACTACCTGGGTCTGGGTGCAGTTTCCCCCTCCAGGGGCAAGGGTACCTAGACCTGGGGCCTAGAGTACGCTTGGGGAGTGTGATTGTGTGTACAGTGTCTCTTTGTGTCTGTCTCCACGTTGGGTGACTGTTGAGTAATTGCATATGAGAGCATGAGGGTGGGAATGGATGTTTGTATCTGTGTGTGCCTGCATGTCTGTGTCTATATGTCAGGTTGGGTATCAGACGCCACCTCTCTGGGGACATCTCAGGCCCTCCACTTCCCCTGCCAGTGGCAGACGCCCTCAGACATCGGTGCATTGGTGGTTCTTTGTGTCCAGGGATGGGCATCCAGGTACACACCGGCTCACTCCTTGGTGGCTGCTTGTCAGGGCCTGGAGCCTGGGGCTTGCTCGGGCCACTTCGGGGGTGGGGTGCCCTCAGCCTCTCGGCCTGGGGCCCGGTCACTCTGGCACAGCTGGCTGCCGGCGAAGCTCACAGGCACGTCACTGCAACCCCCCCTGGCTTCTGCTCCGCGGCTGCTGAGTGACCCCTCATCTGGGGCTCTCCTCAGCTCTTTCTGGGACAGTGGCACGGCTGCCCCTCTGTTGGTCTTCCTTGGTCTCTTGTGTTCTGAGGGCCTCTGGATGTCTGGAGTTTTGATCTCCTCCATACCTGCTTCATGCCCTGGAGGACGGGGCAGTGGCCCCCCACACCCTCTAGCAGATCATTACATGAAGGAACCTTTTAAATACAAGCGCGCTCATGCTCACAGGTGTACACACGGGTGCTCATACACACAAACTACACCCTTCTTGGTTCCTACCTCAAAGCACACTGTGCGCCGTCGATATTACGTGCTGCACAATAATGTTTAATATTTAGTATTTACTGTTATATTCACATAGATCATCGTGTTGTTGTTTATTATATTGCTCTTTTTTTTTCTTCTGCTTGTTTTCTCTTTTTTCTTTCTCAACAGGTGATCCAGGTGATTGATATATGTATTTTTTGTTTGCTTATTTTGTTGGTTTTTATTTTTTGCCCTTTATCCTCGTCCCTCTTCCCCGCTGTTTTTCTTTCCCTCTTTCCATCTCCCCTTTCTTTTCCCCAGTCAAATCTGTCCCATATTTAACAAGTGAGAATAAAATAAAATAAACAATAAAAGGTGAATCAAATAGACCATTACGGCAAGGCTGGGATGGTCCATTTGGTAAAGTAAATCTGTTGGGCATCTTTCTTCGCCTTTAGACAATAATTCTGATGGCAAAAGAGCCAAACGGGACGGGCAAAAAAAAAAACGTAGCAAACACTGAGCCACTAGGAATATAGAACATAAAAAGACGACTTTGGACTTCAAACACAAAACTCCTCTTAACCTACAGTGAACATAAGGACCTGTAAAATCAGAGCACCATACTGTAATGCAAAGATAATAAAAATTAGAAAACCCCAAAACATCCCCAAAACTTAAAACCAATGACAGTCTGAACTCACCATGATCAGGGCCACTTTGCTCTCCTTGTGGGCTCCGTAGGCTCCCAGCAAGGCGATCATCATGGCGATGCAGCCCACCACGTAGAGGATGAAGAGTTGGGTGGAGCGACCCTCCAGCTGTGGACAGAAGTGTCACAAAAGGTTAGTGGGCTTTGTCTGTTTGTTCCCACGTGTTACATTTATGTTTGAATGTGTCCTCACGTTGTATCCTCGAATGTCCATGAAGAACTGATACCACAGAGCGAGGGCGATGGCTACTCCACCAGCAACCTGAACAAACAGAAACAGTCTGGTTAGAGCTGCTGCATCCTTTAAACACAACCAGGATATGAAATGACTGCACAGCCACACACATGGACGAGCACAACAACAAACTCTGAAAGTAAGAACAAACATGTTGAGTTGATATTGGTTTATTTTACTCTTCTAAGCTTCGGTTTCATTTAATTGTAAAAAAGGAGGCAAATGTGGTTGATTTTGACTGCTGCGTCTGCCTGCTGACTGGTTGAAGTCTTTAAGGAGATTCTGGATTAAAGTCTGCGATTATCATTTGCTAAATAATCTCTTTACTCACCATGAAGAATATGTTGAAGACGGTGAAGATGTGTTTGAGGCAGATGTTGATCTGAGCCATGTTTGCAGCTGGAAAATGCAGTCAGAATAACAGTACTGTTCCCAAAGTCCAGATGTGCTCCGACTGCAGCAAAGTGAGAAGAGAGCAGCAGAGTGAGCTGCTTTTAAGGGTTTCAGGGCTCTGCTGGGCAGGACGTCCGGTAAGTTAGAGGGGGAAACTTCTGTGGAATGCTTGTTTAACAAGGGGAGGTTCAAAGCTCCTTCCAGTAAATCCAGTGGAAATAGTTGTTGCTGTGAGCAGGGACGGAAACTGTTCTCAGACTGGCTGGAGTGGAGGAGAGGGCGGTGTTATGCCCCGTTTAAAACAATCCAGATGTGGAAACATGACTCATTTTACTTTTATGAGAATCTGTCGTCATCAGGAGGAGAGATAACTTACCGAAAGTCAGTTTATTCCTCTACAGCTCAAAGTAGTTTTTACTGCATCTGCACACAATGTACTCAGAGTTTTCTTTTAATAAATGAGATATGTTTATTAGGGTACTGCACAAAGATTTGTATATAACTTTTTATGTTGTATCATATCTGCAGTGGTTTCAAATGTAAAGCAGTATGAGCACTGCACTCAAATACAGATTACATCATCTTTAACTTCCCTCCTTATTACTTTTATAGTTGCATCTTATTAAATAATACTTTTGTTTTATGAAGTAGGTTTTGTAGTTTTTTGTGTCTTTGTAGTTTTTTGTGCATATCACACTTGATTT
The DNA here is from genome assembly GCF_056152115.1 of Neolamprologus brichardi. NCBI lineage: Eukaryota > Metazoa > Chordata > Actinopteri > Cichliformes > Cichlidae > Neolamprologus > Neolamprologus brichardi. Next base: position 19,972,773 of record NC_142120.1, on the reverse strand, counting down.
TTTTTTTTATTGATTCCTTATCATTTTTCATTGTGGAATAATTCGACCCACAAAGACTTTGAGCGTCCACAGAGCACTTTTAATCCTCCGAGTGTGAACGAGCTGTCAGACAGAGCAAAGCAATGCAAACACTACCCTGAGTCCCACGTCACTGTTTTGGAATCTGCAGCTGTGAAAAAAACAGAAACCTGTGAGATGAAAAAATGATCACTGAATGTAAAATTTGGAATTGATGCCTACAACATGTTGCAGCGGTTGATTTGATTTGTGTTGGATTTTGTAGTTTGTGCCGTCTTGCAGTTGTTTTTAAATCCTTTCTGTCTTCTCATTTTATTTCTAAAGTTGTAAAGTTTCATGTTACCCTTTTGCGACCCTTTCCTGTTCATCAGTCAGCACTAGAGCAGGGCAACATGACCAAAAATATTTATCACGATATACATTTGAAAATTTGCAATAACTATATAACTGACGATAAAATTGACACTAGACAAAATACTTTACAACTCCACAACTTTATTCGTGCAATCCATCAGGCGGTGCGGGTTCGTAGCTTAGCAAAGTCGTACTAAAACATTTGACAGATTTTCGAGCGCCGTGTACCACAGAAAATCGTTTCGAGGTCGTTGTTTTTTCTACCTTTCTGACATGTCTCCCCAATGTGATGTTTGTGTAAAGTTGGTCAGAAGGTTCCTTTGTAAGTGCGCATGCGCCATTAGCGTGCTGCCTGCTGTAACCCTAATTTCCTTCGGGATTAATAAAGTATTCTGATTCTGATTCTGATTCTAAACACAACCAGAATTCATACAACAGCCCACTAGCATGCGCTACCAAAAATAGTGCTTTGTTGTGTATCTGACGGACGAAAGCTAAACCAGTTCCACACCACTGAAGTTGCAGCATTTTTACAAACCAATTCTGGTTCATCCGTTTCATTCAACGATCCGCTTTCGCCCTTCTTATTCTCCGCCATGCTTTTTCCGCCATGTGCGTATGAAAACAAAGGTACGCATGCGCGTTTTACTCATATTCTATCGCGATATTTCATTTTCTTATCATTGCCCCAGTGTTACCGTGAGCTGTATGATATGGCCCAGCCCTAGTCAGCACATTTAAAAACTGCAGTTGAGCCTGGTGCTGTTTTTCCTTTTCAGGACAAAGATATGTAGGAAGCTAAAGAGCAGCAGAGAAATGCCAGGAAAGAGAAATTGAGGGAAGGAGGGACAACTTTCCTTGGAAGTAGACATGTGGGAGGTACGAGATTAAGTTACTGTGACGCAGCTCAGAGGAACAACAATGAATGCTTTGTGGGGTTTAAAGGAGAAACATTATTTGCAGGACAGGAAGAATTCATGAAACTGTTTAGTCGTCTTGTGTTAATCTAATAAAATAATAATTACAAATATATTATTATTATAATATTCCATGATCAGCTGGAAGTGGTATTACTGCAAAGTGGGATCATTTAGTTTTAATTTGGGACAAATACATAAAGTCTCATGCTTACTTTTTTTTTTTTATACTGGATTGAACAAATATGATGAGTTGCACCAGAAAAACAAAATTAACAGTCTCACTTATAAATAATCCTGTTGTTTTCAGATGTTACTCTGGTTTAAACTTAAAATAATACTGTTGACTATTTGCATATTTGTTTAACTTTTGAGACCTGAGTAGTTTCTCTCACATCATCAAATTTTTTAAATAAGTATCTGCGATTTGCCTAAAGAGTTATATACTTATTACTTTTAAGAAACCTTGTCCTTGCCGGTCAACTCGCCGTTCTCTTTCTCTCTCCCTCCCCTCTGTCATGTGTGTCTGTCTGTTCTGGTTTTGGTGCAGAAGCAGGACTGTGTGAAGGCAAGGCAAGTTTATTTAATAGCACAATTCAACAACAAGGTGATTCAAAGTGTGAGGTTTCCCATCTTCTGCCTTCACACGCCTGGATTAATCACGCACCTGTTCCTGATGCCCTCGTTGTGGCCTCTCCGTAAGGGAGCGGCAGCTCTTGAGTACTCGCTGGATTGTTGTCCTACTAAGTTAGTGCGACCCAAGTACAAGCCAAGCCTTGAGCTTGTGTTCCCACTTACCTGTGAGAGAGATACTTACAGTTGTACGTTCCTCTTCTGAAGTCTTGCAGTTGTTTTCACATAATTTCAGTCTTCTCATTTTATTTTTTAAAGTTGTGCCTTGCCATTTTGTAACCATTCTTGTACAGTAGTCTATACAGCATTTTAGAGTTGACCCTAAAGTGCCGTTTCTCCTTTTTAGAATGAAGAGATCTGGGAAGATGTGGAAGCTGAAAAGCTGCTGAGAAATAAACAGTATTCCATTTAAAACGATGCTCAGTTGGTGCTAAGGAGCCCAGTGTGCCAAGAATATATCCTGCACACAATTATCAGCAGCAGCGTGAACCACTGATAAAAGGCAGGGTGGATCTTTTCATGTTGTTTATGTCAGATTCTGACTACAACATCTGAATGTGGGGGCAGAAATCATTTTCTACTGGAGTTCACCTCTGCATCATGCTCAAACACTCCACACAGCATGCTCTGCAGACTGTGACAAAGCACAGCTGTTGCTGAATATAAAAGGCCCCTGTGGTTCACTTTTTATTGCCTGTAGTTTACAGTATAATGACTAATACTATAATAATTAAGTAATTATTGACTATGACTAATTATAATAATGTAAGTTTAATCTGATCATCTGTGTAGACTCACAGGGTTATATTGAGTATATTGTGATTGAAAACATATATGTATGGAACTGAGTTCAAAGACTTGTAAAGCAATTCATGTGTGACTGACCTATTGAGAAATCATGTTGAAGTAAAATGTAGAGAAGAAGGACATGTAACCCTTGTGACTTAGCTCTAAATGAAGTATGCAAAAGGTTACTCAGGGGGAGAAACTACAGGGTGTGACTTAGTATGGGGTGATGTAGATATCATATTGTAGACGTAAAGGAGCGGAGGAGAAAGAAGAAGATGATTTGATTTAAAATGGTTTAAAAAACCCTGCAGACCGAATAAGTTGTTCTTCCTCTTGATAAATTTCCACATTTTTAGGGTAAAGAGCCACAAATAGGTTAGTGTAAGAAGTACTTTATTCCTCACAAGTCCTAATTTTCTTCAGGAGTAGAGAAGAGTCACTTCCTTTCACACTTTTACATTTTCTTTTCTTAAACAGATTTTTCTTTTAAACATAATAAAAGGCTTCAATTTAAAAAACAAAAACAAAAACAACAACAAACATTTTGGGGGGGGGTTTGTTGTTGGTGGTGGTTTCTTTTTTCTTTTTTTTTTCTTTTTCTTTAAGATAAATGACGAATTCCAAAGGATCAGCACTGTTAACTTGGAAACAACATTCATGGCAAAACTGGACCAGTATTCCGCAAGGATAATGTCACTGGCCTCTTCAAAAGGAGGTGCTGCAAAAATTAAGATTGAGCGCATGAGGAACATTGCTGCAAGAGGTAAGAAAAAAGAAACTGAATATAACTGATAATCTTACACAACAAAAGTTATTATCTAATTCATTATCTTAGGAGATTGTTGGCTATCTTTTGTTGAAGAGTGAATAAGTGAAAATCGGAGGTGGACAGAGTAAAAATTTGCTAACAAAACATGTTTTGTTTTTTTGGTTTTTTGTGTTGTCCAAGTCAAAATTATAGTGATGTACTTGTAACTTAATGAGTAGCTTAATGAGTAACTAAGATTCAAGAGAAAAAATAAAACTTGCACCTCATAAGTGAGTTGAAAGGCCATTAATAATGTGACTTTTGGTCACATTATTGCAAACTGAGGTTGGTAAATTTAAATACTTTCCATGTAAGGTAACTTGGTAACTTGAGAATACATTAATGTAAAGTATTGGTCAAGTTGCAGATAATGTGAGGAGACTAACCTGAGTTAATAATTTGGAGTGTTACAAGTATCTTTATCAATTGCACAATAAATGTTTATGAGGAAGACAATTTACACAAACACATTAAATGACATAATTGTAGCGTATTGGCTGTATTGCATTGAATAAAAGTTTCCTGTAATTTCTGATATACGCTTAGAAGAAGCAGGGCCGCACTCTGTACGGCTTTGGTGGTTTAATTTGCAGTACTGATCTATCTACGCAACACAAGGTTCTTTTCAGGACCACCCACCTCTTCGATCGAGTTGATTCTACTGTGTGTGTGTGTGTGTGTGTGTGTGTGTGTGTGTGTGTGTGTGTGTGTGTGTGTGTAATTGGCCAAATACAGTAAAAAAAACGTTCAAAACATAAAACAGAATAATTCAGAATGTGTCATAAAAGTGAAGATTTTTTTCTTTATCTTCAAAAACGGACTCAGTACTGGTTTCATTGGACTCCTTACACCAGTGCAGTATTCAAAGATGTCACTAGATGGTGCACAGCACTCAGAAGGAACCTCAAACTTGTCAGACAATGCTGAGATGAAAAGAGACTTATTTGGCTCCAGTGTCTGATATTAAGGTGTTTTACAATGGAAATAAATATGGACGATTACATTTTGCACTTTAGTATAAAAAAATGTGTCAAAACCACATATTTCTACAAAAACTGTCAGGCCCATGATGATTTCCACACAATACATTTGGACTGCAGCTTCAGTCTCAGTCATTTTTATCTCCTGCTGGTCTGAAATAAGCAGAAAAGAAACATTTTATTTCCCCAAACTTCTCTGAAGACCGCTTCAGTTTTTGTGTAATAAAAATATTAAATTTGACAACAACACATAACTATAAGTGTTTTTCATTTCTGTCATTCTGAATATTTATGAAGTGACATTGATATTTCTGTAACTCAACATATGAAGGTTTCCTGATGCTGTTACTTCGCTCACCACCTGACATGATACTATACCTTGATTCTCTTGTTTTAACCTCCTGATTTCCACTTTCTGTTCAGCCAGTGAGACTGCCATCTCTCTGAGCACAGCGTGGATGTCCTGTTGACAGGGTTGTTGGTTTGAAATCTGCTAGTGAAGAATTTCATTATCTGCCTCCATCTGATTTGTGGAAAAAGAACAGATCAGAAGCAACAGCGAGAAAAACATCATGATCTCGATTCTGTCAGTGAAAACTCAAAAGTATCTGTGTCATCTGCAAACCTGACTGACTTTTACATTACACAGTAAAGAGGTGGGAATTACTTCTGTCTGAGAACAAAAGTAATCCTCCTCAATTATTGACTAGTGTAATCTTTATGATTATATGACAGATAGGAGACCAGTACTGATTGTCAACTGACAGTAAAGCAGGGCAGTCTCAGGATTTGGGGTGAAACCCTCCAAGCATGGCAAGGAGCTTTCTTGTCTTGATGTCAGTGGCTTTAATCTCCTCCTTTGGCCATCTTGTAATCCCAGCAGGGTATCTGATCAGGAACAGAGCCTGCTGATGCTGATTGCCTGGGTCCTGACCTTCCCATTCAGCTGACTCCTCAGGTCTTGCCTTATTCTCTGCAGTTATTTGGGGTTGCAGCTTTCTTAGTGGCTCTTCATGCTTCACATTTGGTACTTATAAAAGTACTTATAACTATATTCAATGTCTGCAATGTTGCCTTCTGGTAGTGCACTCCCCTCAGTTCTGAACACCTTTCTTCCTTTTTTACATTCAGACTACATTCTTCAGTCCAAATGGCATTGTGACGCCATTGCTGCAGATGATATTGGATCAGTATAATTATTCAATCAATGTTTCAATCATTTGTAGCACAAAACGTAATGTCCTATGTAGAGATGGTGGCTGAGATTTGCCAGACACTTTAATGATGTGATCGGGGCAGTTCAGGCTTATACAGTAGTGGTGTGTGATACTCCTGTAACAAAGCACCCACACACACATGACTGGGTTGTGCTTGAACTATCTTTTATTGAAAAATAATGTTTTTCCCTCTGCGGTTTTTGGCACCCGCCTCGGACGCAGCCACGCCAACTCTCTCTCAGCTTCTGCTCCTTCTCACTGCGGAAACATAAGACAGGTCTCCCTCATTAAAACAGTCCTGTACACCTGTTCCCTCCCCGCCACCGTGCCGCCCTGAGAGCTCACTCTGTCACCCCTCTTCTGCAGCAGGCCAAAAGACCACGCCCCCACCACAAGTCCATATTTTGATATTGATCCAATACCAAGTAAATACGGGCTTAATACAGATACTTTTCATTAAATAAGTTGGATGCGTCATTGAATTGCTAAATCCCAATTCATTTTCAGGAACTTAAGTGTTTTTTGTGATGTTTCCTTTTTTATTATTAAATGGTTAAAGTCCAGGACATAGTTAGGACAAAATTTATAATTAAGATAATAGAAATAATAGAAAATAATAAAATAATAGAAAATGCTTTATTTTGTGGTGGGGCGTGGTCTGCGATGCCGCTGCAAGTGAGATGGACTGACTTGCACGTCATCTACAATCATGCCTTGCCAGCTTAAAACCTGTGCTCTGCTTGTGTTGTTGTTGGTGATGGTGATGTGTACGGCTGGCAGTGGGTGAGCTGGAGCCATTGAATATACTGCTACAGCAACTGTGCTATTATTGTAAGAATAAATGATGCTGCGAAACATGAAAATGCCATCGGGTCTGCCGTGGTGGTTTACTTATCAAGCTGTTTTTTGTTTTTTTCTAGAAAAATCTTGTGCACGCAAACCAGTAAACAAATAAAAACAAACGAGAGAAACTATAATACAAAAATTAGAGACACAAGATTGGGAGAGGGGGAGCAACGTGTGCCTGCTCTTTGCTTACACCGGAGCGGCGACTCCTGGCTGTTTCGTCTTTGCCGAAAGCACAGCATTGCAAACAAGAGCAGAACTTAAAGTAAAGAATCAATCTCACCAGGCTAGTATTGATCCGATGCTGACTTGGTATGGATACAATCAATATTTGGATGATCCACCCACCACTACTACACAGAACAGCAGTGCGGACAGAGAATCTCCTTGTTTTGTCCTGCACTTGGTGGAGACTTGTGCAGTTGGCTTGAATTTAAAATTAACATAATGTAAGAAAAAAAGGTTTTGTTTATTTTATTTTATTTTTTTGCTTTTTATACACTTCTGTATCTACATTTGTCAGTTAACTACGATTAAAATGCACAGACTGAGGAGCTCCTGTAGATTTTCTTTGGTTAACATTCAGATACCCAAGAACCATGGTAATGTCCTCATGTTGACAGATTCACAGTACTGTCATGTGTATAAAATGGATTATTCAATCACAACTAAAACTGAGAGCTATAATTATGTATATGCACAGGAATACCCACCAACTGAGCAGAGCCTAGACAGTTAGAAAGTTAGGTTTTTAAACAGCTGTGAAAGAACATACCGTATTTTCACGACTATAAGGCGCACATAAAAGTCTTAGATTTTCTTCAAAATGTGCGGCGCGCCCTATAGTGCAGTGCGCCCTGTGTGTGTTGTTGTTGTAAGGGGGACGTAGTAGAGAACACCATGAGAATGCTAAAGGGGGAAGTGTGGGCGTTGATTGTATATAAAAGAACGGGTATGTGCGTTATGCATAACATCATTGTTTTAACAACCCTGAAAATGGCAAAGAGACACGCTTATGAAGCACAGTTTAAACTGAAGGCCATCAGCTACGCGGAGGAACATGGAAATCAAGCAGCCGCGAGAGAATTTAAGATTAATGAATCGATGGTTCGCAAGTGGAGGAAGCTGGAAAACGAGCTCCGACAGGTCAAGAAGACGCAGCTGAGTTTCCGCGGACATAAGGCGAGGTGGCCCGAGTTGGAGGAAAGACTCGAGCAGTGGATCATCGAGCAAAGAATGAGTGGGAGAAGCGTTTCGACGGTCACCATTCTACTAAAAGCAGTAACGCTAGCAGAAAAAAATGAAAATTGAACATTTCCAAGGAGGTCTGTTTTGGTGCTTTCGTTTCATGAAACGATGCCATTTTTTCATCCGGACCAGGACTACGGTAGCGCAGCAACTTCCAGCGGATTATAATGAATAGCTGGCCATCTTCCGCTCCTACTGCAGCAAACACATCGTCGCCAAACACATCCAGCCCAGCCACATCACTAACATGGACGAGGTGCCGCTCACTTTCTACATCCCGGTGAGTCACACTGTGGAGAAGAAGGGGACCAGCACGGTAGCGATACGCACAACGGGGTACGAAAAGTCTTCTTTTACTGTTATGCTTGGCTGCCATGTTAATGGACAGAAACTGCCGCCTATGGTGATTTTTAAGAGAAAGACTTTGCCTAAAGAGAAGTTTCCAGCAGGAGTCATCATTAAGGCAAATGAAAAGGGCTGGATGGATGAGGAAATGATTAAAGAGTGGCTGAGGGAGGTGTATGTAAGGAGACCAGGTGGTTCTTTCCACGCATCACCATCGCTGTTGATCTGTGACTCTATGTGTGCCCATCTCACAGCCGATGTGAAAAAAACAAGTGAAGCAAATGAACTCTGAGCTTGCTGTCATTCCGGGAGGCCTGACAAAGGAACTCCAACCGCTGGACATCGGTGTGAACTGGCCGTTCAAAGTAAGGCTGCGAGCGGTGTGGGAGCGATGGATGACCGATGGAGACCACAATTTCACTAAGAGTGGAAGGCAGCGCCGGGCGAGTTACACCACAATTTGCGAATAGATTGTAGCTGCTTGGGCTAACATGTCTGCTGGCACTGTTGTTTGAGCTTTCGCAAAAGCCGGCATCATTTCCAAGGAGCCGCACAGCACGGAAAGTGACTCTAACAGTGAAGAAAGTGAACCTGGCATGTTTGATGGAGATTTAGTGCAGTTGTTCAATTCAGAAACAGAGGATGAGGACTTCGATGGGTTTGATTGATGACGATTACTGGTAAAATAAATGTGAATACCAAACTCAGTTTTGCTCCCGCTCCATTTTTAAATACGCACACTTGTATGCTTGTGTCTGTTGTTGTTGTAAGGCGGACATAGTAGAGGACACCATGAGAACGTTAAAGGGGGAAGTGTGGGCGTAGATTGTATATAAAACCCGCGCCCTATAATCAGGTGCGCCTTATGTGTGTGTTAAATAACTGAGTCTGCGCCTTTTAGTACGGTGCGTCATATGGTCGTGAAAATACGGTATCTGGAAGTTTTTGCTTCTGAGGAAGATTTTATCTTTGATAATGGAAATCCTATAATAACTGAGAGAAGTACTCAAAATGACTAAATAAGCAATGTAATCTTAATGACTTTTATAAGGTACAAGGGGAACAACAAGTGAATGTCAGTGATTCAACCATGAAGGTCACTGACAAATTTGTTCACTCAAAGATGAACTTCTACTCTTCATGTGTAACTTGACACTTGGTTGACTACCCTCTCGGTAGAACCCCAGCTGTCTCTGATCGCTGAGGTGAGAGGGCTAGTGTTCACTGATTTGATCTCAGAGGACGACTTTCTCTCTTACCCTTCGTGTCGTCAAGACACACTAAGAAATCTTCTAATTGCAGCAATTCAAGAGCCTGCTGAAGATTATTGTTTGCTGAATACATACCAGCAATCATGTGATAGGTTTAGTTATTAATAGGAGCTGACTTCTGATGCATTACTAGGAGCAGCATTCCAAGTTAGCACAGAGTGTCCACTCTGCAGCTGGACTGAATTTCTACAATTCCTATTCTGGGTCTTATCTATAAAATCCTGCTGGAAAAGACAGACTGATATCTGAAATGTATACCTTATGCTGAGTACAGCATAGGGTATACAGGTGTGCTCTCCTTTGATTTGATTCAAGCCCTTGGCAAAAGTGAAAAGGAAAAACTCATTTTTCCTTCAGTCAGAAACCTCTGGTAGATCCAGGTTCCCGGAAGGGGCAGCTGCAGCTGGAGTTGTTGGTTTTTAAATTTACTGGGAACGAAGCTTAAAGCTGAATTTGACTGTATAGTTATTTCTTCATAGCTGTTCCTTTATTAAAGAAAAGAAAACATAGGGGTGGATATGAGGGAATATTCCTGCAGATTTCCCATGTGTGGGACCAATAAAGGTTATCTTATGTTAGATGTGTTTCTGATTATTAGGTAGTGAGTATTATTTACTCACTGCACAAAGTGATGTCAGAGAGACATCTTATATAAGTCATTTTTGCATGTTTAATTTTGGTCCAGTAAAGTGGTTGTTTTGTAAGGCTAGGCGACGTTGTGTTTTTTTAACCTGTAATGAATGTCTGGCGTTATCTTCCTCTCATTGTAGCAGAGGCTCTCAAACTGGTGTTCCCAATCCACAGATTGGGTATAAGCAAAAAACCTATGGTGGCACCTAGATACATGTGCATCATCCGGGGTTGAGTTAATTAGCGCAATGGACAAATATTTAAGTCCATCTACTTCATCAAGTAATGCAAAAGCCAAACTAGCTAAAATTATAGAGTATGACAACAATTCATTTGAGTTTGGCTTTATCGAGAATGACAATGGCAGACCAAAGTGTGTTTGTGTCTTCAAGAAGTAAAAAAAATCAATGAAGCCAGCAAAGCTAAAGCAGCATCTCATCACAAAGCACCCCGATTTTTATCAGCGTTAGGATTATAAGGGGCCCTTTAACACACTCACTTCCTCTTACAAAGCCCAATAAAACAGGATACTTGTAAAAATGAACCCTGAAGGTTTTTGAGCCCTGGGAATTTCAGGACAATATATCCTGTAACTTTGATGTTATGAGGGGAAACATTGCATCTGTAAAATGCCATAAAATAGTAAAAACGAAAGTGATGTTCTCTAATTCATATGTATGTATATGGAATATTTCAAGTGCTTTTTTTCGCTGTTGACTGTGTGCCTTTGTGTAAACCTGAGCAACAGCTCGGCCAATGACAGGCGAGGAACAGCACAGCCTTTTTTGCATACAGCGGAAATAAAAGAGCCACTCTCAGCTGATGAGCACATTCTCCGCTGTGAGGAAGTGAAGGAAGAAAATGCCTGAACCCGCCAAGTCAGCGCCCAAGAAGGGCTCGAAGAAAGCCGTGACCAAGACCGCCGGCAAGGGCGGCAAGAAGAAGAGAAAGACCAGGAAGGAGAGCTACGCCATCTATGTGTACAAGGTGCTGAAGCAGGTTCACCCCGACACCGGTATCTCGTCTAAGGCCATGAGCATCATGAACTCGTTCGTCAACGACATCTTCGAGCGTATCGCCGCTGAAGCCTCCCGCCTGGCCCACTACAACAAGCGCTCCACCATCACCTCCAGGGAGATCCAGACCGCAGTTCGCTTGCTTCTCCCCGGTGAGCTGGCCAAGCACGCCGTGTCTGAGGGCACAAAGGCCGTCACCAAGTACACGAGCTCCAAGTGAACTGCATCTTTACTTAACCCCAAACATCGGCTCTTTTCAGAGCCACACATCTCTTCTAAAGAGTACATGTCCTGACTTTATTTATTTAAATTGTAGCTGTCATGATGGTGAAAAATAAACTACAGCTTGTGTTTCACGGACTTAATAATGGACAACCTGACCAGAGCACTCCTAACGCTACCACTATATCATTTAGCATTATTATTAATTTTATTTTATATTTTATTTTTTTTTGGGGGGGGTGTCATGTTTTGTGGTCCCTTGTCTGCGAAAAGCACTGAATAAATACACTTGTGGGTTCCTCAGAAATGTGAACAAGAGCTTATTGAGCTCATCCTGGTGAGGCAAATGTTTGGCTTCAAATCACAATTCTGATCGTAAAATCTGGACAGGATTACAAATACAATAAATAAACGCGATTTGTTACAGTTTCACATTTCAAACTACAGTGACATCCTCCCTGTGTGTGATCTATACATGTGTTAATCGTTATGTCAATAAGTCTTAATGTAGTTCAACACTTATGCTAGACTCTGGGTAAAACGTTAAGAGGGTGTGTGGTTTTTGTTACAAATGCGGACACTTGGGTTTAGTTTGAAATAAAAATGTGAATTCCACTCAGACATTGTGGGTGTGATTTGGTGTGGGTCTCATCGGTTAGACTTAATTTGTCATTTAACAAAAGACCACATTTAGAAAATAGAAGAGTGGGCGGAGCCACTGAGCTTCGAGTCGTCATCGCACCGTCTGTTTTCTCTTACGTCCGCCGAGTACACATAATAACACGGCTCCGTGGAGTTTAACTTCATTCGACTTTACTCGTTCAAAGAAGAAACTGTGACCATGAGTGGAAGAGGCAAGGGTGGCAAAGGACTCGGAAAAGGAGGCGCCAAGCGTCACCGTAAAGTGCTCCGTGATAACATCCAGGGTATCACCAAACCCGCGATCCGCCGTCTGGCTCGCCGTGGCGGAGTGAAGCGTATCTCCGGTCTGATCTACGAGGAGACCCGCGGAGTGTTGAAGGTGTTCTTGGAGAATGTGATCCGTGATGCCGTCACCTACACGGAGCACGCTAAGAGGAAGACCGTGACCGCCATGGATGTGGTGTATGCTCTGAAGAGGCAGGGCCGCACTCTGTACGGCTTCGGCGGTTAAACTCAGTCGCCCGAATCCATCAAACGGCTCTTTTAAGAGCCACACACCTCTCTTTAAGAGCGTTGTTCTGCAATCTTGTTGTTTTTGACTGAAAGTAAGGCAGTAAAAAGTGACAATGTATTTTGTTTTGCACTCTGAATATCTTATACGTCATTAGGTCATGAGAATTGTCAGGTAGGAAATATTGTACTGCATGATGGTTCCACTGGTGCACCTGAGGGAGATGCACAATATGACAATAAAATGATATGACTTTAAGGACTTAACAACATTGCTTCAGTTATAGTACACCAACATCTCTTATACATTATCACTAAGGGAACACTGAATGACCTGCTGGTTTTTATCCATAAAACTACTCATCTAAGATTACCACAAAGTAAAAGGTCTTTGCAACATTGTAGGCACACTATTGCCCCTATCAAATAAGTGAGCTGGGATATTTTTTTTTTTTTAAATTCTAAACATGAACTACTGGTGCCCCACAAAACAACTCAATGTCCACTATGTGAAGGAGTAAAACACATGCCTGCTCCTCTTGTTAACTGTGATAAACTGCTAGCATATTTGTTTTACATCTATACTGTCCAGTGTCTCCTGGTGAACATGGTATACAGTAGCATTGTTGATCTTGTTTTTAGTCTTGTGAGAGCACTGAAGCTTCTTTCAGCCTCAACCGATGATACTGGAATGACTGAAAGCAGCCTGACAATTGTCATGATAATAAATACTAGTTAATCTAATCAGTCAGTCAACTGTGACCTTGTCTCTTCACCTCCGAGCTACAACATGGCAGAGCTGCCTCTGTCACCTGATAAATAACAGTGAGACATTCCAAATACATGCAGTCACACATGTGCTTCATACAGTAATGAACCGCCAGATCATCATCCAATTTCACCTGTGATCTTGCATCACCATTACTCTCTATCACCTGACAAATAGGACATACATGACAATAAGAATAAAATGTGGAGCTGCTTCAGTGTTTCTGTCGATTTGTGCAGATCTTGACTCATCAGTAATGTTTGCAGGGTGAGTGCATTTTTTAAAACAATTTGTGCAAACTGCACTACAAGGTGGAATATTTGCAAAAGCATGACGACCTCATCATATTTTGTCTCAAAAATTAACCCTTTGATTATGTCAGTACCATTAGGATGAAATTGTGTCACCAACAAGTTAACGTTAGACATAAATTTAACAGCCTCTGTAAACTAATGTTAACATGTTAGGCTTACTGTCATGTCTATAGTATTTTATAGCACATTAAAAAAATAAAATAAAATAAGTGAAGTAAAGGAGGGAGACATTTAAGGATACAACAATTCATGCTAAAAATTAATGAAGCATTTTTGTAACTGAAGTCAGTGATTTCCACGTTCATGCCGACTGTAGTTTCTAGTATAGAAAGAGCATGAAGATTGAAGTGTGAGTATAGTATTGATGTAATAGTAAGAAAGGAGCGAGCTCTTGGTGGGAGGGAGTTGGCTCTGAAAAGAGCCGTTGTTTGTAGGAGAGCGAGTAACTTAAGCCCTCTCTCCGCGGATGCGGCGAGCCAGCTGGATGTCTTTGGGCATGATGGTGACCCGCTTGGCGTGGATGGCGCACAGGTTGGTGTCCTCGAAGAGACCGACCAGGTAAGCCTCGCTGGCCTCTTGCAGAGCCATAACGGCAGAGCTTTGGAAGCGCAGGTCGGTCTTGAAGTCCTGAGCGATCTCGCGGACCAGGCGCTGGAAGGGCAGCTTGCGGATGAGCAGCTCGGTGGATTTCTGGTAACGGCGGATCTCGCGCAGAGCCACGGTACCGGGCCTATAACGGTGAGGCTTTTTGACGCCTCCGGTGGCCGGGGCGCTCTTACGAGCGGCTTTGGTGGCGAGCTGCTTCCTGGGGGCTTTGCCGCCAGTAGACTTGCGAGCGGTCTGCTTGGTTCTTGCCATTGCTTATCACTTTTCTTTTCCTGTGACACGAGCAGACGTTGTAGCAAACGGCGAAGACTCGCTGCTCTTAAACCGTGTGTGTCTGTGACGCGGTGCCGCTCCGGCTCGTGATTGGTGAGTAGTGATGGGTCGTTCGCGAACGAAATGGCTCTTAGAGCCGTCGTGTTTGACGTGAACGATGCGAGTCGGCTCCTTATCGCGAGCCGTCACGTGTTTTTTTTTTTTTCTTTATTTCTCTCACCCTCTCTTTCTCGCACTTTTTTTCTGCTTCACTCAGCACGCGAGCCTTGTGCTTTACGCTGGGCAAAGGGGCGGTAGTTACACTCAGTAGCACAGGAACAGAGCAGGAGGGAGAGAGAGAAAGAGCCAGGGACAACAACGTCACATTAGAAAGGTATAGTAATCATCCACAACTATTTTCAGTTGCGGATGATAAAGGATTCAGAAAGTTTATTCATGCAAGCCCATATGACAGAGAATATGCATCTTTTTGTTTTCATATTTTAATTTATATTTAATTGTGTTGTGGTTTGCAGTGTTTTGTGTTGTTTCACTTTAAATTTGTTTAAAAGGAAAAAGCTGAAAATTTAAATAGTTAAAAGTTGAAATGTGAATAGCTGTTTTTTGTATTATATGATTTATTTATTAGATTTTATGTGGAGTGAATAAATAAAAGTATATTTACGGTGGCCCCTATCGACAAAGCACGTACAAACTTCAAATCACGTACAAACTCCAAAACACGTAAAAACTCAAAACACGTACAAAAGACAACAGAAGTGCTCCAGGATGCTGGGCGCAGTGTTGAGCTTTTGTTACCTAGTGGCTACACAAGCAGGCAAGTACCAACAACCGGATTTGGTGTGTGGTAGTAACAGGTAAATGAACATTGTTTTAAATTATTTGAATATATATGAGTGCTTGTGTATAAATACACAAACAATACACATATGCTTTCAATTGTGTAATTTAAGTGATCTATTAGCTCTGCTTTGGAAGTTCAGTTCGTGCTAGAAATGTGTTTTGGAGTTTGTACGTGTTTTGTCTCTAGGGGTCACCGCATATATTTATATATAAACATATATAAATAAAACCACTTTTTTTTTACGTTAGTAATTCCTTTTGTGCATAATTTTATATTATTGTTAATAATAAGTTAATTAAAGCAACAAAACAATCTGAAGAGCCGGTTCGGAGCCGAAAGAGTTGAATCTTTTTAATGAGTCGAACCGAAAGAGCCGGTTCTCTAAAAAG
Source organism: Neolamprologus brichardi (assembly GCF_056152115.1). NCBI lineage: Eukaryota > Metazoa > Chordata > Actinopteri > Cichliformes > Cichlidae > Neolamprologus > Neolamprologus brichardi. The sequence continues at coordinate 19,957,132 of NC_142120.1, read as the reverse complement.
AGCCGGAAATCCCATCACTATTGGTGAGGGGCTCCACGTGGTGCTCAGCACCGTTCAGAGGAGCACCGCCGCCCCTCGGTGTGTGCTGCTCATTGGAGAAAAGTGCATTGAAATTGCGCGCTGCCGCAAGCCTCTCTGCGATTGGTGCGTGACGAAGCTGCGCGCGCTCCGCGGAAATATAAGCGAGGCTTTAAGCCGATCGGGACACATTTCCTTTGAGTGTCGACACTACGAAGAGAAGAACCTGTCAAAATGAGTGGTCGCGGAAAAACCGGAGGCAAAGCCAGAGCTAAGGCCAAGACCCGCTCATCCCGTGCCGGGCTTCAGTTCCCCGTGGGTCGTGTCCACAGACTGCTGCGCAAAGGCAACTATGCGGAGCGTGTGGGAGCCGGTGCCCCCGTTTATCTGGCAGCTGTGCTCGAGTATCTGACCGCTGAAATCCTGGAGCTGGCTGGCAACGCAGCCCGCGACAACAAGAAGACTCGCATCATCCCACGTCACCTGCAGCTGGCTGTACGCAACGACGAGGAGCTCAACAAGCTCCTGGGGGGAGTCACCATCGCTCAGGGTGGTGTGCTGCCCAATATCCAGGCCGTGCTGTTGCCCAAGAAGACAGAGAAGCCCGCCAAGGCCAAGTAAACGCAAGGCGCCCTGCTTCAACAAAAACAAAGGCTCTTTTAAGAGCCACACACTTATCTATGAGCAAACCTCCTTCTTGATGCGTCATTAACAACTTGTGAAATTTAGCAGAGGTGCATCTTCATTTTGAAATGTATATTAATTCATGCCATCGGTCACAGTAAGGGACTCAAGTGCACCTTAAAAAAAAAAATTGTAATTTTTAACTCAAACTGTCAGTTTGCTTTATTGTCATCAGGCAAGAATAGACATTAAAGCTCAAATTTTAACATTGCAATCAAAAATAAAACTGAAAGAAAAGTTAGCAGTGTTTGTGATTAAGGCCTGCGCCTTGTTCAACCTCAGTGTGCTCCTATAGCTTAATAATAATTTGGGGTCAATTTGAAGCTTATCATTGGTGATATCCTAACAATGACTAAACCTGCATCATGGTTCACTCGCTTGATAATTAAAGCAGATCCTAAGCTCATGGAAACACAAACGCAATAGTAAATCATAACAAAGAACATGAGGAGAGGGACAGGTGGAGTTCTTTGGTGCTGCAGGAACTATCCAGGTACAGAGGGAGGAAAATGTGGAGCTGTTTGCAACATGTTCGGCGCTGCTGAATTTGGGACAAAGTCACTTACGTCTACGCTTAGGTTTTTGTGTCTATTGTGAGTACAATAAAACAATGACTACAATACAATGTACTTAGGTTTGCTTGGATAATAGGGGGCAGCTGGAGATCAGAACAACAGGAAATGATTCGTAAGTGTTGTCAAAGGAGCTTGCAAAGAAAAGCGTCTGGACTTCTTTAAGTTGCTTGAAGACGTTTCACCTCTCATCTGAGAAGCTTCTTCAGTTCTAAGGTCAAATGGTGGGGAGTCCTAGATATAAACCTAGTGGGAGTATCCCCTCACAGAGGGACAAAAGGACCCCCTGATGATCCTCTAATCGCCTGAGCCAAGGTGTGAAACTGGGTGTGGGTCCCAATCAGCCAGGGTTTCGGGTGAGCTCTTTGTGAAACCTGGCCCCACCTTATCATGCGAATTCCTGAGGTCAGATGGCCCAGGATGTGAGTGGGCGTTACAGCATCTGGGGAGGGAACTCAAAACCTAAGTGTTGGTTTTGTTAGAATGACTTTGTCAACTTTGACTTTGTCAACCTCTGTTTTAAGGACAATAGTGGATTTGTGTGCTCAAAGCATTTCATGCGACCTTAAAGCTCTCAAGAATGGCATTAAGTTGCTGAACCCTGACCTCTAACGTGCCAAATCAGTGGGTTTATCTATAAACTTTGGCGTGTCTCTGTATGGAGGGAAGAATTTATTGACAGTGGGGGTCTGCCTGTCATAAAATGAGAGTTACACAGTTACTAGCCTGGGGAGAGGACAGCCCCCCCGAGACTGAACAATAGAATTAGTGGAAAACTACTGAGGAGGGGGACACAGGGCAGCCCCGGACTCTTCTTCAGCTGGGATATCAAAAGGATCGGTGAGGTCAAGAAGAAGTAAACCTCAACACTGTATTTTGAAATAATGGATTTCCCTGCATCCTTAACCCCACAGAACTCAATTTGTTCAAATGTGCATGAATCAAATTGGTTATGAAATTAGTAATGAAATAAATACATGGTAAAATAAATCGCTGTATGGGTTCAGCTTGGAGTAAAATGTGTCCTTAAAATCACCGAATATCAATTCAGCTGGCCTAGATTTAGTCAAGTAAGGTTACATTGTACTTCCACTAAAACAGCCAGTGTAGGCTTTCAAAAATATATATATATATAAGTGAAACATATCTCATATATAGATAATAACATGCATCTATAAATGTAATATTTTCCATCACATTTGTTGTTTTTTTTAACAGATAATTATTTAAAATGTAGGTGATAACTTTTAAAGGTGTATTTCTTGTATGATAGGGTCACATAGTAAAACAAGAAGTGGTGTGATGTCTTGTACTATGAAGGTATGATTGTAAATATTGAGTTAATATTTGTGTTGTTGTCTTTTTCTGGAGTTGTAGACTTGTGAAGACAGAACTAATGTGCACCATGATACTAATACAAGTTGTAAATGTAATGAGAAAAATGGGTGGAGTGTGCTTTAATAATAAGGACATTATTCTGAATGATAGAGTGGTGATTCAGTGTAAGGAAGGGGCTCTTGTGTGTTGCTGTGGTGGCTCTGAGAAGAGCGTTGTTGAGTGTGAGAGTGGTGGCAGCTCACTTCTTCTTGGCTGCTGTGACCGCTTTCTTGACTTTGGGCTTGGCGGCCTTCTTGGCGGGGTACTTCTTTGAGCGGGAGCCTTCTTGAGCACCTTCTTGGGGTTTTTGGGCGCTTTCTTGGCTGCTACTGCCTTCTTGGGCTTTTTGGCAGCTGCTGCCGGTTTCTTGGCTTTGGCGGGCTTCTTGGCTTTGGGAGCGGTTTTCTTTACAGGCTTCTTGGCTTTGCTCTCAGTAGCCTTCTTGTTCATCTTGAAGGATCCGGAGGCCCCAGTGCCATTGGTCTGCACCAGAGTGCCCTTTGCCACCAGGCTCTTGATGACGGTCTTGACGCGGGCCTTGTTCTTGTCCACGTCGTAGCCTCCGGCAGCCAGAGCCTTCTTGAGAGCGGCTGCGGACATGCCGCTGCGCTCCTTGGAAGCGGCCACTAGTGATGTGCAGATCGATCCTGAAATATTGATTCCTCCGATACCAATCACTTATGTTCTAGAATCGATTCTCACATTAAAATATCAATATTTTAGTAATTTAGGGTAAATTTGTAGTTTATCATTCATAGGAACACAGTGGAAAGAAACTATCATTCGGATTGTCTACATTCAAAGGAACTACTTCCTCTTCCGCCTTTCATAGTCATGTGCGAAATACGGCTGTATAAATGTCTCGCAGCCGCTAGCGCGCACTCACAACAATGGCTGAGCGTAGTTGGAGCCATGTGCGGACATATTTTACCTCCACAAACAGCTGAGATGTGGTTTGCGATACATGTGGCAAAAAAGTAAGGTGTTGTGGCCATACTTGCCAACCTTGAGACCTCAGAATCTCACTGTTAAACCTTCTTTTTGTCACTACTTGTCAAACATATTTTATCATTGTATCTATTTTATTTATTTAATCATAGTAATGTTGTTATTATTATTTGTTATTTATTTTATCCTGCTCTGCCCATGTCGGTGAATTTCCCAGCTCTGGGACTAATAAAGCTTATCTCGTGTCCTGGATAGCGACTCCAGTTTAATCTAATATAGTATTTTTAATTATGCCCAGTATGTCTCTGCTCCTCTTTCTGGAGGATTCTGTTATTCTTTCACCTACTGAAAAATATGTAACCACAAATTTTTGTCCAAGATAAGTAAAATGCTGAACAATACCTCCAACCCACTTCATCATGTGCTGACCAGTCACAGGAGTGGGTTTAGTGAGAGACTGAGATTACCAAAATTCACCTCTTAACACCACAGGAAATCATTCCCTGTACAACTCCATCTTATGCATAGCACTTACTACAATAGTTGCATTATATAAAGGGAGATAGAAAGGTGGCTATGGAGCCATCGAATTAGGAGTTAGATTGAAGATAGCTTTCATGGAAATTCCTCTTTGGTCATAGCTAGGAAAGCTGGGTGCGAAGGACACAGCAGAGCCTTCCTGTGGCATAGGCAGACCTACAACAGGGTGGATATCCTACTGCTAGCAAAGGGTGCATTTAAAGCAGGCCAGTATGTAACAGTTTAAATTGAAGTTACAAAGAATAAATCTTTAATTCTTTTAAAAACATTTTTAAAATCAATATTTGGCACAACACAAGTCCCATAAATGTAACAATTTTGACTTTTCACCTAATAAACTGTAAGTTTTGTTTTGCTTTTTTTATTCTCCAGAGTTTGGTGGAAACAAGAAGAGAGGTCGCAATCCGTTGCCTGATGGTGTATCTGAAAGAAAAAGAAGAGGATCTCTTCAGAGAACAGCTGGTAGGTGAATCTCACATTCTTTTGTGTTATATTTTTAAATGGCACATAAAATACTGACATGTTTCCATTTAACCTACTTGCCAGGATGGTGAAGAACAGTTCCCAGAAGAAGTGGTAAAGATTGTAGTCACAAGACGTGCAGCAGTCTGGAAGACCTTGATGTGCCCAGAGCGTGTGCCTTAATGATGGGGCTTATATACGCTCTCAATCTGAGCTACCCAAAACAAGTAAAGAACACTCTAGAGCAGGGGTGGGCAATCTCAGTCCACGAGGGCCGGTGTCCCTGCAAGTTTTAGATCTCACCTTGGGTCAACACACCTGAATCACATGATTAGTTCGTTACCAGGCCTCTGGAGAACTTCAGGACATGTTGAGGAGCTAATTTAGCCATTTAAATCAGCTGTGTTGGTTGGAGGACACATCTAAAACCTGCAGGGACACTGGCCCTCGTGGACTGAGATTGCCCACCCCTGCTCTAGAGGTATTCCAGAAGGTATTTCTGGAACTTGATGGGCTTAAAGCCAGTCCACGGGTAATGTCTCTTAAGTGCACACTTCTGTCGTGAACAGTGTTGGGTAAGTTACTTTAAATTAGTAACTTAGTAACCTTACTAGTTACTTCTATCAAAAGTAACTCAGTTACTTCAAGTTACTCGTTACTTTCAGAGTAACTTTGGTTTTACTCAGAATTCTCTTGTTAATGTGTTGCTTCCGTAACTGGATACCCAGCAAGATTGCCAGTCTTCTAGCTTGCTTACTTGCCACAAGTGCACTGTGCCACCTACCAATAGAAAGGAAAAAATAATGTGCACATTTCCACGAGAGAAATCCCACGCCTGATTCTATCCTAGCCTGCTTTTTACATCCAACACAAAAACTGCAGTCATGGTGTTTTCGTTTTACTCAGAACTCGGAAATTCTGCCTTCTGAATATGAAGATGTAGGCAACACCAGACTGCAGATGAGCTGCATACAGGGCTGAACTGGGACAAAAAAAATTGTCCCGGGCATTTTGGCTAGAGACCGGCCCACCATTATAGGAAAAATCATAAAGCCTTTGAATGAAAATAAACACTGTTGTGACAGTGATGTACACTGTTCTGATGGTATATATGTATCAATCTATCAATCGTTTGTTGTAAGACTCAGATAATTATTTTTTTAAAAGTGAGACATTTTAAATGAGAATAAGAAAAGTATTTCCTTGTGCCCCCCTTTCCCTTTTAATGCCCTACATGGAAGCCTGGCAACACTTTGCTAGACCCGCCCCTGCACAGTTACCAGCTGTCATCTCCTGGTTTCATCCTCATGTTTCCCTCTCACCACATATTCAAACCGATATCATGACCAGCAGGTTTACAGCTGTGGCTCCAGCAAACATCAGCTGATACTTAATTAATATTAAATAAATTCTAACAACAGCTGATCAAGCTTAAAAGTGCTGCTGTTGTTTACCGTGACAGCCGCTGGTTTCCTCTTTCTGGCGCAAAGTGGGCGATAAATAAACAAGAGAGAAAAGCCGATCAGCTGATCATTGATCAGTTTCATGATTGAAGTAGAAACAGGAGAGGGAGGGTGAGAGGATGAGAGAAGAAGAGGCAGCTGTGCAGCGTAAACACAGAATAACTCCAGCTTTGTGTCTTTTTCATTGTAGCTGAAGTCCGGGACAAACTGTGTTCCTTTTCAGCTCACCCACCCAGCTGTATAGAAACTCCGTCATGCTAGCTAGCACGCAGTACGAAAAAGTCAGCATAACGAAAATAAACTCCACCTAAACTTGGTTCATATCTGACCCAGATGGACTGCAGGTTATAACTTCTTACCTGAAGTTCAGTTCACCTGACACTCTCGGACCAGCCTGGATTTAATAACGCGTTAGTCCCAACACTGGTCGTGAAATAAATGTGAATTGGACTGTAGTATTCTGATGTGCCTCTTATGTTTTTGTATGCAGTCCTAGATGAGTGTAGTTTTGAGAGAGGTTCGTAATCCATATAACCTTAGCTTTGGACTGTTCCGTTGTTGAACATCAAAATCGTTTGTCATTTCCTTGATTCTGCGACAAGTTGACCAAATTGATACCAATTTAAGTTAATGTTAATATACATGAAGTACATTTTTTTGCCCAGTCATTTATAATTAAAGGGTTGCTGTAATGTTTCATTTATGTTGTATTGACACAGAAGTGTATTACTTTGTAAATGTTTTGTAATAGAATAATCAATTGGAATAAGTGAAATGGCTATGTGTGATTTTTTTTCTTTTTTTTTAAGAAAAGTTACTATAGAAACCTAAACTAATTGGCATGGATAATTGTGAGTAGGATATATGTAAAAATGTTATTTAGTGTAACTCAACTAATGTAATTTCTCAACTTAATATTACCAGAAATTTGAAATTAATATTAGGTCGTATAAACTTAATTATGCTTTTGGAGGTCAAAGTAAATCATGTTGGTGTGTTAAACCAGTTGAGTTAGCCAAACCTAAAAATTACTTGCTGGATTTACTTAATAATATGCAAAATTTGTAACTTAAAAAGCTAAGTGGAAACTGTTGCCTCAATTTTTTAAGTTGAGCCAACAAAATATTTTTTAGATAGTGGTTGCTACGTTGTTTCTGACAGTCTGATACTTGCCTTCCTTCTCCTCCTCCTGGCTGCACACACAGGAGTCGGGGATGTTCTCCCAGTCTTTGTAGCTGAACAGACCACAGCAGTGAAACTACAAACAGCAGCAGGAGAAGAAAGAGGAGGGGTTTCTTTTTGTTTGTTTGTTTGTTTTCTTTTTTAAAAATAAGGTTTTTATTGAAAGTTGAATACTTTTTCTTTTCATTTTCAAAAATTCATTTTCAACTCAACAGTATGTATTCATGGATTAATAATACATTTTGAAATATCAATTTATAAATACAGTTTTCATTATCAATTAAATGAATAATAAATTACATTGAAATGATTTCTCAATGTGTTGAGTCACATTTCAAATTCAAAATTAAATCTTTTTTAAAATAGAAAAAAGAAAAATAAGTAAATGGATTCAAACAATAAAGATTTATTTCCAACATTTAAAATGCACGTGGCTCTTTTAGTCCCCCATATAACCTAACAATTTTATCAAGAGGAAGAATCACAAGAGGACAGCTACAGCTGCAGGAGTCACGGCTCACTGAACCTAACTAGCGTTGCTAGTGGGTTGTATCTTTAGAGGATTATGGGATTGTACTCATTTAGATCTTTGTTTGGTCTGGAAAAATAATTTGCTACTCTACATCTTATTATTTGTCACTGTTTGAGGAAAAAAGGAAGAACCCCAGGTTTCTTTTTAGGGAGGCTGAGGAGTAAAAGATCTGTTCTGAGTCAAGTATTCCTCATCAGAAGCATCCCTTTTTCACTTCTATAAATCTTTCTACGTTACCTTCACTGATTTCTTCCTTTATACCATCAATGTGCCTTTTAGACCACATTCCTACAGGACTGTTCAAATAAATTTTTTCTACAAGACTTCAATTTAAAATCTGATTAATCTCTCTTTAGGAACAGGCTACGAATCACAAGCTTTAAAGTGGCCGTAATTAAATCATTAATTGACCTTGTTATCTTAGCTAATTATAGACCAATTTCTAAGTTTACTTTTACTTACAGAGTTCCTCGCACCACAGAAACATTATTAGTGAAGGTTATTATTAATGTTCTTATGGCCTCTGACAGTAGGCTCATCAACTCAGTATTGGAGTTTGTAACAGCAGTCTGGCGAGGAAGGAGCGGCTAGCAGGTCCAGCGAGCGTGTGGTGTGGGGGTTAGCTGAATAACCCGAAGCCAGTCGGTTAAATCCAATAACAGACCTTTATTCGCCGTCAGCAACATTACACTTTATAAGCCAGGTCTCCTCGGCTGTACTCGTCCGAGCCTACATGCGCGGGGATAGGAATCGTCAGCACCAGCTTGTTACAACAGTAAGGTGTTTTCTTGGAGAATGGAACATGAGCAGCATGGAATGGCTGCCGCTAACAACACACACCCACTAGGAGACCCCCATAGCTACTACAATTGTTGAGGTTTATTGCACTCAGTAATAAAAATCTTGGAAACAGGATCTCTAACCAGATATTTACTTTAGATGGCAATTAGATGGGTCCAATAACACTGTGAGAAATTGTAGATCTCTTGTTTGCTAGCATATGTTGTCCAGCGCACTTATTAAACACATTAATTTGCACAATATTGCTAAAATTTGAAGCATCGTGTCTCGGGGTGATGTTGAAGAATGAGTTCATAGACTTATTTGTTTTTTATTATTTCGCTCATATTTGCGTCTCTCCAATGGTTCAATTAAATTCAAAGTTTATATGCAAATATGAGAAGGATCATATCTTAAAGACTTCACATAACATATTATGCTAACAGAGCTAACAAAGCAGTTAGCTTCTGCAGTCTGAGAAGCCTCTCAGACTGCAGGCTTCTCAGCTCACCAAGTTCTACTATAACCTTTGTCTAGTAACAGTCAACAAAAATGCATTGAGAATAAGTTCCTTTTTTGTGCAACAGAAGAAGATTTCACACAGACACAGACTTTCTTTTGTCACCATTTAATCCTGTAAAACCTTTAGATTTACAGTTTGCATCAGAAGAATCAAACATGACACAAAGAAGACACTAAAATACAAAAAAAAAATACAAAAATATTCCCCTTTATAAACATTTTTACAAGTAGCTGCATCAACACAGTTCTCAGTTTTCAAAATATAACTTAACTGTCTTTGTATTACTAAGAAACTTCACATGAGGTAGCAAAGGAATGTAGCTTTTAATTTCATTAAATGTTACCATAGCAAACAGAATTAGTAACAGTAACATTGCATTTTAGAAACATAACAGGTCACATGAGTCAAAGGTGTCAGTGAGCAATAATTTGGCTGGGAATGGTCTCAAGACTGCATAGTAGGTGGCTAATAGCTGGTATTGTAAGCCATCACCTCTGTTCAGCTTTGGAAATCGCTAGATTCAGTTATTTTTCCTTTTTAGACATTTTATCATTGTTAATGTGATGAAAATAAGGATTTCTGATAAAGGTTGAAATAAAAGAGTCCAGTCAAATTTTAGACATTTACATTTCAATTTAAGATTATTAAGTATCGTTTTTCAAGTCACTTGAAACTGATGATCTCGACTTAGACAACTTCATCATGAAGACATAAGGCACAATGATAAGAACCTCAACCAAGTATGTCATTTTCAAATTCAAGAAAACAGACTCGACAGGGCTCCAGAAATCTGTGCACCAAGCTAGCAAAAGAAAAAAAAACTTTGACTAGTATGGTGGAGGTTTGCACATCTCGTTGTATTTTGGTGGTCTCGTGAGGATCATCATGGTGTGGCTGTTGGAGCGATACAGGTGGCACACCATGATGGAGGAAAGAATCACACCAAGGAGCTATTGGGGAACACAGGAAGATGAGTTAGGCATCAGGTTTTCTGCAAGTTAACAAATTTTAATGTTATTAAATTCTTTTTTTAATTTTTGGAATTAGATTTTGTACTAGTTTCTTTTTTGTTCAAAAACAGATGCTGTAATTTTTCAGCATGTCAAAGGTGGGGATATCAAACTTTGCTGAAAACAATTTTACAACAGATTTGACTCCCAATATCTGACCACAAAAACATCTCTACCTGATGGTAAAAAAGCTGAATTTCTCCCCACTGTGGCACAGGATCTAAGGACCTCACAGTCAACAAAAAGGTATAACCCTAATTTTAGATGTGAATAATAAATAGTGACTAACAGAGACTAAAAGGAGAGAATGCAGATTTTAAGTTATAGATCAGGCATTTATGCTGCTGAATCCTTAAATAAGGATTCAGCAGTTGATCTGAGAAATGTTTGCAGCTGGAAAATGCAGTCAAAATAACAGTACTGTTCCCAAAGTCCAGACGAGCTCCGACTGCAGCGAAGTGAAGTGAAGTGAGCAGAGAGCAGCTGAGTGAGCTGCTTTTAAGGGTTTCAGGGCTTTGCTGGGCGGGACGTCCGGTATGTTAGAGGTGGAAACTTCTGTGGAATGCTTGATTAGGAAGGGGAGGTTGAATGCAGGGTCTTCCTCCTTCCAGTTAAATCCAGTGGAAATAGTTGTTGCTGTGAACAGGGAGGGAAGCTGTTCTCAGGCTGGCTGGAGTGGAGGAGAGGGCGGTGTTATGCCCCGTTTAAAACAATCCAGATGTGGAGACATGATTCCTTTTAGTTTCATGAGAATCTGTCGTCAGCAGGAGGAGCCAACTTACTGAAAGTCAGTTTATTGCTCTACAGTTTAAAGTAGATTTTACTGCATCGGCACACAATGCACTCAGAGTTTTTTAAATAGTGAGATATATTTATAGGAGTATTACATTAACACACAGCGATGTTACATCCTTTTTATGTTATATCATCACATTTCTGCAGTGATTTAAAATGTAAAGCAGTATGAGTACTGCACTCAAATACAGATTACATCGTCTTTAACTTCCCCCCTTATTACTTTTATAGTTGCATCTTATTAAATAATACTTTTTGTTTTATTTATTTTTTGTTTGAAGTAAGTTTCATACTTTTTTGTGTCTTTGTAGTTTTTTGTGCATATCACACTTGATTCTTTTATGAATCCTAATCATTTTTCATTGTGGAATAATTCGACCCACAAAGACTTTGAGCGTCCACAGAGCACTTTTAATCCTCCGAGTGTGAACGAGCTGTCAGACAGAGCAAAGCAATGCAAACACTACCCTCCAATGAGTCCCACGTCACTGTTTTGCAGAAATCTGTAATTTGGGAAAAATACATGAAAAAATGTGTCATTATTGCCTCGTTAAACCATGGAAAAAAATTCAAGTGTTCTTGTAATGTCCCGTGTTTAAACTCGCACAAATGCAAAATTTTACATTGCACAAGACAACTAGTGATAATTTCTGAATGATGTAGAGCTGAATTTCACTATGTTAAAAGAACATATAGAGTACTTTTTAACATGAAATTCTCTTTCACAAAAATAAAGAAAATACTGTTTTCAATTATGTTGGATTGAACAAATATAACAAGTTGTGCCACAAAAAATGTAATTATCAGTAGATTATCTTCAGGGTCCTGGGTCTGAGGACCCAGAGCTCATGCGTCATTTTTGGGTTTAAGGAAAATTATTAGTTTACTGGTCTTTCTGGATCGCTTGTGGCTGTTTGTTGGTGTGATCTGCTATTGGTCCCCCGTCTCCCTGTGTACACATGTGTACACGTGTGTGTGTGTGTGTGTGTGTGTGTGTGTGAGAGAGAGAGAGAGAGAGAGAGAGAGAGAGAGAGAGAGAGAGAGAGAGAGAGTTTTGCTGCCACACCAGGCCTGGAGAGTCTCCCGCGAGTCCCACCTCTGAGTCAGACACACCTGAGGATAATCCTACTTAAGAGAACAGTGGAGAGGTAGTTGGCGTGGGATCATTACACTAACACAGTTAGTTAGTTCACAGTTGTTTCCTGTTGGAATGCTTAAAGTGTTTTTGTTGGCCGGTGGATGGGGCTGTACTCACTGTGGCATCTCTTGTTTCCAGGTGAATTGCGGAAACGTGTGGAGGGAGCAGCACACTGTTGTACACATGCATCAAGGAGGACAAAACATCACCACGTATCAAGGAGAAGAATCACGGCATGTGGACTGGGAACACATGCACTGCGGATTGTTGGCACTGTTTCATAGTTTCTTTTCATTGTAAATAAACACACTTTTTCCATTCAAAAAGTTATGCATTTGGGTCCTCCTTCAACCATCCTTGACAATTGTCTAATCAAAGACCATTTCATCTGAGCAGTTTTGCAAACTAACGTTCCTGTGTACATACGACACAGTTGGTAACCTGACCCAATTTTGGCCCTCGGTCTTATGTTTCACATCCCTGCTCTCAGACTAGCACAATGTTTGATGTAAAACCAATTCATCTAACTGAGGATATTAGTGTTGCAGAGTATAGCATGGTGGAAAAGAATGGAGAGAATCCTCCACTAAACTTTTGGGTTGGCATTACTTTTGATTTGTTTTTTGTTTTGTTTTTTTGTAGTATTAATTGCATGCTTCGGTGTTTTGTGTGTCTTTCTGTGTCTCCACTCCCATATTCTACTCTAGTCCAGCTGCCAGCTATTTGGAGTTGAGTACAGGGAGCAGCTGATTGGGTAGGATTGGAGCCCTTCTCTATAAGGGGGGGGTGTTGTTTTGTTAGTAATATACTGTTGCAGTAGGGAAGCCTTGGAGACTCCAGGATGAAGAGTGCACATTTTAAAGCAAAGGATCTTCCCCAGATATGTTTTTAGCTGCTTGTTCTTCCGAGTGACCACCTTTTCCCTGTCTGTAACCAGGCTGACAACCCTGACCACAGTGGCTTTGGGCCAGACCGGAGTTGTGTCTTCAGCCTGTAGTTAAATATAAATCTTGTGTACACCATTGCAGTGTGAGTGTGGTGGTTTCTTACTGGTCATTATTGGAGCTTAACACCTTCTTGTACAGCAGCCATTTGGGGCCATACATAACATTAGCATAGTTTATTTTGTGCAGTAGGCGCCCGATGAATCACAGATATCTACCGTTTTAAGAGGATAATAAACATAATTTTAAGGATCCTGTATGCTCTGTGTAATATGGATAGCTGGAATAACTGTAGCATTAGAGCAGAAGGTACCTTCATCTGACAGTGCTGACCCCGATAAGTATGAAGACACCATGACTTTGGGAACAGGTAGAAAATATTCTTCAGAGTTGAGCCATTTAAATAATTTGTGTAGTGTAAAATATAAACACGCAGAGAAGACAGAGAGGAGATGTGATAGGTCTAAATCACATCAAGACATTCAGAGTATATCCGGAGGTAGCCTAATTTATTTTTGCCTATCAAGACAAACACTTTATACTGTGCATCAAAAACTGTTATGTAATAAAACTGTTTTTAAAAAAGTAGGTGAGGTTTGTGTTTATGCAGGGGCAGGGCATAAACCCATAATCCTAGCAGTCACATGCAAAGTTTTAAGGCGTGTGCCAACCACCTGTCATGGGAACCCAAACTTCTATAGAAGAGTAGTAAATTTAGGTCAGAGTAATATCACGTCTTTTACCAGTTTTAATTTAGCTTTGATATAAAGTGAGTAAATATTTATTTGTATTTTATATAGATAAATTACTATACATACTTGTAATTTCACACTGAATTTCTGTTATTACTTCCGCCCATCTATACACACAACTAGGATGCCCTGACCAGCACTTTGTGCCCCGTAAACACAAAAGTTGCCAGGAGAGCTGCACACAAGACAAGTTAGCATTTTTACATGGTTAGTGGTTTAGATTGTTACACTCCAATTTTTCCATTAAAACAAGATAGATTGAGGATGCCTCTCTCTCACTGAGTGCTGCTGTGGCCCGTGACCTTTCTCTACTAACCAATTACTAAGAATACAATAACTTCCTTTTTAAAACAAACGTAGGTGAAACAGAACAAGATTTTAATCCAACACAGATTTTCTTTTCTTATCTTTTAATCCTGTAAGACATTTACATTTACAGTTTACACCATAAGGATTAAATATGACACAAAGAAGACTCCAAAAATAATTTTAAAAAAATACAGAAATATTTTCCTTTATAAACATTTTTACAAGCAGCTGCATTAGCACAGCCCTCAGTTTTCAAACTACAATCCTCAAATTCTCTGAGCTACTAGCAAGCGCCACGTGATGTAACAAGGGAATGTGGCTGTTCGTTTATCCAGTGTTACCATGACAACAGAATCAGTTACATTAATGCACGGTCTGATATTGTCATGTTGACATTGTTCCTGGATCAGCAATACTAATTTGAGTCCTGGTTTAACATTCCAAGTAACCAATCACATTGTAGTGATGTCATCACTGTCACTTTTGGCGTTGCTGTTAAAAATCATTTTACGGACTTTTGGTAGATACACCTGTGGTATCACTTAGAAGTTTCTGCGCCACTATCGTTCTCGAGTTATGGCATTCACAAACTTGAGTGTCCACACCGTCTGTCCGCCCAGCAGCATTAGGATAATACCCGATCAGCCTTTTATGACTGAGGGCTAACAACATGCAGTGCACCAAGGTAGCTAAAGAAAAGAAGTCCATTGTATTTTGACTAACACGCTGGGGCGTTGTGCAGCTCCTTGTATTTTGGTGGCATCATGGAGATCATGATGGTGGGTCTGTTGGGGTAATACAGCTGGTGGATCATAATGGAAGACAGAATCATGCCAAGTAGCTGTAGGGGAACACAGGAAGTTTAGTTAAACATCTGGTTGTCTTCAAGTTTTTGTTTTTAAAGTGAACCAATATTAGTGACTAAGCTGCTACATGTTTACCCAGAAGATTTTTTTTTTTTTTCACTGAAGGAGATTTGAGTAATAATTTAATTTTTAATTTTCTCCAGCGGATTAACAACACTGCACTCCCAGGAAAACTGAAGCTCTGGTGCTTCCAGTTTTGGTTATTACCCAGACTACTGTGGCCGTTGACAATGTACGAGGTCTCACTCAATCATGCCAATCGACTAGAGGCTAGTGAGATCCTACTTTAAGAAGTGGCTCGGACTTCCCAAGTGCCTCAGCAGCATTGGACTCTACAGAGACGGGATACTGTCATTGCCTATCCCTAGCCTAGATGTCACTTATGGACTCCCGGGACCCCATAGTGAGAGGCAGTGCTCCCACCCTAGCAACGGGGAGTAAGTGGACCCCAGCCACATCTGTGCTACAGGCAAAATCCGCTCTTCAGCATCGTGACGTGGTGGGTCACGTCCAACAGGGTAGAGGAGGATTTGGTCTTGGCACAGTAACACCTCGGTGGGAACAGGCATCTGTAACCGAACGTCGGAAAATGGTAGTGGAGGAGGTGCGACAACAGGAGGAAACAGCCAGACATGCCAGAGCCGTGGCACTGGCCAAACAGGGTCGCTGGATGAATTGGGAGAGTGTGGAAAAGAGGAAACTCTCATGGAGTGAAATCTGAGGCATGGAGTCTAATAGACTAAATTTCATCATCCGAGCGGCATATGATGTGCTACCTTCCCCAATAAATCTGCAGCTGTGGTTTGGAAAGGACCCATCCTGCCCCCTGTGTATAGTCCTAGCCACACTAAAGCACATCTTGGTTGGTTGTAGGACTAGCCTTACTCAGGGCAGATGCACATGGAGACACAACCAGGTTCTCAGGTGTCTAGCCGAGAAAGTTGAGTGCAAAAGAAAATCCATTAACACTCAACCTTTCACGAACCAAGAGGAGCGTCAGTTTTCATCAACATTTGTCCGGGAAGGAGACAAGCCGAGGACAAGCCCCTCAAACTCAGACCTGGGCCCGCTGAAGGCCGCCAGGGATTGGCAGATGCAAGTGGACTTGGATCAGAGGCTAATTTTTCCCACAGAGATCGTAACAACTACTTTGCGACCAGACCTCGTCCTTTGGTCTAACTCCCGAAAACTTGCGTATGTCATTGAGCTGACGGTATGATGGGAGGAAGCAATTGAGGAAGCATTTGACCGTAAGAAGCTGCGCTATGCCAACTTGGCAACTGAGGCAGAGCACAGAGGCTGGAAAATCAAGGTGCGCCTGGTGGAAGTGAGGTGCAGGGGCTTTGTTACCAGTACAACAGCAAAACTGCTTAGAGAAACTGGGATCAGAGGACAGGTGCAATGGCAGGCTATAAGAGATCTAGCTAACACTGCTGAGAGGACCAGTCACTGGCTATGATTAAAAAGGGCTGACATCACTTGGGCAGCTAAGGCAGTCAGCTAACCAGGAGAGAAAAGAAATATTCTGCTCTTCTCCTCTCTGCTCTTCTTCCCTTTTCTGGGAGGCAGTGGGGAGGTAGAGCGTACAGCCCAATCCGGCAGGGAGGTGTGGGAAGCCAGATTGGGCACCTCCCTTCCGGGTCTTCTCTCTGCTCTCTCCTATCTTGTCCCTTTTGTCTTACTTCTCTCTATCACCTTTTCTATCCCTTTGAAGAAGTTAGGCTCCATAAATGGTAAAGAGGTAAGTATTATTTCTCAGTTGCAGTGAATTGATAAAAAGAAAATGTAGGAAATTAAACAGAAGAAAGAAGAAGAGAAATAACAATTTAACATAAACCAGTGACACACTCCAGGGCCTGATCAACCCTGGCAGGGCCTCCTTGGATGAGGGTGTCTAGTGATAATGGCCGAAACACCTGATGAATGCAAGGTCCACTACTGATGATGTGTCCCAAATTTAAAATGATAATCTAGATCGATCTCTAACCCCTAAACCTAACCAAGGAAGGAAAATTGCAGATTAGCCTGGGTAAAAGACCGAAAGTTGAGGCACACAACGACGTGTGCTGCTGGCAAAGTTTCTGGGCTGCCTTTCCTCATAACAGCCATCTCTCAAGAGTCTCTCATCTAAAGCAATGCATTATTAGGGACTGTAACATCTAGTCCTTTTAACTGAACTATATATGGACTTTTTTGAATGTTAGGTGCCTGAATCACCACCCCCTTCACCACCATGCTGATGGTTAATATAAGGTGTTTTTTTTCCCAATGTGACACTTTCCATTATGACCAGAAATTTCCATTTTAGTCCCAAAGTATCGTCTTTCTCAAATTGTAAAGTCATGAACTTTATTATTTAAGTTGTTAACAGGCGTCTGTAGAATTTGACTGTAGTTTGTGGGATTTTTGAACTTCCATCCACTCC
This sequence comes from Neolamprologus brichardi, assembly GCF_056152115.1. Classification (NCBI taxonomy): domain Eukaryota; kingdom Metazoa; phylum Chordata; class Actinopteri; order Cichliformes; family Cichlidae; genus Neolamprologus; species Neolamprologus brichardi. Next base: position 19,939,812 of record NC_142120.1, on the reverse strand, counting down.
TAGTAAAATCGTTTCCTTGTGTTTAAACACACCTGATTGTCCCAAAACAATAAACTGCTTTTATAGAGGTGCTCACACTTTCTGATGATCAGCCCTGCATTTGATTGGCAGCAGAGGCTGCTACCTGCCCTGGCAGAGAATGCAGATTGTAAATTATAGAGTGGACATTTACACTATTGAATCCTTGATTAATACTCACAGCTAGAATAGCCAGAGTGAAGCTGACCACAAGTATGATGTTGTAATGAAACTGGATGTGGTCCATGATGGTGGGAAAGCAGGTCTGAAAATAGAAGGAAAAATTAAAATTGTCAGGTTCTGATATAAACTGAGAAATGATTTAAGCTTTTTCAAAGTGGGGCTGGGTCGCTCACCTTAGTGTAGACGGACTTTCTCTGCAGCATGAAAGTCTGGAAAAGTCACAGAAATAAAGACGTTACAAACTTTGACACACCGTGACCAGTGAAGCGAGCGGGTGTATCGACACTCACGTTGTTTTTGACAGTCTGACACTTGCCCTCCCACTCCTCCTCCTGGCTGCACACACAGGAGTTGGGGATGTTCTCCCAGTCTTTGTAGCTGAACAGACCACAGCAGTGAAACTACAAACAGCAGGAGAAGAAAGAGAAGGGTTACTCATCTTCAGGAGGATAAGACAGAGGAGCACAGAGGAGTTCATGGTCCACTCAGTGACTGTGGTATTGTGTTAACTCACACCTGACCAACAAACTGCCAAAGCTTCTGCTTTTATAGAGGTGCTCACACTTATTAATGATTACCTAATCAAGTGCATTTGAAACAATAAGGACTTAGTTGACTTTTATACAACTTAACTGTAATATGTCTCGTTTGACATCTCATCTGAGGTTATTTTTAAGTGATTATAAAACCCGCCAAGGACCACATTGCATTTCTTAAACAGTGGATACTTTATTTTTCCATGACTGTAGCTTTTGGTTAAACATTAAATGTAAATGCAGGAAAATAAAACAGGTGGCAATATCTTACCTGTTTCTGAATGTCCTCGGTCATGTTCCTCACGTATGTCGAGGATTTGTCCAGAGGCACAAACTCGCTGAATGTCTCCATTCCGATGCCTCTGAGCTGCAAACATAGACATTATGTTTACATCAATTAGATTTACATAGTAAAACTTTTAAAAATCATCTTAAGGGTTCAGGTAATGGTAAAAAAAAAAAAGAGTTTATATGTGCTGATGATTATAATAATGTAAAAAAGGCATGTTTATAAGTCTGTCTTCATGTCAAATGATTCGACTCCACAGCAGCACATCCTGGCCTTTACCTGAGGACGTGTGACGGCAGCTTGGATTCCAGTTATTAACATCAGCCAACATCCAATGACCGTGTACACCAGGGACTGCAGAGACATGCAGGGATACTTTTAATCTAATATCTTTAATCTGTGGGGCTTAGTAGAAATCAGAGTGATGGAATTATAACTTTTACAGCATTCTGAACTAAATGGCTTCATAAGATTTATTGAATCATTTATTTTCTTTAATTTAATTTATGAGTGGAAAATGTAATCACCGTGATCAGGGCCACTTTGTTCTCCTTGTGGGCTGCATAGGCTCCCAGCATGGTGATCATTATGGTGATGCAGCCCACGATGAAGAGGATGAAGAGTTTGGTGGCACGACCCTCCAGCTGTGGACAGAAGTGTCACGAAAAGGTTAGTGGGCTTTGTTTGTTTGTCCCCACATGTTGCATTTATGTTTGAATGTGTCCTCACGTTGTATCCTCCTCGAATGCTCATGAAGAACTGGCACCACAGAGCGAGGACGATGGCCACTCCACCAACAACCTGAACAAAAAGAAACAGTCTGGTTAGAGCTGCTGGATCCTTTAAACACAACCAGGACATGAAATGACTGCACAGCCACACATGTGCACGAGCACAACAACAAACTTTGAAAGTAAGAACAAACATGTTGAGTTTATGTCGGTTTATTTTACTCTTCTAAGCTTCGGTTTCATTTACATGTAAAAAAAAAAAAAAAAAAGGAGGCAAATATGGTTATTTCTGTTTTACTCACCATGAAGAATATGTTGAAGATGGTGAAGATGCGTTTGAGGCAGATGTTGATCTGAGCCATTTTTGCAGCTGAAAAATGCAGTAATAACAGTACTGTTCCCAAAGTCCAGACGAGCTCCGAATGCAGCAAAGTGAAGTGAGAGGAGAGCAGCAGAGTGAACTGCTTTTAAGGGTTTCAGGGCGCCTCACACAGAGAGGCGTCATGGATATGTTGGATACGGAAACTTCCAAGGAATGGATAGAGAATACAGGAATCATATTTAAGAACTTCCTCCTTGTTTTTCCAGGAAACCTAGTGGAGGTCACTGGGTTCGGAATAAAGGGCGGTGGAAAAATTAGTCATTCAACAGGAGAGGCTGCTTACTGTAAGCCAGCTTATTGACACAGCACCTGAACAAAATGTATTCCGTTTTTTGGGGGGGTTTTAATAAGAAATGTACGTTTCATAGGTTGTAAGTATATTCTCCTGTAATCCCAAAATAAAAATGTTTTGGGATTGAAATTTTTTTAGGTTATTTAAGTATAATGATTAAAAAACAGACATCAGGGCTTTTATTACACTATTTTCTGGTTCAAATGTCTTTTAACTTCAGGAGTTTCACAATCTGAAACAACGGAATGAAACAAAGACACGTCTGAACATTAAATCATAATTTTTAACATCTCATAGTCAAGCTTTTCGCAACACCTGACACTCACCTACACCTGGGTCATCCGTCGCACTAACATGACAGAGGGCTGAGTGAGGCAGATAGCATTTTACAGCATTTGGAAATGGAGTCATACTCTGCTGTCAGGGGATGAGGTGGAAGAAGGTCAGATATTGGAAGCAAGAACATGGAAGCTCAAAGGAGGACATAGATGAGGACCCTGAGCAGAGTTAAAGTGGCAACACCCAAATATCATTATGGATCAGCTAGGGATCTGCCAGCCTGTGTGGTCTCACGTTCCAGAGGTTTATCCTCTGAGCAGGGATGGTGTGACAGCAGATCACACTGTCCCTGCTCAGGCTCATCAAAAGCTAGTATGAAGCTTTGGCCTTCTTCCACCTCACCTTCTAATGTCTGGAGGTCTGACGCTTCTTCTACATATTCATCCTTCCGTCTGCTTCCTGAAGCGTGGATACAGGTTGATGTCCGGCAGACTAAAGTAGCTTTGTTGCATTCTGTTTAAGAGGTCCCAACATCGGTGGGACAGTGGACGTGCTGTCCTTCTCCTCATTCTTTACAGTGACAGTCAGTAACACACAGACAATGATATTCAACAAGAAAACAACAAATAGTCTGAGGTAAGGCAAATACACAGCATTTGTGACATGAAATATTATGAAGACAAGATGGGGGAGAATTCATACAACACGCAGTTGTGTAAAAACAGTAACTGTAAAGACGTTAGAAAATAACTGTAAACTGCTACGTCCACACTAGCCCGGATAGATTTTTCGTCTGAAAATGCTCCACGTCCACACTGGCGTTTTCAGTCGTTTTCGCAGAGTTGTGCGTCCACGTTGAAACGACCGAAAACTCTTACATTCCAGTACTGCGCATGCGTGAAACGCAAGAAGATTCGGCCTGCCTCCTTTCTGTATGCCGTTTATTTACTTTGCGGCTCTTTGAAACGTTGCGGCAAAATGTCGAGGAAAATGGAATCAGAATGATGCCACCTTGAAACAAAACCAAAAAAAATATTGAAACCGAAAAAAAATATTGTAACTGAAATAAATGTACTGAAAAATCTTGTATTGAAACCAGAAAAAAAAAAATTGATAGTGAAAAACAATTAATTGAAACTGTAATTTTTTTGTTTTTGCTTACAATTTTTTTTTCAGTTTCAATCCATTTTTTTCCGGTTTCAATCCATTTTTTTTCGGTTTCAAAACATTTTTCAGTTTCAACCTGCTGGCACTGTTTTGGCGTCCGGGGGCGCGCTGGGGGCGGGGATTCCGGCCCGCATGTATTTGCATACATTATAGAGGCCACTAGTGCTGCTGACCAAGCGGCCATCTTTCTCTCTTCCCTTCTTTCAATGGCTGCTTCAATTTCAGCTTGACCTTCCAAACCGCAAGTAAGTAATCATTTTTTTGTCATCTTTCCTTGCTGTCCCACTGGACTGGACATTAGTTTAGTTTTTTTTAGCTACATCTGGTGAAGTTGAGGTAAAATGCTGGTATTAGCCTATTCGTGGTAGCAAGCTAGCCTGAAGCTAATATTTGCTAAATTTAGCCGGTGTTTTAGGAATGGCACAAGATCTCATCAACAGGCAGTGTTGGGCAGTAACGTAATTCATGCACCGACGTTACGTATTTAAAATACAAAATATGAGTAAATGTTTCCGTTACAGTTACCGTTCAATAGGTGATATTGAGAATACAGTTACTTTGTTGAAATAAATGGATTACATGGCGGTATTTTCCTGTTTCAAATGTTAGGCTATGGTCTCTCTATTTTTAGTAATTCCACGCTGGTGGAAACCCAAAGAAAACATGCAATAAAAGGCTCTAAAAATTATTATACAAAAATGATTTAATATGAAGGCAATTGACCGTGTGCACGAGAAAATGCTAACTTCCTTTATCCCGCAACTTAGACATTCACATTACTCACACTCTCATTACACATACATATAGGATCTTGGGGGTGGGCACGCTACACGGAATCTCAATTACCATCAGGGTGTACACCTCACCCCTGGCGTCGTTGCCCACCTCTCAATTTTAAATACACGTAGACATTGAGGGCTAGCAGGAGGGACTATGCGCTTACCTGCTGCTCTCTGGCAGGTAGCTCCATGCCCTCCTGGGTTTTAAATGCACCTTAGAACACACATACATCAACACTACAATGAGCGGGTGGAGGGAGGTTAGGAGTCTTCTCTCACCCTCGTTCTCTGCGGTCTGCTGGAGCAGGGGGGCTAGGAGGAGGAGTTGGCCGTCCGACTGGGGTCCGGAATGTGGGGCCTCCCTGCTGCTGCGGAGTCGGGGCGGTCTGCTTCTCCCCACCGCAGGGAAAAAGGGTAACACAACCTGGGTCTGGGTGCAGTTCCCCCCTCCAGGGGCAAGGGTACCTAGACCCGGTTTGTAGAGTACGCTTGGGGAGTGTGATTGTGTGTACAGCGTCTCTTTATGTCTGTCTCCACGTTGGTTAAGTGTGGAGTAAGTGCATATGAGAGCATGAGGGTGGGAATGGATGTTTGTATCTGTGTGTGCCTGTATGTCTGTGTCCATATGTCAGGTTGGGTATCAGACGCCACCTCTCTGAGGACAGCTCAGGCCCTCCAAGGTTTGGAGGCCTATCTCCCCCCACCACTTCCCCTGCCGGGGGCGGACTCCCTCAGACATCGGTGCGTTGGTGGTTCTTTGTGTCCGGGGGTGGGCGTCCGGGTGCACACCGGCTCACTCCTTGGCGGCCGCTTATCGGGGCCTGGAGCCTGGGGCTCGCTTGGGCCACTTCGGAGGTGGGGTGCCCCCGGCCTCTCGGCCTGGGGCTCGGTCACTCAGGCACAGCTGGCTGCCGGCGGAGCTCACGGGCACGTCGCTGCAACCCCCCCTGGCTTCTGCTCCGTGGCTGCTGGGTGACCCCTCATCTGGGACTCTCCTCAGCTCTTTCTGGGACAGTGGCACGGCTGCCCCTCTGTTGGTCTTCCTTGGTCTCTTGTGTTCTGGGGGCCTCTGGATGTCTGGAGTTTTGATCTCCTCCATACCTGCTTCATGCCCTGGAGGACGGGGCAGTGGCTCCCCACACCCTCTAGCAGATCATTACATGAGGGAACCTTTTAAGAAAACAAGCACGTCCATGCTCACAGGTGTACACACGGGTGATCACACACACAAACTACACCCTTTTTGGCTCCTACCTCAATGCACACTGTGCTGTCGATCTTACGTGCTGCACAATAATGTTTAATATTTAGTATTTACTGTCATATTCCCATATATCATTGTGATGTTGTTTATTGTATTACTCTCGTTTTCTTCTGCTTGTTTTCTTTTTTCTTTCTCAACAGGTGATCCAGGTGATCGATACATGTATTTTTTTTCTTTTTTTTTTTTTTTTTTTGCTTATTCTGTTTTTTGTTTTTTGCCCTTCTCCCCCGTACCTCTTCTCAACTGTTTTTCTTTCCCTCTTTCTTTCTCCCTTTTCTTTCCCCCAGTCAAGTCTGTCCCGTATTCAGCAAGTGAAAATAAAATAAAGAATAAAAGGTGAATCAAATGGACCATTACGGCAAAGCTGGGATGGTCAATTTGGTAAAGAAAATCCGTTGGGCATCTTTCTTCGCCTTTAGACAATAATTCTGATGGCAAAAGAGCCAAACGGGACAGGCAAAAAAAAAAAAAAAAAAAAAAAAAAAAAAAAAGGAAACCCAAAGAAAACATGCAATAAAAGGCTCTAAAAATTATTATACAAAAATGATTTAATATGAAGGCAATTGACCGTGTGCACGAGAAAATGCTAACTTCCTGGTTTGAGACCGGATGTGGGGTTGTACATTTCCGGTAGCTTTACTTTGCGGTCAATCGCTACTGCGAAGATATACTCCAAAATCATGTCCAAAACTCGAAAACGGAAAGATCGCGTTAAGTTACGAAGAGCAGAAGGTGGGAACACTCACCACTGTTGTGTCATAAAAAATCTGATGATCAATTTTGACGTTTAAAGAGTTTAAATTGTTGTTTACATCACTCAACACAAGCAGAACTGCATTACTGCATGCAGAAGACACATCGTCCACATTCAGAAGCACACCTGTGTATAGTGACTGGTCTTATGATTTAAACAGGCAAATGTTCAGCATTCAAACTACAGGTGAAGAATAGTCAAACCGGATGTTTCCCCCATTATGTCGATATCAGCTAGTCAAGTACACACCCACACAGCATGTTAACAAACCGTGAAAAAAGCCACACAAAAAATGAATGATTGCTGGTAAGGGTTTCTATACATTAGTATTTACGAAGGGTATGTTGTGACTTACCTTCAAAATTACAGCGGTCCCTTGCTAATAACGCGGTTCACCTTTCACCTCGCTGTTTCGCGGATTTTTTAGTGCAAGTTTGCATCTTTTTACGTCACATTGTGTCCTGCATCCTGATCGCTGCAGACGATCTCCTCTGTGACGTCTCTCCTGTACAGTACAGAATCGCTGCATCGATCGCTAGCAGCGTGACTCTGAAGTGCAGTACTGTATGTCCATGATGTCCACGAAACATTTTGCACCATCAAAAAACAAAATTGGCTACTTGATTTCACCTATCGCTGGTTATTTTTAGAACATAACACCCGCGATAAACGAGGGACAGCTGATAAATATAACATTTGAATCCCTTTTCTCTTTTGCCCTGAGGCGCGGGGAAAAATATCGACAAGTCGATGAACATCGTTTACAAATATATTGGGTAAATGCCCGAGACATCTATAGAAATGTAAATCGCCGCTTGATTTATTCATTTGCTTAACTTGTTTTGGACCGTAAACAGGGCGCGAATAGAACACTGGAAACAAAGCTCCCCACAGGAGTTTCCGCACCGGAAGTAGCAAATGCTAACGTGCACATAGTCAATAGTAGAGTGTTACAGGCATCACCCTAAACAATGTAGGCTCGTGGGCAGTGTAGTCCGTGCTGCAGGGAGAATGGACTGCCATACCCGTTATCTGTCTGTGAGCGAGGGAGTGAGAAAAAGGAAAAGTACGAGCTGTCATTGAGCAGAAACGGGAGCTGGAAGCATGTAAATATAATAATAACCACTGCAGCCAAAAAGAGTGCCTGATGAGCCCAGTTGTAAGTAAGCTATTAAGACTCGACTGTACACCGTGTTCGTGTTTTCCTCTGAAACAATAAGCTCTGTTGGAGCAGCCTTTCAACGCCTCTCTCTGTCTCTCGCTAGCAAAGTTGACCCAGACAACAAAGTAAAGCTAGTTTTCAGCTACGAGCCCGACACGAACCTGACTATTAGCCAGAGGTCCCTTTACTACGGTTCGAAGCCGCTGACCTGTTTTATATACGCGCGGAACAGTTTTCTATACGAGATCGCTGCAAAAAGTGCAGCCTTACCTAATGTCCACCCTACTGTTACTCATTTATATTAAGATTTTAACATCTAGTTGGTATTGGTATGGCGAGTAGCCTTCGGTAATAGTAATAAATCACACGGCAATAGTACATTCATGTAGTTGTAAAGTATTCAGAATACGTTACTTCTATAATCTTTGGTGGAATACATTTTAAAATTAACCTTCCCAACACTGTCAACAGGTTAGCACCTCATACTACAGTGCACCAAAAGCAGTCTCATGAGCACTGGGAGGGACAAGCCCAGAGCCCAAAACAGACAGTGCAGGAGATGACAAGGTTAGTAATTGTATGGTGAAAATTATACTTTTAGTTACTTGATTGGCAAAAGAAAAGTAAATACAAAATCTGCTTCTCACATATAGGGCATTTCCAAGATTTTTTTTTTCAAAACATCTTCAATTTCTTTCATTACAGCTGTGCTGTGCCAGATATTCTGTTGACCCACAGTGAGAGGCATCATTTCAGAAACACCAGGAAGACTGAAACTCATCGCCGGGATCAAGCAGGGCTCATGATCTTCACCAGCAGCTCCTTCACAAGAAGGATAAACCCAGCATTTCATGAACACTGATGGAGACCTTTGTTTTGTGTAATGTTAGAAGTACTCAGATAATCCTCAGAGGGTCTGGACTTTTACATAATATCATAGCTTTAAGTCCTGTAGAAAGTTAAATATATGTTGTGCTCTCTGGTTACTCTGGTATGAATGACTCTGAATTACTTTATGATAAATAACACACTATTGTCAAAAAACAGTGTAAGAATTCCAGATCACAAGTTTTTAGTTCAAATACAAGTAACAACATTCGACTTTAATCAGGTTTTATTTAATTGTGTCAGAGAAAACATCATGTGCTCTTCATGTAGCTGAGTACATTAAGTGTTTAAAACAGAAGTTGTGCAGGTCTTAGATCAGCAGTTTTCTGAAACACCAAACTGAGGTCCTGTTAATGCTGATGTATAGTGACACAGTTACAGGGGTGATTAATCCTTTTGACTTTTTGTCTTTAAATTTATCAATAAAACAGCTGCAGCTTTCACTGACAGCACATGTGGTACTTTAACCTTTGTACTGTTTTCTTCAGTTAATTTTGGAGTTACTACAAAGATTGAAGATATAGAATGATCTATCTGCTGTCACTGTGTGGTGCTGAGGTCTGAATCTGAGGACAGCTCCTGTAATCACAAACAGAACAGAATCATCACAAACTGAAATATGAAGTTCAATCTTTAGGATGAAGTCACCCCCTACAACACCGATGTACATCCAAGGGAAAGACATTGAGATAGTGGACTCTTATAAGTACCTGAGTGTTCACCTCAACAATAAACTGGACTGGACTACAAATACAGACATCCTGTATAAGAAGGGCCAGAGTCGACTCCACCTGCTGAGGAGACTGAGGTCCTTCGGAGTCTGCAGGACTCTGTTAAGGACATTCTATGACACTGTGGTAGCATCTGCCCTTTTCTATGCAGTGGCCTGCTGGGGGAGTGGATGCACGGACAGGGACAGGAGCAGGATTGACAAACTGGTGCGGAAGTCTAGCTCCGTGCTGGGATGTCCCCTGGAGTCTGTGGAGGTGGTTGGTGAGGGGAGGATGTTAGTAAAGCTGACATCCATCATGAACAACCCACAATCACCCACTGCATGAGTATGTGAGTGGGCTGAGCAGCTCCTTTAGTCAGAGACTGAAACACCCTCGCTGCAGGAAGGAGCGCTTTCGCAGATCATTCATCCCAACAGCAGTTAGACTCTATAACTCCTCAATCACGATGTCATAATTCACTGGACACTGTGAACATCCACGGTCACCACTTCATGCATAATGGACCTTCCATGACCTTCCAAGCTATATAGTTTATGTCTTCCATATTTCCAACTATATCCATAATCACATACTGTGTATGCTACCATTGTATATAGTGTATTATCTTACTTTTTTTCATTGATTGTACTTATTTGTATTTTTGTATTTCCTTCACATATCTGTACCTGAGCTGAGGTGACACAAAAATTTCCCCGTTGTGGGATCAGTAAAGTCTTATCTTATCTTATCTCTCAAATCTGAAATAGAGCTGATCCTTCTCTGTCCTCACACTCTCGGGATCTGAAGTTCTTCAGTCCTACAGTTCTGCCGACAGCTGTTTAGTTTTTATTTGTTTTAAAGGCCTTATATACTAACACATTTTCTAATATCATGTTTACCTTTGAGTTGTTGATGCTTTATAAATGGACATCTGCAAAGATGAGATGATGGAGCAGGTTTCAGTCAAGGTTCAGTCTGCTGCTGCATCCTGGTCATAACATACAGAGGTGTTATCAGCTCAGTATTGAACAAGAAATATTAATGCTTCAAATTATTTGTCCTAAAGGATGCAAGCTGTACTGAGTACTGCACATGTGACTTTGTGAACATAACTCATTAAAAATAATTCGGACAGTTTTTTAACCTGAATATTTGTAACAAACTCAGTAAAAAAAAATGTTAAAAAAATAATCAGAGCAGCGTCCTCAGTGTTTTCTCCAGTCATTGGTTAGCATTATAATATATGCAAATACATGCGGGTCGGTTTTGTTGCTTTAATTATTTAATCATTAACAACAATATAAAATTATGCAGAAAAGGAATTACTAATGTAAAAAAAGTGGTTTTATTTATATGTGTTTATATATGGCCCCTAGAGACAACGAACGACCCATCACTACAGCAGAGTGAAACTGAAAAATGGATTGAAACCAAAAAGTGGATTGAAACCGAAACAAAAATGGATTGAAACCGAAAAAAAAAATGTAAGCGAAAACAAAAAAATTACAGTTTCAATTAATTGTTTTTCACTATCAATTTTTTTTTTTCGGTTTCAATATTTTTTTCGGTTTCCTTTCAAGGTGGCATCGTTCTGATTCCATAGAGGAAAATCACTGAGTTTTTTAAATGGACTAACAATGAAGTGGAGTTGTTGCTGCAAGTAACACAAAACTACAAAGTTGGCAAAGCGAGTGAGAATTAAAGAATTTGAAGAAAAGCTATCTGGAGCATGTACAGACTGATATTAACCTTTAATAGGGCTGTCAAAATTGAGAGCAAAAAAAACAACTGCTGTATAATGCCCTCCGCTCTCTTTGTTTAATTGGTCACATGACTGCATCACATGACTAACACGCGTCATCATTTTCAAAAGTCTGTTTTCGCTGCCCACACTGCGCATAAGTCTTCATATGTATGCGTTTTAGAGAGCGTTTTGAAAACGCCATCCCGGTGTGGTAGTGGTGGGATTTCCGGCTCTTTTTAGAGAACCGGCCCTTTCGGCTCGACTCATTAAAAAAAGCGGCTCTTTCGGGTCCGAACCGGCTCTTCAGATTGTTTTGTTGCTTTAATTAATTTATTATTAACAATAATATAAAATTATGCACAAAAGGAATTACTAATGTAAAAAAGTGGTTTATTTATATATGTTTATATATAAATATATGCGGTGGCCGCTTGAGACAAAGCATGTACAAACTCCAAAACTCATTTCTAGCATGAACTGAACTTCCAAAACAGAGATACCTAAATCACTTAAATTACACAATTGAAAGCATATGTGTATTGTTTGTGTATTTATACACAAGCACTCATATATATTCAAATAATTTAAAAAAATGTTCATTTACCTGTTACTACCACACACCAAATCCGGTCGTTGGTACTTGCTGGCTTCTGTAGCCACTAGGTAACAAAAGCTCAAAACTGCGCCTAGCATCCTGGAGCACTTCTGTTGTCTTTTGTACGTGTTTTGGAGTTTTTACGTGCTTTGTCTCTAGGGGCCACCATAAATAGACATTTATTTATTCACTCCACATAAAATGTAACAAATAAATCATATAATACAAAAACCTATTTCATTCAAACCCATTTCAACTTTTAACTATTTAAATTTTCATCTTTTTCCTTTTAAACAATTTTAAAGTGAAACAACACAAAACACTGCAAACCACAATACAATTAAATATAAATTAAAATATGAAAACAAAAAGAAGATGCACATTCTCTGTCATATGGACCTGCACGAAAAAACTTTCTGAATCCTTTATCATCCGCAACTGAAAATAGTTGTGGATGATTACTATACCTTTCTAATGTGACGTTGTTGTCCCTGGCTCTTTCTCTCTCTCCCTCCCTCCTGCTCTGTTCCTGTGCTACTGCCAGTGTAACTACCGCCCCTTTCCCCTCATCCCAGCGCAAAGCACAAGGCTCGCATGCGGAGTGAAGCGGAAAAAAAAGTGCGAGAAAGAGGGTGAGAGAAAGAAAAAAACAAACAAACCCACGGCTCGCGATGAGGAGCCGGCTTGCGTCGTTCTCGTCAAACACGACGGCGCTAAGAACCGTTTCGTTTGCGACCGACACATCACTACAGTGTGGACGGTAGGCCAAAACAGAGAGAAATGATGCGTTTTCAAACAAAAAAGCATTAGGGTGGACGTAGCCTTAATAACAAAAATTCACGTGCTTTACCTTGTGGTAATTACCAATACTTAGGACACTGTTATATTTCTCACCCGATACAAAAGGTGTGAAGATTGTTTCCAGAAGCATTATGGGAATTGTATTTCCAAACTTAAAATATGTGTTTGTAATGTAAATAAATGACAGACCTGTGGTTAGAGAAGTTAAACTTTATTTAGTTTCACAGGAAACATTAAATTTATCTTATTATCCAAAAAAAGCTTTCAGAAACATTTCTTAAATAAACTTGAGTATTTTAAATAAATAAATATCAAAGATGTTCAACACTCCATTTTAACGGCAATAATTTCTCAATAATTAAACAACTTTCAAAGAAATTTCCAGAAAAACCTGAAAACATGTCAAAGAAATTTCCAGTAGTTACATATATGCATGAAAATGAATTTGGGTTCCTTTCAATGACACTTCCCAAAAAAGGGTCAGAAATTAAATGCCGCTAAAATAAAGCACTGCTCGATGTTAGCACCCCCGGACACTTTCAGGTGTCGGCAGCATCGTGCACCATGCAGCGTCAGAGCCCTTTCGGTTTTTAATCCGGTTAAGGTGAACTCATCTCAAGGGAGAAGCTGAGATGCAGAACGAGGCGATCCAGGAGCGAGCAAGCTTGGCTGAGGCAACGGAGAGCTGGCGCAGAAATGATTCAGGGTCGAGTGCCGTTTACAAGACGCGGCCGATGCTTCTAAAGTTTGCATCATACAAAATATAATTAACACATTCTAAAAATATCTCTCTTTGCCACAGAGCGCCACACCTGTCCACACCAGAACACTAAATGTGGTTTAAGCCTCAAAATAACTGATAACAAAAATCTCCCGTTTTTTAAAATGTTGGCTTAAAAAACCTCAAAGATCTACAAAATGTCTGAAAGCTAGCTGTGGAGATGTTTCAATCAAATTTCAAGGTGACACAAAAACATTCAACAAGTTACAACTTCTCACATTTGAGCTCCACCTCCATCTGTTTTCTGATTAATGATTTAGTGAAGAAAATTTCCAAAACTTTTCAGAAATAGCCTCTGCCGAATTTAGTTTTCACCACCAGCAGTTTCTTCGTTCATTTTAGCATTACTTCCATTTTTTCAATATATGCTGCCAATAAAGTTTACATTTACTCATGCACCATCTTGTGGTGCGAAATGGTATTACATTAAGGTAGAACTCAGCCTTGGTTTAAGGTGGTATCTCTTTAACATCACACACAGGTGTTTTGAGAATAAAGTCATAGCTGTGTGTCTTAATATTCACCGATATTTATAGATTTAGTTAATTTTGTGAGGTTCTAAACTATTTTTAAATAAAAAGTCTTTAAAATGCAGCAGGAAAAAGAAAAATCTCAGATCTAATATTCTGGTCTTTTTTCACTGCTCTTCATATGAAATTCTGGGGGCTTCTGTTTGTAGGACTTTCATAATGATGGTGGAGCTTTAGAGGGCGTGGACCTGAGATTGGCCAGTGAAGATGAGTGTTTATGTTAAGCTGCACCAAAATACAGAAAGCAAAACAGAAGAAACGACACCAACCTTTTAAAAAGAAAGAAGAAGAAACGAAAAAAGAAACACGAGGCAATGGGAAGCTTGGCGTTACCCGACAGACCCGTGACGGGCATATTCCAAAAGTTCAAGGACAGAGAAACAGTTCAAATAGCAGAATTATTAACTTTTTCAAGAAAATCTTCTCAGTTTTGAAGAAAGTGCCCGCATGTGCCCGAGAACTGAAAGTTTATTTTATTTGGGATTTAGTCAAAGTAAGTAAATGTGCAGTTATTCTGAAGTTTGTGGAAGTCCACATGTGAGAACACCAGCTGTGAATGCTCACATGAATGGGCAGTGTGTGGGGGGCAAGGGCGTGGTCTCAGCTGAGGTAGGTGAGGATGACAGACTGGATGGGCAGCCTGCAGACTGGGCACAGTTTGTTCCTCTTCTTCAGCTTCCTGGCGCAGACGTAGCAGGACATAAGGTGTCCGGTCCGTCCGTGCACGATGCAGCCATTCTTTGGTCGCGACTGACAGATGAGGCAGGGGTCCAGGCACGAGTCCGGCAGACGCCACTCTGCCGAAACGCTGCGCTCCATATCGGGGACTTGCATGATAGGAGGAGCAGCTGGAGCTGCAGCTGGAGCTGGGGAAGGTGGGAGAAGCTCTTGAGAATCAATGGAGGATGAGTGTGAGGAAGAGGAGGGCTGGGATTCGGGAGTCCAGAGCTTCTCCTGTGAATAGGAGGAGGAGGAAGGCTGGGAGCATGAGAGGATATCCTGGGAGTTTGGTGCGGAGGAGGCGGAGTCAGCAGCGGCAGAGGTGGAGTCAGACGGACACTGCGAGTGCAGAGGAGGAGGAGTTTTTAATCTTTTCCCATCTGGAACGTCGACTCCGTTCTCCTCTATGTCAGAACCTGCAGGACACAAATCAATCGATTAGCAGATTATCTGTCACCGAAGATAAAACTGACAGCAAGCTGCAGTTCCTTAAGTGGCCACTTGAGGAAAAAGTGAGCCGGTCAGCACCTGCAGGTTCTCACCTGAACTGAACATCTCTGTGCTCTACTGGAGCGTTTTTAATTAAATTATTCGATTACTAATATTACTACTACTAATTATAATAATAATAATAATAAGAGACTTGAAAATGATTTCTACATTCATTTTGTGATTGGCTAATCATTAGAAAGTGTCTGCAGATAGGGATGTGCACCAAAAATCGAGTATCAGCTACATAGATCTGAGATGAGGTGTACAGCAGCAGCTTGTCTCTTTTTCCTCTCTGCCTAATGATTGGTTTTCTAAATTGTCGCTTCGGTATTCTGATGTAGACAATCATCACCAGTGGTTTTAGGTAGGCTGTGTCTGACTAATATGAAATAATCTGAGTGATGTGTAATTCTGCACAGGTGTGTTGACATTGGCACACAGGGACATCTGACCTGGTTTTATAGACTGAAGATATTCTGAGGGTTTTCTAACCTTTACACTCGTCTTTGATTCACTGGAGATTTCCCTTTGTTATTTGAAAACACCGGCTCTGTGCTTTTTTTTGTTTTTGTTTTTTTGGGGGAGTATGTTAAATGAAGGAGTCCAAACTTGATTGACTTTTGAAACGTCTGTGTCCCCCTTCTTTTGTTTGCACCTCTTTGACAGCATTACCCTGAAAACAAACTACTTTGGTCTCTGTAGTCATGATAAGATTTACCTGGAGGTTCTTTGGCAGCTGATAGGTTGGTCGGCTTTGTGGGCAGGGCTTTAGGGCTGGAGGAGGCACAGTTGACGGACACATCAGGTAGCCAATCCTGGCGCAGATCCCAGCAGCGGAGGCAGTTTCTGGGCAGAGGAGGGTTCAACTCATCGCATTTCGCACAGCGCCAGTAATCCTGAGAGGAAAACACTCCATTACACCTGAACAACTTGCGTAAGTGTGTGGCTTTGTGTCATCTGTGTGTTTGTGCAGCAACTCACAGCTTCAGTAATCTCTGTGTCTTCATCAAAGGAGTCGTCGTCATCTGCTTCGAATATTGTGACCTCATATACCTGCAGCACACAGACAAGATGGCTATTAGTAACGGTGTCGAGCTAAGGTAGATGTTTAATGGCCAGCTCGGTCTATTAAGTGGTTCTTACCTGATCATCAGCAGAGAGAGAAGCATCATCTTCATTGTAATCATCTGAATCTATCGACTCGACTTCAAATTCAACACTGAAGTTGTCGCTGTCAGAGTCTGACGCTGCGTCCGTGACCTCTGACCTCCCAGACTAAACACGCACAGAGTCCACATTACACATGATACATCAACACAAGCTCAATAAACCACTGATTGTGCGTCATGCTCACTGTGCTGTGCGAGTCAGATGATTGGCTGCTGTGTCTTTCTCGCCCGCTCCCAAGTCCTCCAATCACACACCAGGACAAGCTGTCGTCGAACGTCAGCGAGTAGCTGTCAGACCGTCTCCTTTTCGTGCCTCCTTCTTCCTCCTCCTCTGAGTTTTCTTCAACATCCCCGTCGTCTACACTGTGTGAGGGACCTGCAGACAAAAAGTGGGCGGAGTTTAGTTAAACAGTTAAACACCTTGAATGAAATGGTGGTGGAGTTAGTGCTGGTACCTCTTGAGCAGAAACTCACCTGGCTCATTGCTCCTGCAGCTCCACCTTCTCCTCCTCCTTCTCCTCCTCCTGTCAGGCGATGAAGAGCGACCTTGTGTTTCTGCCGCCTGTAAGCACAAACACGTTTTTGAGCTGATTTTCAAACTTTTAAACTCTTGTTGGGCCATAGAATTATCACCAAACTCCATGTGACTTTTAAATTAGATCATACACATTAGATTTGTTTATGATCATCATCCCCAAAAGGTTCAATTTCTCCCAAACACAAAACAAAAAAGTCACACAAAGGCAAGAAGGAAAGACTGAAGCCTCCTGGTGTGCAGCCAGATGTGTCTGAGTATGTGTGTTAATAGGATAACGTGGCTTGTGTTCTAATGCCACAATTGACTTAACTAGGAATAAAGCAAAACACTTTGTTTGTTGGTTTTTGGTGTTTTTTTGTCTTTAAAAATTCGGCTGCAGCTCGTTCGTGGTTAAAGTGTACGTTTGGATTATTTAGCTACAAACAGCAGCAGCACAAATTCAAAGTTTTACAGTTTGCCTGCTCTTTACGTTCACCGCCGCCATCTTGAAAAGTTAAGCTGGGGTTACTGGGACTGCTTTGCTGAGAAATCTGAGTTTCCAACTCAATAAGGAATTCGCTATAATAGCGGTTTGAGTGCTCAGTAAGAGTAGAATGTTTCTGTCTGTAATTCAGAAGGAAGTCAGTGAAAGTGTCGGTAAATATATTCCTCAGTGAAGACTGCAGCAGTGTTTTTGCTTCTTAGGTGGACTCATAACTGGAGTTGAGTGCACCTGGAAGTAATTCTCTCGTAAGCTGGAATGGTTCAGAGGATGGAGCTTGTAAAATGGTCAGCACTTAAAAAGCGATCAGCAGCGAGGGAAAGGAAGCTGAAGGTACGTAAATGTGAAGGAACAAACCCGGGCTAGAAATATCGAAGGTTTATCTGGCAAAAACACGATAGACGTAGAGAATCCAAACATGGTGTGCGTCTTACCTCCGTCCTTCTGTCTGTCTGGCTGCTGCTGTGCGGCTCACTCAGACTTGTTGTTGATTCTAAACAGAGTGTTTGTCAGAGTCAGACCAGCAGGATATCATCTATATATACACAAACACACACAGCCTTGATATTTAGAAAGTATGCCTTTATCCTCCAGAAGGAAAAAGCAGGTGGAGGTCTGACATTTCTTCCCCAAAAGTCAGAAAAACAAGTTCATTTGGAGTCAATTGGTGTTTATACAGAACCAAAACAGCTCAATTTTAGCCCTTGGCTTTCCACCTGTGGGTACTTCAGGGGATGTAAGACTGGATATTTTCGGACCACAAAGGTGTAGCTGTATTTAATAATGTGCCTCGTGTGCAAAATGTGATTCCTACCTGGACTCCTGACAGCCACCAGGTTCTTGGTGATCATTGCAAACAGAACCCTGAAACAGGAAAACATCACATATTTTATTTAGAGGGTTTTTTTTTCCTTTTAGTGAGTCTGAAGGACCAAAAGCTTCATCCTCTACCACTCACTCACCGCGGCTCTTTCACGGAGAAGCTGTCGACTCCCAGCACACGGCCCAGAGCATCCTGGGCGCAGTGGACGATGTGTTGCTGCTTCTGGTCGTACAGCTGCTTCTGGATGATGTACTGACCCAGGTAGAACATTACCTACAAAAACACAGAGATACATCGTGGGATGATTGTAGGATGCACAGGCTAATTATTACGTTTGTTATTGTGGTTTTTAAACATCAGCAATTTTACCACCATTACAAGACTGCAGTCAGATTAACTGAAGTTATGCACTCTGAAAAAGGAAGAGGATAAGCTGAGTTTCTTCTCTTTTCTCTACATCCAGAAAACACTGTTCAGGTGTTCTTTGTTGATCACACATATAATTACAGCGTTTATCTTGCCTCAAAACTGGAAACTCTGCATGTTCCTGTTAGTTTTGGGGCTTTTGATGAGCAAACATGGAATTTATTAGTAAAGTATTTTCCAAACCAAATTTTATTTCCTTTTTAAACGCACCAAAAATCGTTAATATGCAGGAAAAATCCTAATAATATGGGCTGCTTGTAGCTTTTGTTAGTGGGCGTTTTCTTCTCAACATCTAAGCTGCAGCAACAAATGAGAAAAAAGAAATCCAAGTCACAGATGATGAGCTCACAAAGAAAACAAAACAATGTATAAATAAATAACGGTGCAAACAAATAATACAACCGCAGGGTCTGTTTATAGAGCTTAACACAACAAAGACCACTGCCCCCATTTGGATTCCACGATGTTGGAGCTAAGGTTTGTGAACTGCAAAAGAGAAAATCAAAATGACACTGAAGACTGG
Source organism: Neolamprologus brichardi (assembly GCF_056152115.1). Classification (NCBI taxonomy): domain Eukaryota; kingdom Metazoa; phylum Chordata; class Actinopteri; order Cichliformes; family Cichlidae; genus Neolamprologus; species Neolamprologus brichardi. Next base: position 19,920,752 of record NC_142120.1, on the reverse strand, counting down.
CATAAGAGTGAGATGCAAATGACAAGGATTTAACCTTCAAAATAAAAGACCACGGGCAGGGGGACTGTCCAGAAATTAAAAAGTGTCTATATGTGGGAAACACTGCAGACATGACATGAGGAGAAGGAGTCAAATAGGGAATTCTGGAAAAATCATGAGGATGAACTAAAGGAGAGCTGAGGTGAGTCTCAAAGTTCTCCTTTTTTCACACCGTCTTCATTAAAAGGCCAAAACACCATTTTTTCTGCATTGGTAATAGATCCTCGCAGTGACCAGTAATTTCCAGCTACCACGCAGCTCGATCACACCAGTGTACCCATGGAAAAGAGCAGCTTGGTCACAATCACGATATCAGCAATAACGGCAGAGAGTCTGAAACTTTCAGGGGCAACCAGCAGTGACGTGTCAACCGAGTACCACAAATGTCAATGACAGCAACGACAGCGTGCGAAATCACCTCCGGCAACTCGGGGTGGGTGGGTCCCACGCTAGCCTTTGTACTTTTCTAAACTTTCAGAGAAGCAACTGAAGCGAAAAAGAGCGCAGTTCAGTGTAGTAAATACAATAAAGGGGTTACCTAGGCAACCAGAGCCTGGAACATCCGCTATTGACGCGCGATGAGCAAATTGCTTCCTGTTTAGCTGTACGAAAGCAAAAAGAACAATCAAACACTTAAAATAGTTTTGCACTTATAGTTTGTAAAGTTTCTTAAGACTTTCTTCAACTTGCTTTTTTATTCTGTCTTTCGTTACATCCTGCCTTTTTTTTTTTTTAACATTTTTCTTTTTTTGCATGCCAAAGAGCAAAGTGAACTGGACTCAAATATCTTGTAAGTGTGCAAAAACTTGGCCGAATAAAGATGACTTGCGCGTTTCTGATAATGATTTTTAAATATGTAATCGTAACACCACCAGAGACAATATATATCACATTTTATCATTTTTACTTTGCTAAGCTCATCCTGCATTCTACTTTATTCAGTCGATTTTATTACAGCTGTGTCTAATGTTTTGGCTGCTGTGATAGCAGATTTTTGGACAGAAAAAGCATATTTAATCACGCACTGCATCAGTATCTGCAATGTATGACTACAAACTTCACCACAAGGTGGCAATGTTTCATCATAAAGTGTGCAAATGCAGTATGAGGCAGGTGTTTTAGGCAGGAGGGGGCAGTGGTAGTAAAGGAAGTTCTGGGTTCATTCATTCATTGCTGTCTGTGAATGCAGGTCCGGTAACAGTCCTAACACCACCTGACGACACCCCTCACACATCAAAGCCGACAGAAAGACCGTCTTAAAGCTCCCGGTGAAATGTGGAGCAGTAAATGGAAATGCTGTACCTCCTTCATGGTGAAAACATCTTTAGTGGCTCCAGCGTGCTGCAGCAAAGAGCAGAACTCTACCTTTGGTCTCACCTGAACGCACACAGGGAGGAAAACGTTAAGTCACACAGTCAGCGAAGAGTTACGAGCACATGGAGAAGTCGGGAACTTGCCGCCCTCACCAGTTTGTTGTCGTCCTCCGTGGTCCAGGTGTTGGTATCACTGTCGGCTGACATGGTGAAGCTGATTGTCCCTGCACGCCAACACACAGCAGATTATGACAGATTACATAAACCAGTACAGGATTTTTAAAACAGGATAGATTTGGAAAAAGCGCTCCTAAAGTTAATCTTTTTCACAGCGTAAAACAGATTAGGCATTCATCATTAACATTAGTTATATTTCTTCGAAGTCCTCCCCCTCCATCTGCGGCACTGCAATATAAACCCAGATACAGAAAGTATAATCCCGGGTTTACTGTGTAAATATTATCATCTTCTTCGTCTGCGTTTAATCTGCCTGGTTTAAAAAGTTAATTTAACCTTTTAAGATGATGCAGGTTTATTTAAAGCAAATCAAATCACTTTTATTGTCACATCACATGTGCAGGTACACTGGTACAGTACATGTGAGTGAAATTCTTGTGTGCGAGCTTCACAAGCAACAGAGGTGTGCAAAAGTACAATAACATAAGAACAAGCAAAATATAAGAATGGCTAAATCTGAGAATTATATGAATAAATATCTGTACAATATAAGAGTGTATGCATATTATTGAATGTGTATACTAAATATGTATGTCTACGTGTGTGTGTGTGTGTGTACATATTTAACAAATTAAATAGAGTAAACAATAAAATAAAATAAAATATAAAGAGCATGCCGACCGCCTGGTGTTGACTGAGAGCAGCCGGTTCCTTTTCTGTGTTTTTATTTTGCTTACACAAAAACACATCTGGAGGAAAAACCTCGGCCCTGGACGAGGGCTGCTGAGCCTCCAACTGTGGATCATTTAACTGAAGAAACCACTCACGTGTCGAGCTGATACTTGAATCAGATATCGGTAATGAAAAAAGCAGATCAATGTGGCCAATCTATTGAAATCTGTCCTCTGATCATTAGATTTATTACTCTGTGATGCAGCAAAGCAAAAAAATAATCATTTGTGCATTTACAAAATTCAGCTTATTCATTCAAGACTGGTACGGGATTTGCATTCTGTACTGAAAACACCTGCAGTCAACGTACTTGTATACTAGGAATGGATCAGTGCATCTTCACCTGAAAGTCTGAGGCACCCTACCTGACCGAAGTTTGTGTATTTCCCTATTTGATAAACAAAAAATGCCAGCTGCCGTTAAACCCCGAAGAAGAGGTAGCTCTGTCCCAGAATTCATAGCGCAGCCCAGCTCAGCTTACAACAATGGCGGCAGCTAGTTAGTTTTAATATTACTGTTATTATTCTTTCTGGGTCACAAAATAAACGTTTAACATATTTTCAGGCGAGAATGTAGCTGTGTAAACCTCAAATATCTGCTCAGTTTATCAAAAAACCACATATTTTCAAAAGCGCTCCGACGTTTTCAGAGACGTCTGTTACCCACTAGCTCGATAGCTAGCCGGGGTTCAAGGCTCACTAGAGCCCGTGAGAACACCGGACTCCCGGCAAATCATTTTCAAACCCACCGCCGTCTTTCGCTACTCAGGTTAAACATATATAAGTCACTTAGATAACTTAAAAATGTTATTGTTTGGCTTTTTTTTAGTGTTTTATTTGTTCCTGAGTAAATTGGTTTGGCTGAGATTAAAGTTATAGTTTTTACACAGCTGAATAAATGTCAAGCAGACAACTGATTATCAGAAGTGTGAGATGCTCGAGAATATACTCCGGTGTGCTGTTATATTTTAGATAGCAAGGAGTTTATTAAACTTCACTGAAACAATCTGCAAATTTCATTAAAATTGAATAAACTATCATCTTGTCTTTATTTTTAGTTTGTACATACCTTAAACACTTGTTTAAGGTATGCTGTATGCTAATGATAGTTCTATAAGAGCAGACGCATGCTGGTGCAATAAGTTGTACGCTGTACGTCCAACGGATGCATGATCTGATTAGTCGACTAATCGCAAAAATAATCGGTGACTAGTCGACTATCAAAATAATCGTTCCTAACCCTAACCCCATGAAACGATAGATGTTTTAATATCGTTATATCGGACAGCCCTAAAGCCTGGTGATTTTTATTTTTGTGGAGGGCAGAAACCTCTTTGAACAATAAACTGATCTAAATACTGAGTTTAACTGTAAACTCAGGAGCACAGGTATCAGTGCAGATATTACCTGTGACTGTAATAAACAGGACATTTACTGATGTAAGTGGCTCATATTTACAGTATCTGATCAGTTGTGACCTGACATGGTGTTAAGATGAAAAGCTCTAAAATCAAACTTATGGTAGATCTCTTTGTTTCTGTGATGTACAACCGGAATATAAATAACCACAAATATGTGCACAGGCTCCCAGCCACACTGATACCGAGCCAGGATTTCATAACCGGCGCATCACAAATTTTCATTCAGAGCAGAATGTCACTTTTCAACATTTTTCAACAGGCAAATAAAGCAAGAAAATGTAAAAAACATCACACTGTCAGACTTTAACAGAAGTTACTTACAGATATAAAACACATATTTACAGAAAACATTCAAAGAAGCTTGTACTAACTTTTTGTGTCAGTTTTGCTTAAAAAGTTACTGTTACGACACCTGACAGATCAACTCAATTACCATCCAGTCTTCTTCCATTAGCACCAGGTTAATGCTTAATTAATCAGCTGTTAAACGTCTAAAATGTTTTCCAGTATTCAAGGAATAAAATGAAGTCCTTACCAGTATATGCAGGGGAAATAAATCCGTTTTAGCAGCTCATCTTGTGCAAATAAAGGCAGATAAAGTGCAGAGAGAGTGGAGCAGGGCAGAGCTGCAGCCTCTTATAAACCTGCTCAGACATGTCAGGACTAGACCAGTTTAAAGGCCTGGCCTAGTCTGACTGGGGCCTATCATGCCCTGACTCAGCTGCACTTGTAGGACTGGAACAGCTGATTCAATCATAGAGCTTCTGTAGACAAGCCAGGGCTAGTCTGCATTGACTCATCCTATCAAAGTTACATAACCACACTAATCAGAGTGCTGGTTATCTCACTAACCAGGACTAGTCTTAGCCAGATAACCAGGGCCAAATCAGGGGCGCAACACCTGCTTGATCTGAGCACAGGAAACCGGGAAGATCAGCGCAATACTTAATTCTCCAATTTATTATTTATTCCAACCAAAAGTGTTTTTACATATACCTTTTCTTTCTGGTCTCAAGTCGAAAACACAAAATTAGACCTAAAAGACCATATATTAAAATAAGTCATAAATAAGAGTTCTTCTATTCTATTTCTTTTTTTGTTTAATTTTCTGTTTTCAGTTCTTTTTTTCCTTGTTTATTTTTTTATTATACATTAAAAAATATATTTTTTAAATATTTTTTCTTTGTTTCAGTGCTAGTTTCACACTTCTGTTTTTTACTAAATGTAGCTTGAAATGCACAGACTTCTGTTAAATAATGTAACATAGACAGGTTGGCTTAAAGGCCCATTCAGATTTTCTTTTAAATCAAACACTGTAAAATCTAGTTTTTATTTTGATTAACAAAAATGTGGTTTCACACTTTTTTAGTTTAAATCTGGTTAACTATGATGACTAAGGCTGGACCTTGTTCTTTTGGTTAATGTAAAAAGACACTTATTGATCGGATTTTAAATTTTCCAACAACCCTGGAAAGCACCCCCTGTGAGACTTTGCTGGAAACTGTAAAAATAAAAAAACAAAGCAAAAACAGACAGCCCTGTTTCCACAGAGGTGCAGGACTTTATTTTAAAGTGCACCCACACAGTTCAGAGGTGTAAACTACAAATGGCAGCGGCTCAGAGATGGAGAAGACCAACCTGACCACACCGGGGTCGCCTGACATGACACCAGCACTCAAAGTCACGCTCAACAAAAAACAGCCAAGTTTATCTGTTGATTTACCAGCTCACCAGGGACATAGGTTTAAAGTTCACATTTTTCTAATAAAGATTTCCTTTTTGTTTTTGCAGGAATAATCAGCAAACAAAAACTAGTATATTTAAATTTATAATATTTAGTTTAAATATATTTAAATATTTAAACTAAATATTTGTATGGGCCAAACTATGTTGTATTCCCAGGTTCAGGTTTGCTCTTTGGGGATGGCACCCAACTCATTTGACCAAAAAAAAAAAATGCATCTGACGGTTACTGCTAAATATCTGATCAAAATCTCCATTAATCTTGGGTAAGTGGGTAGTGTTTCCTCTGTGTTGGAAAAACCCTCACTGATGTTTAACTTCAGAAAACACTGACAACTATTAAAAATAAACAACAACAAAAACAATCCGATTATAACATATATTTTAATAGTAAAAAAAAAAACAACTTTGTTGCTTTTGTTTTGCTTCTCTGCAGCTTAGAGTATATTCTGATTTAAAGCAGCAAACAGACCAGAAACTGCTGAGAATACGAGATATTCTCAGCCATCTTAAAGCAAATCAACATAATTTCATTAAAAACACAAATACTATCAGATGAAAAATGAAAACAATTGTATTGTTTTTGGCTTTGGTTGTTCAGGTTTTTTCTTTTTTCCTGTTTAACCTTATATTATGAAGGATTATTATTATTAACTTTATCTGCATTGAACTGTGAACATACACAAAATGCTTAAACTAATTATCTTCCAGTGCTACTTTTACTACTTCAGCCTGAGTAATCTTATTGCTGTTGCTGTGTGCACCACTTCCCCATGTCTTCTGTTTTTATGAGCACATCACTAGTTTCCAAAACTGATATTGCATACAAATAAACATCTCTTGTTTTTTAAGGATCCTCAAAGAGCTGCCAAGGTGAAGCCAGTACACTTTGTACTTGTTTGGCTTTGCTTTTGCCCTCGAGTGTGTAATTTTTCCCCGCAAACAGCTGACCGGCTGTGTGAGTCAGCTGCTAAACCGTGACAACTCAGAAAGGCAGGAAGGTTTGCCCGGACATGTCCCGCTCACTCTCCTCTGTCTGAGTTTGTGTCTTACACAGATCTGAGAGAGCCCGGCCGGAGCCTTTCATCGCCTCTAACTGTATTATCTCACACTCATCGGAGGAAAATTAATGAGCAGATACTTCAAACTGACCGCAGACTTCAGGAGCTAAAATTAAAGGCCGATTGTTTTGTCTGCAGAACGAGGTACTAAAGAGCTCAGTTGCTGGCTGTTAACAGTGGATAAAAACACACATCTACTTAAAACTTTATGCATGAAGCAAAAACAAAATTTAGTAATACATTACCATAAAATGTAAAAGCGTCTTTATCTGAACAGTTAAATCCAATTTTCCCTGCGGTATTAACGGCTAACGCTGAAGCTTTAAATATACTTTTTACATATCCTTTAAACAGTAATTTAAAAAAAAACGCAGAGACTAGAAACCCACCAAAAGCATTAGTGTTAAAGCACAATGGGTCATTTTAGAGTGATCTTTTTATCTTACCAGGATTGAGCAGACGGACTTGAGTTGCTAGAAAGCAGCGTCCACGGCGCTACTTCTCAACGCGTGTCAACTTGATCAGGAAACCCCGAGGCTCCGCGGCCTGCTAGCTACAATATGCTAACAACTTGCTAACGCGGACTTCTGCAGCAGTTAGAGCGCTAAAATCTGGCGCAGAAAAGTTTAGCTGTTCTTTACGCACATTTCTAATTCACTTGTGATGAAATAATATCCAACAACGACGTTAATCCAACAGTTTCCCGGACAGTTGAGCCACTTCTACTTAGTGTTTACAACGCTCGCCACTCAAAGGCTGTGACTTAGTCAGATGGCGCCCCTAGTGGCTAGGAAGCCGACACTTTCTCAATTCAAATCCCCAAACACAATGATACGACAATAAAACCATTAAACTCATCCAATCTGAGCAGTTTGGGCCATAAAAATTCCGGTTTCTGTTAAAAAAAATAAAAAATACAAGAATAAATTATTAATTTCAAAATAAAGGCCAGTCGACATTAGCAGGACATGTTAAAATATGATCAGTAAATTGCTAATTTGTTCATATGAAATTATTTTACCTCAAAATTATACATATGATCATGCTTTCCATTTTTAAAGAAATTTCTTTGACATGACCCAGAGCTGTGGGAAGTGTGGGGTGAAGTGGAGGCTGTAAAAGTATTCATGTTACAATCAAGTCATATTTTTGAGGTTGATGTATATTTTACCCCAGTAGCACATGAATTGGAAATATTTCTAACATAAATAACTGTATAGTTTTTAAATAAATAATTTGTTTATATGTACATATATTAATTTTAAAACCCAAACTGGCACCTGTGGCAGCTCGTGTACTGGGACCTGCTTCTAATTAAAATACACAAGGCACTACAGGAAACAGGCTTTTATTTTTTTATTTTGCAAAAAACAGACAATCGAAAAACAAAACAAAAATCAGCAGCGCTTCAAACACTGCTATGTGTGTGTGTTTCTTTGTTCATGGCTGCAGTTCGTAGCCCAGCGGGTCGACTCCTCGGTCCAACAGAGCGAGAGACGACTCCCTCAGTTTCTGCAGAAACCTCCTCAGCTCCTCCTTAGAGAACACCTGAGAGCAAGCGAAGAGGAACAAAGAGTTAAAACAAAGAAGCAGAAACCAGGAATTTCTACAAACTTGAGTTTCACGTTCCAGTACAGCTGATGTGAATATGATCTATCAACTCAGAGTATGTTCACCCCAGGTTAAGTCTGTCCTTAAGTAGGGAAAGAAAATCTTCATCATAAATGGACCTCCAATACCACAATTCACCATGGCAACGGGTCGTTTTAGAGGAATATTGAATATTACCCCATATTTACCCCACTTTAATTTCCATCAGCTGAAGATGGAATCCTAATTTTATATTTGACTTTAAATGTAAATAATCAGCTGTAACCTGAGAGGGACAAAACTAAATAAATAAAAGTAAGAATACTGGCAGACTCTGGTAAATGCACCTTAGGCATAAATTTGTAAATCCCACATTGCCTCGTTTTCCAGTTAGTCAGCTGTGAGACATTTTTCCATCAGTGACTAAGTACAACACGATTAATGACTGATCATTGAGATCACTGATCAGTGTGATCTGTGTCTGTAGCTTTGCACAGATCTGTTTGTTTCTCAGTAATGTAAATGTTTCAGAGGCACAGACAATCTGAAAGCGGCATCACTGTCCAATAATGTCTCTGTCAACATAAACTGATGAATGATTATAAAAGTGTGCATGTTAAACACATCTCACTGGGATTCCAGTGCTTGTAAAATCATCTGATGGCCTTGCTCTGAGCTTGGACAGCGACTTCATGAATGAGAAAATAAAACTGAGTGTCAGTCAGGAGGTTCACGTGCAGCAGGAGGGGTGGAGTCAGAGAAAAAGAGCCTGCTGAAGAAAACCTGTCTGCTCTCATGGTAATCGACTCAGAGTTGAAATCAACTCTCTTTCTGGAACAAAAAAAGTTTCCCTTCAACTCAGGATTAACAAACTCAGTTGATAGCTAAACCTGCTTCCGGGAGTAATACCCTGACAAAGAAAACATAAGTTGACAGCCGGAAGTTCATACAGGCTTCGGTTACCTGGTAGAGGCGGTGCTGGTCAGACGAGATGATGTCAGCGAGCCGCAGCGCCTCCTGGTGTCTCGACGAGCTCTGCAGCACGCTGAGCAGCAGGAAGCTAAGGCGTGGAAGACACAGAGAGCGCAAAGCTGCCATTTGGTGGCTGCGCTCTGAGTCTGGCTCCGAATCCTGAAAACCCAACCAACCAAATATTAAATTACCACATGGTCACGTTATGAATGTAGCTGATGCTCCTCAATTAATCTTTTAGAGTTTATGTGTTGTGATTTAAGCAGTAACCTGTCTGTTGTCGACCATCCAGCCTCCATCCACGAACAGCAGAACATTGTAGATCCTCTCTTTCACATCTTCCGTCAAAGCATCCAAACGGCAGGACCAGGCGGACAGCGAGGCCTGAAAAACCAGACAATGCACATGTGGAACATCTGCAGTGGTAAAGTTTTTATTTTTAAATACTGATGCCTTAACTAAATAAAAAATAAATAAAAAAATAAATACCTGGTACTCCTTTTCCCTCATCTCATTGGCTACCCTCTCAGTGAATTTGGCCTCAGGTGCCAGTGCTGGCTTCTGTGGGGCTGAACTGCTGTGTCTGAACCAGTCAGTGAACGCCTCGTGGGCCTCCTGCAGGACCATCAAAGCACACGTTCAGTCCAATACATCTCAGTGAACTGGGTTATAAAAACAACATGAAGAGAGGTGTTGCTAACAGACCAGGTAGGCTCTGATGCACAGGTGTTCTCTGATGGCATTCTCGTCCTCAGCAGGAAGTGGCGTGGTCTGACTGATTCCTGACCACTGGGAGCAGATCTCCCTCATCGAGTCTTCCGGGACTTTAGAGAACACCGCCTTGGCTGCATCATGTTTCTGCAGAGCTAAGGCACGACAGACGAAGGAAGTCAGCTGACCACTAAATCGCAATTTAATTGGAACAAACAAAACCATCAATAAATAAACTGCTAAAAGAAAAAAGTACCCAAAAAATTCCTCATGATGGCATTTGACTGCTTCAGGGACTCAGCTCGGTGGGCAGGGTCATACAGGAGCCAATCAATGACATCAATCTTCCTTTGGTCCTCCTATCAGAGCACAACATCACTGTAGCCACGTTTACATGAACAAAACATCTTCAGCCTGATGAACACTTGGATTAGAAGATCACTGTTCATATGGACCCTAAATTAGCTCGTCTGATCAAGACGTGCTTGAACAGAAAACATCATTCAGACTCGTCAAACGGAAACAGACGTTGTTGGAGCTGTGTGAATTATCTGTTATCTCTCTGAACTTCATACTATTGTTTCTGCTTGTGTTTGATATAGGCCAGCTCCAAACAAACTGCCATAAAATACATAATTCCCTTAGGGATTATGTAAGTATTCTAAATCTGAAAAGTGGAGATATGGCGCATCAATGACTCAGCAGACTTGCGTATATGGAATAATATTTATGTCAGAAGTTCGGTGCAAGAAAAATAAATCCTTAGCAAATTAATTAATTTCAAGGGTGCAGGTATTCATTGCAGAGTCACTCTCTCGCAGGTAACTTCCTGTGAAAAGTCAGTCGAGTCGAGCGGGAAGGATTCAGATCCAAGAGCAGAATTACCTGCAAGAGTGTGAAGCTCTCATAGCACTCAAACCACACACTCTCCAGACATTGTGCGTGATGGCTGCTGAATTTAACTGTGCAAGTGGCCTTAAATATCTTTTCCGGTTTCCACACAGTTCACCAACACTGGAACACTCTGCATACCTCTGCTAAATAAGGCAGTTTAGCTTTAAGATGTTCCACATATAAAAAAATTTTATGTAGAGTTTTTAAAGGTTTAAACCAAAGGTGTGACACATGGCCTAATACAGTGGTTCTCAAACTTTTTGCTAGCCCCCCCCTTTTTTTTTTTTACAAGAAAATCTTCGCACCCCAGCACAAACACATCCTCCAACCACACACATAACAGAAAAACAAACCATCATTATGGTGTAATTACTTTAAGTACAGTTGTTTGTTGATTTTTGTTTTGTTTTTTACTGTGTAATACTATTCAACACTACTATCAATACATTTTTCAAAAAATGTCTCTGTGCAAAATGGGTTTAAAAACAAACAGCTGTGGGATACTGTTTGTTATTTTAACCGGGAGAACAAATTGTGGCAGCATGATATTATTTGTATCCCACTGTAATTTTCCTGTATAAAGAGGTAACATCACCAAAATTTCATTATAAGAAGTGTTTGTGAACTAAAAATCCAGAATGTGGGATACTGTTTGTCTGTGATTTGGACAGCCCAGCGCATGCTCCCAAAGCAGGGGAAACAAATGCAGGTGCAGGTGAAGCCCGCAATGGCTCTGCGCTCCCCCTACTTTAGGAAACACTGCCCTAATATATTCCCACACGTGTGCAAAGTTACATTTGTTATAATTTAGACAAATTACTTGAATGACCTCATAAGAGAAACTAAATCCAAAGTGAACACTTTGGTTGTTACCTTTGTAGTTCCCGTCTCCAGCGTCTGGCTGTGGTGCGTGAACTCTGTGTCGTCTGTCTCTCTCACAGTCTCCACCACCAGCTTGGTTATGGCAGAAACATCCAGACCTATGCACACACATGGTCAGTTTTCTTTCAGTGATAAAGGGTCTGCTCTTACTGACCTCAGCGTGTAACAGTGTCTGTCTCACCAGCTTCAGTGGCGAGCTGCAGGCAGCGGGGGCGGAGTTCCGGCTGGGTGACGGTCTCCAGGAACGCAGCATATTGAGAGATTGCAAGGTCGGCGGGAAGCTGGCCGACGTAGCTTGCCACAAGGTCTGTCTGCTGATCTTGGATCAGAAGGGAGACGTACGCCTTCACCACATCAATGCACACTTCCTCCTAGAGGCGAGAGGCGGGAACACGACATTTAAAAATGTGAACCCATAAACAAACTGATTATCCTCGATGTGAATGCCTCATTCACTGAAAATATAACTGAGCCACTTAAATTCCTCTCAGAGCCTGGTTCTGCTGAGGTTTCTTCCTGTTAAAAAGGAGTTTTTCCCTTCTATTTGTTGCCCAGTGCTTGCTCATAGAGGGTTATCTGACTGAATACTGTGGGGTCTTACAATATACATTGTTGTTATGATAGCTACATAATAGTGTTTGTGCCTTCCGTCTGTGAGCTGGTATTGAAGTTCTGCCGTGTCTCCAGATTTGTATCCAGATATTTTTTTTTGGATTTGGGGAGAGTTTGGGGAATATTGAGGGGGGGGGTTATAAAAAAAAAAAAAAAAAAAGAAGCTTAAAAATGGGCTATATATATATATATATATATATATATATATTCCTCACACCTAACCAGCTCAATTCTTTACACTCACAATTTGTATTGGGAAAATAAAAAAAAAGCCTGGAAACATGACCAAAAATGAAAAAGTTATTCACTGTTTGCAGTTTTGTTCAATAATTATTTATTCTTTGACAGTCCTGTCTTCTTTACTTTAGGGAAGAACCTGAAAAATACATTTAAAAGTGAGGTTAAAGTTACATTACATCAGATCTAATTAGCTCTCAGTATCTATAAATTAAATACAGGCAAAAGCGAAAATTTCTCATAAAATGACCTGTAAGAACCTTTAACGTGAATTTTACCTTTAGTGCCAAACCCAGGGAGCGGAAGAACAGCACAAGGTGAGTCATGAAGCGCAGCAGGTGCGAGGGGAGAGGTTTAGATGCAGTTAACCAATCGGAAAACTCCTCCAACAGGCCTGAGTGAGACACAAACATAAAGGGGTTCATGAGAAACTGGAGCTTACATGTTTGATGCGACCCATCGGGTCAGAGCTGGTCTTACCATCCAGGTCCCCCAGGATGACAAACTTCTGGATGACATGATAATGCTCTCTCGTCTCCTCCAGCACCCTCTGCGCACAGAAAAATAAACAAACAAACAAACACTGGTTTACTGTGCTGTGCAACTTCAATATGTCCCACCAATCACATTCAGTTAGAACCGGTTTTACCTTCGACTCAGATGCTTGAAGCTCCTCAAACACTTTCTCCATGGTCCAGCTGCAAGAGGAGGCAGTAGATCAGAGACGAAGCAGTTTTGTTTTTTTTAATTTATTTATTTTATTCTGTGTGTGTCGTACTTGGCCTCCAGGTACTCCCGTGGTAACGTCTCCACCTCATGATGAGCCATACCCGAAGACATGAGATCCTTCTCAACCAGTGAGTCTACCATCACTCGGAAATACGCCCACACGCAGTCCTCCCACGATTCGCACACTGCCAGCAGCTAACAAACAAACACAGAGTCAGGTCTGCCATTATCTAGGATTCGACTGACCGTAAACACAGAGGTGACTCTGAGCTGCTGATTTCTGATTAACACAGAAACTGGTTATATTACCGGTTTGAGGTTCCCACTCAGGCTGGCGTAGATCGCCCTCTCATATCTGTTTAACTGCTCCTAAAACACACATTTTATTTTGCTTTATTCTTCTCATTTTCAAGCTTGACTGAACACAAGCTCAGTCTTCTTATTTCTCACACATTTGGTAATGCATGACGTACCTCCTCGGCCATTCTCCAGCAGCAGGCCTTCCATATGCCTCTTTGTGGGTTTCCTTCGACTGGCTGCAACTCGATACCACCTGCAGAGAGAAGAGGACAGATAGACAGTCATGCAGAGGAGGATCGTACAGGTATACTGTATTTAAAAAGGTGGGAAAAGTCCCAGAAATTCCTTTACTTAGGGTCCTGTTGCGTTTCCTTATTTCTTGTCATAAATGCTGTTACAATGGTGGATGTACATATTAAATGGTAAATGGCCTGTATTTGTATAGCGCTTTTACTAGTCCCCCCTAGGGACCCCAAAGGGCTTTACACACCCAGTCATCCACACATTCACACACTGGTGGAGGCAAGCTACAGCTGTAGCCACAGCTGCCCTGGGGCAGACTGACAGAAGCGAGGCTGCCATATCGCGCCATCCGCCCTTCTGGCCAACACCAGTAGGCGGTAGGTGAAGTGTCTTGCCCAAGGACACAACGACCGAGACTGTCCGAGGCGGGGCTCGAACCGACAACCTTCCGATTACAAGGCGAACTCCCAACTCTTGAGCCCCACATGGATACAGTTAATGATCACTGTGAGCAGCAAGCCCAAGCTTCAGGAATTGTAATTATCATGGTGGTTCCTCTTCCTTTCTCCAATTAAAGCAGGTGTGTCAAATTTAAGTTTCTTCAGACCTCCCCAATGGCCATTCACACTACACCAAAGTTATTAAGTAATAGGTAAATAATTAAATGGCATAAAGACAGAAAGATGTTATTTCACCATCTACCACAGATATTGGGGTTTGTTTTTTTTTTAAACAACTGGTACACACACACACACACACACACACACACACACACACACACACCCGTAGCCGCCAGTAGTACCTGTCAGCCTCCTAGTAGACACCCCTGTTATCATCAATTTTAAACTCCTAGGTCACTTGTTCCTCAGTTATCACATTTAGAAGATTTTTTAAAAAACTGGACCTTTGACCTTGAGGTCAAGGTCACTGAGATTCAAACCAGTCTGAGATTTTTGGTAGAAGCCCCTATTAATTTGAGCTCTATATCACTTCGTTCTCGAGTTGTTGCACTCACTCGGCGGTGTGATGTCATCACCCCATCAGCCTTTCAGAGCCGAAGGGCAAAAAGGGCTATTTCTGTGAATAGCTATTTCTGTGAATTTCTGCTTTATGAATACAGGTCAGTCTGGGGAATAAGCTTCCTGAACTTCAAATAGTAATTTTACATTGTTTTTCCTTACAGATTATTCCCAATTAATCTCTGTCATGCTGACAGAGTCCGCTCTTTCATACAGCAGCATTTCTGTGTCATTATGTTGAAAAACAGAAAGGCTCAAATTTCTTACAGAATTTCTGTCGTTGCTTTGGATGGCTGAGCACAGATATTTAAACTTAAGTAATATCACTCCTTGTGCTCGTTACTTTGGGGTCAGACAGTACCTGAGGTCATGTTGGGGTCATGGTAGAGTTTCCAGCCTTCCAGAGTTGCTGCTCTCCAGGCCTGACCACAGCGTTTGCACAACCGCTGAGCCTGAAAAAACACAAAGACAAACCGCTGAAGACATGAACAGGAAATGAAACTTCACAGCATCCACCAGACACCATCAAAACTTTTCATTACGTGCTCCAAGCTCCTCTCAGCTTTCCTGTCCTTATGATGCATCTAAGAGATTGGAAGATCCTCCATGATGTCTCAGGTAAGATCACCCTAAGCACCAGCACGACACCAATAAAGTGCACTATTAAATTATCTGCCTCTGATTATCCTGAAGCCACCGGGCTTTACAGCTTTCCTGGTGGAAATCCTTCAGAGCTTATACATTTTCTGGATCATAGCAGAGAGAAACAACTAAAAGCTTGACTTGTTTCAGTTTTTAAACAAAACACTGAGTGTGTTTTGATTTTTTGTTACCCTGACTGAAGAGGCTGGGATGAGAATTAGAGCGTGAACCTGAGACTACAGTTCCCACTCCGGGTAGCAATGAGTTTCAAGACTGGTTTCAGTCTTATATAGCACTAAGTTGAATAATAATAATTGAATAATAATAAAAACATTAGTTTATTGATGCCCCTCTATCCCCTGCTGTGCGTCTCAATGTCTCTTCACCTCCTCAGTCATCCCCGCTCTAATCAGTGTGAACAGGTTCTTCAGCAGCCGGGCGTCGTCCTCTCTGTCCAGGTCAGCCAGGGGGCGCTGCTGCCGGAGGGGGGCATCTGGGTCCTAAACACACAAACATTATGGACACATTCAGAAACATAGGGGACAAAGAAATTATGTGATTATGTTTGCAGTAACAGGCCTCACCAGCTCAGTGACCAGAGGGACTGTGAAGGTGGTGCCGCTCTTCCTCCTCATCTTCAGTGCGTGGAGAGTATTCTCCCTAAAACATAAATACCCCACCAATGACTTTAATGCACATAACAATGTGGGCTTTATGCTTACATAAATAAACAAAGGGGCTCACCAGCACACATTTTTGGCGTAGTATTCGATGTTATCAGAGAAATCTCCAATCTGATCCTTGGCAATGCTCTCCAGCCAATCAACGACCAGCTGCAACACAGCAACCACCAGGGAAACAATTAGCCTTACAATCGACCCACCACACTAACACCGGTGAACATCCAGGGAGTGGACATTGAGATAGTGGACTCGTATAGGTACCTGGGTGTTCATTTGAATAATAAATTAGACTGGAGACACAACACTGATGCTCTTTACATGAAGGGTCAGAGCAGACTCTACCTGCTGAGGCGGCTGAGGTCAGTTGGAGTCCAGAGAGTGCTTTTAAAGACCTTCTATCACTCTGTGGTGGCATCTGTCATTTTTTACAGTGTTGTATATTGGAGCAGCAGTTTATCAGCAGCTGAGAGGAAGAGGTTGGATAAACGCATTAAGAAGGCCAGCTCTGTTCTGGGATGCACCCTGGACCCAGTGCAGGTGGTGGGAGACAGAAGGACTCTGGCCAAAATAACTTCTCTGATGGACAGAGTCTCCCACCCCATGCATGTAAATGTTGCTGAGCTGCAGAGCTCCTTCAGTGACAGACTGCTGCATGCTCAATGCATGAAGGAGCATTTCCGCAGGTCCTTCCTCCCTACAGCTGTCAGACTGTACCATCAAAACTGCTCCCAACAAACATAGAGGTTTACATCAGCGCTGTAACTTGCACTATTTTATCAACCGATTCACACTATAACCAGGGTTTGCCTCTTAACTTCATTTAATTTTATTTAATTTAATAACGGTACAGTACTCCGTTTTTGGTAACCATTGACCTTGATGTAAATTTGTATAAATTGTGTATGTTTCTGTTCTGTGTCTTGTTTGTATATGCGTCTTTCTTGCTGCTGTTACACCCAAATTTCACCTTGTGGGACAATTAAAGGATTATTCTATTCTAGACAACCTGCAAACCCTCATCACTGTAACTCTTTCTTTTGTGTGTGTGTTAGCTACCTGGCTCTGTCGTATGACGGCATCTCTCTGGAAAAGCTGCTCCACTACAACCTTCTCGCTCTCGCTGGGCACCTACAAACACAAACAGGTAATCATTACAGCTTCCAGAAGACTCAGATTCCTGCTGTGATTGTGTTGTTTACTGAAGCTAGAGCTCTGAGTCGTTTTAAAAGAGGCCAAAAACAATCCAGTATACGTTACTCACAACCATGTCTGTCATGAGGTCATCCTCCAGCGCCAACTGGACCCGATCTCTACATGAACACATTTGAAAGTTGAGCAGACAGCTAATTAGTTACAGAAAGTGTATCAGTGAATTAGGTACCTGTAGAGCGAGGTGATGAGCCTCCAGGTGCAGTTCTCCTGCTGCAGCAGCCAACGGACACCAGCTGTTTTACTATTCTGACCCGCTCTGAGCACCACAGACTGCAGCACATCCACCTTAAGGCATGTTACGGAAGACAAGAGAGCATTTAAAATGAGCACAGCACAGCTTTCACACCACATCAAGCAAACTTGCCTACCTTATCCTGGCAGAGCGCCTGATAATCATCCAGTAGCTCAAACACGGCCGAGGAAGAGTGTTTCAGAAAAGCCCCAAGGAACTCTGGGAAAAGACTGGCAGCGGCTTAAAGGAGCAAAAACCGGAGCGTTAGCGGGAACAACAAGACACCTGCAGAGTAACTGGGCATGCTCAGGTGATTTGCTCACCGGCCTCTCCTGGGTCATCCTCCTTTAAGAGAGCTGAGCTGAGGTTCCCGATATCTTCTCTGAAGAAACTTGTGTTCTCCAGACCCGAAACAGGCGACGTGTACATGCTGTTAGTCCAATCACTGTCGTCCAGATTCTACACACACACACACACAAACACAGAGCATAATTATGGAGTTGGCAATGAGTTCAACATAAATATGATTGTAAGTAATACATTGTTAAGTTCAAGCAGGGTTTGACAAAACTGATACACTGAAGGTCTGGAGTATCTGAGCAAGCTAACTGGTCAGCAGCTGGCCTGTTTGGGTTAGTGACAGCATTTCCACCAATCACAACTCAACTACCTAAACAAAACCCACACTAATCAATATGTTTTTTTCTGCTGTCTTTATTTTCACATTAAAGAAAGTTTGCGACATCACTGACACAAAGACACCATTCTTTGTGTCATGGAAAACAGTGGAAGTGCACAGAACTCACGTTTTCATTTATTTAACAAAATATATATACACATCAATAGAAAAGTGTGTGTATCTTACCAGACTGCTGAGTGCGTTTCTGGGCGTGTGAGTGTATCGAGGCGTTCGGCCTCCTGGGGCCAAAATGGTTGAAACATCTGGAACTCTGGGAGTAACTGAGACAAACAGATGAATGAGAAGAGAGTGGAGATTTAGTCAAATATAAATGCCTCTGATACCTGTAGAGTGTGTGTGTCTTACCCGCCTGTCTGAAGAGTGAAGCAGGTGTGTTCCTGAGCAGGGGCCGGGCTGGTGTCACTGTGGAAATGACAGGGCTGCCGCTACCGGGTGATGGGACTGACAGCAACAGTCAGGAAAACAAGCAGCTTCTACTTTATCAATGAACACTGTAGCAAACAGCTCCACACAACAAAACCCCAGATAAATTAAGCACTTCCACTCTACTTATGCCACCATACTAAACACAGACGCAGGCGGCAATTAGTCAGTTTATTGCATTAGAAAAGTGAAATAAAAAATCTACTTTTTTTTAAATAAAAAAAACGATCAAGAAAGATTGCTGATAATCATCATCATGATACCCAGAATCTCTTGCTGGGATTTTAGGATTTGTTGCACTTGCTTCATACTACAGATCTTAACCATGACTCAATAATCACAACAATTTCTGCACCATACAATAACACACCAACGGGAGCTCATTTATAATCCAACCCATACACCATGTCCCACCTGGACTGTGTTTATGCGTTTGTGTGGAAGCTCCACCAAATGAAGCACTCCAAACCAACCAACATTAATTGAACTAGGTTATAAAGCCCTCCAATTCTGAGACTCCACCATCTAAAATGGACAAGAGGGGACAAATCACAGTTTAAATCGTAGGGTTACAGGTTCCTGTTCCCATTTTAGAAAGGTGAATGTACCATAAAGCTTGCAGCTACATTTCCACCTTTCCCCTTTATTAAGAGACCCATCAGCAGCTGCTGGGTTGAGTGGGTTGGTGTAGGGGCTGAACAGGAATCAAGTTAAAGTCTTTCTGCAGCAGGATACAGGCCACTTTCTTCCTCCTCCTGCGGGCAGCAACCGTTACCTCGTCGTCTCGAACCACCGGAGACGGCAGCTCACTCTGAGCCCTGAAGGACAAGATGAAGCACAAGAAAGCACTTTATCTAGAGAATTATAAACATATTAATGTATGTGCAGTTCAGAGGCTTTTACACCACTGAATTTACATCTTCTTTTCTTTCTCTGCTCTCTTTAGGGGTTGCGACATTAGATCATCTCCCTACCCGTCATCCTTTCCCAAAAATTCTCCTCTCCAAGTCCACCTTTACACCATCCGTGAATCTGCAGAGACCATCTTCAACATCCTTTGTCGAATATATGCACCATCCCTCCTCTGCACATGTTAAAACCATCTCAGCCGAGCTGTCCTTGTATCTAATCCTGTCCATCCTGGTCACTTCAGCTTGACAACCTATTTTTTCATTGCCACCGTCTCCAAACCATACATTTTGGCAGGTCTCACTAAGATCCTGTAAACCTGCCCTTTCGTGAAGCCATATTGCTTCTTGCTTTTTAATCACCTCACTCCTTAGCTTCAGCATCTCTTTCCCCAGAGCTTTATGGTATGGCTCATCATCTTTATCTCTCTGTAGCTGCCACAGCTCTGGACATCAACCTTGTTCTTGACATTATATGTAAATCTTTAAATTACTAGAAGCAGTCAAAAGAAGACAAAAGACAATTTAATTTTCTAATCACTTGTCAAAGTTTACAGTTTTTTTCAACACAAAAAGCCGTGGCACTTCCCGACGGTTCTCTTTAAAAAACAATTTTAGTCACTGGCTTTAACTGTGCCTAAACTAACAAGAAGCGTCACAGTTCTGTGTGAACCCATGTATTGTAAATAAAACAACTACAGCAAACAATTTTGCCACGATATATATAGCTGAGAGCATATCAAAAGTTAGTACTCATAAAACAACAACATACTGCAATCTTTATAACACTTAACGTAGTTCAGTTATAACCTCGTAAATCTAACTTTACGTAATACTTCCCTAATTGCGGTAGTTCTTCCAAAATACTGGCTGCTAACAGCTCTACTAAACCACTAGTTCTTATTTTATTCACCCTAGAAAGCAGCTCTTGTTACCGACTGTCAACTGTACCCAAACCAGAGCATTTAGCCGGTTAGCATCGCCACTCACTGTGAACGGCAGCATTAGCGCTGTTAGCATTGTTAACGTTAGCTAGCAAAGTTGAAGTCCCGGAATTTAGCACACTCGCGGACTAAATAAAAGGCCAACGGTCTGTAATCACCAGACACATGCCCAACTAACCATACATAAGAGTAAAATGTGTATAACTGCTGAATAACGCTTAAAAATAATGTTTTTACCAGTCCATAGCGGTGAGTTGTCAGTTCCCGCTTCACGAGGTTTAACAGGGCTGCTTCTTCTACTTCTTTTCAATTCTCAGCAGACTGCGTCTCTTAATTCACACTGCTGCCCCCACGAGTTGTAATTAGATTGCATCCAGCCTTGTATATGTTTCCACTGTTTGTTTGTTTTTTTGTAAACTTAAGCATTTTATTAATCATAGAAAAAAAAATCAAAATCTGATTACGTCCAGATCTATTGAATCACTAAAAGAGAACCTGTCTGATGTAAGCTAAAAGATCTCAAAGCAACACATAACGCCACGATATAAAGAAATGAATAAGAACCAAAGTCACTGACATCTATCACTGTAGAAGGGGTTACAAAGATATTTCCAAGTCTTTGGGACTCCAGTGAACCACAGTGACATCTATTATCCACAGAACTTGCAACAGTAGTGAAAATTCCCAGGAGTTGCCAGCCAAAAAATCTTCCAAGAGCCCATCAATGACTCATCCAGGAGGTCACAAAAGCCCCTGAACAACATCTAAAGAACTGCAGGCCTCACCTTCCCCACTTAAGGTGAGAGTTCAACAATAAGAAAACAGCTGGGCAAAAATGGCGAGTTCCAAGGAGAAAACCACTGACCAAAGACAGGCCAAAGGCTAGTCTCATATTAACCAAAAAAAACCCCATCTTGATGATCCCAAAGTCCACAGAATATTCTGGGGAAAATATACTTTTGGAAGGTTTAAGTCCTGTTACACCTCACATAAAACTAACACCACATTTCATAAAAAGACCATCATACTAACAGTCAAACATGGTGGTAGTGTGAATGTCTGGGGCTGCTGCCCTTTAGGTTCTTTGTGTGGCCCAGTCAGTTTGGACTTAAATCAGACTGAGATGCTTTGGCACGGACTTAAACAGGCTGGAAAACCCTTCAGCAATTCTGCAATTCTGCACCCGGCTTAGTTTCTCTATGGAGGGAGACATCTGCCACATAGACCACCTCTGCGCTCCTCTTCCCTCCGGTCCGTTAGCAGCCGCTGTTGCTTGATAGACACAAACGGTAAACGGTGTTAAACTGGGAGGAAGCAGGAACACATTCACTCACTGGGTGTTTCTTTCCTTCTCCTCCTGCTGGAAGTCACGGCTGTGTTACGATCTGCGGAAGAGCAGGGAAGACATTCCTCCGGCACAGCAGCGGGGATTTGGGCACTGCAGAGGCCGGGAGAGGAGCTTCGAACGCCGGGGAAGACCGGTACCTCTCCGGGGTTTGTTTGGCGGCAGCGAGGCGAGACGGAGGAGAAGCAGGGAGGCAAATGGAAAGATGACCCGAGGTAAACTTTATTCAGTGCGTGGCAGGCAGACAGAGAAGCGGATAAGTCTTTTTTTTAAATATATATACTACGTATCGTTTTAGATGTGAGTGGAGCTGTGAACTTGAGTAGCTCTACCGGTTTCCACCTAATGGTTTTAAGTAAGACATAAAGTAAGACCGAGCATCAGGCAGAACTCCGTTATTTTAACCGTTAACCATTACAAACGGCAAACTGTTCCCTCCGGTACTCTGAAAGCTTGGAGAGAACTTAACAATTATTATGCTATTTACGACACTGGATTACAATTTAAGGAACTTTCTTTTGTGTGCTTTCGGTGTATTGGAGTAAAAACACCAGTATTAATCTCTAATATTCAGTTAGGTCCATAACTATTTGTTCACTGGGACGCCTAACGTGGCTTACCCATTATTACCCTAAAAACACAAATAAATCTATGATAGAGAGCAGAAACTTCATAAGTCACCAAGTAAACGCACTGCTCAGCCCAGCAGCACCAAAAGGCCACTACAGACAATAAAAGTGGATAATAAAAACAACTTTATGACATCTAACCAAGTAAAAGACTTGGGCAAGTGTATCGCAGTCAAAGTCTATAACTAAGGGATGACTTCATGAGTGGAAATGGAGATGATTTACAACAAGGTGCAAATACTGGTTACTATTAATGCTTATTATTGAAGTGATTGCTGACAGAAACATGAGGATGGATTGCAAAGTGTAAAGGGTTGTACTCGCTGCTCACAATCAGACAAATGGCACAAAACCAATCAGATAGCTTCAAAGTGGAAATTCATAATGACCTAAAGAAGGCTGCAAAAGTAAACTAAAATAATAAGAATGTGATATTCTTCATTGGACAAGTCAGTCACCTGATCTCAAACCGATAAAACAGCCTTTCTGTGACTGAAGACTCAATAAAACAAGCAGCAGCTGACAGGAGCTGAAGTAAAGGCATGGCGGAGCATCTCAAAGTAGTAAATGCAGCATTTGGTGATCACTGACTTTCATCCAAGTACCAAAAATAATCCCTATATTTAAATTAGTTTGCCCAATTACGTCTGAGACTCAAAGTGAGGTCTATGTATAAATATGATAATATACTTACCTTCATATAGTTAATTCAGTGCTTTTGTTAAACCTTTTAATGATTTTTTTTATTGTAGTTGTTGGATTATCAAAATAGAAAAACACTTATCTTGCTTGTAGCTTGTATTGTACCATGAGCGTTTTGACTTTTTTTTTAGTTTTAGCCTTTCTAACACTCGTATCTCTCTTTGGCCAGTGTGAGCAGCTCAGCTAAGTTCAACAAAGCTCCGTCTGAGTAACTTTAACTCTGAGGCCTCCCAGATCATGGCTGCCAGCTTTTTAGCCAACAAGCGCATTGTTGCTGGCCTGCTGGTCAACCTGTTCTCCTCCATCTGTATCGTCTTCATCAACAAATGGATCTACGTGCACTATGGCTTCCCCAACATGACCCTGACCCTCGTTCACTTTGTGGTCACCTGGCTGGGACTCTACTTCTGCCAGAAAATGGATGTTTTTGCTCCAAAAAGCCTTCCGATTCGCAGGATCGTGTGGCTGGCTCTGAGCTTCTGCGGGTTTGTGGTCTTTACCAACCTTTCCCTACAGAACAACTCGATAGGAACGTACCAGTTGGCTAAAGCAATGACCACTCCCGTCATCATCCTCATCCAGACCACCTACTACAAGAAGACCTTCTCCACCAAGATTAAACTTACACTGGTTAGCAAAGTCCCATCTGCTTGTTAGAGCTGTAGAAACATGCCAATCTGAATGATTCTTACAGGATACTGGGGTTTGGGTCATTTTGGGGTAAGTGAGAAACAATGTCAGCACAATCTGTTCCCCTCTCCTCAGGTACCCATAACATTAGGAGTGATACTGAACTCGTACTATGATGTGCGGTTCAACTTGCTGGGGATTGTGTTCGCGTCTCTTGGAGTTCTGGTGACGTCACTTTACCAAGTGGTGAGTAAATGTATATGCTGACAAAACACTCCACAGAGACTGAAGTAAAGTAATTAACTGTTCTCCACATTTCTCTCTCAGTGGGTGGGGGCAAAGCAACATGAGCTCCAGGTGAACTCCATGCAGCTTTTATACTATCAGGTGAGACCCAGCCACAAACCAAGTAAAAGATCACTGAATACTCAGTATCTAGAGTTAGATAATCTAATCAGTTTTCCTATGTAATGCTGCTTATTATGCAATGGGTTTAGAACTGGACTGCTTACTTTGCTTACCTTGAGTTGTTGGTCATTATTTATTATTATTTTGTCTGTGGACTTTATAAGATGTTAGAATTTATTTGGAACTCTATTTTGGAATTTGCAACAAGACTTTTGTACTTGTTGATTTTATTTATTTATTTTGACCAGAGACTTGATTTTGGATTTATTTCCTTTTATTGGGGTCTGAGGTTTGGAGCTTTAGTTTAGGGACATAATTGGAGACTCGCTGGCTTGTCTCAACTTGGAACCAGACTGAAGATACAAGGCTTTGGACTTGGTTCCCTTTCTTTTGGGATTTGGCCTAAGACTTTCAGATTTAGTCCCAGGACTTCTTTACAATTTTTTTGGAACTGGAGTTGGAAATTAGCCTTTTAATATTTGTTATTTTATATATATAATATTTTATTTTGGACTTGTTTCCCTCTATTGAAACTTGTAATGCTAATGATTTATTACAGGACTTGTTGATGAACAACTGGGCTTTTGATTTTGGACAGCAAACTGGATAGTGACTTTAATTTTTGTACTGTTATTCATTTCATTTGGATTATTTCCTAGGACTAATAAGTATATTTCTAGGAATGTTTGGCCTTACATTAAAACTGGAATTGGGACTTGTTATTCTTGTCTTGGGATTCTTAGAGACTTAAAATTTTCATTTTTGATTTGCAGGTTGCTGAATTGTGTCTTGATTTGGATTCGTGATATTTTCTTGGACCCACTGGTACAGAATTATGTGGGACTTGTTACGAGTTGTCATCTAGAGTTATGTTGGTACTTTTTGATACTTTCAGATGATTTGGGGCTTGTTGATGTTGGCCTATGGCTTGTCCTGTAACTTGCTGATATAAATTATTCAGGACCTATTACTGTCATGTAGGGCTTCTTCATAATGACTTGCAAATTGCCTTGAGATCTGCTGATGTTTGGTTTGGAGCTTGTTTGTACCATTCAGTTCCAAATGATGGTATTGGAATTGGACTTGGACTTGGAATTAAAAAGTACTTTGTCCACTAGATTTTTAGTACCACGTATTTAACATAGTTTTCAAGGTTTTTGTTAAAAAAAACTTTTAAATTAACTATTTAAAATGTATTAAATAAAAATGATTGTTTGACGATTGTCACCTCACCAACACAGTGTAGACTAGAGCAGTAAAATCAAACATTAATCAGCTTCAGTGTCTATCAAGCAATGTGTCTTAAAGACACATTACAGGTCAGAGACAGATTAGCTGAGAGCTTTGGAGTAATAGTAGGATGTTATTTATATTTTATACTTGATATAAGTCAATGGCTGTAGATTTTTACTGCACAGACTGTTCTTTTAGGCTCCTCTATCGTCAGCCTTCCTGCTCTGCATCGTTCCACTGTTTGAGCCGCTGACTGGATCCGGAGGAATATTTGGACCCTGGTCTTTGCCTGCTCTGGTCAGACTCAACATGACACACACACACTAACACACCATTTAAAAAAGACGCACACAACTGCAGCTACATGATCTGCAATTGGATCTAATGTCTGGGACTTTCCAAGTAATAGTCTGCCACATTTTATCAAAGACATTAAAAGCGGTGCATTTATTCTGCCTGTCTGTTCTGCTAATAGTCACATTGGTCAGTTGGTTATTAAATACTGCTATATGTATTAATAGATAGAAGTGTTTAATTTAATACATTTTGACTCATGTTCCAAGTCTTAGTTTGAGATTTGGAGCAGCTGGTAACAGTGTTTTCCTTTTCTTCTGGCTGCTTTCTTCTTCCTTCTAGATGACTGTGCTGTTCTCGGGCGTGGTGGCTTTCCTGGTCAACCTATCCATCTACTGGATCATTGGAAACACCTCACCTGTTACGTATCCTCAAACACTTGTGGGCCAGAAGAGGTCTTGCAGTGTCAGTGGTTGCTTCAGTTTGTCGTGGATCTTGTTGGAGTTTACTTTAACAAGTAAACTGAAGTAATTTGTGCAAATATGAGGCTTTCTTTGGACTTCTTGTGTTCCTGATCTCCTTCAGGGGAGTCATTGGTTTTCTCTGGCAGCTTTGGGACTACATATGTGTCAAACTTTCTAGTCTTATTGAAAGGGTTACAGAACTTCTTAAAAGGGTGTTTAAGAACTTCTTTACAGTGAACCTGTTTATGTCTTGGAAAGATTTAAAACCTCCTTGAGTCAGTTTTTGTGTTTCAGGATCTTGAAGTCTTTGTGAGGAGCTTTTTAGGGATTCAAGAACTCCAAACAAAACACCTCTTTAAGGGTTGAGAACTTTTATTAAAGGTTTCATGTCTTCTTGATCATTTCGCTGGTTTTCTTAGAAAGTTTTGAGGACTCACCCAGGTTTTTGGAACTTTTGGAAGGCGGGTTTAGGTTTCTGGTTTTATTGGTATTTTGTGAGGAGCTGTCTAACCTAATGCTCATCTAAATCAAAAGTAGGCAGTTGATGTAGTTCAGGCATCTAACTAGTGTTTTTAAGGCATGTTGAACATGTTATCCTTCCAGAAAGTCACAAAAGAGAGAAAGGCCTGTACATTTCTCCATTGATTGCTTTCCTTACACCTCTGACCCAGATAAGTGGTAAAAAAAAATTGGTGGATGGATGAATCTGTAATCTTACAAAAATGCAATTAAACAACTTGAAGAAGTCCTCAGAGACTTATGGAAGAGTTGTGGTCTTTTCAGAATAGTGCTGAGGGGTTTGCCTCAAGGTCCTCCTGGTACAAATATTTCAGATGACATTCATAAATGTTGTTATCCTGATTCTAGTTCACAGCTATAACATGTTTGGTCATTTTAAATTCTGCATCACACTGGTTGGTGGATACCTGCTCTTCCATGACCCACTGTCACTCAACCAGGTGAGTCTTCCTGTGCTGCTCTGATGAGTCAAACCAGGCAGTTTTCAATTTCCAAACCTTCTACTCTTTTCCCGTCTCTCACTCAGGCATTGGGGATCCTCTGTACTCTGGCAGGTATCCTGTCCTACACTCACTTCAAGCTGATGGAGCAGGAAGAAGGGAAGAGCCGGCTGGCTCAAAGACCCTAGGCCATCTTTACATGTTGGTCTGCTGCACAGACTCCTGCTATTAGCCATCCACAGTGAGACCGGCTGGAGATACCTCTTTAGATATTTTTACCATTTTTATTACAGGTATATTTTTAGAAGAGAAGGGATTTCATCGTGGATCGTGTCAGATTTAAACGTATATGGCATGTTAACACTGCTGTTCGTACTACTTCCACTGAGCTTCAGCAGCACTGATCCAAAGTCTTAAAGAAACCTGAAACTCATCACAAAGGCAGCTCCTCAAGTGTTAAATCACTCTCATCACGCAGCTTTAACACAGATGGATGGAGGTGTGGTTTAAACCAACCAACCAATCAAAAGAAGGCTGCAGTTGAGCTCTGTGAAAGATCCTTCAGGACACCAAACCTTCATCTGCTGCTGGAGGCTGAAAAAAAATTGCAATTACAGTAATATTAGAAAAATTGCATCATCATCTGCTGTTTTTCTGATTTTTGGTACTCACATCAGCTGTAGAGTTGAAGGACTTTGACATTTATGATAGTCCAGACATGAAGGCAGAAGACATTGATGGGAATCCATCAGCAATCTGCATGGACATGTTTAAACAAGTTTACATAGTAAATACTTCTGTCAGGTCCCACCTGTTATCCATCAACCACTGGAAGAAACCAATTTGCTTTGAAGTGAAATTTGAAGGATTTTACTTATTAAATCATCTCAGTGACTTACAGATCATGAACACAGAAACTCAGACACTGTTGGGGCTACAGAAGTTTTCCAAAGAAGAAGTAAGTGGCAGAAGCTTTTCTGTTATCAGCCTCTCTGTATAAGTGATTTCCATAGACTGATGAAAATTAATTTGATTGCCAGTCAAATACCAGTAACTTACAGGTGGTATGAAGTGATAAATGAGGTTCAATATTCAATAATCAGTTACTAAATAACTTCTCCATAAACTTCTAAAATTTGTGGAAGACTTTATTATCAGGCAGAAATAGGTCAAAGTGAACTGGTTTATAAAATGATGGTTTCTTCCATTTCTGAGTCTCTGGCTCCTATTACTGAGCTGAAAAGTGACTCGTTGCAGTTCTGCAGGACTGAGTTTGCTGTGTAACATTTTTGTGGATTTTGCTAACGTTATTTGTTTGGCCCTTCAAATCAGACACTGCCCTGAATGATTCATTAATCTGTTGGGGGGTTTTGTTGTTGTTTAAAGTCTGCGATAAGTCTAGTTTTATTTCAGATTTAGCCACATTCATTGCTGATGTAACTTTTTAAAATTAGTATTTTTTTTGATAAAATTTTCTTAGCTTGTGTAGCTGTTATTTAGAGACATATTGCATTGTTTGGGGTTTTTTTCCTTTGACTTGACCCTGTTGATGGTACAGGTGGGATTTTGGGGACGTGGCTCAGCGAAGCATGACGATCTGCTATTGTGGATTACATATCTGGAGAAATATTCAGTTGCTCAAAGAACTGTTGAAATAAAACTTTAATCTTCTGCATCTACAGTGATTTCTTCTTCATGACACTTTGTGATGTACAGTAGTCCTCAATCTGACATCCTCGTGCTGAGCATGCTCAGTAGAGTGTTCTTGTTTATATTTCACTGTATTAAGTAAATTCAGCCTGCTGAATAAAAACAAATTTAGTGGCAGTTTGCATTGTTTGAGGGTACACAAGTATCTAGATGTGGTGCTCCTGAAAAAACACCATATGTTAGTCTTTATGAGCTTGTTTACTTGCTATCATAAATATGCTATTAAAATGACTTCTTTTATTAAACGTGGCCAAAGTCTGAGCC
Source organism: Neolamprologus brichardi (assembly GCF_056152115.1). Lineage (NCBI taxonomy): Eukaryota > Metazoa > Chordata > Actinopteri > Cichliformes > Cichlidae > Neolamprologus > Neolamprologus brichardi. The sequence continues at coordinate 19,891,696 of NC_142120.1, read as the reverse complement.
AAAATTTCTGACATGCAGTCTTATCTACTGCATGTCTTGCTACACTTTGTATTAAGCAAGAAGGAATGTTGCATGCTGCGGACATCTTGTGCACAGAAGCTCTATGCACCTGCTGTTCAAACCTGTGTATTGGAGGCAGCCAATGAGAAGAGAGTTGGTTTAAAGGGTGAGGATGAACTGAGTTTGAGCTTTACAGCAGTAGCTTTGCATGACTGTAAAATATGGAGTTGGAAGTTAGCAGAATGGTTTAAACACCCTCTTTAGGAAGGGCAGCATTTTCATCATTAATCATCCAGACATGACATCGTAAAAAAGAACACTGTTGTCATCTGTAATAAGCATGTTATAATATAACCACACCTAAGTGGAGTTCTCCAGTGAATGGCCTCGCTGTGGAGCGCCCCTGGGTTTCCCCTCACATGCATGTGTGCCTCATTCATACCGTGCCAATAAAGCTGCAATTGTAACGTACACACACAGCAAGGCTGTGCCAGGAGGGAATTTCAGATGAATGAACAAGTGGAAAGAGTGTGTTTAAATAAATCTCTACTCTGAGGAATGAGCAAAACCCGAGAGCTGTTATTAAACTGCATACTGTGGGCATCCTGCTGCTACCACTGTGAGTATGTATAGATGGTATTCAGAAGTGTTATTTTTGGGAAGAGAGGACTAAAATGCAGGCTCTGGGAGGCTGAATAAAAATAAAAGGAAAAGTTAGCTTTAAAAGCTGATAAATACATACTGCTAAAATCACAAGAGGAAGACTTGTGAAAAGCACAATGAGAGAAAGTGGAAAACAGGAAAAGTGGGAAAGGCAGAACTAGAGCCACAGCTGAATAGTTCATTTCTCTTGGGAAAGTTTCTAACTGAGTGAAGTGCCCCTGAAGCGCAGCCACAATAAGAGCAGTCTGAATTCTGTGAATACTTGGGAAAAGTACTTCAGGTCTTCCTTTACGACCTCGTTTAATATTTTCTAAAAACAAAGGAGATCATGTGGTCCCACAATTCACAGCAAACCACCATTCAAATGTCATTAAAGACAATCAGCATAACTGACAGGTGATAGAATCTACAAATATCCAGAAATATTGAGTTTTTCATTTCATGCCATAACCCAGTGATATGTTTTTAATCTCTAAACTTTAGGCTGCTTATTCTCCATCTTCTTAATCTACTTCCCACCTCTGCACATATCCAAACAATCTCAGCCTTTGTCTGCTGTCAGCCAGTCAACCTGAAATGTCCCCACTGGTCGCTCCAAATGAAAATCTCAACATCTTCAGCTCTATTACTAGCCTTTCTGTCTTGTTGTATCTGCCACCATCTTCTAAACCATACATCCATTCTCTTCTGCTTATCCAGTTGAGGGTTGCTACCATAGGACGGGAGTCAGTCTGTCTCAGTGCTAACCACTCCACCCTGTCTTCTTCCCTCTTTCGTGCACTGTCGGTTGCTTTGGATGGTTGACCTCAAGTATTTAAACTCATCCACCTTCGCTGCCTCTACTTCTTGCATGTTCACCTTTCCACCTGTCTTCCTCTCATTCACACACATGTACACACACACCTTCATCTTTTGATAGTCTGTCTACACACCTGCATCAACAACAACATGCAATGTCACATTATTAAGGAGGCTTTTGTAAGTGGAGCTCCTCTGAAGGTGGAAGTGGATCCTCTGAAGTCCTTATGAATTTCCCTTTGCATCTTTCCTTGAATTCATAATTTCTTCCATTACGATCAAGATAAACTGATTAGGAAAAGGGGGCAGTAGGTCAAAATATATGCAGGGGCTGATTGGTAAAGAAGACACAGCTGTGAACAGCTAATATAGGGAAAAGAACAAAGGTTTAAGAAGTAACTGAAAGGCAAATAACTGACACCGGTAAAGAAGAAAGACCATAATAACACCTGTACTTGCTTGTTGAAAACCTGCAGTATCCATGTTGAGTCATATCAGGGCATTAAACAGCCATTATCAAGTGTAACCTTTTCACAGATATAACTAATACCTGCTCACAGCCCAGATGTGTGCTGATTAGTGATTAACTAAAAGAAGACTGTGGAATAATCACCCACAGGTAACCTAAAGCTCCTGTTAACTAGTGGTGAAAAATTATAAATAGAAATAACAGTTAAAATTGCATACAGAATATAATTATTTCTTCAGTAGGACTCTTTTGTCCTTCACAGTTTATATTTTATATATATATATATATATATATATATATATATATGTGTGTGTGTGTGTGTGTGTGTGTGTGTGTGTGTGTGTGTATGTATGTATGTATGTATGTATGTATTGTCTGACCTGTCAGCAGTCTGGAATGCTGGCTGTTGGGAGACAATAATTTTAATATATAATACAATATTATTCACTTCTTTGAAGATTAAATTGTTAAGGTAATCGTTTAGAAAGCCCAGAATAAAAAAGCTCTCATGTGTCGGAGAAAATGTAAGGTAACTTATATATTTTTAATCAGGCATAATTTGGAACTCCAAAACGAGAGGGTCCTGATGCTGTTCACCCGGAAACCAGCACGGATGAACCGATGTTTGTTTTGCTACGGCTAACAGGTAACCCCGCTCATCTTTACATATTATTTAGAAGAAACTGGGCTTCTCTAAACAGGGAGTGCTTGCTGTATGTTTGTAAATTTGCGTTGTATTTACTGTCTGTCAGTTTTGCGCTGTCTAAGCGTTTGTTTGTGGCTGTTTTCGCTAAGTCCATTTGAGCTAAACTCGCTAGCCGTGCTAACGCTAGCTCTTTTTTGTTATAAATTTGTTTGTTCGTTTAAAAACGTCGCAGCGTCTGCTGGGCGCTGTGAACGCGGCTTTCTCCTTGTCTTTTAAAGTGAAGCTTCTGCTAAGCTGTTCACACGGAGGAGGCTGACGCAGGTGTAGCGGAGGTTTGGCGGATAACAGGCGGAGTCTGCGTGGGCGGCTGTCACGCTGACTTTAACATTACAAGTTCAACCCCAAAATGTTGATTCTGTTGAACGTAGCGTTTACAGTGGAACAACGTTACACGTTTAACGTTCTCTTCTTTTTAAAAACGTGCACGAACCAAACGGCGTTTACACGCGCGGACAGGTGTCAGCTTTAAGGAGCCCTTCGCCTGATTTACCTGCTCACCTACAGGGCCCGTTCAGCCGTGTTTACGTGGAGTTTCTGTCTGAATGTTTGATTAAACGGAATTATTTTTAATTTTAGGCCCTTGTGACATCTCATCACGATGACCCTTCCTCCATTTTGTATCTGGAGACTTTATGATAATAATAATGGATCGCATTTATATAGCGCTTTTCGGGGCCCTCAAAGCGCTGTACAATTCCACTATTCATTTACTCTCACATTCACAGCCCCAAAGGGCTTTACACACCCAGTCATCCACACATTCACACACTGGTGGAGGCAAGCTACAGCTGTAGCCACAGCTGCCCTGGGGCAGACTGACAGAATCGAGGCTGCCATATCGCGCTATCTACCCCTCTGGCCAACACCAGTAGGCGGTAGGTGAAGTGTCTTGCCCAAGGACACAACGACCGAGACTGTCCGAGGCGGGGCTCGAACCGGCAGCCTTCCGGTTACAAGACAAACTGCCAACTCTTTGAGCCACGATCGCCCACGTGACTTTTAGACGTGATTTTTAGTTTATATCAATCCTGAATTTGTTTTAATGTGTCAGGTAAACAGGAAATCGTTGGGCTTATCTGTACGGTTCACACACAGCAGTACAACGATAGTCTGTGTGCATGTTTAATTTTAGTTATTTTTGATTTGTTTCAAATTATCTTCAAAATGAATTGATATAGATGTATCTGTCTGCCCCTTAAATTTTTGTAAATATGTTGTTATGTCTTTTCATGGGCCAACGTTGAAGAAATGACACTTTGATACAATGTAAAGTAGTGAGTGTACAGCTTGTACAAAAGTGTAAATTTGCTGTCATCTCTAAATAACTCAACCCACACCCATTATTGCCTAAACCGCTGCCAACAAAAGTGAGTAAATGCCTAAATGAAAATGGCCCAATTGATTGATTTAATTTTTTGAATGTTCTGTTGAGCACTGTAACAATCAGAATTATTGTCTCAAGGCCAAGAGAAATGCCCAAAGGATTTATTTTTCCAAGTGGTCCACTTGATTATTATTTATTTATTTTATTTTATTTAAATTTTTATTTTTAAGTTTTAAGTTTTTACAAACAGAACAGACATGACTTTTCATGTTGTCCCATGAAAAAATATAATAAAATCTTTACAAAAATGTGAGGGGTGTACTTGTGAGATACTGTACATCGTTTCCTCACTTAGTTCACTGCTACTGAGTGTACCTGCAGCCCCACCCACAGTGAGAGTCCAGAGGGGTGTACTCTGAAGTGAGATGAATGGTTTAGTGAGCTGTCTTGAGATTCAAATCAGAGGTTTCTGTGTCTCTCTTTTTAGCTGGCTAAATCACCATGGTAACTGATGCTGAACACATCACTGTGTTGGGAGCAGGTTATTATTCGAGTTTCAATTTAAAATGCAAGTGCCATATTTTCATGTATTCTCTTATTTACAGTATGTTGTAAGTGCACTATTATCTGCAGATAGATGTTATATGTGCAGCTTATTACCTGAGTAACATCAGGAATGAAACTCAGCTGCAAAGTACAGCACTGTATGTCATATTGTCAGTGGAATGTGCATGTAAAAAATAAATAAATTAAAAGTATAAATGTTTTTATACTTGACTGTATTATTCGGTGTAAATGTAACTTGGACCCATATAAGCTGAGTTTGTTTGATTGTAAATGGTTGGTTTGTTGATTTGAGGATTTTGGACAACAAGTTCCGTACCCTCCTGAGGTTTTTTTCTTAAATTGGATGGTCGAATAGAATCAAAGGAAATCAGAATATTTAATAATAAAGCTGATAATTAATATTTCAATTTTAATAAGAGGCTGATGGAAATATTTCCAAAAAAGCACAGATGGTTGTATGATTCTTTAACTTATACAGCAGCATCTATTGCCATTAAGCTTTTCTCGTTGTCCTTCCTCAGTATGCCTGCTGAACGCAAGCGCTCAGTAAACATGGATGAGAAAGATGTTTGCACCTTCAGCAACAAGGAAAAGGAGAAGGACAGGGAGGCTGAGAGGAGGCCGGCATCTGCTCGGGACAAGGCCAAAGACGAGGCCAAAATGAGCGGCAAAAAAGACGGCGGCAAGGAGGAGAAGAGGAAGCGGCTGGAGGAAGAAAAGAAAAAGAAGGAGGAGAAGGAGCGGAAGAAGAAAGAGGAGGAAAAACTGAAGGCAGAAGAGGAGCAGAAGAAGAAGGAAGAGGAGGAGAAAAGGCAGCAGGAGGAGCAGGAGAGGAAGCTTAAAGAGGAGGAAGCCAAAAGACAACGTGAGGAGGAGGCTGCCCTCCTCAAGTAAGTCATCTTGATTGTTAAATTCTGAGTTAATAGCGATTTTAGCAATGTTTAAAATGCCATTTAGATCAATGCTACCGCTTACTTAATCTTAGCCACACTTATTGGAGGAAGGTGTGGACACACCAATGTTAACAAATCTGCCAAGCGGCTGTGATCTTCCTCCACATCATATAGAAGAACAACATTATCGTCAAAATCCAGCACAAATTTTGGTCAGTGGTTATGCTGAGGCTCATTAGTATATAAGCATAATAAGAGTGTGGAAGGCATACAAAGACTTGTTTTAAAGTCTGTAGAATAATACACTGCACTAAAATTCACAATAAAATGGAGATTTGGCTACATAAGAGCTGATAAAATGGCGATTTGACCTACATCTTTATCCCAAGATGAATCTCTGTAGTTTTTCTAATTTAGCATTAATACATTTGAAGATAAATGTCAATTAAGAACATTTTGAATTCAAAGATGATCTTTAATGGGGTCCTAATGTACTAGAAATACAAAACCTCTCCACATCAGTGCTTCATCTGCTTGTGCACAGTTTAAAAGCTGTAAATTTGCATGTAATAAATGAACTACACAAAATGTCTAGATTCCCTAAAATGGCCGTAGTTCAGTTCAAATGCAAGCTGATCAGGTGAGTTTATTTGAATATCTCCATGTGGCCTTTGTGTAAAATACTTAATACAGTAACATGTAAAAAATGTAGTGATAAAGCTCAGCCACTTAAACCTTAAGTTAAAAGTTTGTCATACACTGTGTGCAGATGAAAGTTTTCTTTTGTGTCTCCTACTTTTAAAAATCTGATACAAGAACATGTTTTTTTTATGTTTTAAAAGCATGTTGATATCAGCATGACCTTCATTTAAGAAATAAACATAAGAGGAAGTGATGTGTCTGCTGGTCCAGCGTGTATATGTTTGACTTGACCTTTCGCAGAGCCAGAGTTGATCACCACCATGCATCTCAACCCCTGATGTTAGTCTTAGGGCCACCGTAGCACCCAAAACAACTGCACTGGTTTCACTACCTTGCTTTAATCACATCTCTTTCTGCGGGTCACCCCATCTCTGCAGGGAGAAGGAGGAGGGGCATCAGCTGTACCAGGAGGCATGGGAGCGCCATCAGTGTAGGAAGGAACTGCGCAGCAAGAACCAGAATGCCCAGGAGGGTCGTCCTGAAGAGGCCTTCTTTAGCCGCCTGGACTCGAGCCTTAAAAAGAACACCGCCTTCGTGAAGAAGCTGCGCACGCTGACCGAGCAGCAGCGAGACTCACTCTCCAACGACTTTGCCTCACTCAACCTCAGCAAGTACATCGGTGAGGCCGTGAGCTCCGTTGTGGAAGCAAAGCTGAAGATCTCAGATGTCGGCTGCGCGGTCCATCTGTGCTCGCTCTTCCACCAGAGGTACGCCGAGTTTGCCCCGTTGCTCTTGCAGGCCTGGAAGAAGCACTTTGAAGCCAGGAAGGAGGAAAAGGCACCCAACGTAAGCAAGCTGCGCACAGACCTCCGCTTCATCGCCGAGCTCACCATCGTTGGTCTCTTCACAGACAAAGAGGGTCTCTCGCTCATTTACGAGCAGCTAAAAAACATAATTGGGGCTGACCGCGAGACGCACACCCATGTTTCCGTGGTGATCAGCTTCTGTAAGCACTGCGGGGACGACATTGCTGGGCTGGTGCCCCGCAAGGTGAAACTGGCGGCCGAGAAGTTTGGCTTGGCTTTCCCTCCCAGCGAGATCATCAGCAGTGAGAAGCAGCAGCCCTTCCAGAATCTTCTGCGGGAATACTTTACATCTCTCACCAAACACCTGAAGAAGGACCACCGGGAGCTGCAGAACATTGAGAGACAGAACAGGTGAGGTTCAGCTGTTACGGGAAACCACTGCGTGATTGTTTGAGCGTACCTACCTTTTTGTCCTCTTCAGGCGGATCCTGCATTCCAAAGGAGAGTTGAGCGAGGACCGACACAAGCAGTACGAGGAATTTGCCACTTCCTACCAGAAGCTGCTGGCCAACACTCAGTCTCTGGCTGATCTGCTGGACGAAAACATGCCCGAACTGCCTCAGGACAAGACTGTGCAGGAGGGTGTGTGGCCTCACATTTTTTTTCTTCATATTATACCCTGTCAATTTTTTGTTAATATCTGATATTATCACGGCTCTGCTGTCACAGAGCACGGCCCCGGGATCGACATCTTCACCCCCGGGAAGCCTGGAGAGTACGACCTGGAGGGAGGAATCTGGGAAGACGAAGACGCTCGTAACTTCTATGAGAACTTGGTGGACCTGAAGGCATTTGTGCCCGCCATCCTCTTTAAGGACAACGAGAAGAGCAGTCAGGGCAAAGAGAAAGAGGATGCCAAAGGTATGTTATAAAACACCCATGCTTACAAAAAAGGAAGAGATTTGTGTACTTTGTTTTGACCGTGCTGCTGTTGGGTTCAGATGGCAGAGAGGGGAAGGATGCGGGCAGCACAACAGAGGAGCTGGAGCTGGAGCTCGAGGCTCTGGACATCACAGATGAACCTCTTGAACTAGAGGGACCAGACGAGGTGGAAAATGAAGAGCTGGCCAAAAAACTGCTCGATGAACAAGGTAAACAGGATTTTCCAGAAAACAGCTACTGTACTACTTCTATGATGATGTGTTACTTCATGCTCATTGGCTGACAGTGTTTAATCACAAGTTAGCCAATGAAAATACACCGGTTTGTCCTTTAATCTGATTAGACTATAATTTACTAAATAAACAATAGGACTTAAAACTAGCCCATAAACTCATCAGGAAAATGATTACTGAGGTCAAAGATCAGAGGAGCCAAAGGCTGCTTCATCATAAACGTCTATACAGCTTCTTTAACAGCTCGCAGAAGCGCTCTCTGCTGGCCTTTAGAAGAAATGTAGGCTTAAGTCACTCAAGTATTGGCTTTGTTTTTTTGTAGACCACTAGATGGCACCTACTCCATCTTTTAGGCAGTCTGTGAGATTTACTGGGTCTTCTGCGAGTAGGTTCTACAGCTTGGAATTTATGAATTTACCTAATGCTTGGGTCAGAAGTATAACAGTGGACAGAGAGGTGGTTTGGACATGTGCAGAGGAGGGTTGATGGATATATCAGATAAAGGATGATGAAGATGGAGCTGCAGAGGACAATAAGGAAAAGAAGCTGCAGAAGGAAAAGAAGATTAGAGAGGAAGGATGGATGTAGTGAAGGAGGACGTACAAGGGTTGGTGTGACAGAGGAGAATGACGGGAACAGGATGAGATGGGGGCAGTTGATTCACAGAAGCAGTGCTCACTTACAGTTGATTTTGTAATATCTAGGAGGTAAGAAATCTTATGAACTGACTAGTTGCAGTAGTGGCATCCTCTTTTTTTTGTTTCACAAAAAGGAAGACTGCCTGGATATAGGACTAAAAATACCTGAATTCAGAGATTAAGAGATGTGGCCTAATATTTTGAGTTTTTAAAATGGTGTAGAAATCCTTGTATAGACAAAACTATGAACAATAAGTGGAACATACACATTGCATTGGTTTCATTTGAACTGCATACAAAGTGAACATTTGTTTGTGTCTGTGCAGAACAAGAGGACGAGGAAGCTAACACAGGGTCTCATCTGAAGCTAATCGTGGATGCTTTCATCCAGCAGCTTCCCAACTGTGTCAACAGAGACCTCATAGACAAGGTGAGGACAGACACACTGATCAAAGGAAAACAATGAGCTTCCAGATGTTGGATAGTTTGTAAAGGTTTATGAGCTCTGGTGATTCCTACAGGCTGCCATGGACTTCTGCATGAACATGAACACCAAGTCTAACAGGAGGAAGCTTGTCCGTGCTCTCTTCACTGTCCCCAGACAGAGGTAGGTTTCATCTGTTTTAGCATTTACCTTTAATCACCACAAGGGGGTGCTATCATCATGACTGATTGTGTGATTGTGAGAGGTGCACTGAGTCATTCTCGTCTTGCAGGTTGGATCTCCTGCCCTTCTACTCTCGTCTGGTGGCGACACTGCATCCATGCATGTCAGACGTGGCGGAGGACCTGTGCTCCATGCTGAAGGGAGACTTCAGGTTTCATGTAGGTCCTCTGCTCACTTACATCAGGTTTTAAATAGATTTGTCATACTTTGCTTTTTTTCCATCATGTTTGCATTAAAAACACTTGCCAACATTATGAATTGAATCTGTGTTTCTAGATTCGGAAGAAGGATCAGATCAACATCGAGACCAAGAATAAAACCGTCAGATTTATCGGCGAGTTGGCCAAGTTCAAGATGTTCTCGAAGACAGACACACTTCAGTGTCTCAAGGTGGGTGAAAGAAGCCACTGTCTGAGTCACATCAGGCTGTTTGTCTTTAAATCCCTGTACAAAAAAACAAACACTTTTAGCAACATCTCTGCTCATCCAATCAGATCACAAACAAAATGCCACATTAAGATAAATGTGAGATGTGAAAAACTAAACTTACTTATCTTCATCCTCACTGTGATAATAAGCAGGAAATGCTTCCAGAGCTCTGTGCATGTGTGCATGCATCAGAATAACAACACAGCCGGCGAGACGACCTCCAGCTTAGCTGTTATAGATTTCTGTCCATGTCTCCTCCTCCTCCAGATGCTGCTGTCTGATTTTACGCACCATCACATAGAGATGGCCTGCACACTGCTGGAGACCTGCGGCCGCTTCCTCTTCAGATCCCCCGACTCTCACCTGCGCACCAGCGTCCTGCTGGTCAGTACTGGTCCTCTTCGCTGGGCTTCTGTTCATTTTGAAGCAGATAACTAGAATGTGATATAGAAAAGGACAAAAACAGAGAAAATATTTGAATATAAAGATAAATGAGTGGTTTTTAGCCTGACTTTTGTCCCATGTGTGCTCCAGGAACAAATGATGCGCAAAAAGCAGGCCCAGCACCTTGATGCCCGCTACGTGACCATGGTGGAGAACGCCTACTACTACTGCAACCCACCGCCCATGGAGAAGACGGTGAAGAAGAAGAGGCCGCCGCTGCAGGAGTACATCTGCAAACTGCTCTACAAGGACCTATCCAAGGTCACCACAGAGAAGGTGTTGAGGCAGATGCGCAAGCTGCCATGGCAGGACCCTGAGGTGAAGAGCTACCTGATCTGCTGCATGGTCAACATCTGGAACGTGAAGTACAACAGCATCCACTGTGTGGCAAACCTGCTGGCTGGCCTGGTGGCCTACCAGGAGGACGTGGGGATCCACGTGGTGGACGGTGTCCTGGAGGACATCCGGCTTGGAATGGAGGTAAGGAGAAGCAAAATCAAGTCTGAAAACAAGATATGCTTTTGTGTTTCATCCTTAACTGAGCCCTTAGTAGTTTATAGGACCGTAATTTGATTCTCTGATCAGTAATTTCTATATTTATTGCCATTAGGGATGCACTGGCCCAATATTTGGAATGTATTATCAGTCCGATGCTGACCCAAAATGTTCGTTCTGGTATCCATGACAATGAGCAGACTGAATGTGTGCAAAAGGTTTTATTTAACTGCAGACTGTTGAAAGATCAGACCATGGTGAAGCTTGCTTTCTTTTTCTCTCTCGAGCTCGCTAGTTTACTTTCACTCCGGTCACATTCAGTCAGAGATCATATCGAAGAAGCTAGAAGGACGTTGCTCCTTCTTGTTGTCGATATTATTTCTCTTCAGCTTTCTCCTGAGAAATCTAGTCCTTTTTTTTTATTCATGCTTCACTAATAAGTGCCAAAGAGTGGGTGTTCTTTATATTCTTGAATGTATTTATTTCCTACATTTTCTTTTCTTTTTTTTCTTTTTTTTATATGTTGGGAAAACTGTTTCAGTTGGGCCTGATGTTTGCTTACACACAAAAAATAAAAAGGATCTCCAGTCGAGTGATTGAAATTATTCATGTTCATGTAAGGCTACAAACTAACTGCAGTTATCTAAAAAAAATTACTAAAAACTAAACTAAAGATGTTGTTTTTACTTGCAAAACTAAAAAGCAGAAATTAAAAATGAAAACCTGAGGAGCTTTTTTTTGTTTTGTTTTTTTGAGTTGTAATAATTGTTCTGGACGTCTTTAACCTCGCTGTAACTTGAAGCTGCAGATGCTTCGTGTGTCACATATTTGGGACGTTTAGTGCGGGAGAGGTGAGATCAGGAGCATTGAATGGACAGGACTATCAAGAAACCCCGATGCTATCTGCTTGACTGGCAGCTGATTGAAGCGGACACCTGTGTTGCTGTGTCATTTGTGTCTTCTACGTGTTGCAGGACACGTTGGAATGTTGTCGGACTCCATTTGCTCGGCTGAGGTTGTGATTTTACAAAAAAATAATTGAACACAAACAGTTGTGCCTGTGTCACAGCTACAAATGCTTACTTGCATATTTTAGAAGCCATGCTTACCCTTTGACCCTGATCTGGCCTCCATCTGACCTCAAAACAGTCCAGCCAGTCGAAATTCAAGCATTTTTCCTAGCAACCAGGACGTTGGCGGTCTTGAGCCCTGCAGCAAAAAGCTTTAAGAATTTTCCTCCATTTTCTTTTTCTTCTCCCCTGCAGCATCCTATATTATATTGTTGGACATCTCAATTTAGGATCTCCTCTTCTTCCCTTGCTGTTTCCTTCCTAGGTCAACCAGCCCAAGTTCAACCAGCGGCGGATCAGCAGCGCCAAGTTCCTGGGCGAGCTCTACAACTACCGCATGGTGGAGTCGGCCGTCATTTTCCGCACCCTCTTCTCCTTCATCTCCTTCGGCGTGAATCAGGACGGCAGTCCCAGCCCTCTGGACCCCCCAGAGCATTTGTTCCGCATCCGCCTGGTCTGCACCCTGCTTGACACCTGCGGCCAATACTTCGATCGAGGCTCCAGCAAGAGGAAGCTAGACTGTTTCCTCATCTACTTCCAGGCACGTAACCTCCTAAAGTGCCTATACTTTATGTTCGGGAACCCTGATATTTTCTGTAAATCTACTGGGTATAATCACTGTGTCACTGTTTTGAGTTTGGCAGACCTGTGAGGTTCTGGTCAGGGGTAAAGTAAGTGAGATGTTGTTGTGTGTCTGCAGCGGTACATATGGTGGAAAAAGAGCCTGGACGTGTGGACCAAGGACCACCCGTTCCCCATCGACATCGACTACATGATCAGCGACACGCTGGAGCTGCTCAGGCCTAAGATGAGGCTCAGCAGTTCCCTGGAGGAGGCCATCAAGCAAGTCAGCGACCTGGAGAGAGAAGTGCTCGTCAAACTAGGTAGGAGGGTGACGCTAAGTAATCATCTTTAATGTGCGTGAAGCATGACGCCGTTGGTGTAGCAGCTGGTGTTGCCGGTTTGGTTCCTCTCCGTTGTCCTGGCAGAGCAGCATTCCCCAGTGTGTGGGAGGGCAAGCGAGCATGCTGTGTCACTCCTCTCTCTCCCTCTGCTTTGTCTGTCGAACAGGTTTGAACTCATTGTTTAAAATGCCGAATACATGCACTCCCACTCATTACAGAGACTTCAGGAAGGATCTTTTAAAATCAATGACGACTGTTTCAGACTTCCTCTGGACCTCAGTTTAATCTAGCCTGATAACCTCGAGAGATCTGATCTCACCAAAGATGCATTTGTGTGCTGTTGATAAAACATGTGACATGCACTCATTTGTTTTGCTGACTAAATCTATTCAACTGACAGGAGTCTAAATAATCTTGCACTACTTCAAAAAAAGCAGTTAATCAGACAAAAAAATAATGTTTTGTTCATTTTGTCTGTTGAGTGTCTGAAATGTGACGATTTAGTGATTTTCTTTCAAGTGCTGTCTGTACACCTCTTCTAGCACTCTTTTTAATAATGATGAACATCTTTTTATAAATCTGCCCACTGAAAATAATTAAAAACAGGACAGGATCTAACCTACTTTCTTATTTAGATTCTAGGCTCTATTAACCTCCTAGGACCTGGCGTCCACATATGTGGTCATCACATTTTAGGTTGTCTAGACTAAAATACTAAATTTTGCTCTACAGGGGCCTGATATCCACTTACGAGAACATTATACGCCACTGCTCTATCAAAATTTAAAACGGATGTCCTCATATGTGGATCTCATTTTTCTCAGAAACAAAAATCAGGTTAAAAAAAATCAGGTAATTCTTTGTTTTTACATTCATCAGGTCCCAATCAGCCCAAATAGCAAAGAGAAATTAAAAATGTATGCCATGAAAGAGTTCGGGTCTTAGGAGGTTAAGATTCACCACTGAGGTGTAATAAGCTGCAACCCCTAACACCTCTTTCTCGAACCCCGAAACTACAATCTTCACGACACAGAATCTGAGCTCAGAGACAATATGAATATTCAGTTATGTAAAAACCAAAACACAATCAGGACGATGATATCTGGAGAGGAGGAAGAAGGAAGTGTTTGCACAGCAGGTGTATCTGACTCTGCGGCCTGATAACAGCACAGCAACGTGAGCTTTGTTTAACAGTTTCAAGGTGTTGACCTGGAATGTGCTGAGAAAAATGTAAACCACAGCTGCGCCCTCTGAGAGCAGGACACCCTCGCAGGTCCTGTACTCAAGTAAAAGTACAGATACATGAGCTGTAAAGTACTCAATTATTTAGAGTAAAAGTGGGGGGGAAAGTAGTTCCTTGGAGTCGGATTCCTCCAAAGAGGCATTAATGGGAGAGAGATAAGGTTAACAGCTGCTTTGCTAATACATCCCCATCGGTGTGATTAGCAGCACAAGCCAGAAGTACTAAAAAGTAAAAGTACCTCAAAACTGTATAAAAGTACATGTAATCAGCAGCTTTCCATCACTGTTGTGTTTATGTGTGTAAACCTTTATGCAGGTAGATAAGCAGTAAGCCTGTGTTTGTGTGTGGGAATGTAGGAGAGGAGAGTGATTGATGAAGGCCCCTGAAGCTAAACAGTGGAGCTATTGTTACCTTTCATACTTCAACCAGGATCAGACATTCCTCAGTCCTTGAGTCACACAAGACCTGATCTTCCACTCCACGCCACTGCCAGACTTCATTTCTTCGCCGTTACCTTTTCTTGCATAATTATGCTCTGTGACGAGCTGCATAGAAACAACAATTTTCATCTGGAATATTTTTTCTATACATAACTGAGGGTTTTGTTTGAGTAAAGCTGCTCTCCCAGGCTGGGCTGGGCTCGGAGTTATTTATGATATAATTTCTCCTGATTGTTTTAGTCTTACGTGTCCTAAAGAGGAATCTTTCCACGTTTTCTTGTGCAGGTCTGGCCATGGAGAAGGATGGCCGCTCCAGTGCCATGAGCGAAGGGGAGGGTCTTGACGAGGAAGATGATGACGGGGACGATGATGAAGAGGGAGGCGCTGAGACCGAAGAGCAGTCGGGCAATGAAAGCGAAATGAACGAACAGGAAGAGGATGTGAGTGTTGACTCCCCCATTCTGGTGTTCTTCCTCAAACAAAATCCATCTTGCAACAGAACAAACTTACAGGAAATGCTAAATATTCAACCCTAGTCTAAAGTCTAAAGTTAACAGTGGCGTCTAGCATAGGGTGGTGGAGCCCAGTGCCCAGAAGTGAAACATCTGGTTTCAAAACTCCAAGATGGTGGTCAGGTACCCACCGCAGTATTCTCCTGGACATTAGGTGAACTCGCATAATACCCCCACATCCAACACGGCCGCACACTCATGCACACCCGGCTGCAGATCAAAAAGCCTGAGAGCTGCATGGCCAGCAAAAACAGAGATATAGCTATGACAGGTTTTTTTTGTTTTGTTTTGGGTTTTTTTTTTCTCCAACAGGAAGGGTCAGAGAATGAAGAGGAGGAGAGGGAGGAAGAGGAAGAAGAGAACACGGACTACCTGACCGACTCCAACAAGGAGAACGAGACTGACGAGGAGAACAATGTAAGCAATGGGAAATGTCTGTGTATAAATCCAGATTTAATACATTTTGTTGGTTTAAAGATTTGTGCTTTTGCTGATGTTGATTTGCTGCCTGTGTGTGTAGGAGGTGACCATCCGTGGCGGCGGGCTGAAGCACGTGGCATGCGCTGAGGACGAGGACTTCATTCAGGCTCTGGACAAGATGATGCTGGAAAACCTGCAGGTATAGCGTCCTGCCGCCACACTGACCATGAAGTACTTTTATGCTACAAAAGGCTTTACTGACTTACACACGCACACACACACACGCGCGCGCGCGCATCCACTCTGAATTTTTGATTGAATTCTAAAAACATCAAAGAGATGAGTGTAATCAGGAGATAAGAATCTTTATGATGTCCCTCAGACAGAAGCTGGTGTATCACAGGCTCAGACTTATGTCCACTCCATTAACTTACAAGAGTGTCAAAAGATTAGGTATGCTTTCTCCCATTAACTTGAAATTTATAAACAGAGGGAGAGGTGAAGCCTGTAGCATGAAGCAGGGGTAACCCTGAGTTTTCAGGATATACTTATTACTGTGGTACATCACCATGGTAACTTAAAGTGCTCGCCTAACCTGCCTCAGAACAGGTTGTCTCCCGGATAAGAGATGGATGTGCACAAAATCACTGCTTTCTGCGCAATCAGTTCACTGGAAACGAGCATCACCATTCGGGAAGATTCCTTGAGCCTGGCTGTGCAGATATATGAAAGTTTAAGTTTTCAGAGACCACCTCATGTTGACTACAAGCAATGTCATTGTTAAGCTTTAATATAGCAGCATAATCCTAAAAGCAGACTACCAAGCTTTGCACTTGCTGAACTATGAAATGTAAAAGTCTTTGTACCATTGGATTAGGAAAGGCACATCGTCTGTAGAAATGCCTTTATTTAAAAGTATACAGGTGCGTTTAGTCTGATTGTTCTTTGTCTGGATGAATCTGCTTAACATTATTATTTGCAGTGTTTTCATTACTTATCCTGTCTGCACTCATAATAACGACTGAAAACGCGTGCACAGTTTCATAGCTACATGCAGCGTTTTTCTTTTAACAGCAGATTTGTAGCTTTTGGCCTTTATTACACTGTTTTTCTTTGTCTCTTATGTCTCTCTTATGTAAACATGCTCACAGCTAGATTGAAACCCAGGTAGCCTTATGGCATTGGTAGCCATTTTGCTGATGTAAGCCAGATAATGATGGGATATTCTGGACATGATGAATTTGCTCAGTGAAAAGAAGCACTTTACAAACATAAGAAAACATAGAGTAGTACAGGTCTCCTCAGCTTTGATCCAGACCTCGCAGACTGACTCTTCACTGTGTGTTGTGTCCCTGCAGCAGCGTAGCGGTGAGGCGGTGAAGGTGCACCAGCTGGATGTTGCCATTCCTCTGCAGCTGAAGAGTCAGCTGAAGAAGGGACAGCCATGCATTAGCGAGGGAGACTCGGACATCTCTGATACCATGCAGTTTGTCATGCTGACTCGCAAAGGCAATAAGCAGCAGGTAAGGTGGCATCTATGTGCCAAGCTATTGCAGTTCTTTAAAAATCAGGCTGGTCACAGCAGTTTGTTGCAGGTGAAAAGTCTTTTTTTTTTTTTTAACCACATTTTGATACCGGGTTCATCTTCTACCCTTCTCGGCCAAAATAATCTTCTATGGGTTTGTAACTCGATTAGTATGCTACAGTTATTTGGCTGATCTTCTGTGAATGATCCTGCAGGGTACACTGAGTCCTGCACTTAAGGTTTCTAAAATATTCCACATTAACAATTTACACGTAATGGCAATGAAGCGATCAGGTGTGAAAACTGTCTGCACCATGAACCAGCTCTCACTCCTGCAACTGCAGGTTACAGTAACGATCTCCTTTAGCCGCCACTCACAGAGTGCAGGACTGTAGTTCCTGTAGTTCACAAAAGCAGCCTATGTGTTTGCTAGCTCTGCTAATTTGTTCTCTGCAGGATGAACAATTTTAAAGTTCATCCTGGTTGTTCTTTAAGGAGGTGGTGTGCATAAACAAATGCTTAATAATGTTGATTCTGGGTGTGTGTGTGTGTGTGTGTGTACTTTATCTGAGCCAATTTCAGTGTCTATCTATTCTAGGGAGGGCATTTCTGCAGGACCGTTGATGTTGCTTCTGTCTGAAGTTGATTCAGCAGCTTTATCATTCAGTGTCATGTTTGCACCCCTGAGGTGGATGTTGGTACACTCTTTTTGCTTCGTTTCTGGTCTTAATGTCCCTTTGAGGAAAATTTCCTGCTAAATGCCCCTCTGTGTTCTCTAATTGTGCCCATTATGTATGTAAGGCTTCCTGAGAGAAACAGTTTCAGCACTATAGATGGAAAAAACTGTGTGTATGTCAGCAGGCGTCCTAACACACATACAGAAACACACCTGTGTCCTTTTCTCTGTGTGTGTGTGTGTGTGTGTGTGTGTGTGTGTGTGTGTGTGTGTGTGTGTGTGTGTGTGTGTGTGTGTGTGTGTGTGTGTGTGTGTGTGTGTGTTTTGAGGCCAGCCGCTGCGTGGTGGAATGTGTGGTTTGAGGGCAGAGGCTGGTTGTTGTGCTGCTGGGTGTGTCCAGCACTCTGCCTGTGCACAGAGGTTTCATGCAGCCTTCAGCCTGCTTGAAAAACAGCTGCCAGAAATGCCAACACACACAGGGCGTCTTTGTCGGTGTGTCTGAGAGATCTGTAGCTCTAGAAATCTCAGGCTCAACCAGTTGAGGGGCTGATATCAGTTTTCAGGGAGTGAGAAATTCTGCTGTCAGTCAAACACTATTGTAACTTCACAAGATGAATCACTTTCTGGCCTAAAGAAAACCGCAGAGTACACCCTACAGAAAGACTGTCAGAAGCTTCCTTTCTGCAGGCTTCTTCGAGCCCTCTACCAGACCATCTGTCTGAAGGTGAAGCTCTGCTTCAGTCGACCGGTCTCTCCTCGTTTTTAAAAATGCTATGCTGTAATTACTAGAACCTGACTGAAATACTACTATGCTTTATACTTTGAGTCCTGAAACAAACTTTCTCTTTGGGGACAATAAATTGCAAGTTGCCAACAGTACATCGACAGAGCCGAGGGGGGCTGAGCAGCGACGCCTACACAAAAAGACTGAGCTGATATGTCACTATCAACTTCTATCAGATACCGGATAGACATGGAGAGACATCTATCGGTATCTGATGGATGAATACTATTTAAAAAGCACAGATGAGACCAGAGAAACACCCTTCAGCCAGGTTATTAGTGTTGATGTTGCGTAGTTTATCCACCAGAGGGAACTCTGCAACTTACGAGCTGATCCGAGCATAAATAATTAATCTACGATTTGAGACAAAATTATAATTTTAAACAATGCTGTTGAATTATCGGAATGTGAACTTATAAAAAAATGCCTTTGTCCAGCTAAACTGTCTTTCGTTCTCCTGAACAGTATAAGATCCTGAACGTGCCGCTCTCCTCCCACCTGGCGGCGAATCACTTCAACCAGCAGCAGGCCGAGCAGGAGGAGCGCATGAGAATGAAAAAGCTCACTCTGGACATCAACGAGCGGCAGGAGCAGGAGGACTACCAGGGTAACCATGGAAACTGTTTGTTTATTGTTTGTTACCGCATTTGCCCAGGTTACACGAGTGGATCAGCTTCTGTTTCATATCTGATCTGTGAAAGCAAACGGTGACCTTTGACCTGAAATCAGGGTGTGTTGTTTCGCTTACCCAGTGAGTCCTTTGAAGTTCTTTCTCTGTGCAAGGTCACACTGACAAGAAAAAGCTGGTTCATTTCCACCTTAAATCTGCACAGATTATTATAGTTGTGTATTGTCGGTGGGCGTGGTTAAAAGGTGAGTGCATGAGTTTGATTCATTTTTTTCAAGGTATTAGGTTTTTATTGGCTTCTAATAATTACTCTAGAAATGTAAGAGTCCTGATAAACCTTCACTTTCTGCTGCTGCCGCTTACGTCAGAGGAGCTTTAGTAGTAGGAGGTTTATGGGTTCAGACTGGGCCTTTGCAGGGGGATGTTTTCAGTAGAGGCAACAAGTCTGTGGTTAAATATAATTTGGCTCTGAGTGAAACCTCTAAGGGAAATGACAACAAATCCATTTGTAGTGATTTAAAGTCAACAAGGACTAAAGAAGCTATGGAGACCAAACTAGGCTTTTTATTTATGCAGTAAATTTGTCATTTAAACGTGAAAGTCTGTGGGTTTGGCTAGTGGCCATCAGTGGAACTGCAGGTTTTGCTAGTTGTTGGTTCCACGTAGTTCAGTCCTGGACGTTGCTGATTTTATTCCACTAAGGTGCAGTTTATACATGTTAAATCTTCACCGTAGTCACATCGTTTTAAATCAACTTGAATGACAATGTTCTGTTGGTGAAACTGCAGGGCAACAAAAAAAAAAAACAAAAACAAATGCCCCTCGCAGGTTGCAGGTAGGCTCAACACAGAAGCTTAAATTAAGCGTAAGGCCACTGGACGTGCTTTCCGTGTAAATGGTAAATGGCCTGTATTTGTATAGCGCTTTACTAGTCCCTAAGGACCCCGAACTGCTTTATACATCCAGTCATCCACCCATTCACACACATGTATTCAGCAGCGGCCTGATAAAAGCCATAATAACGGCTAACACAGAGGACAAGATCAGTCATCCATGCTCGTAGTTTTTTTATTAGTCATCAGTTTGTGTCTGCTTGTTTTTGGTTTTTGTCTCCTTCTTGTCATAAACTGTTGAAATGTGAAATATTTTTCATATCAGTTTTCTGACTGAACTTCCTTTTTCCTCTCCATGTCACAGAGATGATGCAGTCTTTGGCCCAGCGTCCGGCTCCAGCCAACACCAACCGGGAGCGCCGTCCCCGCTACCAGCACCCGAAAGGCGCTCCCAACGCCGACCTCATCTTCAAGACCGGAGGAAGGTGAGGCTCGGTCCCCAATCTGCGACAGTCTGGCTACAGGTTGTGTCAGTTTAGTGTTTGTTAAGTTCACTGTGCACTGAAAGCGCCTCATTGGTGTCTCTTTGAACAGAGAGAAAAGAGCAAGAAATGAAAGTCAGGAGAAGCGAGACAGGCAGGAGAGGCGAGACAGGCAGGAGAAGCAGGAGAGAAACCAAAGATTTGAGTTGGAGTAGGCTAAAAGAGCCAGAGCTGCAGCAGTCCAGAGGCGAGGCTTTAGCAAGCAAAAAATCTCAGTATCGAGGACATCTTGTTCTTATTTTCACTGAATCTCATTTTTTTAGAGCAGAGAGTTCAAGTTAGCTTATTTAGTTATTTTTTTCCCCTTTAAAAATTGAAGTCTGCAAATAAAGATCACTTCCAGGTTACATTTTGACATCAACACCGCTTCCTGCATCTTTGTTGTATCTCTAAAACCAAAGCACAACACGAGACGTTATTATTATGACGGTATATCTGAGTGGCTTTAAAAAAAAAAAAAAACTATTATATTCTACTCCTCTTTATCTTTGCTCTATTTTGCAAATAGTCATTGATCATTGTTGGCCTCTCTCAGTTTTTATTACCACTGTTCATTTTAAAGCTTAGCTTTTAAAACCAGCCAATGCAGCAGTATGTTAATGACTAACCTCGTATTATG
This sequence comes from Neolamprologus brichardi, assembly GCF_056152115.1. Classification (NCBI taxonomy): domain Eukaryota; kingdom Metazoa; phylum Chordata; class Actinopteri; order Cichliformes; family Cichlidae; genus Neolamprologus; species Neolamprologus brichardi. Next base: position 19,870,783 of record NC_142120.1, on the reverse strand, counting down.
AATGAATTTTAACAGTTGTTCTCCTGACTGAAGTTTGGTATGTTTACAGCATCCTGCCATGCGATTGCATTTGTCCCTAACCATCAGGAACCCTCGTGTGAACTTTTTTTTGAGTGGAAAAAAGTTAGCATTCATCCTCCAGCTTTACTGTGTTTATGTTATGCTAACCATAGCTGTGTAGCTAGCCACCACATACCACATCATTATATACCAGCTAGCCCAACTTGAGTATCCCTACAAACGTCACTGCTGTTTAGTTTCCTGTCTTCATTTATGTCAGAAGTGATAGCAGAGCTGTATGTTTTGTTTTGTTTTTTTTTTCCAGAAATTCCTCAGTCAGAAAATGGTATATCATGTTAAGGTGGAAACTAGCGAGCTAACTCCTTGCTAACTTCTAACTCAGTGATGTGGCAGTGTTCGTTTGACTATTTTGGGACCTGAAGCAGAGTTTGGAACTGGAAACTGCTAATGACGTCAGACTTCAAGACTGAATTTCCATCTGCAGCAGGAAGCTGTTTTCACATTAAAAGCTCTAAACAGCCTCTGTAGTCCACAGTTAGAGGCTAGCTGCTGCTGGTTGGTGGAGCTTTTAGGTGGTGGAGAACAAAAAACAAAGAAATCTTGGACTTAGAGCATAATGAAAAAATTTTTTTTTCGGTGTCTGAAAAACAAATACATCCTGTTCTAATATTTTTGTCCCGATGCTAACAGCAAACAGTAGTTTTGTTCTAGAGACACACCAGACTCTATGTACAAAAACAGCACTTTTACTTTATATAACACACAAATAGTCTGTCCACTACCTCAATCATTTAACTGATGTATGAAAAACCCCAAAGTCAAGAGTGGAATCCACATTAAAAAAGAAACTTGAGCAGGAAAAGCGTTTTTCATATATTTAAGGAGCAGGTTTGGTCATTTCAGTTTAGTTGTGAATGTTTACGGTTTTTTTGTTTTTTTTGTTTTCAGTGATAGATTTAGTAGATGGTTTTAGTAAAATCAGTATAGAAAATAAACTTTTTGAAAGTAGCTGACGCTCAGTCTTGTAGATCATGGGTCGGCAACCTTTCTGATGATGAGTGCCATCTAAAATTTCCTCAGAAGTCAATGTGCCATATGATTGCATTAGCAATAAATTTAATAACGCTCTATATGAACAGTTACACACTATATAGAACAACTTTATAGAATTATATTTGTTTGCAGATGTTGGCAGCTATCAGCGAATAGTTATCAGCTATTTTGAAACAAAAAAAAGACACTTTTTGTCCGTAACAAGAACTCCATAACAGCAAATGAACTGTACAACAGAAAATGCAAATGCTGTTTATGGTCTCCTCACAACAATACACCTAAACTTGGTTTATAGCTGACCCAGACAGACTGCAGGTCATAACTTCTTACCTGAAGTTCAGTTCACCTGACACTCGGACCGGCGGCCGCCTCACGTCTCTCCTCCTCCTGCCTCCCCTTCCCTCATCCACCTGCTGGCCTCTGTGGAAGCTCCGCCATAGCCACCACCAAACAACTGAGTTATTTTTACACATCGGCCAGCATCTGGCCAATCCACCATCTCATTGTTTATACCGTTACAAAAAAAAAAATCATCGGAAACCTCGATAATCGAAACCTCCACGTTCAGATTTGTAATAACAAGCAAATACAAAAACTTCTTCTGTTATTTTGTCTGAATTGGTTTGAAGTTTTTTTTTCTTTTTTCAAAGGTCTAGTTTTTATTTTAATTTTATTTAACAGAAATGTTTTTTTCACAGTAGTTTTATTTTGAAGGGGTCAGGCTTTAGCTTTACTTTCAGCACCTCTGCAGTAAATGTCCTGCTCTGTCCTCCAGGAGACGCTGATGGGAGTCTGGGCCCAGGCTGAGCGAGCGAGGCAGAGAGAGAATGAACCAGCAAAAGAGAGAGAGAGAGAGCGCGCGCAAGAGGAAAACGAGAAGATCGGAAGGGAAACCGGTCGAAAACAAGGGAACGAGTTCTCCAGACACCCCCTGAAGCTGGGGACAGACCAAACCCCTGACATGAACACACACAGGAGAAGGAGAAGAAAAAATGACAGGGGCAGGGAATTGGGTCAGAGGTCAGGGGGTCAGACAGGTGGCTCTCTTTCTTTTTTGTCTGTTACCTGAGATGACAAAAAAACACAACTGTCTGAACCAGAGAACGAATTAGAAACAGCTGACCTGCAGACTGATGGCGAGACAGGCAGGGAGAGGCGAGATCGGCTCACCTGCTGCCACCACTGCACCAGGCAGAGGAAAAAGTGACTCGTCTTTAGGAGTTGAAATCTGCGAGTGCACAACTTTTACATGAGACTAGCAAGGGATTTTTTTGTTTGTTTGTTTGATTGATTGATTTTTGACTCCATGAACAGCTCAGTCCAATTCTGTGCGAAGCAGCAAAAGACGAATGAGTTGGGTGTTCGTAAACTGACCAGTGATGCAGAGAAAGATGCGCTAATCGAACAGCGACCGATGGTGTGCAACGAGCTGATTTATAGCTTTGTGTCGCTTCTTAGTTTTACTTAAATAAAAATGAAACCGTGGATATGTCTCACAGGTATTTTTTGATCAACAGTTACATTTTTAAAAGACGTATGTCACAGTTATTTTCTAGAGTTCATTACAGTTCATTTCTAATCATCACATAATTGTTATTGATTAGGTACTTACTCTCCTATACACTCTACAGATTATAGCAAGACCTTTAAAGGCGACCTATTAGTCTCATTTCCTGCTTCATGTAATTATTCTTGGATCCTCTCAGAGTAGCTTTGCATGATTCACAGTTAAGCCAGCTGTCTTCTGATTGGCTGCCCCTCCTAAGCCGGTGGATGGAGCCTGTGCTTTTGGCTCAATACACTGACCTCATTATTAGAATTTATTTTTCTTGTTTAATGTGAACACCAGACATTGGGACCGGAGATTTAAGATGGAGGATAAGAAGACGTTACAAAGGTCTCTATTCCTAAACGAAATACCTTAACACAACTGTCTTCATTATTTTTTTTTTCAAAAATGTGCTATTTATTGACAGTGTGGACAGTTAACAGAGGATACCATTGTATCCACTGCATGCTTCAGTGAGCAGTTATTCAGTGAGTATATCACAGAAAGTGTCCATCTGAAGAATGACCACATTTTGAATTCATGATGTTAAAGTATTTTCTTCCAGATGTTAACCAATCAGAAGAAAGTGGGTTTTTAGGGATGCGGGAATCTTTAAAAAAATCTCTCAGCCTAGTTTGGTGAAACTAACAAAAAGTGAAGATTAATGCTCAGAAATGGACACAGACAATTTAAAGTTATATTTATGTAGAGGCAGATACCCGTGTCCTCTTCATGCTCAGCTTACTCATGCCCCCCCTGCAGACGTGACAGCGGTGTCAGGTCAGTGCTTTTGCTGCTCTGCTGAGAAATCTCCAGCTCTCGCACTGTCGGACACTTTTTGATCTCTGCTGCGTTCAGACTTGTCAGGATTGAGTGACCTGCTCAGTGGTGGACACCTGAGTGTACATATTCAGCAGTTCTTCCACTTCTACCCAGTTTGAAGATGATGTTTTTTTTAAAGTTTGCTAACATCCAGCTTGCTTTGATTTGTGACTTGTATAACGTGACAAAAGTTTTTCCAAGATAACCGTGTGCCTGAGAGTCTTCCTTAGTGATGACGTGACTATAATAGATAAATATAACTTGTTAAGCCTCTAGATATATAAATATATCCTCTGTATGCTGCTACATGAACATTTTCTGCAGCAGCTCTGTGTCTTTGCTATAGTAAAGATTACCCATAACTCAAGTTTGTCCCTGTCCAAGCTGATATTCTTTTACAGCAAGGAAAAAGCAAGAAACAGCTGCCTGCTAAAGCTTTGTCTCAGCTCATGACAAATAAAATTTACCACAATAAAAGCACAAAGTCGTCTCTCTGAATGAGGTCAGTCGTGTGTTTGAGGCATGCAAGGGTGCGCCTGTTTGTTGAGGTCTAATTACAAGGCAGCGAGAGTGGGTATTTCCTCTTTTCCCGCCCACGCCCTCCTCTAAACATTACATATGTGGAGTGCTGGAAACCATGGCCGGATTAACCGGTTAAAGGGCCATGGGGTAATCCACCAACCTATACCTCTGGGGGTCAGGTGAGTTGGAGTTTGGAGGCCAGGTAACACCTTTGGTGCTTTCTTTGAGTATAATAGGAGACCACAGCCAGCTATTCCAGGATACACTCTGAACAGGTCACCACTCTGTAACTGATACGAGTCAAACATGTGGTGACATACGGTGGTCCACATTTTTCCACTTAGCTGTCAGTGATTTGTATTTGTCTCAGGTTTATTTTCATGTGTGTGTGCAATAAAACTAGAAAACAGATGGATCATAGAAAGCCTCATTTTGATTATCACAACTGAGATTCAGTCTGATTCTGTTTCCAGAGTGGAGATGGAAATGTGATGTTTGGAGGCAGACAGGAATCAGTATGACTATTTGGCTGACCCAGGGCCAACAGAAAACCTGGTGATGGCATTTCCAGTGAGCAGACTGTTTTCTTTCTCACAGTTTTCACATTAAATTAAACAACTGTGTCTTTAAATTTGTCAGATTTCTTCTGCAAGCAGGGGGAATCAAGAGGGGAGTATTCATCTTAAAGGCTTAGTTACTTTTTTCAGTTACACAAGTGTCCATTTTTTAAAAAGTCTGATCATCTGTTTCTTCGGTGCTTCCAGCGGTCCGGTGTTTGCAGAGGGAACAAACACCGGTTGTTTAGGGTTGTTTTCCTATGTGATGCAGTGCCGAGGTCAGATCCGTGGCGGGCATAAATGTCGCGTTTGTTAATGTTCATTCAGCTCAACCTGACTGGAGAACGTGCACAATAAATCTGTTAAAGTTAAATATGAACACAGCGCCCACAGAGATGAGCGAGCATGCTCATTAAGAGAAACAATGGCAATAAAGGCAGAACATCAGTCATCCTGGGCGCTGCCACTGATGCTGCAGATTCTCTCTCTCTCTCTCTCTCTCTCTCTCTCTCTCTCTCTCTCTCTCTCTCTCTCTCTCTCTCTCTCTCTCTCTCTCTCTCACACACACACCTCAGGAATGAAAGCCTCTGTGTCAAAGGCTTATGTAAGAGTCCGCAGTCCAGACAGCTTCTTTAGTGTTGCTGCTGTTTAAAACACAAGCAGCCCAGTGTGAAACGTGGAAAATGGGTCAGAAAGTCCTTCCACAATAAAACATGAACAGGGAGGGGCTGCTGCATTGCACTATAAAAAGGAGCAATCCAAAGTTTTTAGATGTAATACATCACCAGCTCTCTGATTGGCTGACCCTCACAATAGAAAGTTTTAAAACTACAGAGAGGTGGGGCCTGTGTGTCTGAGATGACCACATTAGGGATATCCATCTCTGTGACATCATAAAAACTTCCAAAACAGCAGGAAATCTACAGAAGAGAGAAAAAAAGATTCACAGTGCTACAATGGTCAATCCAGAGCTGAACCTGATTAAATGCTGTGGTGTGACCTTCAGAGATGTGGATAAACAAATGTTGCAAACCTCAATGACCTGAAGCAATGCTATAAAGAAGAAAGGGCAAATATTCCTCCACAGCCATGTGAGAGGCTGATAAAGTCATACATACAGTCACACATTTACTTCAATTGCTGCTAAAGAAGGCTCTGAATCATGGACGCTGCACAGTCCTGCAAATTAACATCTAAGGAAAGAAAACGAGGAGTTAAGCTCATGTTAACAACTTAAAAGCTGGAAAATTTTCAAGATTTCCTGCTCTAGTAGACATGCTGTACCAATATGGCTTCCATGTTGGCTACAAGTGCAAATGAGGCACCTTTGAGTCTTGTTCTATGGTTTCAAAGAGGCTGTGCAGCTTTGATGGGTAAAATTATAAAAAAAAAAAAAAAAGTACAACCCTCAAATCTCTCAGCTGACACTACCCAGTCATTCCCCAGTTAATCAGGACAAAACAGACAAAACATGCAGACAGATGTAAGATTGTTCAGTTTAATGGGTGCAAATATTCGAGCAGATGGACTATGTACAGTTTATAATGTGGATATTTCAACAATAAGAAAGAACACCAGGCTGTTCAGTTATAGCAGCAACTTTCACACGGCCGCTCAGCTTCCCTTTAACCACACAAGAGGCACTTTTTATCCCTAATCTGTGCAGACGTGACTACTTCACAGGAACATTTCCTCATAAAGTAGCTCCATACTGCAGGTATGCACCATTAGATACTTCAACATGACTGTAGCTGAACTACAGAGAACCGGAGTCTGTAAACATAAGTTTATAAAATATATACTTCAAAAGTTACTGTAGGTAAACTACAGAGGCCGGAGTCTTGATAAACACATGCGCACGCACACACACAAGCGCGCACACACACACACACACACACACACACACACAGAGTTAAATAACACATTTTCAAATGTCAGAAACAACATATCGAGGATGTATTTCTAGACTGTGTGGTTTTAGTGCTCGTGTTTTGTCCAATGCTATGTGCACACCCATCCCTAAAGAGCAGTTTTTAAAGTATTCCCTCTGTGTAGTAAAAAAGTAAAAGTCCTGCCCTCAAACCCAGACCACCAGTCTGTGGTTTGGTGTGGGAGGTTTGTTCATTGGAGTAAAAATATCCCCCTGCTCGGCTCGGCTCCTCATCTTCAAGGAAACAGCGTCTTTTCTTTGTTAGTCCCATACATAAGATCCCTTTTTGCTCTTTAGTGTTGATTATATTAGAAGTTTTTTTTAAAAAAGAAAAAGTGCTTTTAACTGGAAAAACAAATACACACTAACATACCACTGACTAGAAAAAATGTCCAAAGTCAGTAAAGAAAACCAGTGAAAACAAGAAAAAAGGCTCCCGTGTAACAGAGGTGATAAAGACTTCACAGTCTGAGAATCCAAGATTTAAACAGAAAAAAAAATCCCAGTGAAAATCTATCCAACCTTAAATCCAAAGAGGCTTGAGAGCCTCCAGATTAAACTAATGCTTTTGGTAAAAAGGCTAAAAAACTCATTCACAATCGGACTCGTGTCACAAACAAAGCTGAGACAGGAAGCTAAATAAATGTTTTTTTCCAAACTTTTTGGAGAGATTTAAAGCAGTTTAGCTCAGCTGCCCTGTCTATCTGTAAATCTGTAAAAGTCTGTCTTTATCCCTCCACTCAATAGAGGGAGCTATAACGAAACAACCTCCACCAGCAGGTAAAAACTGAGGATAAATCCAGAAAACAAACAAGAGTTCATCAAGACTTTTTCAGCAACCCCAGTTTCCTCAGTGCCTCTCTGCGTGATTCGTTCATCTCCCCTCGACCAGAAAACTGCACCGTGATGCCTTGGGGACGGAACATCGAGTTGGATCTTCGCCTGTTGTCTGTGGACAAGGACGTCGCAGGTTTCTGGGGAACAATGTGCCGAGGAGGTCTCGGGGCCGGTGTTGGGGCTGGAGGTTTGGAACCCCTTGCTTGGTTTTCTGAAGTGCGATATAAGCCGGTGGCCGGGTTGAAGTTTCGGCTCTTTCCTCCGTAGCTGTTGTGCTCGGGCTGCAGCAGCTCTGATTTGTAGGGCAAGGTTTGACCCCTGTCCATGTGTGAGCTAAGGATGTCGGGAAGCTCAGTCCTGGAGCCAGATAGGGAACTAGGGGTCATGACTTTGCTCTTTCCCCCGTAGGTGTTGGGATCACTGGGGTTGGAGAGTGCAGAAGCGTGGGTTCTGGGTTCATGGCTTGTTGTTGAGGGTGCAGGTTCACTCTTGGAGCCAACAGAAGGGTGGACCACGATGGATTTTCCTCCGTAGCTGTTAAGTGCCAACAAGGTCACCTCAGATGGCTGCTGGGGGATGGACACTTTGTTTTCCACAGGAGGTGGATAGGAGCTGCTCTGTGCAGCAGCTGGAGGCAACAGGCTTGGTTGGGGGTTTCTGTCGTCATTGCTCCTAGAGGAAGATGTCCTCTGAACCTCGGGTTTCCTGTCAGCATGAATCAGGCTCTGAGGTGGGGTAGTGACATGGGCTTCGGGCGATTTGGGCCCAGTTTCAGTTGTTGTTGGATGATGAGCCTCCAGTGGTGTGGGACTGCTGCCGCCACCTGTAAGAGGAACCAGTGGGGTAATGTTAGGGGTGATTTGGAGAGGCATACCCCCAGACATAGCTCGATTTCTGGTTAGCCCTAGCTTAGACAGGGCCTCCATTCTAGATTTGTCTGGTGTGGGGTCACTGAAGGAAATGCTGCGAGTAGGAACATTTCGAGGCTTCTTCCCTACAATGTGTAGAGAATCGTCCTGCAGCAGAGGTTGATTCGTACCTAGGTTTGCCAGCATATGCGCCTGTCTCTCCTGGATGCTCACATTAGGTGGTGGCTGGTTTTGACGGTCCTTGTTGCCAACGATCATGTTGATGTTGTCAGGGTAGTGCGTAGGCTTGGCAGATGTAGGAGGACCCTGCTTCACTGGATGATCTGTGCTTGGCTTTTCATCCACGCTGAGGTGGTGGAGTGAAGGAAGGAAGTTAGCTGTTCCTCCGGACTGGTTCTCAGCTATCTTCTTGGCAATCAGCACAGGGGTGGGGACACTGCCTGCCGGGTGGTAGGAAGTGTCCGTCTTCCCGGACATGCCACTCGGGAGGGGAGGGTTGTACTCTGAAGGCAAGCTGTCCATCGGATTGTGCCTTGGCTTTGTCTCAAAGTGGCTTTCAGGGGGTGGCACCATAGTCTGAAAGCCTGGTAGAAACAAATTGAAGAAGTTTCAGTCACCATGATTTAGTAGTTTAGAGATGTAATTTAATAATCTGCTTCATCTACATAAACAATTTTAAATTGACTACCCCGAACACAAACGCCAACTGCTGTACGCTACCTCGATGGTTGGGACTGAAGATCGGCTCTTTAGAGTGCACCGAATCTGCTTCCTTGTGGACCAAGTCAATAATATCGTGATCTTTGGGGTTAGTAGTGTAGGGGTTGGTGCTCATAGCCACAGGTCTAGTGACCTCTTGAGTGGCGCTTTCAAAGGGTCTTGCTCGCACAAGCTTCCAGTCGTCCTCCTCTAAACTCGCCTCCAGCGAATCTATGGTTTTCTCAAAGAACTGGATGCAGTCCTGCTCCTCCTGACTCAGGTCTTGATCATCCTGTGAAGAGATATAAAACATTTCTGCTATGTCTTCTTTGTTCCTTAACATTTTTGCCTCAAAGTTTAAAGAGTCAGGTTACTGTGAATCATTGTAGCACACACAGAGAGAAGTTTCTCCACTATTTACAAAGGGAGAGGAAGATTCGAGGGTTGCCGCTTAAGAGGGAGGCACTCTGGGTTTCTGATTTAAACACTTTAAACACCATTTTTATTGTTCTTGTTTGTTTTAGTGTGCAAAAATATTTGTGTACTTCCTGTATGTGAAAGTACATACAAAGTACGAACAAAGATTTTGACATTTTGAAACATTTTGAAATAGAACAAGCGAGTATATGCTGAATCATCCTTTTTTATTCTTCATGATTCAGTGATAAATGTTACTGATTCCCCGTCACCTGACCTGTGCTTCTGTAAAAATGTATCTGCACCCCATGTGCTTGCAAGCGACTACACATAGATAAATGCAGGTAATGGTGTTGGCCACGTGCATGAGCTACGCCATAGCCTTTACATAGATTCACTGCAGATCTATTTATGAAGTGTTACTCTAATAATGACAATAATTTACTAACTGGATTTCAGGATTTATTTAATATTATCTCAAACTAGTGACTGAGCTAGTAAAGCTATCAGGATATCATTTTACTGAGGTCAAAGGGCAAGAGAGCTGAGAGTCATTTTCCCACTGACTGCTATAACACTGGAACATTTGTACTGCCAGAGAAGTCGCCCCCTGCTGACCAATGAAAAGAATACATTTGCTGATTTTTTTTCAGCAGTCATCTTGGCTTCATGGCAGAAATTGAGGAGGCGGGATTGCCAGACACCACCTGTCATTTTGTTAGTGCACTGTCTCCAAACCAAACATTACAGGTCGCACTACCATGTGTTAAACCTTCCTGTTCACTCTCGCTAATAATTCTGTCACACTTGTCTTCACCAATCCACTCGGCCTGCACTCTCTTCTTCACCTCTCCTGTGCACTGTCCGTTGCTGCGGATGGTTGACCCTCGGGTATTTAAATTTATCCACCTTGTTCTTTCTGCCTGCCGCTCATGCACACACACATATTCAGTATTGCTTTAATTCCTCTTCTCTGCAGAAAATACCTCCACTTTGTTTAGTTTGGCACTAGCACAGCAGCTCTTTTTCCATTTACGGTAAGTTTAAATCTAGGCATGTGTTCAGTTTTGAAGATATCAAAGTTGAATGTGTCTCTAAAAATACAATTTTTTAAAAAAAAAAAAGGGTCTTAAAACTGAGTTCTTTCCTGCAACCAGCAGGCTGACTTTTATATGTACTCCGCTCTAGTTTCCAAGAATCAGAAGAGTCAGAAAGGTGGATTATCCAAATATGCTCCCAGGTGTGCAACAATGGCAAAAAGGCTTGACTTGAGGGTTTCGCAGAATTTCTCAAACCTGCCTGTGACCTCACAGTCGCTACATCTCCCCATTTTCCTGTTTATGACTGAAACATACTGAAAAAAAGACTGATTGTTGTTCTTAATGCAAAACAAGACAAAAAAGGCCTGCTGTGGTGCTGCTTATGTCTCCTCATCACTGAGCTCCACATATATGGGTGCGAACGTTCCACGTATGACTCTCACACAGTAGGCATGTGTAGAGGGAACACAGACTTGTTTGTTCCTCCAGACTTCTTTTCCCACCCTGTTTCTGGCTCAGCTGGCCCTCCCTCTCCCTCTCCTTCTCCCTCCCTCTCTTCTGCTGGATGGCTCCCTCACCTCTTCCTCTTCACCTCCACATACTCAGAACCACCACAGCAGGGTATCCAGTGACAGCATTCAGTGGCCGCTGATTTTGGTGAGGCCTTTCTGTGGTCCTGAAACCACATGGCTTTAGGGGATCCCCTGACACAATGTGTAATGGACTTAAAAATAAATAGAGTTGGCCATGAAGAAGAAAAAAGCCTTGTTATGTGAACAAAGTGGTTCGTTATCATTTTAAATTACAGCTGGCCGGGGCAACTCTATGAAAGAGTCTAAACTCTATTTTCTTTCAAAGTTCTTCAATAAAACTGATTTTTGTGCGTGTCACCTGTGACTTTCGCTGGTTCAAATGTTCAGTGTTTCTACAAACTTGACTTCGCAAAGAAAACTCAAACACAAAAAAATCTGAATTGAGACATCTTAATTACTGAACTGGGATTCATGACCCAGGACTTACACGTGAGTACCACTGCTCTGAAAAGTGGAAAGCAGGACTTTTACACCATATTTGTTCTCTGTGAAGGTAATGACCTTCAGGCTGCAGTTGAAATGTCAGTATGGTGTTGCTGCTGAAATGAAAAGTGCCACGACCAGATTACCGAGACACCTGCAAAGACAAAGACACCTGCAGCAACACCCTCGTGAAACTAATCAGAGACAAAGACGCAGATCTGCCGGTTTCAGCTGCCGTGAAAGTCGTCCATTGTAGCAAAGCAGCTCAGGACCTAAAAAACTGCAGCTTAACCGGTTCGGCTGTGTCATGTGCTGATAATGAATCTCATCCCTGAGGCATGTGAAGGGATTATGTTGTTAGGCAGGTGTAGTTTCCTAGCTTCTGAGATGACTGGCTGCGTTGTGTAAACACGGTGTCGAGGCCTTATCCAGCGTGAAAATGCAAATTGAACAATCGGGTGTTCACCTGATACGCAGAGTCTGTTTGCTGTGGTTAATAGGACAAAAAGAACAGGACTGCTCTTTTCTCTGCCATGATGTGACCCGCTATTGACCACACAGGGGAATACTCGTGCAGGAGCCAATTAGCAGCTTTTTCTAAAGGCTGGTGGTCTTTTGTAGTTGAAAAATAGCTCCAAAATGACTGTTTTACCAACAGAAAGACTGATATTGCTGATTCCCTAAGAGAACATCAGACATCTACATCTGTCCCTGTGCAGAAATAACAGCCAAGATCAGAGTGACCTGCAATTTTATTTCAATTCAACTTGGCTGCAAAGCCATGCTCTTTTGTTCCTCTGTTAGTTGTTCAGGAGCAAAATACTAAAAAAAAAACCCCCAGACAGTAAGACCTCTTCTGGTCGAGCAGGTTACCCTTATGCTGAAGGCTGGCACAGGGGACTATTGCCCCATGGACACAACTGAACTACTCAATGGACCGATTCTTCTTTAAGATAAAAAAAACTGTTGTTTCATGTCACCAGGTTTTAGTGGATTTGACAGATTAAAAACTCTAAGGGGACTTTCCCCCCCCCCCCCCCCCCCCCCTCCCTGACTTCTCTTGTGGTAACAAAGTTATTACGATTGCTTTAATTAAAAAAAAACAAAAAAACAAAAACACAAATCTGTTTAGTTTCAGCCTGTTTCCTCTGTGGGTTTGCTCATAAGAATGTGTGCTAAATTACAGAGAAGCAACAAAAAACTCAGCTGTGAGTAAACCAGAGTGGTTTTTGAGTACTCACGCCTGGTCTGGAGCTCCCGTTGACCTTGTAGTAGAGGTGAGATTTTTCTTGCAGACGGAAGTCCATGTCTGGTTCTGCTCTGTAGAATCATCTAATCTGCATCTGAATGAGAGTCTGCAGACACAGAGGAGAGCATGTCAGCTCAGGCTTTAGACTGCACTGAAGGCTCAGTGTCAAGCTGTTTTTTCTGCCCCTGGCTCCATGTGATATCAGCAGTATGAGCTGCAGCCAATCAGAATGAAGTTGGCTTAAAGGGGAGGAGCTAAAACAGCTGCTCTAGAATGAAAGAGTATTGATAGTGCAGTTGGCTTGACATAGATACATCTCAAGGGTTGTGCTTTTTTTGGGGGGGGGGTACATGTTTGGATTTTTTTGTGAAATATTGGACATGTTTACATATTTTGGCCTCAAACCAAGAAAGGAGGTTTTAAAATTACTAGCAACTTCTTAGGTGCTACTGCTGCTGTATAATCAATAAAAATATCTTTCAGCCACCTGGTTTTGTTATTACATGCTTTATTTGCAAGATTTCTACATTAAGTTTGTAGTAGATTTACATTTGGCCCAATAAAAAAGCAATAAAATGTAAGATTTAAAGACTGCGAGACAAAACTATATTAAGATGAATAAATTATGCTTGCGTTTGTAAATTTAGTTGTAAAGCCTTCACTTTACAGGTTACAGATGTTTCAAATAGTTGGCAGCAGTTGCAGAAAGCAGCAGTTTTGTTGTTGCAAGGTCATAAAGAGCTGGATTAATCTTCAACAACGTTAAAAACCTGTCGGATAAATGTACAGTGTTTCCTTCAGGAACGTAACGGAGCACAAGGGTAAATTTAGTCCACAGCACCTGATGGACCAGTTAACCGAGAGCAGGAAGCTGCAGAACAGGATCACAGAGCCGAAACCAACGAGCTTCTCGGCCGACACATTCCTGCTTGATGCCGCGCTCATGACAAGAACAAAGAGAAATGCTGCTTGATGAGTTTGAAAAGACAGAAATGAGGAAGTGGCCGGAGGGCCAAGAAAAATCTAAGTATAGATGAGGCGGTCACAGTGAATGAATCTGGGTCTGAAACCAGCCCGGGTTCACGTGGGTCCTCAGTCACAGCTCAGCAGGGCAATAGGTTTAGTACAACAAGCACAACACTTTGTTACCTGTCACACAGCTAAACCGGATCTGGAGGTGTGGAGATCAATTATGAACCAATTTATCTCCAAGTTGTGTAAAGAAAACCCCCAAATCAACATAACTCAGATTGAAAGTGTTCAATCTTGAGGCACAGGCTCATTCTGAATATCATTGTTGGGTTAACTGCCAAAAACCTTAGATAAAAAATTAAAAACTGAACACTGCAATGGTACTTCTGTTTAAGTCTTGACTACTTGAATCCAGACTGTTCTCTTTCCACCACTGTTAAGCTATTATTGCTATTTTATAAAAGATATATAAAATTTTCTTCTTTTTTTTGATTAGATAAAATATGTATCCTTCTAATTCCTTCTAATCTAGAATAATTTCACGGTCACAGTTAGGGAGCAGCTGGGTTGCTCTGGCTCAGGACCTGTAGGTGTTAAATGCTGAATCGATGATGAAACAGAGGAGTGTTACTGCACAGTTATGAATGAAACCAAACCCAGGCAGTTATGCGCACTCATTCCTCTGTTATCAATATTAATATTTCTCCTGAGTCCATTATATTTAAGAATCTTTAGATTTTCTTTGGTTTATTTACATTTCTTCATGATTATTGATAAATTGATGTAAACAACTATTTTTAATGGGTTTTTTTTACACTGACATGCTGTAAATGATCTTTGCTTTCAACATTTGAAATACAGCACATTTTTAATTACTCATGAACTTAACTTCTCCTTTAAAGGATAATGAATAATACATACTTTTATGCACACATCCCTGCTCATGGAAATGATTATTAACAGTCAATCCTTTCAGTTTTCACGAGATCATCACAAACTGATAAATCAGGCTTTACATGTGTCTCTCATTCTCATAGGAAAGTCTGTCCATATATTCTGAAATGTTTTCAGTGTATTGCATTTTAACCTTAAACATCTATCAGACCATCACTGAAAAATAAATTTGCCTTAGAAAACGTTCTTTTCCATTTTACACCTGGACAAAAAACAAACAAACAAAAAAACCCAAAAACAAAACAAAATGCAGTGAAATGCAGGAAAGTGAAACTTACCCATAAAATCCTCGCACTAATCATCCTGAAGTTCAAACCAGAAACTGGACAGATGACTTTCCTCCTTCACAAAGAAGGCAGCAACATCAGCCTCTAATCTGGCTGGAAACGATAGTCCGAGCTCCGTGTGCGTAATGACACCATTCGGCTCGTTACGCATTACTTAAAAACACGGGGGAAACTCCACCCCCAGAAGGGTGTGTGTGTCGTTTATTCAGGTGTGTGTGACACAGTGGAAATATATTACACCCCCCCACACACACACCTCAGAGTATCATAGGGATGGGTTCAGAAGCAGTAGGACATGTGCGCTTTGTTTCGTTTCGTTTAGTTTTGACATGTAACTGAACGCATCACATTCCTGTCATTCTTTTGGGACAATAGAAGAACAATAGAAACAGTTTACATCAAATATAGATCAGCCAGCTCCCTGAATCTGCATCTTTATATATCTACATCATATCTCCATATTACACAGTTACAGAGTGACATATTAACTGACTCCTCCGGAGAATGTGTTGCCGTTTTACACTAAAGAATCCAAATTGTGTGTAAAATACTTAAATTTAGCTCCACAGTCATAAAACGTAATATGACGTCACCGACGGGACTCGCTGTGCTGCTCACTGAGTAACTGTAACTTGCAGATTACTCAGGTTTTGAGTACCCGGATTTTCCCCCCCAACTCTATATAGACTGGTTGATACCAACACAGAAAGGAGCACTAAGAAAATAAACGAAAAAAAAAAAAAAAAATCAACTCAAACACAAAATGCCAGAGCTTTAAAATCGTTCTAACACACTCAATTATACAAGTATATTAAAATGTTTAAAAAGGTGAGGCTTTTTAATTCTTATTGTCCATTATTGAGTAAATATTTTGCTTTATATACAAAAGTAAACGGAGAACTTGAATTTATGAACCACTGTTTCCTATCGGTTCCACAAAAAGAACAATTTAAATTTATATCACCTTCAAGTCTCTGATAGTAGTGGTTAGTTGGATAGAACCTATGAAGCATTTTAAAAGAAACGTTCTTTATTGGTCAGAAAGAGTTTTTGTGGTAAATGCCAGACTTTGTGCCACCAGTTATTTTCCACAAAGCTGGACCAATATGTTTGAGAAGAGGGCGAACATGTGCAGTCTCGAGGAAACAGGATCTAATAGAGAACAGCTCCAGAGTCTTCGCGTCTCCGTGTGCTGGAAGTGCGCACGCACAACAAAACAGCGTTTCTTTAAACTTGGAAAAATGGGGCTTGTTTGCCCCCTGGTGGCTTTTAATTCTTCTTCACTGTTTATCACTGTTCACGTGTTCACTTCACTGTCTATCTTCATCGTCACACACAGCCTCTCAGACTGGAATGAATTGAACATTTAAAGATTAAAACCACTGGAGACCTTAATCTCAAGGAATATACCACCTATTTGTTCATTTTACAAATTTAATCTCATACTCAGGGACCATCAGGCAATACTATTCCCATTCCCAGCTACAAACATATTATTATTATTATTATTATTATTATTATTATTTGTAGTAGTAGTAGTAGTAAACGTTCAATTTTGTTTATTACAACTTAAACTTAATAAACTTGGATTTTTGTCTCTGAATATTATCTCGCTCCTACTACATTTTTAAATTATTTAAAATAATAATTACTGTGTGTGTTTATTTTATTGAATTATTCATTTTTTATGATATATTTCATATATTGTACCTTTAGTTGCATAAATCTGAATTTTTATTCTCTCAGAATATTATCTCTCTGTCCAAGCACAATATTTTATTTATTTAATTATTATTATAATTATTTTATTTTACAACTTTTAGTTCATAAGTCCAGACTTTTTGAGCTACATATTAATTTGAATGAATTTTCCTTAGTCTTTATTTGTTTCCTCTTTCACGAGCTCTCTCTCTTTTACAATTAAATTAGATGTAATCTAATTTTATTTGTTCATGGGCCTAATGCCGACTAATGAATTCCTGCTCTCTGCACGGACTGCTCTGTGACGAACTGCTTGGTGGCTCTGTGGTTTCCCAGCGGACTGTGAACGTACCTCCCGTCAGTTGGAGCTCCGCTCTGCGTCAACAGCCGCTCCGGTGAGTGTCTCTCCGTTTGTTTGTCTGTTTTTCGGGCTGTTTCGGCACGTTACCGTGAGGCAGACTGACCGACTGGGCTGCTATGCACGCGGGGGTCCGGGGAGTCCACCTTTAAGGACTCGTTACAGTTTTTATTTTAATCCGTGAGTCGCTGAGTTAAGCGAACTTGCTCAGCACCGCTAGCTTACGTGCTATATACAAAAAGCATCGATGCGCCCATTATCGGACAGCGTTTCTCTTCTCCCTCAGCATCACTCCGTCACTCACTCAGTTTTCTGAGTTTTAAAGCGAATCCGCAGTTTCATAAATCCGTGCATTCATCTGTTTTATGTAATTAATGAGATTAGCCAGCCGTGGGCAGGCTTAGAGCAGTGGCCGATAATGGAAGCAGGGTTTCCCTCTGCAAGCGATTCCCTGATGTTTACTGAATGAGAAAGACGGATGTGTTTGGGGTTTTGTTTTTTTTAGTAGTTCTCTTCTTGTCATGTGCTTTATTTCCGTGTTTTTAACACACCGGTGCCCACACTCACCTTCTTACTAATGTCAAGTAATTGGCCAGCTAACGTTAGCTGCTCAGCTAATCCTTAGCCCAATGTAGCAGCGAAACCCGAAGCTCCGCGCAAAGACGCCGCTGTCATGCATCTTTCAGACGGCGTCAGGTGACAGCCCTTAGCTCTCTAACTTAAGCCACCGCAGGTGCTCACGTATTAATGCATTAGCATAATAGGTAACATCACGTAACGTAACGTGCTATCCGCGGCTAATCCAGTGCTAGTTGTCCACAAGACACCACCTGAGAGCAGGAGTATCTTACCTGGAAGAGTGACCTCCAGCGTACAGGTGACGCTGTAAGCGGGGTGCAGGGAGAGCTGGAGGTCGGGTAAATGAGCACACGCTGTTGCAGGTGTAATTTGCAACATATCAGGTGATATTTGTGCACATGCTGCACAAATATCACTGAGCTTGGTATCAGGTTTCTCTGAAGTACTACAGTGTGTCAGGACCACTGAAGGTAAGAAGAGGAAACCCCAGGGCTCAGAAAAAATAAAAACCTGGCAGATTAATGAGAAAAAAACAGTACAAATAAAGAAGAAAACACCTGCCACATTTATGGCAAGAGATGAGGAAATTTATCAGGAAAAGCTGGCAAATTTTCAAAGAAAAAATGGTACATCTAGGAGGAAATTTTATGAGAATAAACTGGCAAATTTCCAAGTGAAAAAATTGTGACAAAAAAGTGAAAAGAATTGCAATTTTGTGGGCAAAATAGGAAAATTTACGAGACAAACTGGCCAAAAAACCCCCCCAAATAAGTATATCTGCAATAAAAAAAATCTATGAAGAAAAGCTGCCAGATTCACACAGAGAAAGTAAAATGATTTTTTTTTTTTTAAAAAAAAATCTAAATTTGCAGCTTAATTAAATTTATAAGCGAAACCCTGCAAATTCACTAGAAAAAAGTTCAATTTTTGAAAATAAAAATATCACATTTCCAATTTTAAGAAAAAAGGCAAATTCTTGAAGAAAAGCTGGAAATGATTTATTTTTTAAATTACTAAGTAATTTTTAAAAAATTTAAATGTAGAAAAATGTGTGAATAATTACCAGTAAATCAATGCAAACTGACCTCCCTTTGCACTTTATATATCGAGGGGTAAGTATAAGAAATCTCCAGGCTTAATTCTATTATTGAACAGACCCCAAAAGGGTTTTAACGTCTGCTTGTTCTGCTCGGTCTTTAAATCCTGATAATTCAGTTGATACATCTGATTATGGGAACAACCATTTCCTGTACACATCTGTAAGCACACAGAAGTTTCTGTCAGGCCTGGTTGTCGTATGTTTGGTGAAGCAGGTATTCCTCCAAAGACTGTCTGTGTCACGCTGTTATTTTTTGGAGATGTATTAAAGGACGGCGTTCACCTGTTCTTCTTTGTGTTAAATGATAAATGCTGGTCAGTGCCACGGAGCCCCGACACCTTTATTTTGACCCATTTGTCACCATAAACCGTTGATGGTGAGCTTTTCATTGTTGTGGTCAGTCGAGCTGTTTGGGATTCGTGTAAACGCTGCCTGCTGAGACACAGGATGAGCCTTCATCGGCCGGCCCGAGTAACCAGATCCTTGCGCGACGTGTCGGGTTACCACGCCAAGCTCTCTAGGACTGGTCTCTATGGCGACAGGCAGGCAGGGAAGAGGAGTCAGGTTGTTTTTAATGAAGGTGGGGTTTCACCTGTGTGTGTTCATGTCCATCACCATGTGTCATACATCCTGGATGAGTTTTTGCCGATGTGTTTTTCTAGCGGCACACTGTCAGACGTGAGCTGTCTTTCTTTCTTTTATATTAATATTTTATGGGATAAAGAATTAAACCAAAATACCTTAAATTATCTAAAATCAGCATCTTTCACAGTATTTGATTGTTTTAACTCTCTTTGTTGGTCGGAAGTTGTGATTGGTTTGTGGAATTTGGCTCTTTAACTTCAGACAGATATATCATAATCTGACATTACTTGCTGATTTCCATGCCCCTAGTTTGAAACCACAAACCTCCTCAACAAACCACACAAGAGGAAACAGGAGATTCATTCATATCAGGTATCATCAGCAGTTTTTTGTAGTCTGATGTCTGATTGGCCTTGAATGCAACATTAATGCCTGCTGTCAGCTGCATTCCAGCATCAGTGAAACTCGGACCAAACAATGACACAACTCAACGTTAACAGAGTCCGAGACACGGCGTCACAGCTGAGGATTGTTTCCCAGCATGCCTCACTGCGGCGGGAACAAAGCCCCTAATCAGGCCTAATGACGGGCGCAGAAGAAGAGATGACATGATGATACTGACGGAGAAACAAAGCACTCACTCAGCATGCTCTTAAAATACAGCGAGGGAGTGACAGCAGCTTTATTTGTCCTTAAGTCTCTCTTTGTGTTTACATTCATCAGAGGAGGACACACCCACTGAACACACACACACACACACACACCAGGTGGAGCAGGTGTGACCGGTGTGCTGTTCAGCCACTCTGCTGAGGTATGCAAAGCAAAGGAGAGAGACAAAGAAGTAATTAATTACTTTGAGAGCACATCACGGTGATGCTGGTTAATGATATAGTAACTCGGGTCTGAAGCTTCAGAGGAAACTTCTTGCCTGCCTGCTGAACTTTGACGCCAGCATTCATGAGTAGGGATGGGTATCGTTTAGGTTTTATCCGATACCAGTACCAAACTGGTACTTTTGAAACGGTGCCGGTGCTTAAACGGTGCTTGAACCGGTGCTTAAAGAATGAAGAACACAAACTTTGTCTGAAAACCTCTTATGTTTAGCTGTTTTTTTGTAGAAAGGTAACAATGTTAGCCTTTTCTGCAGCTATAGGGCATATATGGTATCACTCTTGGCTGGAAGCAGTGCTTAAACAATGGAAAAAACACCAATTTTGTCTAAATACCTCTCATGTTTAGCTGTTTCCCACGTTTTCTTTGGTCATTTTAGCCTTTTTGGCCAGGGTGAAGGGAGTATCTACCATCAAACAAGAAGACAGCCGCATGGAACAACGACGATGTTTGCTAGTTCACCTTACGTGCATTAATGTAATAACGTGGTTAGCCTACTCAACGTAAATTACACACGAACAACATTAAGCTACTCACGCAGAGAAGAACGGCTGCTGCTGCCATCATCATCCGTCATCATTTCTGCTACACTGGCAGGGCTAGGGGCCAGGACTCTCGTCTTCGGGTTCTTGGGGAATGTTGCTAACTCCGGGTCCGATAACAGGCACCACACCCGCAGTAGATGTGCTCGGTGTGAGGTCTCGCAGCAAGCTAACAAATACGGTGCATTTCTCGGCTTTTAACAAAATGCCATACGTCACCAGGTGTTTCATCAGATTCGAGATGTTACCTCCTTTGCACAATATCACCTTAAAGCACTTGTTGCCGGCTGCTGAGTTTGCATCTTTTACTGTGAAGTACAGCCAGACTTTTGACCGCTTCACCTTGGGCATTTTTAATCTCTAGCTCTGCTCTAAAAGCACGTACGTACCTGGGCCCGCCTACTACGCTTGCAAAGGTAAAATGATTGGCTAGAATCCAAAGTGTATGACATCTCAGGGAAAAAAATAAAGCACCGAAATAAAGCACCAAAATGTGCGCTGCTTTTCGGTCTGTTACTACAGTTTATGTCAGAACCGGTGCCATAATGGCAGTTAGTTAATGTCTAACCGGAAGATGTTTGAAATACATAGGGGTGGGGGAAAAAATCGATACTGTGTAGTATCGTGATATTTTGTTTGCTAATAATGTATCGATACAGGGACAGCAGAAATCGATATTTTGTTACAAAAAAGTTTTTGTGGACTGGAACATGCTCTGACTTCAGAGCATGTTGATCAGCTCCTTTTTCTGAGCAAGAATCCTCACATTCCTTTTCTGTCCAAATGTGTTTAACTTTTTTTATGGCAGCAATAAACATGACAGTTTACTTATTTTAATTTAAGACATGTTTTATTTTAATTAAGTTTAAAACTTTTTTATTTAATGTAAAATTATATTTTGTTTTAATTTACTTTCAAATTCTTCAGTTGCTGAAGGGGCTGCATAGTTTTCACAAATTGCATAGTTTAGAATAGCTATAATTGTACCAGATGGTTGCATTCAGTTAAGTTGGACTAGACTGTAATACAAACCATTCAGTTTGTCAACAATAAAATTGACTGAAATGAGAGAAAGACTGAGTGCGAGACTTTGTTATTAGATAAAATGAATATTGATAAAGTTTACCTTTATGTACAGAATCTGAATATCGCAAAATATTTTTAAAAATTGCAATAATATCGTATCGTGCATTAAGTATTGTGATAATATCGTATCGTGGGATGTATGGTGATTCCCACCTCTAGAAATACAGTGCTGTTTTTCTTTGGTGGTGGTGTTTTGGCTTGTTGAGCTTGGCATGTGAAATCTTGTTGGTCCTTGCTACCATTTCTAGCTCAGAGATTTAAAGATTAGCAAGCTTTAAAATATGAGTTTCCTGTTTGGACTTCTCTTCTTAGACCAATGTGTTGGTGCCAAAAACTGCAGTTCCTCTAACGGCCACTTGAGGTTGCCTGCAGATAGCCTCCAAGGATAAAATGTCCTGTTTATAGCAGTGAAGCAGCAGTGCTACTGCCATCAGACCAGACTCAGAGGGACGAGGTGCAGGATTGACACATACAGTCAAGTAATTGTAATGCTTCCTGATGAGGAAGACTAAAATTTCACTCACCAAAATGCAGGACGCCGCATTACTAGTCAGATAATTCAGTCTGAAAAGTGCCAACAGCACAAACAGTCCAGAGGTCGAGTTCAGGGACTGTCAGTTAGACAGCCTTCAGCCTGTGGTAGCACATTTGTACCACCTGCTTTAACATCGGAGTCTATGGGAACTGACTCAGCATTGGAGGCGGCCTCAAGTGGATGTCAGAGGAACTGCAGTTTTTACTCCTAAGCCTGAAGGCTGATGGTGTCCTGTCATCACCCGGGCGGGCAGCGATGACTCAAGATTGGTGTAGGAGCGTCTACTAGAAATCTTAGGCGAGCTGAATCTCATGGACATTGACCTCAAGGTCAGAGATTAAGTTTACTGAAAATCTTGTGAACACACATTGCTGTATTTGAATAGACGTTTGAGGAATAACAGTCCGTGACGTGGGGTCATGTGTCTGGTCATGACAGTGCAGGAACTGAGAGAGCAGTCAGACATTCAGGATGAGTAAATTATGTTTGCTTCACAGGTGTACTTCAGCCTAATGTCTCCCTGGCAGCCATCAGTATTTTTGGCAGTTTGGCTTTATTTTCTACCAGCGCAGTGAGCTTGGTGTGTTTATTGGTGTGAAACCTGCAACTAATGCTCAGTGGAGAAAGGGAAATAGTTTTTAAAAAGCTTCAGTTTAAATTAAAAGGCGTTATTGTGTGGATACGTCTCAATTAGGGATGGAAAAACTGGCTTCGAAATCCAAGAGAGTGTCCCACTGAGTTCCTGTGCTGTCATGCTGAAACCATGAGCGATGTCTGTACACTGTGTTCAGACCTGGAGTTTAATGAAAACTGTGCAGGAATCAATAAAACAGCGATGATAATGTTTCTTAAGAAACTGAAAAACACACAAACCCTCCTTGAAATTAGCAGCAGCAGCCTGACAGGCGAAGTCTGGGGCAAAGACATCTCCTGTTTCCGCCTGTGAGATTAATTACTGTTGAAATTTCCGCCCACTCAGCTCGGCTCTCATTTAAGGTTTGGAATCCGGACAGTAAAACGGTAAATGCAGGGATCGCCTCATTCTCTCTTAATGTTACGAGTCAGCATCCATAAACCAGCTAATGTTAGCTCACCTGGAGCTGCTGCTGGCTCAGGCAGGTCTTGGACTGCAAAAAGTGCCTGAGCTCTTGCTACCTCCAGTTTTTTTTTTTTCTTTGAGGAGTACTGGGGGTTCATTTAAGGATTTTAAAAATACCATTAAAAATAAAGGCGTTTAGTGGATATTTAAAAGACCTTTAGGATTGGTTACCAAGACAAATATTTTAAACTCACAGCAGAAAAGTAAAACTAACCTGTCTCTGTGCCTCTTTCCCTGTTTTTCAGGTACAGGACAGTCTTTTCCTGTTGGCGTGTGCTGAGTCACTCCTTCACCTGAGTTTTACTGACTGCTTGTCCTTGGGCCTCCACTGAACCTCCAGATTTCTCCATCCACAGCTGCACCATGGTACAGTGAACAGAAAACAATTTGAGATCTCAGACACTTTCACTGAGCTTGTTAGCCTGTTTAGAAAAACCCAAATAATTTTTTTATTTTATTATTTGTTCAGGTCATCAAACAGTCGTTAATAAGGTCCAGGGCTGTTTCTGCTGTGAGCACCATGTAGATTTTGTTTCTTCATTAATCTGCTGAAAAGGCTTTTCTGTGCGCACCTTAAGTCTAACACCTCTGAATTTAACACCTGAACTCACCTGCAAGAGTTTGACAGTTTCAGGGCTTCACATGAAAAATAATCACAAGATTAAAACACACTGATGTTTTCTTTAATTCTGAGGTGGTGATTTGAATTATGCATGTTGCAGTACTCTCTATGTCCAGCTGGGGCAGCAAACAGAGTGCCAGACTGTTAATCTTTTTTCTTTCTTTTTTTTGCGGGTAGATGGTATTTCATTTTGTGGGGGTGTAGTCGTGAACCTGTTTGCAGGAGCGCATACAGAATCAGCTGAATTTCAGACCACCACTGCCTCTTACAAGCTTCGCATAAACTGGACATAAAGGATCCATTTGAAAGACTTTTGTATTTGTCTGCGTTAACGAGAAACTTTTTAATTGCAAACTTGCAGCGAGTAGAGTGCTGACGGCTGCTAATTCACCAACAAACATCTTTTGAAGCCTGTTTTTGGGTCCCCCCCCCCCCCCCCCCCCCCCGCTGTTAGTCACCAATTCTCCATCTGCAGTCTGGACTGAAGCGAGACTGCTGCAGCTTTCACACGACTCACGGCTCTGTGTGTGTGTGTGTGTGTGTGTGTGTGTTCAGAGTGTATGATGTCTGAGAGCAGTTGCTATGGCCTGCAGCAGCGGTCAGAACAATGCAGAGACTCTGGAGGGGTTCCACGAGGTGAATCTGGCCTCGCCCACCACACCTGACCTTCAGGTAAGGTCGGAGCTCCAGCCGTTCCCGTTAGCTCCCTGCATGCTTCACGTTTCAGGAGGTCCACTCTCGTAGTTCATTGCTTGAATTTGGGGTATAAAAACGTGTTTGTCTTTAGAAATCTGCGCAGCCTCCGAGTCTTCTCTTGTGCATGATTAAAAACAAACAAACAACCCTTCGCTGTTGAGGATTTTTTTTGTGTCCTGTGTGAAAAAGTTCATTGTGTGTTTGTGCGTGAAGATGAAATATCATAAACCCACTGTTCTGGAATTTGTGTCACCCTGACTATTTGTGTTTGCCCTGCAGAACCAATCGGATCAGCGCCCGTCCGTCCGTCACACCACCCCGCCCACTTCTCTATATCGCACCCACTCTCTGGGAGCGCCTCCTCCAGGCCTCCCCACCTCACTGCGAGCAGATCAGCTGCCCACTCAGCCGGTGTACTCGGCACCGCGGCACAGCCACAATGGAAGGTAACAAAAACACAGACGCCTGCACCCAATCGATCAGCCGTAATCCGTAACTCACCCGTGCTGTTCCCCGCACAGCGTGCCGGGCCTGGAGGCAGAGTCGGCCGAGTTCATGTCCGGAGAGGATGGGGAGGAGTGTGGTGCTCTGAGTGACAGCCTGTCACGGCTGCGCAGCCCGTCGGTGATGGAGGTCCGAGAGAAAGGATATGAGAGGCTGAAGGAGGAGCTCGCCAAGGCTCAGAGGGTAGGGTGCGCTCACTTAGGTTTATGTCTTCATCACGCAGAAGACATTGCAACGTCAGCTTCCCCCAGACTAATCTGACCTGAAAGTGACCTAATCATGACTTTAACTCAAGTTCTCGTGTTTAAGCTTTAAAGGGAAAGTTTACCCCAAAGTCAGGGATGCTTTTGTCAGGAGAGACAAAAGAAATAAGATCAAGAGCAGAGACATGAGAGAGCACAGAAAAAAGATGAAAGAAATTATTTAAAGATGGGCAGTCTTCAGAAATTATGAAACCGTAATTCAAAAAATAAAATAAAATCCACAGACGTCTGCTTTGGCACTTTCATTAGGATTTATTTTATTTCTACCAGATCTTAGCCACAGTGTAGGAGGCAGTGCCCGTTTACTGTGACGACAGGATGTAAACAACGATCACGTCTTGCCTCAGCTGAGCTGTAATTTACTGTGTGCTTCTTCAGACTGGAAATAAAAAAGAAAATAGTTCCTGGAGGAAGGTTTGAGGTTTTTCTGAGTAACTGAGGGACGTTACTGCCACACAACAAGACGAATGTTACTGCGTTCCTTTATGTTTGTGTGTGTGTGTATTTGTGTGTGTGTATTCACTACATCTCGCCACAGCGTTCATTACTTTAGAGCGATATTGTGTAATTTTCAGAGTTTTATTTAAAAGCATGTTTTAAATGATTTTTTGCGTTAAACATGTTTCACTTATTTTAATTTCTTCATCTCTTTGTTCGTTTGTCGACATGCTTTCATTTCCACATGTTCATTTGGTTGTCTTTCTATTGTGTTACTGTGCGTGTGTGTGTGTGGAAGGAGCTGCTGTTGAAGGATGAGGAGTGTGAGAGGTTGTCTAAAGTCAGAGATCAGCTCGGCCAGGAGCTGGAGGAGCTCACCGCCAGTCTCTTCCAGGTCGGTCCACCTACCCTACGTCTGTGTCCTCTACTTCCTGTTTCCTTTCCTCCTCTTCCTCCTGAGGCACCGGACAGAAAGAATATGAGTGATTGACACAGGCAGTGTGAAAGAGGTGTGACGGGTTTAACAAAGCTTTTAGGTGAACTCTAAACATTTAGTTTTGTCACCCATCAGGCATCGCAAGTTTCCTCTAAATATGGGCAGATAATTGAATTTGATGAGAATAAAGTTAAATTATTATTTTTGTTCAGTTTAGCTTTTGTGTTGTATTATGTTAAAAATGAAGTGCAGCCTTTTTGCCTAACAACAGATAGCCCTGCTGAAAAGCTCAAACTCGACCACAGATCGAGGCACAATGCTAAAAACCTAAGAATGTTTCCACGAGTGTCTCCTGTGACATGTGAGGTCCAGAGCTGGCGTCCTCCGATGTGTCTGTGCTGAATGAATCTGTCCGGCGAGCCCTGAAAACGTGCTGCTCCAACTCCTCTTCCTCTTTGCTCTCGTTCATTCTTGTCTTTCTCTTGCAGGAGGTGTTGGGACTCTGTGTGCCTGTGTGTGTCTGTAAATGCAGATTACCTTTATGTTCCTGTTCTGTGTTTTTGAGTTTATTTATGATATTTCAGTTGCACTGAGCTTGTTTAGCTGCTGATTCACCGTCTGTGTGTTTTCCAGGAGGCTCACAAAATGGTGAGAGAAGCAAACGTCAAACAGGCAAATGCTGAAAAACAGCTGAAAGAAGCTCTGGGCAAGGTGAGCACTCACCACTCCACACCAGACCAGACTGTTTACCAGCTTACTCTGAGGATTTCTGTTTCTTTCTTCAGATCGACGTCCTCCAGGCGGAGGTTCAGGCTCTGAAGACTCTTGTGCTCTCCTCCCCGACCTCCCCGGTGGGTGAGCTTCCCTCTGTGGGAGCGGGAGGAGGCGTGAAGACTCCCTTCAGGAAGGGCCACAGCAGGAACAAGAGCACCTCCTCCGCCATGCTGGGGACGCAGCCCGACCCGTCGGCCACGCAGCCCATTGTACGCGAGTGTCGGGAGGTAAGAGGTGCAGCAGGAGGAGGAGTGCTCACGCTCCCAGAGCTTTTTCTTTAACAGCCGATGATGAGACTGCACGTAGTTTCTGACTTGCAGGTGGACGGTCAGCTGTTCAGTGAGTTCAAGGCATGGAAGGAGGAGCCGACGCTCGACCGAAGCTGCAACTTTCTGGAGAGAATTTACCGTGAGGACATCTACCCCTGCTTGACCTTCAACAAGAGCGAGGTACATGACGACCTCCCGAACTCTTAAAAGCGCTTTATTAGGAGTAGAAAGACATGCAAACATGCATCCATCTGGGATTTCAGCACTGATATTATCATTTAATTTTTTTTTGTTGTGAAGATCAAAATGTTTAGAAGGTTTAAAACTTCTGATCTGATCTCACAAACTCAGTCACTGTTTAGCTCAGATGATTAAAAGATGTTAGGTTTCTGTAGACAAAGCTGCAAAAAGTTTGTTAAAGGTGCATGCATCTGCCTTCTTGGGGACACTGTCGCCTCACAGTAAGAAGATTTGAGCGTGAGTGGGTGGCGACTTGGCAAGGCGTGCCCTGTGCTCACCCTCTGCCAGCTGGAAAAGGCTTCACCCGGTTTGTCTCGGTACGCGTTTGGTTTGATTGTTTAAAAAACTCCAGTTGACAAATGTGCAGGGTTTAGAAAATCCCAGGGAAAAGCCGGGGCCGCTCTGAGTCCCCTGGAGACGCATGTTGACATGAATCAGAAAGATTCTGATATCTCCTGCGTCCGTTAACGCCCTCCTCTCCTCTCCTCTCTTCCAGCTGGGTTCGGCCATCTTGGAGGCCGTGGAGCAGAACACTCTGAGTGTGGAGCCGGTCGGCTTCCAGCCGCTGCCTGTGGTCAAAGCATCGGCGGTGGAGTGCGGAGGACCAAAGTGAGCACTTGCACACACTTGAACTCAAACACACGCACACACTTTCTCCCCTGCATTGAGCTTTCACTCCTTCATCATCATCACATCTCCATCTTCCGATTTCCTCCTCTAGTGGGCGCAGGTCTGAGCTCGTCACGTAAGTCTGACTCTCTCCCCCATTAGCTTTTTTCCCCTTCTTTAGCCTCTCCTCAGTTGCTCCCCACTCCATCCGGCTCTTCCAAACCCTCCTGCTAACTTATTCCCTCCTTCTAAACTTCTGTTCAGGATGTCAAAGCTATCCTGACGATGCAAACCTTCATCCTGTCGTCCTCTTCTCGTCCTTCGCTGCCTCAAGCCGTGTTAGTTTTGCTCCTGTGTAGTTTCTGCTTTGTAGGAGTTTTTTTTTTTGTTTCTTCCTGTTAAAATAACAGCTAACTTATGTTTTTTTTGTTTGTTTGTTCTTGTTTATGTCCATCTGGTAGAAAATGTGCCCTGAGTGGTCAGACCAAAACCTGCAAGCACAGAATCAAGTTTGGAGATTTGTCCAGCTATTACTACGTGTCTCCCTACTGTAGATACAGAGTGAGTGTAACACCCAGCCACCCACTCACACCTGAAAGCTTTACCTCCCCTTTATGTCCAGTCCATCTTTCCTGAGCCAGAACATTTTCTAAATTACTCCAAAGCTCAGTGAGCACTAAAACAATCCTGCCAGCTTATTCCACCATCGCTGTAAAAGTAAGAAAACAACTCTGGAGGTGATTCAGTGCACGTTACTGCACTTCTACATGAGCAGTCCCTCTGCATGAGGATAAGAATGAAGAGCTTTCAGAATGACTGATTAAAGCAGCCATGCCTCTCACTTTAAGTCTTACACTTGTTATGAAGGATGAAACTATCCACAGAGACACAAACTGCTTTCTCTAAATGTGTTTATTTATTCTTCAAAGTTTTAACTTGGAGCCTCAAGTGAATGTCACAGGAGCTGTAGTTAGAAACCTCCCTCCGTGATTTTTTTTAATGTAAATGAGAAATTAGAACATAAATCTGAATACTTTAAATTGTCCAAATGAACAGAAACCTAAGTTTTAGCAAAATCACTAAGCTTATAGTTCAGCATGTAATCCTGTCCTGACGTTAAATATATGGACTTAACGTATTTATTCCTTAACTCTTTGCAGAGTAGCTTTGCATGACTTCACCTGAAGCTCAGAAACTGTTGACTGGTGTTTTCAGCAGTGTCCTCTCTCCTTCAGATCACAGCGGTGTGCAACTTCTTCACCTATATCCGCTACATCCACCAAGGGCTGGTCAAACAGCAGGACGGTAAGAAACGCGCCAGTGGATTCTTGTGGTGGCTCGATATCAGTGTGATTAAACTCCCTGCCTCCCTCTGTGTTTGCAGCAGAACAGATGTTCTGGGAGGTGATGCAGC
The DNA here is from genome assembly GCF_056152115.1 of Neolamprologus brichardi. Lineage (NCBI taxonomy): Eukaryota > Metazoa > Chordata > Actinopteri > Cichliformes > Cichlidae > Neolamprologus > Neolamprologus brichardi. Next base: position 19,841,249 of record NC_142120.1, on the reverse strand, counting down.
TCCGCAGGGAAATGTCCCTCGCCAAGCTTGGCTACTACAAAGACCAGCTGTGACCGGGGCCGTCCTCCAATCACAGCAGAGTCTGAGCTGAAGCCCCGCCCCTCCCTGGCTCTTGCCCCTCCCTGGCTCTTGCCCCTCCCCGGCTCTTGCCCCTCCCCCTTCTTTTGTGTGAGTGTTTTTTGTGTGAGAGAGAAAAACTGTTTTCAATCATCACAAAAAAAGACTGAAGACTGTGATTTTGGTGCCGGTTGTCATTACTGATCTGGACTTCTTTGGGTTCTGAAACATGCAACACTCCAGTGTGTCAGAAAACTGACATGTTTCTAAAAAATAACACTACAGACTGTTTGGTCATCAGTTACATGTGATCTCTGGAGAGATGCATGTGGGTTTTGAAGCCTCAAAGCGAGAAAAATATCAAAAATAGGTGTTAGAAATATGAGAAAATATCTGATAAAAGTCATATTTCAAGGGTGAAGTTGAACCGTAGAATAAAGTCATTGTTTTAAGAGGAAGAACGTCGTAAACAGAATCACAGAAACTGAGGAAAAATAACCCCTTTTGTTTTCTGCTGTGGAGACGTCTGTGGCACCTAAAGTGGACGTTCGAGGAACTGCAGGTCGTGCTGCGCTTCCAGGTTCGCTTCATTTTCCTGCTAGTTAACGGGACACATCTTCCTTTTTATTTAGGATGATTTTTCAAAATAAACCGCCATTCATAACAGAAACCGTAATTATGGATTTATGTGTGGTGGCTTTCAAAGCAGACTTCACTTTCACCTTAAATACTACATGAAAATATTATTTCAGCAGTAAAGCTTTAGTAAAACTGCAGCTGTTTAAAAAATAAACAATTTAGAATATTTGGGTATATATATTTATGATAAAACTCATCGCAGGGAACAAGTGACAGCTGATGTGACAACGTCTCAGCTGAAGAATTCAGAATTACAATTCTTCATTTTTACAACCTAAATTTTGAATTTTTTTTCTGTAAATGTTGAATTTAAAATAAATTCATGACTTATTCTTAATTACAATCCTTTAAATTATGTATTTACGTTCCTGCAATTTCAGCTTTACTTAGTCAAATTAAAATGAACAATTTTTTCAACCTCCAAATTTTGACAATGTAATAATTAATGTTAAATTAACATGAATTTGAGTATTTTTACTTATTCTTGTCAATCTTTCATTATTCATATATCAAAAAATACTGAGTTTTTTTCCTCATGTGAAACACTAAGTTGACTCACTTTGATTTTTCTCCATTGAAATTGTGCTCTCAGAATGTTTTACTTTTCTCATTATTTCATTTTATTTTCAAACAACTTAAAACTGTTTTCCAGACTTTACATCAAATTATTGAGCTCTTTAATCATCAAAATTTGGGGCTTCTTGGGGTTTTTGGGGTCTGAAAAGTCTGAGAAATGTCAAATTTTGAGTTAAAGTAATTACAGCTTTGCTACAATACACTTTCCTCCACTGTTGGCGAGTCTGTCATATATTTTCAGAGGGGAAAAAAGGTCAAGTTGTTATTGTTTAGTAAACTTTGAATAAGCTTGTATTTTGAGTTAATTTAGAGGTCTCGATGATGGCAGAGTGGGATACAGTGTTTTTGTTTTTTACTTACAGAAAAAAGCTGCAGAAATAATTGAACATGTATCGGCAGGAGGAAGGACTTGATGTCGGCTCTTTGAGTTTCTGAGGGTTTTTGTTTTGTTGCTGGACATTAACATATCCTGCTGTGAAACAGGGCGCTCTGCAGCGAGCTCCGTGTGACCAATCAGGACTCGTGTAGATAATAAGCTGTGTGTGTGTGTGTGTGTGTGTGTGCGTGCGTGCATGCGCACCTGCTGTTCTGTAAACTTTATATATATTAATTTAATCCTGACGTCTCTCTCTCTCTCTCTCGCCTGTTCATAGTCAATGTCACTCTCCCGGTTTGGTTTAGTGCCTTCTCTCTCAGACACTGAAATAAAAACAGTAATACCTCTGAAAATGATCCATGGACTCCTCCACATTTTCTCTTCTTCGACTGAACTTTTACACGGCTGCATATTAATGACTGACTTTGCCTCCTCAGATGTACCCTCATGTCTCCGCCCACCGCGGATCCTCAACCTGAACTTTTGAGAGCAGTTTAACCTTAATGCTCCAAATTCCCTCTGCTGCTGTGTTCATATTCATCTAATCACAGCTGTGCAGACACAGTCACCAACCTCCCACCTTGCTGCTAGTTTTCTTTGTTTAGACCAAAATTACACCAGTTTCATTTCCTGATTTTTTTTTTTCTTTTCACTAAATGGCAGAAACGTCATCTCATCTAAAACAAATCAGTCAAATCCAGACTGAGGGGTTGGCAGTGAAGTTTAATACATCTATGGCCTCCTGAACATGTCATGTTTAAAAACACAGTGGCTTTGAGCTGATGGTGTGGGTGGAGCTGATGGTGCAGGTGTGGCTCAGTTATTAAAACCTGTCTTTGTTTTGTTTTGTTTAAAAAAAAAAAGAAAAAAAAAGACGTTGGTCTCAGATGTTTAGTCAATGTTTGAGTAACGCTAATTCAGGCAGCCAGCAGGTCATAAAACAGGCAGACAACTGTGAACTGTGCTTTTTAGTGTCAGTCTATTGAGGCCACGCACCCCAGGCCAGCCCTGGCAGGATGAGCGCGATGAGGACAGAGGAGAACAGGTTGACTGCGTTGTTGTCTAAGATGGGTTTCCCGCAGATCCACCGGGTGGTGGCGGAGCTGTAGCTCACCACCTTCCCGATGCTCGCGTCAAAGCCTGAGGGGACACAGGAGAAAAGTCAGAAAATCTCTACGTGTCATTGCATGAAAGGAAATCCCAGCTGCAGAAAACGTTACCAAAAAGTTAAACTCTTTTTTAAAAAATTTTTTTATAAGTCTGCAGATGCAGATACTTGTTTTAGTCAAGCTAAACAGGGACTGAGGTTTAGGAGAGCTCCTCTGAAGCTATGTTTTAATTCTGTTTAATTTTTAGTGAAATAAGTTTGAACTCCATGAGTTGGGATTTTCTCCTGAAACCAACGACATTCACTGGAGTTAAAGCTGCTTGATCTCTGAGGGCCGCTGAGTTATGTTCAACTTCACTATTATATGGAAAGAAACTGCAGAACTTCACTCTAACTGGGCATGTTTAATACTCTAAAAGGAAGCCACTCACTGTTCTCCTGCTTCCTCTGATCTCTGTATGAACATCAAACTTCAGCATCAGATTCAGTTCAATCTTATTTTTTACAGCAGCAAATCATCTCGAGGAGCTTCACATTGTAAGGTAAAAACCCAACAATCAGACGACACCATATGAGCAGGCACTTTGGCAACAGCGGAAAGGAAAAACTCTTTACATCCATTACATCTGATTTATAATCAGCTCAAACTAAACTTTAATCTCATCTCTGTAACTCAGCAGTCAGACTGCAAACATTTGCTGTACGTTGCTGAGGATTGGTGTTTAAATCAAACTGATCTGTGTAAAGCTTCAGACACTGATCAATCATTGATCATGTTGTAACTGATCACACTGATGAAAAACATCTGTTGCAGCTGGATCTTGGAGATTATTGGAACAATTGAGTGAAGATGAGGCTGAAACGACTTTAAGACTGAAACGGAACTAAATGGATTTTAAGGGCATTTTTAAAAGAGGCTGGTTGTAATCTGATTACATTTCATATTGAAATGTGAGCCCGGATTGAGATTCAGTCAGTAAATGATGTCAAACAACATTTTAAAGGTTCAAAGTCTGAACGCAACATCTGAATCTGTCTGACACATCTGGGTTTGCGAGACAGAATCATAGAGGCTGTGTGGCAGATCAGGAAGTTTCTATACGTATGCAAACACTTAACAACATTCACATGAGATCTGGCTCAAACCCACCTGAGTACTGCATGTGCGCCCCCAGGAAAGAGTCCAGCATGGACCCGAGCAGGCCGGCCACGCCGCCGTACACGACGATCGGCCACTGGGGGTCGGCCAGGTGGAGGTCGCTGACTGTTAGCAACTGCGTCACAAAGTAAGCCACACCCACTGCTGCCCCACCGAGGAAGCTGGCAACCAATCCTATGGCAGTAACGCCTCCGTTTGTTCCTGCAGGGGAAAAAAAAATGAAAAATAAAAAAATTTATCTAAAAATGACTTTCAGTGCAAAAGGACACGTGATTAGGTCAACTGAAATCTAAAAAAAGGATTTTTTTTTTTTTACTGCTGATCTTCTGTACCTACAGCCATTTAATAAGATGCCACACAGCATGAAAAGAAGTGTTCATCTGTGGACTCTCTTCAGATAAATCAATGTGACAAGTCACATTATTAATGAAGCTCACAATCACGCCTCCTCGTCCTGATGAACGGTTGTGAAAATCTAATCTGTGTTTTTGGCTTCATGGAAAAGAGTCAATTCTCAGGAGTCCTGAGCATCACCTGTCTCAGAGTGATGCTGAAAAACTAGTTCATGCATTTATTACTTCCAGGCTGGACTACTGCAATTCATTATTATCAGGATGTCCAAAAAACTCACTGAAAAGCCTTCAGTTAATCCAAAATGCTGCAGCAAGAGTACTGACAGGGACTAGAAAGAGAGAGCATATTTCTCCTGTTTTGGCTTCCCTTCATTGGCTTCCTGTTAAATCCAGAATTGAATTCAAAATTCTGCTCCTCACATACAAGGTCTTAAATAATCAGGCCCCATCTTATCTTAATGACCTTGTAGTACCATATCACCCTATTAGAGCACTTCGCTCCCGCTCTGCAGGCCTACTTGTTGTTCCTGGAGTATTTAAAAGTAGAATGGGAGGGAGAGCCTTCAGTTTTCAGGCCCCTCTTCTGTGGAACCAGCTTCCAGTTTGGATTCGGGAGACAGACACTATCTCTACTTTTAAGATTAGGCTTAAAACTTTCCTTTTTGCTAAAGCATATAGTTAGGGCTGGACCAGGTGACCCTGAATCCTCCCTTAGTTATGCTGCAATAGATGTAGGCTGCCGGGGGATTCCCATGATGCATTGAGTTTTTCCTTTCCAGTCACCTTTCTCACTCACTATGTGTTAATAGACCTCTCTGTATTGAATCATATCTGTTATTAATCTCTGTCTCTCTTCCACAGCATGTCTTTTATCCTGTCTTCCTTCTCTCACCCCAACCGGTCGCAGCAGATGGCCGCCCCTCCCTGAGCCTGGTTCTGCCGGAGGTTTCTTCCTGTTAAAAGGGAGTTTTTCCTTCCCACTGTCGCCAAAGTGCTTGCTCATAGGGGGTCATATGATTGTTGGGCTTTTCTCTGTATCTATGAAGCGCCTTGAGGCGACATTTGTTGTGATTTGGCGCTATATAAATAAAATTGAATTGAATTGAATTGAACTTAAAAAAAACCCCAGTCTGATCTGAACTGTGCTGTGGGACTTTTCCCCCTCTTTAACACAAAGTGGAACATTCACATCATTACCCCACCCTCTTACCGGCTCCTCACCTGTGGGGACTTCCTTCCAAGTGGTTATGAGTCTTGGCTTTGATAGGCTGAGGACTGGCCCCACCTCAGATGCCCAGGTGTCCCCGGTGCTGCATGCGAGCGCGCCCAGTAGGGAGAGGCACATCCAGGAGGCAGAGTACTGCTTATTGAAATCGATGGGGATCTCACCTGGACCCACCTGAAGCACGAGCATGAAATGAACAACTTTACTAACATTACACTCACACAGAGCAGCTTATTTCCTGTGCTTCTCAGTTTACCTCGATCATGTAGAGCAGTGCCAGCTCAGTGGGAACACCTCCATTGCAGAAAACCTGAACCCAATTCCTCTGACCTCCTAAAAACAAGTAATTTACATTTAATCCAAACTGTTCCAGGACAACTGTTTAAGCAGCCCAGGTAAAAGGCTTTGGGTCAAGGGGAGTCACTAATCAGATGCTTAGTTTTTTTTCTCTCAGCCACAGATCATTTAAAAAACAAACTCATCACATTGGCCCATTAAAAAAAAAGCAATAAATAAACATATTTAGTATAATAATGTAAAATATGTTATTAGTTTATTTAAATTTCATATGAATAAACTTAATATGCAAAATAATTAAATTTAAAGTTACATTTTCACCACTAGATGCCAGCAGATTACAGATTATGGTCAACAGAGGTCTATTTCCTAACCCCTCCCAATTAAATAGAGATCCTAGCTATGGTGGCTGCTGGACAAATGCATTTTGTCCAGCTACAAGAGATCCGGGTATTAAAGTTAGACTGTACTCCATAAAAGCTGTGACTGGAGTGTACGTTTCTACTGTTGTTTGTGAACACACTTCCTGATTTGCTGTCAGTGTACTCTGATAGCAAAGTGACCGTTCCCCCCGACAGTGAAATACGTCAGTTCACTGTTTACCTCAGCGGGTAAGAAGCGTCCGCCTTTATTTACTCTGGGAGAGGCTGGAAAACTTATGTTAGCTTATAACTAGCTGCTGTTGTTGTTGTTTATCCATCTCATGTCTAATCTGTTGACGATAAGTAATTGTGACAATATCGGACATAAATTAGCTATTTTACGTATGTTTTCGTGTGTTAGAGCCCTGACTTCAGTTCAGGAGACGAGGCTTAAGGTGAGGAGGAAGAAGATGATATTTTATTAAGATGACTGTGATGTCTGTTACCTCTTTGTTTCAGTTTGGGGAAAGGGGATCCCCTCTCAGATGATAAAACGCAGAGCTGATTGTAAGTTTATGAGAATGCATCATTTAGTTATAATTTTTTTTTTTTTTTTTTTTTTTTTTTTTTTTAAACACAGTAATTACGCACATATTCATTTTTTGTTAAATAAACTAAAAAAAAAAACAATAAAACAAAAAATGCTGTTCCCTCGCTTAGACACACCTGTGCATGTTACAGGTATGTCTGTTAGAATTGTTGAGGATGGCAGCAAAGTTTGTTATCAGCTTTAAATTTGTCAGGTTTCTTACAAACACAAGTGCATGCACAGCTTCAGCTCCGTTTCAGTCAGTGGAGCTGCTGATAGACGCTTTACTTCACCCCCAAGCTAATGGTCGGATGCTTTGTGCCGCTACTTTGAGTAAGACATCAAAAGTGTTTTCATCTCTCATTCTCTCTGTGACTCCGCCTCCTCACTGTGTCACAGAGCTTCCACCAGTCTCTGCAGCACCTGTGAGGCCTTTACGTCTCTCACCTTCTTTGTACTCGGCGTCGATCTTCTTCTTCTGCGCTCCTCCCCAGCGGGTCAGTCTGGAGGAGGTGATGAAGAAGGCCAGCAGAGTGGAGAAGAAGCTATAGTTTGCCATCGTCAACACAAACCCCACCAGGAGGGCTGAGGGCACAGAAACGCATGTTAGCGCAAGCTCACCAGTCATTCAGAGCGTGCCGTTCTGTTGCCAAATGTTTAAAAAGAACAAACCCAGCTGAAGATGTCAAGCTTTAAAAAAAAAACAAAAAAAAAAAAAACACCCCATAAAGATAGTTTCATTTAGCGTTTCCTGGAAGGCAGAAAAATCACATCCCTTCTTCATATACTGTAGATCGCCTGACCGCCACAGAGGGATCATTCAGCAGTGTAATAAATCAGATCAGTATCAGTTCTTTTCATAAATGACTCGACTTCAGTCAGCAGCCTCGTGACTCAGTTTTCAGAATTGTGAGGTCTTTTGTGGATCAAAGGAGCATGCAAAGAAAAGTGTCTGGACTTCTTTAAGTTGCTTGAAGACTCTTTTGTGGATGTCAAATCCATAAAAAGCAAAAATCAAAACTCTCAAGGAAACCTTCAAGAATTTAATGACTGTCACTTCACACGTGAAAACTTACAGTGCTGTGAAAAAGTAACTGTCCCCTTCCTGATTTCTTAGTTTTTTGGCACCTTAGTTATATTTAAATGTTTCGGATCAAACAAATTTTAATATCAGAGAAAGATAACCTGAACAACTTCAATATCTACTTTTTAAATTATGATTTCATTTATTAAGGGAAACAGTCAACCAAACGTACCTGGTCCATGTCAAAAAGTAACTCGTGAATTATTTGTAATTAACTACCGAGTTCAATTTCACTGCCTGACCTGCTGAATGAAGAAATATCTCAAATAGAACCAACACATCATGCCAGAATCTAAAGAAACAGCTGGAAAAACAAAGTCATTGATTTCAATCAGTCTGGAAAGGGTTACAAAGACATTTCTAAGGCTTTGGGACTCTAGTGAACCTCTGTGATTCTTCCCAGGAGAGACTGGCTAACCAAAATTACTCCAAGAGGTCATCAACAACCCATCAAAGAACCCAGAGCAACATCTAAAGAACTGCAAGGTCACAGTTCGTGATTCAACAATAAGAAAGAGATTGGGCAAAAAATGGCAACAGTAGGAGAGTTCGAGGAGAAAAGCAGTGCTGAGTTAAAAGAACACAAAGGCTCGGCTCATATTTGCAAAAAAAAAAAATCTGGATGATACCCGAGAGTTTGTTGAAAGCATTCTGTAGACGGACTGACACTAATGCAAGATTTCATCAAAATAATATCATACCAACAGTCAAACGTAGTGGTTGTGGTGTGATGGTTTGAGGCTGCTTTAGGATGACTTAATGGAGCCATGAAATCTGCTCTACACCAGAAAATCCTGAATGAATGACAGGAGCAAATGCTTTTTCACAGAACTGTAAACAAATTCCACAAAATAAACATCAACTGGAAGATATCAGCAGTAAGCTGAATATTTCAAACTAAAGACAGCAACGTGAGACGTGTGGAAAAATTCCCTCTGCTTGTCTGTTACACATATTTTCACAACTTTAAAAATGTAAACCAGAGCCTGAATTCGATAAAGTACCGATTCAGGAATTAAAAGGTGTCTAATGTGAGAATTGAGTCTATTCAGGGGGCAATTTTGTGACAGCATTAATGTGGATTATGAGATTTAGATCCTTAAAGTCCATGACTGCGGCCAGAAATCCTGTTTTCTGCTCTTTAACTCAAACATATAAGAACGGGTGTTCTGTGACCAACATAACTTCAGTTTAATGGGTCACATGACGAGATCTGTGCGTCATCTGCAGACTCGTAGTAAGAGGTCTAGTTGTTTTCTGGTGCGAGTGCTGGAAATGCATTACAGTCCTTGGTTTTAAATGCATCGCTTACGTCATATAATACCAAGAAAACAGGCAAAAGCAGCAGCCTGAAGAGCTTGGCGTGTTATCTGAAACTGAAAAATGATTTGGATTTTTTAAAATGTGCCTCTTCTTGGAAAAATGTAAGTATTGGAGAAACCTCTTTATTTTAAAAGGTCATAGAATATCCCCCTTTAAAAAAAACAAAACCAAAACACGCTCACCCACCACTTTATTAACCAATCACAATGCAGCAACTTAACGCAGTGTAGACACACACCAAACATCACAACTCTTCAAATGTTCACTCGAAATGACTTCATAACGGCTAAGCAGCGAGCCAGGAAGCCCAAACGACTTCCTCTGACATCACGCAGGTGGGTAAAGGTGATGACAAATACTCACCGGCCAGCGCTCCCGTTCGGTCCAGACTGTGTCTCTTCAGCGCTCGCATCGTCACCGTGAGGGGTACCAAGATGGAGAACAACCAACGCCACGGCGACACAGGCTGCAGCGTGCCTGAAAACAAACACACACACACCAAGACTACCATCAGCACCTCTCCACCCGACTGATCATTTGAAGGATTTACTGAAGCATGTTAAGATCCGTTTTTATTTTTAAATTGATCACAGAGTGAAAAAGATTTTATTTTAAATATTAAAAAGAAATGAGATGCACTGGTTTTTTTTTTTTTAATATAACTGATTAAACTACAGTGAGGTGATCAACTCCAACAACAGTGTCAGGTCACTCAAAGTGTAACAATCCAGTAACTGTGTCTTAATTTAAAACCATGCAGGGACTGATTTCAGTGGGGACAGCTGTAGAAGGGAAATCTATCTGATGATGATGATTTCAAAATAAAACCGGAGAGATGAGAAATGAGCTGATGTACTTCGATAATGTAAGCTGTTGAAATAATTTAAATGTGGCAGGGTGGAGACAAGTGCAGAAGATTTACAAGATGGTAGTGAGACCCATTTTTTGTGTGGGGACGGTGGTACTGAGAGAAAGACTGGAGGCCAAGGTGGGGGTCTTCAGATTTTCACTGGGAGTGAGCAGGAGGAGAAGATTAGAAATGATCTGACAGACAGCTTAGGAGTGATGAAGGATATTGGACAAAGGATGATGAAGATGGAGGAGGAAGTAGTATAAGAAGGAGAAGAAGAAGGCAGAAGAAGGGAGGAAAATCTTGGTGGAAATGCTGTAACATGTCTCGTCATTTGTGAAAATCTAAAGTTTGAAGCACAAACAAATGCTCAATCTCAAACCTTTGAGTAACAGCACGAAACCCAAACTTTACTTATCATGTTGCTTAAAAGAAAGACCAGAGACCCTGACTCATTTTTATTCACCAAGTACGTGCACACATACAAGGAACTGAGTTTCTTCCAGTCAGCTGTCAAGTTTGTCTTTCAACATACGCCTCGTGTCCTCATTGCCACGCTCTCTCTGTCCATGTACGACTGTGAAAAATGGTACTGAGGTCTGTTCAGCTTTTAACCCACTTCAGGAGAAAAAAAAAAATCAAAGTTAGTGTGAAAGCTATTCAGGGCACATGGAGGGGCACGTGATTTAATGGATTAACTTCCTGTTTAAAGGCAGTTTTAAGGAAAAGAAAACCCTTAAAGTGAAAACATTCCCAGGCGGACAGCTCACCGTAGAACGTGCTCATCGTGAGGGAGAGGATCCAGAAGAAGAGAGAGAGTGCCAAAGTGGCACACAGCACGATCATGTCAATCATCATGTTGATGGACTCCTTCATCAAGATGTCATTTTCAGAGTCCATGCTGAGGGACGGCCCGTGCTGCAGGACAGGAGGACAGAGTCACGTCAGTGTTTGTTAGATAGTTTCTGCTGCTGTAAGAAAACGATACTGCAACTTCAAGTTGGTCAGAACATGTTTAATAACAAAGTAAAAGCTCTCATTTTGCCTAGACTTTCATTTCTCCTTCGTAACAGTGCCTCAGAGCAGAAAATACAACCTAATACAGCCTAAACTTCTTTTTAACTTTATTTTGCTGTATTTTGCTTGCATTGTAAAACTACACAGCATTTAGGTTTGTTATTTTCTGTATTAAGCACCTTGAAGTTACATATAATAAAATATGCTAGTTAAATAAAAATACTATTCCTTGGAATAGGTGGCACTTATAGGAATCATGTTGTGCAGAAAGAGTCACATGACATGTAAAACTCGCCTCCTGGAGCCTGAAGCAGAGAGCCCAGCTTGGTACACCTCTCAGGTAACACCCCTTGTGCCGCCTCATTTCAAACCTCCTGACTCTCCCCTGGCACTGGCTGACCTCAGGCTAGCCTGTACTCATCCTCCATCTGCTCTCAGCTCTGTTTAAGTGAACTGCCTGAGAACCACTCTCTTAATTTGCCATGAAGAGAGTCATGAGGAGAGCGGAACCAAAACAAAGCGCCATCAGACCTCCCTTACATTGAAATTATACACCTAAATGTGAGAACTAAGTGTTCTCAAATTAAACAAAGCAGAATAACACTCTAAAATAATATAAAACACCGGGCTGAAGTGTCAGTTTGGTACATGGGAATATATTTAAGCGGTACGTTAAAAAAAAAAACATATATAAACTCACCGTTTATCTCCTTAGCCATCACGACTTGTCGGTTACACGCCCTACTTTAACGATAAAGTTAGCTTTCTATTTTTGAAGTGGAACAACTAGCAGTAGAGTTTCTTACAAATATAATTAAAGAGAAAAAGATTTTAGCAGTGAAACCAAACAGAAATCAGAAGCTCAGCTGAAGCTTCCAGGCTAAAACACCTGCCGGAGGGAGAAAACACGACGGACCCACTTCCGGCAGCCAGCCACTGAGTTCTTAAAGGGACAGTAACCCAAATTACAGCTCTTTTTTGTTTTTTGTTTGTTTTAGGGTTTTGTTTTTGTTTTTTGTTTTGTTTTGTTTTTTTAAATAGGTTGGCATAGGTGGAAACACAAAAAAGCACAGGCGAAATTGGAATATTTCATCAATTAATAACTGTGTTTAATTGATAGCTGTATTTGTTATGAAGATATTTCTGGTTTAAAAACTTTTATAATTTGGTGTCTACTCAGAAGACGTTCCAAAGGTTTCATCGTGTTTTAAACTTTAAAAAAAAAAATCAAATTAAGGCAGTTGAGTCCCGTATAAAAATGAAAAAAGAAAAGAAAATACCAACGCTGCACCCCATTAAAGTCATCCATCTCAGTTCAGACTGGTAAGACTTTGGATAATTAAACACCCACAACGTTATTTTTAAAGATCTTGCTGAGGTGCTCATGATCCTCCTTACAATAATTTGGCAATATTTCTGGAATTTGACCAATGAGGTTCATGCATTTTCCTGGCATGCAAAGGCATTTTACTGTGCACACATACGTGGAACTTAAAATTACATTGACGTTCGTCCTTTGAATGTTTGAAAAATCTTGAAACCGATTTTGAAACATGTGGAGCAACCCTGCAAAAATTGGTGTAATCGAGTTTTTGTAGTGTTGCTTGTTTGGATTTGCAGCTTACTCTTTAAGAAGCTGGACTCAAGTAAAACATAAAGCAACAGGTAAATAACCCTTTACCTGACAGACTACATGGAAAGCGATGTCCTACCGTTTGAGGAAACAGAATAATATCTATAATGAGTCTTGCCATTCTTCTTGGAATTTCTGAGCTTCCAATGATCTTCAAGAGCTTTAAAGCTCCGCTCAAAATGCAGCCTTTAATCTATGTTCCCAGGGGAAATACTTCTCTTCCTGACAGCAGAGCACAGAGAGACCTCTGTTCTTGTCTTGCATCACAGCAGAATTTTTTTTTATCGGGTGTCTGATGAAAAATCAAAGATTGACACACAAATCAGTTATGTCCTATTGAGAATACAGTTGGAGATTTCAGAAGCTTCAAATAACAAGAAATATCTATCCACTGGTTTGATCATTTTCCCTTCAAATACCTCTGTAGTTACTGTGTGAATCATCATTATATTGTGTGACGATTCGTGGTTGCCAGAGGATGAATCCTACCCACTCTGGTAATCCTCTGACATGCCCTTAATATTCTGTGAAATCTTCCCAAGTCAAACTGACTGAAAGGCCTAAATCTTTCCACATTCTTGATCATGGTTTTCAGATGATGGACGTTCCCCAACCCCCCCCCCCCCCTCATTAAATTAGCTCCAGTAACTGCATGGCTTACCTTGACATTGTGTTGATATTCACAGTTCCCAGAGAATGAACATACATTTTTATTGACCCTACTTTTTGTTTAGTGCCATCATGAGGTTGACATTTTTTAATCTAATGTCTTCTCAAAGATACTGGATGCTTACAATGAAGTTGTTGAGCAATTCAAAGTTCTGATATGATGAATCCTAACTGGATCCAAATTTTCATCTAATGCCAAGTTATTTTGTTTGCAGATATCATAATCTACTTGATAAAGTGAACAAAACCTTTGCACCGGTTGCCAGATGATCAGTCCCAGTTACTTTGGAGATCCCCTGGGCTTCACTCTTGTGCCTCCATGTGGTTTAAATTTCATGTTTGATATCATTTCAGAAACTGGACAGAATTGATGGCGTTCAAAGGATGAATCCTAGCAAATGTTATCAACTCACTTCAGTTCAATTCAGTTCAATTCCATTCATGTTTATTCGTGGTTCCCAGATGATGATCCCAAAAATCTTTGGTAATCTTCTAATATTCCTTCAATTTACAAGAACGTTATCAAACCCAGGAAATAAATGCTATCAATTCGGATAACCCTTTATGGTAAATAAATTAAATACATTAGTCATTAGATGCATTACCATGATGCTACATGCTACGATGCATGGTTCCCAGAGGATAAATTCTTTAAATTATGGTAATCCCCTGACTTTTCATCTGGTTCCAATAGCTACAAAAGCCCAAAGTGAATCATTTTGGTTTATAGCCAAATATCTGTAACACATAATCAAAAAACTGCTCAACAAGCTAGCATGTTAGGAGTAAGACAGTGAACGGGATGTTAGTAATTAGCTTTGTTGTGTCACAGTGGTTCAAAATGATTTTCTAGATATCACGGTGTACAGTGTGCTGAGGTACAGCTGATAAGAAAGGTCAGTTTACCTTCAACTCTCCTGTCCTTATTTTGGTTTATGTGGGGGTGATTTACTATTTACCACTACAAATGGAAAGACAGTGTGAGGCTCAGGGGATATTCACTGTGTCACAGGTATTTGCACATAAATTAAAGTCTAATTATAAAACTCATCTGAAAATGTTACAGGAATCCATTCAGATAGCTGACTGTGAAGCTCAGCTCAGCTTTAACTACCACACTGTTGAGATTAGATGTATTTCTGTTCCACTGCATTTGTACAGACTAATAAAAGTGATTCTGTATCTGCCAGCATTTTAAAAGCTTTTCTGTGTAATGAATGTGGAACAGTTTGTACACATTACACACTTTTAATACCAGGGTTAGAACAGATTGTGTCTCATCATGAAAACATCTCGATTTTTATAACACCCCATGGACCATTTATGAATCCATTTATGCTTTCTAAGTAAAAGATGCAGCCTGGTTTTTCTGGAAAGAACCAAAAGATGTGCCAATTATGCTCATTTCTGAGAGGGACAGCATCACCACAGTAGTGATGTAGAATAACTGTTCCATCTTCTTTTTACTAGTAACTAGTTTTTTTTCTTTCCAGCATTAAAAACTTAAAAAAAAAAAGTTTCTGCTTTTACTTGATTACGTATGATTTTGTTACTTAATATTTTCATTTAAATGTGTGCCTTTTTACTGTAATATATTTATTTTGAATATAATTAATTAATTACAATATTGTTATCAAACAGTATATATGACATAATTTCATATCTTTTTACTTATTTAAGCCTTTTCCCCACTGTGTGTTTAAATGTTAAAGTTCTGTATCAAAAAATACCAATCTTGGATTTTAAAAAAGTATATTATAATTACTCTTTTTTTGTTTTGTTTTATTTGTTGTTGTTATAATTACTTAAGTTTCAGCCAGCAGCAGAAATTGAGGCTACGTCCACACGTACCCGGGTATTTTTGAAAACGCAGATTTTTCTATGCGTTTGCACCTTTCCTCCACACGTAAACGGCGTTTTCGGTCACTGAAAACTGAGATTTTTAAAAACTACGGCCAGGGTGGATATTTTTGAAAACTCAGATTTTGCATTTACGTGTGGACGAGGAAAACGCAGAAAACGCAGCGTCAAAGCTGTGCGCATTTTTTGACGTCACACTGTGCGCCACGTTATTGTTTCGGTCAAATGAATTTCTACAATACTGTTACTGTTAATTGTACTCTCTGCAGCATTTAAATGCTTACATATACACACACAGTTACTGTCCCTCGGTTCTGCTTCTCTGCACCATCTTTGTTTACTATTTCCCACCGAGGCTTCTAGACTTCTGATTGGCCAACATTTTTTACACGGTTATGAATATATTGCCACCTGTTGCTTTGGCATGTTCCTAGCAGCATTTTCCTTCATTTCTGCGTTTACGTGTTGACGGGATTATTTTTTAAAACAAAAACGGAAAATCTCCGTTTTCAAAAATACCCGTGTACGTGTGGACGTAGCCTGAGACTCATCAGACCACAAAACATTTTTTAGTCTTGTATTGCGTAGTTTTGGTGAGGCTGTGTGAATTGTAGCCTTTGTTTTCTTTTCTTTTTTTATATGGCAAGAGTGGCACCCAATGTGGTCTTCTTGCTGCTTTAGCCTGTGTGCAAAGTTTGAGTTTGCAATGCTCTTCTGCATACCTTAGCTGTAACAAGTGGTTATTTGAGTTACTGTTGCTTTCCTGTCAGTATCAACAAGGCATTTTCTCCCACAGAGCTGCAGTTTACTTCATATTTTCCTCTTTTTTGGACCGTCCTCTGTAAATCCCAGACATGGTTGTGTTAGAAAATCCCACTAGATTAGCAGTTTGTGAAATACTCAGACCAGCCCATCTGGTACCAACAACCACGCCACGTTCAACCCAGTTAAAATAATGTTTTTTCTCACTCTGATATTCAGCCTGAATGTCTACAGGTCATCTTAACCACGTCTAAATGCATCGAGTTACTGCCACAGGATTGGCTGAATAAATGTTTGTGTTTGTGTTACCAAGGAGTTGAAAAGGTCTACCTAATAAAGTGGCTGTAGAGTGTATATCCAAAAGTATAAAGCAAAATAATTTAATGTTTTCAACAAATTACAATAGACTAAATACTCAAAACAAGAATTTGTTTAATTATATCTTCCTCCCACTGATTCACACAGGTGCACAAACCTGCGGATAATTTACAGCTCAAATTTCTTGTAGCCTGGTCTTATGCTCCAATATTAAACCCATACACAGTCATAGTGGTGATTTGAGATCAGTAGTTTATTTTGGATACACACCACAAATGTCTATCAGTCAAAAATATTAACTGAGATCAAACTATGAACACACACACACTAGGGGAGAGCTGTTGAAGGAAAGAGAGATTATGCCACCTACCAAGCAGCGATGAGCGGAGGAGGATCAGAGGAGATGTGGTTTGTGCGAAACTGAAGCAGCAGTAACTTTTTAAGAGGGGGCCTAGATCCACCCCTGGAGAGAGCGAGAGCCTTAAGAGAGAATTAGAAAGAAAGACCTTATAACATTCTGTATTTCCAAGACTCATGGGAAGTGAAGTTGTTGAAAGGGACTTCAACACCATGACATGATGTTGGAGTTTAGTGAATCCTATGGGCTCAAACATAACATTTTTCAAATATTTTGGTTTACAAGGTTACAAAACTCAGTACACAAATATGCATTTGATTTACAAGTACAAAATATTTATGACCACAATTTGAGCACAAATAAATCCCCAAAGACTCTTGGAGCAAATGAATCCCGAGGGAAATCAATGGGCAAGCCAAACTTTAAACCATAGACTGTATATAAAAGATGGGATTAGTCACTGCCATGCCGCTTTTTTGGTACTGGAAGTGATGTGTTGGATCAAGAACACAACTAAAACCTGCAGGACATCTGCCCTTGAGGCCTGGAGTTGGACACCCCTGGCTTAAGTGATATTAAGGTTATATATCTTCACCAACACCCCTGACAGCAACATCAATTTTACATTTATTTTTAGTCCTTGCAACATATTTCAGGGCCCGGTTAAAAGCCAACAAGAATGAGGACATATAACAGCAATATATATGAAACAAAAACAAAAACCAAGTAATATAAAACATATTCAGAGTGTTATTTAGTACAAAAAAGCCCCAAACAGTTCTGTTAAATAACTGTGTTAAAAACATTAACTGTAGATAAAGTATTGGGAGGTTTTCCACAGTTTCAGCCCCACAAAAGATAACTTTAATATGCTTTCAACAATAAAAGTGAAAAATAAGTCTAAACCTGGGATTTGGTTCATTCCTGTTGTTACTTAGAGTGGATACATGATGAAAAATAGTAACGTGTAGGAAAACTGGGAAAAATATTGGCGAAAATATTTTTTTAAGTCAAAGAACAATATAACTTCACTTCTTAAAGTTATGTTGTATTTAATTTACATATTAATTTATATATTTGAACTCCTGGGATAAATAACTCATAATAATTTGTCAGTTTACTTTTGTAAATTTGACCTTTTTTTCTTGGAAATTTGAGTTTAAAAAATCTGGATTTTTATAACAAATTAAATACAGTGAAAATAAATTAAACAATAATAAAAGCAGGGGTGGATCTAGAAGGGTGGCATGGGGTGGCAAGTGCCACCCTAAAATGATCCCTTGCCACCCCAAGTGCTACCCCAGTTTTGCATATGACAGTGTTGTTTATTCAAATAAGATAGCATTAACAGTTTGAGTGTAGTTACAGTCAACAGTGAACATAAATGCTAAAACTGAATATATTGGATAGTGTTCCCCCCCCCCCCCCCCCCCCCCCCCCTCCACCATTAACAAATGGTTCAGCCCATAGCAGGACTGGCTTTTTTCTTGTTTTCAGTAGCAAGCGATGCTTATGATTGTGCCAGAGCACATTTTGAACAACACCATGGGAATTTCGGATTTTACACAGGTGGGTGGATATTACGCTCTGGAAATGGAAGGAAGATGAGTGTTATTAACCCTCTGTGGTCCACCAACACGCTGCACCTCCAAATCACATGACTATTTTAAGCTGACATAGCAACAAGCTGCAGCCACGCTGAGTCTCTATTTCAGCCCACATTGAAAGTTCAGACTTTAAAGTTTTTAAATTTTAATTACAGGCCAGTAAATCCAGAGTTGTGATAATATATATAAGCAGTGTTGGGAAGGTTACTTTTAAAATGTATTCCATTACAGATTACAGATTACATGCCCCAAAATGTATTCTGTAACGTATTCCATTACGTTACTCAATGAGAGTAACGTATTCTGAATACTTTGGATTACTTAATATATTTTCATGCTGTTTACAACTACATGAATGTACTATTGCTGTGATTTATTACTGTTACTGAAGGTCAGCGGCTCCGAACCGTAGTAAAGGGACCTCTGGCTAATATGGTGGCTTCTGTGTCGGCTCGTAGCCGAAAAATAGCTTTACTTTGTTGTCTGGGTCAACTTCGCTCTCTAGACAGAGAGAGGCGTTGAAAAGCTGCTCCAACAGAACTTATTGTTTTTGGAGGAAAACACGAACAGTGTACAGTGTACAGTCGAGTCTTAATAGCTTACTTACAACTGAGCTCTTCAGGCACTCTTCTTGGCTGCAGTGGTTATTATTATATTTACATGCTTCCAGCTCCTGTTTTTGCTCGATGACAGCTCGTACTTTTCCTTTTTCTCCCTCCCTCGCTCACAGACACATAACGTGTATGGCAGTCCATTCTCCCCGCAGCACGGACTACACTGCCTATGATGCTACATTCTTTAGAGCTATATCGGTAGCATTCTGCCTATTAGCTTAGCACAACAACAACAGGCGCTCTCTCACCCAGGAAACACGCAGAGAGAGAGTAACCCTGTAACCATGGCAACCGTAACGCTGCCGCCTGGAACAACAGAACGTAGCTGTCAAACAAAACCCAAACAGTCCTGACCCGCCACAATATGAAACAGAGAAGTACTGCCATGTAATCCATTTATTTCAACAAAGTAACTGTATTCTAAATACCAACTTTTTAAACGGTAACTGTAACGGAATACAGTTACTCATATTTTGTATTTTAAATACGTAACGGCGGTACATGTATTCCGTTACTCCCCAACACTGTATATAAGCCACACTTTTTTCTAAATACTGTCGTCACGTTTGTGTGTGTGTGTGTGTGTTATAAGCGTTTTCTAAGGACAGCACGAAAACAGTAAAGAAAGGGAAAAAAGCCACCTCTTTCCTATCGGTGGAAAAATGCACCATGTCGACCAATTAAAAAAAAGGTCAACATGTGGGATTTGGTTGTTTAGGAAGAGGGAAAAGTTTTGGGAGTGAGAGAGAGAGCTTAAATGTGGGAGATTTGTGAAGTTTAGTGTGGAGTGGATTCTTAGTGTGTTGTGTAGTTGTTCTGTTGTGTAGTCGTTTTATTTTGTGTGTCAGTGAGGGCACTAATGAATGTCACAAAGGCACATTTGCAATGTAAACACTGTCACTAAGTAGAAAACCAGCGGAGTGATACACCTCCTGTAGTCAGGCCTGCAGGTTTATCCCTGTGCTGTTCTGTCTTTTGGTGGACAAACTTTTTTTTTTACTGGCACACATCATTTGTGGGGCATCTTATTGCGACACCTGATTGTTCTGTCATTTTAGTTTTAGCAATATTTTTAAACGGTTGTAGAAAATGAAAAAAAAAAACGGCAGGTGTATTGGCTGCATTTTTAGATAAATAGTTGTATATGTTTACAAAATGTACAATTATATTATATTTGCATTTCAAGTTATAAAAATTTACTCAACATGTCTGTGGGGGTTTTTACAGTAAAAAATACTACTAGGACTTTAAGTTCTTTGTGTGATTTCAGATCAGTAATAGTACTATTAATAGTAATAGTAGTACTAATGCAGTATGTCAGTGAAAAACAACTAAATTCAGTTTAGCTGAAAAGATACCAAACAAGGCAAGGGGAAAAAAATAAAATGAAACAATCTGAGGGTGAAATACAAACGTAAACTCAAAAGGACTCAAAAATGGCCAGTTGTATTTTAGACCTCAGTGGGTTAATCCAACAAATTATGAAAAATTAGGTTTAAATTTTTGTTCATGACAGTGCAGATTTCTGACATTTTGTGTAATTTAAGCATGTAACAATGTAATTGTTTTCTAACAAAAAACAGTGTGAAACATATGTTAGACTTGTGTTTGTAAATGAACCACCCAATGTTGTGTAGCTTTCTGGATTTTATACTTATTGGGCTACATATTTATTTATTATACAGGCTATACAGTACATAACATCAAAACTCACATGTTTTATGTAACTAAAGTGTGTAATTATGTGGGCTACAGATAATAATTAAGTTATAGACTATATTTATATGAAAAACGTGTATACTTACTGCATTTGAATCATTTTAACCATATGTAACCACCTACATATGTGTTTGAAAAAAAAAAAAAGCTTTGATTTTGCCACCCCATTTGATTTCTTTGCCACCCTCATGCCACCTTAAGAAAATTTCTCTAGATCCGCCCCTGAATAAAAGACCCCCTCATCTATCGCCCCCAATTTAGGAGGTTCTTCTTTCAATTTCGCGGCAGGTTCTTCATGAATTGAAGTCCGCGACTTTCCGTAGTGTTTACATCCGGCGTAGCCAATATGGCGTCTTGCACTTGGCCTGTTAGCTTTAAATAGACGTGTTTTAATTTCTTTGTTTCACGTTTATATTTAATGCGTTTCTTGGGATCAGTATGTAAAATTAGCTTTTTAACCACACTATTTATCAGTTAGTGTTTTTTCTTACACACACTTCCCGTTGCTAACACGGCCGGCTAACAGTTAGCTCGCCCCTTCTCCACTCTCGGGGCTATCTGCGAACCATGGAGGTGGAGGAGCTGCGGCCCGTTCCCCGGGAGCGGGCCATCCTGGAGAGCTTCTTCGCCCAGCTCGGCATGTTTTCTTTCGACCGAGCAAAGGACTACGTGGAGCGGGAGAAGGACGGCAGTAGGAGCAGCGGGAGCATCTGGAGCGCGCTGCTGGCCGCTCTGGCTCACCTGGCCGCGGCGGAGAAGGTGTACCACAACATGACGTTCCTGGGACAGAAAATAGGTAGCTTTCTCTGCTGCTGTGGGCCGCTGTATAACTACCACCATAACACGGAGGGTGTGGTGGATTAAAGCAGATAAAATGGAGTATATATGGGGTCTGTGCATGTTCAAAGGTAGAATAATTCGTCGATGTGTAATTGATTTCATTGACATATTAAATGAAATTAAAATGAATTTAAAAAAAAACGTGCAAATCTATGAGGGGAAAAGTTTCAGGGGAAAAGTTTCAGGTGAAAATGGCATATTTGTAAGAAAAAAATTAGGAGAATGGAGCATGTTTATAAGTAAACGAAAGTCTAGGAGAAAAAATCTATTTGTAAGAAATTATAGCAAATTTAGGAGAACAATTGCAAATATGAATGCCAGTTCATGATAATAAAATGGCCTGTGGCGCTCATGCTGTGGAAGTAATGCTGGAATTGTGTGGTTCCCCTTAGAGAAAAGTGTCACTGCAATCACTACAAGTCTGTTCTGAGCATTCACCTTTAACCTGTGGTGAAATATTTCATGCGAGTGGTCTCCTTCAGAATGACACCTTCTTTAAAACGTCAAATATGGGAATGTTTTGGGAAATCTGGGTTCAGTCCATAACGGTAATTTCAGGGTTTTTACTCCTTTTTCCTGCTGTGAGCATAAACATTTCTAAGTATTTATCTTTTTTGCTCCTAATAAACAGCTTTTAAATGTAGTGCTGTGCATGCAGAGTTTTAGGTTTTATAATTTGTTTTATGTCCTCGATGGATGTCCTGCATCACACCTTGCAGAACTTTTATGTTCACAACAGCTCCAACTTTTTTTTATCGCTGCTTCAGTCAGAATTTTAATCCAGTCTGAGCTGAAACTTATTATGTTTTCATCTTCATTATAAGTAAGCAATGATTTCTTATTGTCTATTATTTGTACTCAATTAAACATTTAAAACTCCAGATATAAATTTAACTTCCACCACCAGGTGGCGCTGCAGCACCTGAGTGTTTCTGTAGCTTGACACACACCCCTCTCTCTGCAGGTGGCCAGTCCTTCTTCAGCCGGAAGGACTCCATCCGCACCATCTACACCTCGCTGTACAACGAGCTCAGGAAGGTGGTGATGATGGGGCGCCACGGCCAGTTGAACTCCTCCTCCTCCTCCGCCTCCTACCTGGAGGACCTGTTATCGCACCTTTCAGAGCAGCTCTGCCACTTCATCCAGGCCCGCATGGAGATGGCTGACCTGTACGAGAAAATGCACTCACTGGGCAGCCAGAAGAACGTCAACTCTGAGGAGCTGGTCACAGTGCTCGAGGTCGTCCTCCAGAAATACAGCTCCAAGTGTGTATCTGATTACAGATTACTTTTCCTGAAGAAAACCTTTTAATTTTGCAATGTAAGAGTTAAACGGAACAGTTCGAAACTACTACATCTAACATAGTTGTACTAACTAAGACTTCCAGACCCAGGTAGTGTGGTCCTTTGATGTTGATTATAAAAAAGCGAGATTTAAAAAAAAAACCAAACATGTACGGTTAAGTATTTGGACAACGACACAATTTTGACACAAACCAGGTGACTGTGCATAGAAATGTCTGTAATTCCTAAACAGGTAATGCAGTATTTAAATTAAAGTCCTAGAATTAAAGCTGGAAGTCAGCACTCAAATCATTTCTTCATAGTTTAATTTAAAACCTGCTGTGGTGGTGCACAGAGGCAAAAATTGTGTCATTATTCAAAAGCTTCTGGACCCAAGTGTAAAAAACAAAGAGCGAGAGAGAAAGAGAGAGAGTGACATATTGAGGTTGTTGAAGGGAAACTTTGAGCTCAGGAATCTGGTGTTTTCCCCAGAGACGTGTCAGCAAAGTGGCGTGCTGCAGCCACAGCAGGAACAGAAAGCGAGTGAGCTGTTGACGGAGCTGCAGCGGAATGCGGTGTGACACTCCACACGTCAACGGGTCAGCCAGCCATGAACCAGCGAGAGACTGTAACATGCTTGCTCTCTCTCTCCCTCGTCAGCAGATCTGGGGGAGACGTTTGTCTCAGCTGCTTTGAGGTTTCTGCAAATTAGGCCAGAAGAGAAAATAAAGGATTCTATCTCCTCAGAGAGATTTTATTTTGGCACCCTCAAAACTTCTTCACATTTTGCCTTTGCAGGTCTGTCAGCACTGTTCAGAAGTGATTGTTTCACTGGAGCCTCAGTGTGTGTTTGTTTCAGGCCTGGAAAAGATGGAGGAATAACTGGAGGAATAATGACTGATTGATGGATTGGTTCCTTCTTTACTTCCTCACCTCCTTCTCTTTCTTTTTTGCTCTTCCAGGTTTCACCATCCCATTGTGGGCCGGGTGGAGGAGGGCTTCCAGATGGAGGTGGACGTAGTGACACAGCTGCTGCGCTGCCAAGCCCAGTTGTCCGAGTGGCACTTCCTGCCCGCCCTGCTCAGCCTGCATAGTGCCAACTCCAAGCTCATCACCTGGGGTCAGCTGTTCCAGCGGCAGAAGGAGACTCGCAAGCACCTGTTCGGAGGTCAGTCCCAGAAGGCAGTGCAGCCTCCGCACCTGTATGTGTGGCTGCAGCGCTTCCAAGCGGCACTGCTCGCCAAGTTCAGCTTCTACTTTCACGAAGTTCTGAGCAAGCAGACGGTACCGGCTGACATGAGGGCGCAGACGGCCCGCACCACCCCGGACTACTACGGCAAGATCTCCACCTTCATACGCAAACACGATGCCAGCAATGTGTCGCTTGTGTTTGACAACCGCGGCTCGGAGAGCTTCCAGGGTCATGGCTACCACCACCCACACTCGTACCGGGAAGCACCGAAGGGCGTGGAGCAGTTCCCCGCTGTGGTGTCACTGCCTTCGGGAGAGCGTCCGCTCACGCACTGGCCCAACGTCATCATGATGATGGGAGACCGCGCTACTGAACTCAACACTCTGGACAAAGTGGTGCACTTCTATGATGACAAGGTCCAGAGCACATACTACCTGACGCGGCCGGAGCCGCACTTCACGCTTGTCGTCATCTTTGACGGAAGGAAGTCTGAGAAGGACCTGCACCTCACCGGCTTCTTGCAGGAGATTTCGGGCTCGCTTCGGAACTCCAAGCCTTTCAGCACCCTCAAACCCGGGTCGAAGGGCTGAACTGCACATCGACAAGACGCTAAATTTTTACATGGTCCTGCGTTTTCTGTGGTCCAGCTGGTGCTTTTTGCTGCTTTGATTCTCAGTTTGCCAAAAATGTTCCAGACCAAAGAGATTCGAGGTGCTCTGAATTTATTTGACCTGACCGTGACAGGATGACCACCACAGCACTGCTCGTGCTCAGAGCCTTTTAATTATTTGGCATCATGCGGTTTTAACAGGTTTATGTTTTAATTCGTTATACATTACATTTGTTGTGCTTAATACAGTTTAAATAAAGATTTGAAATGTAAATTTACTTTTTACATATTTTTTTTGTATTAGTTATTTGTTTATTTTTAATATCCTGATTTGTTTTAAACTCTGCTTTGCTGCAGCTGCTTTGGCTCCTCCCCCTGTTTGAACCAACTTTGTTCTGATTGGTTGCCTCTCACAGGACGGGACTGCAGTGCTCAGCTATGTGCTGACATCACTACAATAAGGATATGTGACATCATTTCAAGACCAGACAGTTTAACCTGTGAAGCTTTTGGCTCACTGCACATAAAGTGATCTCATTATGTGAAACTTTGGCTATGTTTAACAGGAATATCCATCACTGGAACAGAAAGCTAAATATTTTAAAGGACAATAAAATAAATTTTTTGTGAGTATCGTCTGAGATTAAAAATTAAAGAGTGTTCATTTGCTAATGCACATACACCCACTGGCCCTTTTATTAGCCCAGTGCATTTAAGCATTCAAACACAGTCAAAACGATCCTCCTGAAGTTCAAGCTAAACATCAGAATAGGGGAGAAATGTGATTTAATGGACTTTGAACATAGCCTAAAACTGCCCATCTGCTCTCCTGCACAACCGTCTTTAAAATTTACAAAGAAAGATCTGAAAAGAGAAAATGTCCAGTGAGCGGCAGTTTCTGGCCAAAAATGTCTTGGTGATGTCAGAGGAAAATGGAAGGCAACAGTATCTGAAATAACCACTCACTGCAACCAAAGTATGCAGAAGAGATTCTCTGAAAGCAAAACCGGTTGAACCTTGCAGCTAAAGGGGAAACCGGGTACCACTCCCGTCAACTAAGAAGAGGAAACTGAGGCCACAGACTCTCCAAAAACTCAATTTCTGCTGCAACTTTCAGATGGTGGGCGCACAATTTGGTGTTAACGATATTTGGAGAAACAGTGGAAAAAGAACTATGAAAGGGTTAAATGGCAGCAATTTACTGAACACATCAGGAAGTTTATTGAGTGGGAGAAAACAGCAAAGGAAAGGATCAAATCGATGAGAGGCTTGAATGCTAGTTTAGGTTTATTTATAATATAAATACAACACATTGATACAATCCATTTGGCTATATGAGCTCATCATTAGGAAGCTCAGTTTTCAAATACAGCAACACTAACAGACAAAAACCATTTCCTTTATTATCAAACACATTCAAAGAAACCTCCCTTTGAGTTAAAATGCACCAACATGTTATGATGCTACATGCCAAGTACACAATCCTATACATCAAAGTGCAATGTTCACAATGGGTTAATGCTAGAATTCATAATTCAGAAATCTACTAAACACTTTATGATTATTTCATTCGGAGTGCTGCTGCTCTTCGCTCAGGACATGCGTGAGTGGATTCACAACTTCCAAAAAAGGATTTTAAAAAAAGGCACTTTCACATACACACACACAGACACACACACACACACACATAGATGTGCATCCACAGCCTATCTCAGCACGTCATGTTTCATTTTAATCACCACACTCACAGCCCAGTTGGAGGCCACATTCAGTGTGCTGTTCAAGTGTTTTTGGGCGTTTACACACAAAGCCCCACCCTGTTAGCTTATTGTGAGTTTAAGGTTAACTAGTGACTTCAGTGTAACGAGCAGGTAAACCAGTATTCTGACAAACACACAGATAGTGGCATGCTTTTTGCACTCGTTTTCCCCAACTTCCACTCGCGTGTTCTGGCACTCCTGGCAGGCATGAATTATCTATTATCTAATGCTATTCTAGTACTTCTGCACTTACAAGGGAGCAGAACAAGGGCAGGCAAGCAGAACACACATACACACACACACACACACACTTTACAAGGAGTATCAGGGTCACACCGAGGAAAAAAAATATTACAAGAAATTCCTTTTTAATTTTGCAGAACAAAGTCAAAACTTGAGGAATGAAGCTGTAACATCAGAACAGAGTTGAAATAATTTAAGGATCAAAAACTACTTGTGTAGGAAAAATCTAGTCAGTTTTGCTAAATGCTGGAAATTATCAAAACTGTGCGGTTAGAAGTTAAGGATTACGGGGACAGGGTTGGTCTTGATTCTAATTTCAAAATCCCATTTTAAAACTAAAAACTAAAAATACTGTCAAGAATAAACTCAACATTTTGCGAACAAACCTAAAGCACTATTTCTGGAACAAAATTGAAACGGAAGCTACTTTCAGCTGTTCCTTTAATCGCCACAGTAGCTCTGCACGTTTGATATGGCACAAATCTGAAACATTATTTTGAGAATAAATTCAAAATAAAATATCCTTACTAAAGTTGAGATGTTATGCTGAGAAAGTCAAGATTTTGAAAAAGTCAAGATTTAAGAGTAAACCTGAAAAACTAAAGCTGAAAAAGCTGTTTTGAGGACAAGTCAGAAATATCAGTATAAAGTCAATATTCTGAGAATTACATTTTGAGAACAAACTCAAAATAAAGCGTCCATATTAAAGCTGAAACACTATTCTGAGAATAGATTTTTATAGAAGTCAAAATGTAAGCGTACTATTTCCAAAATACATTTGAAATACTGTTCTGAGAAGGAATTTGAGATTTTGAAAATAGTCAAAATCTTCCAGAATAAAGTTATTGTTCTGAGAATAATGTTGAAATTCTGAGAATAAACACAATTTCCAGAACTAAGATTTGAGAAGAAATTTTAATGGAAAATAAAGAGTTGCAACACTGTTCTCAGAATAACGTTAAAATTTCAAGCCAGAAATGTTGAGAATAAACTAGAAATGGTTATTCTAGAAGAAAGTTGAAATGCTATTCTGAGAATAAATTTTCAGACAAAATGTGAGAGTCAAATTTGGGACTAAAATAAATTAGTGCTGTGAGCGTTAATCTTGTTAAAATGACGTTAACACCATAACTATGGGCTCAAATTGTGGTCATAAATATTTTGTACTTGTAAATCAAATGCGTATTTGTGAACTGAGTTTTGTAACCTTGTAAACCAAAATATGTGAAGATTTTATGTCTGTGCAAATACAGATGAGAATTTATGTGTGTGTAAAAAGGATTTGTGTTTGTAAAATATTTACGCAAGTTACACATTTTTTTGTTAAGGTCTGGTTACAGATACAAAGCAAAAAACTACATGTAAAACTCTGCGTTCAGGTTCCCTGGCTGCGTGTGGCTTTCAACTTACCAGTACGAATTTTGACCCGATTTTTCTTCCTTTCAGCTGATTGGTCAATGTCATGTCAATCACAAATTTAACAACCCAGTCAGAGAACAGATGGATTTGGCTGTTGGAGGGGTGCTTTACGGAGCTTCAGGTCCTGGAAGATTAAATGTTCTTTTACATGCCAGCCCAGCGTTTTCCTTCATCTCCATGAAGGAAAAACAGTCTGTGCGTGTCAGAGTTCGGTGATTTTTGTCTCACAGGTTTGCGTGCTTATACAGACATCCAGAACCCTTTCAGCAGCGCTCCAGGGGAAAGCAGTGTTGTGGAAATGACACAGTCTTCACTAGTGGGGATAGTCTTCTTCATTATGAATTAGCGATACATGTTCTTATTGAAGATTTGAAGATAAAACAACACAAACTCTTGTAGAGGACATAAAGTCAGAGATAGAAACGACAAGGAGCAGGAGCATCTAGTTCACGTAGAGCTGCCGCAAAAACCTAGAGAGCTCAGTAGCCAGCGCAACAAATTCTGGATCCTTGGGTCTTAGTTAGCATTAGCAGCACATGCTGCGTCGGCTGTGAAAGGGCCTTTATGCTGCGCACTGTAACTCACAGCAATGGTCCCGGATTAGCCCTGATTTTTGTGAAACTAATTATAAAGTAATAATGGTATTTATAACCATTGATATACCAAAACTTTATCCTTTCAACAGCTACCGAAAGTTATGGGACCTAGCTTGTATGAGCCTTATGGGATATTTATATAGAGATCCTCCAGGCTCCAGCTTCAAACTGTATTACCCTTCCAGGACCTGAAACTCAGTAAAGCACCTCTCCAACAGCCAAACCCATCTGTTCTCTGATTGGATTGCTAATGTGTGATTGACATGACACTGACCAATCAGCTGAAAGGAAGAAAAATTGGGTCAAAATTTGTATGTGTAAGTTGAAAGTCACATACAGTCAGGGAACCTGAGCGCAGAGTTTTACACCTAGCTTTTTGCTTTGTATCTGTAGCCAGACCTTAACAAAAAAAATTGTAACTCGTGTAAATATTTTTTACAAACAAATATTTTTTACAAACACACAAATTCTCATCTGTAGATGCACAAACATAAAATCTTCAAATATTTTGGTTTACAAGGTTACAAAACTCAGTTCACAAATAAGCATTTGATTTACAAGTACAAAATATTTATGGCCATAATTTGAGCCCATACATATTCACATTAACGCTACAAATCTCCGTTAGCGAGTTACCGCGGATCGCCCCACACGTTGATGCATGAGCTAAACGCCATGCAATCCCTCGCATGGAGCGATCCGTGTTAACTCGCTAATGGAGATTTGCCGTGTTAATGCGGTTATGGCGTTAACATCTTTTTAACGAGATTAACGCTGACAGCACGAAATTAATGTTTCAAGAATACATTTGAAATACTCTTTTGAGCATACAGTTAACATTTTCAGGACAAAGCTTAAATTTCAAGTTCGAAATTTAATGTAATTCAGTTCAGCTTTATATTGTAAGGGAAGGACCCCACAATAATCAAATAAACTGAGAATAAACTGGTAATACTAATTTTCAGAGTAAAGTAGAAATATCGAGAATAAAATGTTGAGAATAAACTCAAACGTTTTCCATAATGAATGGGAAATACTGTTTAGAATAAACAGAAGCTCCTTAGACTATGATGACCTGACTAAGAACCTTAAAGTTGAGTATCAGAATAAAACTGTCGGTCTACAGAACACCTCACGTAGATTACGTCACACTTACGAAGCATTTTCAGTCACTCTGAAGTTTTTTCTCTTATAGCTCACAAACACTTAATCACCTTTCAACTCTATTCGCAAAATTTAAAAAATAAATATAATTTTTTTTCTTAACTTGGCACTGATGCTCCTTGATACACACTTACAACCACTCACAAACACACAGCAACAAAATCGTACACCCACCCCACCCCCTACCCGTCCCAGAAAAAGCTCTAACCAAACTCCACCACTCACTCCACCACCCTGTTTGAATGAAGCTCCGGTCTGGGCATGAAGTTCCCCCGTCTGAAAACACAAGAAGGCTGTTAAAAAGTTTAGCAAGCCGCCGCCGCGGCTCGCCGAACATTCAATAGATGGCTGAACAGTCGTTAAAATACAGGAAACATTCATTAAGTAGCTGGACGTTGGTTAAATAACAAGTTTTCTTTCACTGACGACCTCAGGAGGCGTTTTCGTGGTTTTGAGGTGCAAGTGAGCTTAGCAGCTGAACCGAGTGAAAAAATTAAAAAAATAAATTATAAAGTCCCGCAGACGTTGTTGAACCATCGTTTGCCGCGTCCTCTTCCCAATCGAGTCGCTCGTCCTGGATACAGCAGCCAATCGTGTTCGTTTCTTTTTTTTTCTTTTTTTTCTGGCAACAGTCACATCACTTAAACTACAGTTTTACTGGAGCTGAACTACACTCCCCAACTCCCCCCACACCCCCCACGCGTCTCTCTCTCTCTCTCTCTCTCTCTCTCTCTGATTACGATCTCACACAGGAAGCCCCGCCCACGCTCGTACTTGCATCTCCGCATCAGCAGTTCTTTTAGCTAACCTTTGATAAATGCTTCGATACATGGAGAAAGTAAACCCCTACACACCAAGAGAGTACACACCAACCTGACAACACATAAATATCATGGCATATCATATCATAAGTCATGTCATATATTATATTTTATTACTACATTAAAAGCCTTTTTCGTCTTTCCTACCATTTCTACCCTCATGTTGATTATAAACATTAAGCAGTACCCTGATCTCCTCTTCTGGCCCATTTTTGGCCCGGGTAGGCCTGATTCGGCCTCTTATTGGCCTGGTTTGGCTCACATGGTGCAGGATTTGTCCAGTGGCGGGGGTAGAGGCGGGGTGCTGCTCTTAGGTGGAACCATAGGTTTGGGTCTCAGGGCAGGTGGTCGCAGCGGAGCCCCGATGCGAGCGGCTGCCACCGGCTTGAAGGAACCCAGAGCGTCAGGGGATGGGTTGGCAGGTCTGGGGGGTCCAGATGGAGGTCCAGGGAGTGGACTGATGGGGCTCAGAGGACTCAGGGGGCTTGGGGTGCCTGGGGTACCGGGCGTCCCAGGAGTTCCGGGGGTGCCGGGGGTTCCCGGTGTGCCTGGTGTGCTTGGGGTGCTGTGCGGGCTGGGAGACTCGGAGGAGCAGGTGGTGATGGGGCCGTTCTTTACCTGCTCCAGGGTGTCCAGGACCACGTCGGGGGCCGGCCGGCAGCCCTGTCGCTCCAACTGCCTCAGCTCCCCCAAAGCCACACTCACGGTCTCCTCGATGTCCTGCAGGCGGAGAGGATGATTGAAGAATAAGTTAACAGTTTTAAATGAATCCATTCACACATCAAGTTAGATTTTGGTTCCTTGGATGATTCTTCAAAAATTAATACATGTATATTTTAGGGGACCTATTACGTTCTTTTCCAGCTCCATCTATTATTCCTACAAAGTAGCCTTTCCATATTCAGAGCTTAAAATAATCCTTACTTATCTTATCCTCTCTTGGGCTTGTAAAAGTAATTTAATTTTGACAAATCAGTTAATTCTAATTTAACTTATGATTATTAAAACGAGAAAAATCAAGATGCAGCTGTTATTGTGCTGCAGTAATGTTCTTGTTTCCTTTATCTGCCACAAAACGTATTCTTTCAATTTAGCACAGTTCATTTAAATCAACTTAATTAAAAAGACAATTTATTTGAAAGTTTAATAAATCCACATTTTTCCAGAGTGTGAGTAATCATGGTAAAAGTAATTATCTCAGTATTGGCCAGAGAAAATGACTTTTTTCTCTGAAACAAACCATTTTACCTCCTCTCCTTTAAATGTGCTTTTTTCACTATTGGCTGCCCCTCACAAACAGAGCCGAGAGTAGACAAAACTTTCTGAATGAGAGTGTTGTATTAAAAGCCAAACACACACTCACAATTTGGAAGGTAGAGCCTTAAGTCGAACTGTATCTTTCTGTAGTAAATCATGAAAACCTCTGACTGAATCTTGAGACAAATAACGTAACAGATAAGATTTTACTTTTTTAAAAATAACACAAATATATTATTTCTGCATGATTTATCACTTTCTGGAACCTGTCGGTGTTCTGACAACATGGAAGCATTTCAACCTCAAAGAAGACCCCCATTCACTTTCGCCTCCAGATTAAAACAGTCCCTAATGATGTCATACAGAGCAGGAGTAGAAAAAAACCTGCCTGAACCAGAGTGTTTCGTTCACAAGGATTGCCTCGCATACGAGGACCTCATGATTTGAATTTTGTCTAAATATTAGAGAAATTAAGAAACAGCAAACTTTTTGAAAGAGTAAAAAAATCCAAGCAAAATTTCTAGAAAACTAAAACCACATATTTAGAGCTACTAAAGAATTTATAGCGTGTCACCAGAAGGACCAGTTTGAAGCAATTCGATATAAAATCCCTTAAAGCTTTTTTATTTTTTTGCTGTCCAGAACTGGGTTGTATTTTCTCCCACTGGCGACACTGTGAGAAGCATGGAGCTCACTCAAGAGGCGTTGTGGTACTACTGTGATTAAAATGGATGTGTCATTGTTGCTGTTCAGATTTGGCAGAGTCGTAGCTGAGAATTTTTAGAGTCTGATAGCATCAGTGTCACTTGCTCACTGATATATAAAGGTGTTACTCAGCCGTGGATTTAGGATTTCAATCAGAGATAGGTAGGTGAATTTCTGCTGTCTGTTTTCAGAACCCCCTCCAGTCTGGTGACACCTGCATGCAATGAAAACAAAGATTTTTTTCAATATTCATCTCACGTTACATGTTTTCTAGGCGTACCTGTGCCAGCGCGTCGGGGTCGAGAGCTCGGGATCGATGGGAGTCTCCAAAGCCATGCTGCCCGCTGTTGGAGCGTCGTATAGGTGTGTCCTCCGGCCTCCGCAGAGAATCGTGTCGGCTCACTGTCATGGTCACCGCTGCAGAGCGGCGGCGTCGCTCCGGGCTGTCTAGGGGTGGGGTCAAGCCCTGGCCCCTCCCTAGCAGCAGCTCCCTGGGGCTGAAGTGACCCGTCACCGGAGGAGAACTGCGCTCCATCACGCCTCCGTTCCCGTGGTTGTCGTTAGAGCGGCAGAGAGGGCGGCGGAATAAACCATCAGTTCGCTTCCTCCTGTGGCTGTCAACAGGAAGTGTAAACAGCATTAGCTCAGGTAGAATGAAACAAATCATATTCAGCAGCTACTGAACTACCCTATCTTCCCTTTGGAGAACCCACAAGCTCGTCTCTGCTTGTACCAAAGCTTCTCTCATGTTTTTTTTAAACTCAAATAATTAAACAGCTTTGTGGATTTTATAAATCCAGCTCCTTATATGTAATACTTAAGTGACGCTTCAAGTTTTCGAGTTTTACAAAAGTCCAGTTTGTATAAATCTTTACGTAACTGTGAATGAACAAGGAAATCATGGAAATGCTCCCATTTTTATTATAAACATTGGCAGCCGACAGGTGATGGCGTTAGGTGTGGGGGGTTCCAACATAAAAAACACAAAATTTTATGCAAAGTGTTAGAAAGCTTTAGGTCTAAGAAGCATGTCCACATAATCACACTGGTACTGAATGCTTTTTAAGCCTCTTGCACAGATTAGCTTAGCCACACTTGGGCCACCTTCCTTGACGTGTTGTGAGGAATGACTACGAATAAACTAAAAGGTGTCTGGAGTCTGCAGATGGGGAAACTGGTCACATGAGAACAGCTGTGACACCAGCGTGATGAGATCCGCAGGTATTTTTAGAGGTGAGAGAACAGGGTGGGCTTAAAACACGCCGCAGAAAATCCTCACAATAATGAAAGGTGTCTTACATGACAGACCTGTTGTAGGTCTCTGGAGGTCTCATGTCAGTTGGGGAGCTCAGCTCGCTCCTAGACCGCTTATCGTCAGTGCTGCTGCTTCCTCCGTCGCTGTCGGCTTTCTGACTGAGTGTGTCTGACATGGCGTCAGCCCTGAAGACACAGACTCTCAATCAGGACAAATCACTCTGGAAACTGGAGAGCTGAACTAGCACAGCACACCAATCATCAATTAACTGATCAATAGCATGTGGTTAGTGACTGCCTTGGCCCAATCAGTCTGTTAATCAACAAGGTGTACAATCCAGTGAGCAGCAATCCACCCAAATCCATCACTGCAGCTCTTCAATGCGGCCATCGAGCCACTTATGCTAACAAGAACTTCTACAAAGAAAGATTTCAACTCAAAACTACGACTAAACTAAACCATTTACACACACAATGCATCCCTTTTGTTCTTGTTCTTGTATTGGAAAACTGAAGATAAAAACTAGGTAAATACGAATATTAAAAATGTAAATAAGACACTAAACATCTGTCTATGTATATCTATACACATATGTCCATATAAATTGATATCTATGGAAAACAGAAATACTTACATTAAAATAAAGCTTGAACCAAATTGAAATATTTTGAAAAATATTTTTAAAAATGCTTGAGTAAAATTAAACTTTGCAAATAGTTTATGCTGTGATAACATTACACTGTAATTTTATAAAATGTGAAACGGAAGTGAAGGCTAAATTATGTCTAGGAAATATGTAGGAGATAAAAATAATTATACTATTTTTTGTAATTTTTTCCAATCATCTCATGTGGTATAATATACATGTTACATTGTGACGATGCGGCACAAAGAAATGCAAATGAATTTAAAATGCTCTTGTTCACGTACACGCTGTATATAAACCCCCAAATTCTCAATGTAATGTTTTTATATCAGAATATTATAAATTATTACGCAAATAAAAAAATGAAACAAAAATGAATCAAGTGTTAAAAAATTAAATGCCCTTTCCCTTTCTTCCTCATTCTGATCCTGTCTACATGCCTAATCTCTACATGCTAAATGCACTGAGCTGCTGTTGTGTGATTGGCTGATTAGACATCTGCATTAACAAACTGTGGAACAGTTGCGTGTGTTATTTATAAAAACAATTCTGGTCATGTAGCCACAAGATGTAGCCACACAAAAAAGCCCTGAATGCATTGGCATTATTATCCTGTAATTTAGCAAAATCATTAAAAAGTAGATAAACAGTACAAACATATGCAATTCTGAATAATGGCATGAACTCAATAAAAGACAACAGTTTTTGTAATTTATAAACAATATTTAGCAGTTTTATGAGGACGCAAACCAAAAAGAAGCATCATTTCAGAAGCCTGCAATCAGGAAAAAAATCAAATACATTTGTTTAAGTGAAAAAACACAAACTGAAAATCATTGTTTTCTAAACATTTTAACACATTTAATGATGAACTTTGATTATTTTATGGATTTGAGTATTTTCAGACTGTGCTGCAGCTATTTTAACTTTGTGTTTTTGATGTGTACAAACCATCTCGGGCTGTGCACTCGCCTGTCCTTCACCACGATGTACTGATGAGGCACCAGGCCGTGGTTGCCGTTGTGCCGGCCCTCCCACCAGTCATGTGATGCGCGCTGAAAGAGCTGTAGGGAGGCTCCCTTCTTGAAGGAGAGCTCGCGGCCCGACCGGCCCACGTAGTCGAACCTCGCCACCGCCTCCACAGCTTCACCCTCTGCCAAAGAGACAGAGAGAGAAAAGAGGAGGAGGAGGAGGAGGAGGTGAAGATAAGAGCCAGACATCGAACTGGAGGTGAACCTGAACTTGTCAATCAACGGTCCCTTAGGCTTTGTTCCGCCCACCGCTCCACCAATCAGAAAAGAGCTTTAAAAAGAGTCTTTTCTATTAATTCAGATGGAGAGATGGGGAGGAGGGAGGGGAGGCTGGGTGGGGCGTGGATGAAAGGAGGGAAGGAGAGTGGTGGTGGTGGTAGTGTCTCCATGGCTGCTGTTGCCGTAGCAACCACTCTCCAGCACCACCACAACCACCACCACGAGGGAGTACGAGTATGGGAGTGTGGGCGATTGTGTGAAGGTCAGGGGTCATGCGTACCCTCGTCACTGGTCTGGGTCTCGGTGCCGGCGTCGGGCTCGGCTTCCTCCAACGCTCCCGGCTCGCTGAACGGACTCTCGCTGTGGGAAGAAGAAGCAGCAGATTGACACACACCCGTCCATTCAGTGTGGGAACAAAGGGAGAAACACGCACAGCAGGAGGCGAGCCCGCTCATTGGAGTCTGAGGACGTTTACGGCTACAGTAGAATGTCAAGATTCAGAAGATGGTGGGAAAAGAGAAGCTGTAGGAGGTTTCCCACAGCAGAAGGATTACTGTCTGCTCCAACACCTCGTGTTCCAGACAGGCTGCCAGGTGTCTGCTCAAACTAACAGCTCAATTTATTCAAAGGCCCCACCCTGCAGTTAACCTTTATACACATTAAACACCATTAAAAGAATGCAGAATTTCCTATAAGAACTTCCTCTTTGCAGTACACGTAGTGATAAACATAGATCTACTGCTGAGTTACTGTGACAGTAAAGGAAACCTAAAAATGTTCTGGTTCAGGTTCTGCAGGGTGTTTCTTTCTTTGGCCTTTTAAGAAACTCTGAGGTATTTTCCTCTGTTTAAAATAGCTTAAAGCCTGTATTGTATTGTGCATAAGAGTTATCAACGCAAGCTGAACCACAGCCAGACTGTACTTTGGTGTCATTTTTACTTCCAGCAGCAGTGGGACATAAGGTAAAGCCTGTGGAAATGAAGGAAAGCTAAAAATAAATATTAGAAATTAAACAACTGCACACATCTGGAGACATCTCTACACACCCAGTGGAAAAAAAAACATCTGCCCCCTTGTGGTGAAAGCTTTAGTTAAATCCTGCAGAGGTTCATTACAGAAGGTACCTTTAAGCAGATTTGTGGTGTTTATTCTTGATGAACATCAGAATTATTGATGTCCCCATGATGTGCAGGTCATACTGCATATATCAATGTGATCAATGTGTGATTTATTTCTGCATTTTTGAATTAAAGGTGAAATACCAGGGAACACGTGCTTGAAGCTGTCAAAGTAAGAATTTACCAAAATATCAGAAATGAAACAGTTAATCTGGAAACATTAAAATATAAAAACAAAATTCAAGGCTGGCGAAGAAATGGGCATATAGATGTCTTAAATCCTGGACTCTTATTAGCTGTTGTGCTAATGAGTCACAGAACACGTCAGTGAAAACTCAAAAGCTTATGTTGCAAGTTTTTGTTTTCCTAAACCAAATATAAAGTTGTCCAGTCAAATCTTTAGTAGGTTTTTGTTTAAGTGTAACCCTTGGAATTATAAAAATGGCATCAAAGTTTGATATTTAACACCAAATGGTGGACTTCCTGTTTGGTTTAGGGTATATTTCCCAGAGGCTTTTACTGCATCTGCATCTGCACATGTGTGTAACAATTTCAAACAAATTTCTTTCTATGTTCAGGACATCAAGTAATTTACTTTTGTTATTAATAACATAAATGAATTTAATTTCCAACAGAGCGTAATAAAGGATAACGTCCTGATGCTCACCAGTACTGGTCTCCAGTCATACACTTCTCATACACTGGGCCGGGCAGCTCCTTGGTGTCCGGGAAGATGTTGTCATGGTGCAGGATGACCGTTTTGATGACCTCATTTACGTGCGCCTGGCAGGCCACCTGGTCCAGGGTCTCCGGTGTCGGCAGTAGGGTGGGGCCGAACACAATGGCCAGGTTTCCAGCATCCATCATGTTCTCATCGTTGTACTGGGAAAGGCTGCAGAAACGTGGGCAATGTGGCCAAACTTTACTTGTTTACAATTAAACTGTTAATTACCAAAACTGAGAGAAACACTGAATTCAGAAATTTAAAAAGTATGACTTCTTTTAATGTTTCACTGTACATATGTGTCTAAATATTAGAGATATGGCTCTGAGGAGCAGTGAGGAAAAAGAAAAGTGAGCGAAGTGAGAAAAGACTGTAAACAATTTTCCTCATCTGTCTTAAACTGACATTATTTTAATAGAGTCTAGTTTGAGAAGTAAAGGGAACTATAATTTTCCCTGAAATAAAATATCAAATCTTGCTTAAATAATAACTGTATGAAAATGAGACTGTTACTAAAATAATTGCCAATTAAACTTCTGTCGATTAAGTGATTGATCACCATTTTGCTCTAATTGAGACCTACAGTGGCACAACAGTAGGTTTCTCACATAACCATGGTTCTCTGATACTTAATAGCAACATAAAATCTTTTTTTTTTTCTGACTTTTTAATCAATAAAAGTTTTCTTCTTTTTGTCTGAATAACAGTTCACACCTTAAAATACTGAATATACCTTCAGATAAGACAAAGAAAAACCGCAAATGTTTTTGTTTGGTATTGCATTTTAAGCATTTTTGATGCGTAACTATGACTCACCAGATTAATTATGCAAAAGTCTGTAGTTTTACACTTCTGTGTTGTTTGCTGGTTTCAAAAGGTGACAAAGCAATTTTTAGGTTTTGATTCATGCACAAGACTGTAATGGAGAACACAATCTCTATGCTTTTTATTTATTTTTTAAATGGAGTCTGGTTTGAGAAGACAGCATAAGAGTTAAGAAGTTAGTAGATTGCTTACATAAAAGATTAAATAATAATTAAATAATTAAAGATTAGTTATTGATGTAACCACAGTTCTATGAAGTTTTATGAAAAATAATAAAATGATAAATTAAAATGAAACATGAATGTTTCTGAACTTCGAAGCAGCAGCCCCGAAACCTCAGAAATATGTAATTTATGATCAAATGCTTTATTTTTATTATTATTACTTGCTATGTTCTTTGCATTAATTTATAAAGTTTTGTAATTTTTTAAGCTTTGAAAACCTATAAAATAAATACGTCCAATGAATTTTTATAATTATTTTTAATTAAAAAAGGAAAAAAAGCCTGTATTTTCTGAATTATTTTATTAAAGAATATTCTAATATCAAAAGGTGTTTTTTAACATTCTCTCTTCTGCTATGAAACCATGCAGCAAATTTCCTGCAAACTACGATGCCACAGCTCTTTATGTGATGCTCTGCTTTGTCTTATTATTTTAAAAAAGCTTGCCTTAATACAATACAAATACACTTCTAAAGCTAAAAGGCTGTATTCAATAAACTCTGGCATTTTTCCATTATTGCAGCTTTCATTTCAAATAGTGATTGAAATATCTTCTC
This sequence comes from Neolamprologus brichardi, assembly GCF_056152115.1. NCBI lineage: Eukaryota > Metazoa > Chordata > Actinopteri > Cichliformes > Cichlidae > Neolamprologus > Neolamprologus brichardi. The sequence continues at coordinate 19,802,206 of NC_142120.1, read as the reverse complement.
TGCGCTCGACCGTGAAGCTCCTGGTTTAATAACACTGAAGCTGAATGCATTTCAGAGCCCTGCTAATAAACACACCAGTACATCACTCGCCTGGTACATCGCACCAGCTCATCACACTTCCTGTTCACACCTCCTGCCTCTCCATGCTGCTCTCTCATTCTATATTTATTTGAGAGGCTGCAGAAACAAAATGAGCTGTGTTTTATCATCTATACAAGTGTGCACTTCGAACCCTTTTCACTACAGGAGAGGCATCTCCCCATTTTTGTGTTTTCCCAGCTGGGAAAACACAAAAATGGGCAATTATCATAAATGTGAGGGCCCGGTTTTGTATAAGTGGATACTCACTGGTTGAGGAAGGCGAACAGGTAGCGCATCACCACCAGCGTCGCCCTTGGGACACCCAGCAGGATCTTACGGATACACTGCGCTCTCTCGTACAGGTTTTCTATCCCTGCAGCAGGAAAATGCACATAATCTAAAGTTATTATGAGTCCCTGAGACATCACGAGGTGTCTGTAACACGATGACATTCCTGAAACACGCCAGTCGGCGCTGCAGAAAGGGAAGCAGGCGGCTCCATGTCTCTGCTGTGGTGGGGATGGGTTTCAAAGAGACAAAGAGACACTAACGAGAAACAAAGACGAGGAAACCGAGAGGGAAAGTGACTGCGTGTGGGCTGAATAGATAGACAGAGATTCACACTGAGCTTCACCGCAGCAGATGGAAGCTGCACAAACGGTTCAGACTCAAGTGTTAAAGCAAATGAAAGTCGAGCTTCACAGACAATCACTTGATTTGAACATTTCACTGGGATACAAATAACCAACTATTGGATCTTTTCACATTTCACTGCATCTACACCACCCAAGTTAGTTGGAGCTCTGTATAACTTCATCCACTATGTAGCTTGTATAGGTTATACTTGTTCGCCATGTGCAACAAGTATATGCACTAGTTGCTAGCATCTAGCAACTAGTGCATGTCATCTAGTGTCATCTAGTGTTATGAAGGTTGATGATTCCATCCCAAGCTCCTTCCCTTGGGGTTTTCAACTAAAAGAGGGACATGTGAATAGCACTTTAATAGTGCTTAATGAAAGTGCTTTAATTAAGCACTTTTTATAGGTAAAAAGTGCTTAATTAAACCTTTACATTTTAATTAACCTCCTGTTAGGAGTGATAGTTGGTTATATTTTCCCATGCTTTCTCCTAAAAACACTGCCTGCTTCATCAGTGAGAATGATAATGTGGTTAAGCTATATTTGACAAGAGTTGAACGCCATTAAGTAGCAAAAACACACTGAAATTTGACCAAAGTTCAGTCAAGAGAACATCCAAAATGAGCCCATCCACAGGACAAGGTCAGTGGTTTGGATTATTTGCTATGAAAAAGTCCCGATCCTTAACTTAATATAAACATCTTAATATCAATATCAAATCTTTGTGATTCTTTTCTGAATCGTTAACATATTCGGTGGATTTTTGGTTGCTCTGTGATCAAACTGTTTCTTTTACATTATTTTTCTGTTTTTATCATGAATGATTCAGTCTATGTCTATGCAGTACTTACGGACGCAGGAGATGAGGTCATTGAACCTGTCCTTGGGAAACAAAGGGTTCTCCAAACCCCTGAAGTAGAGCTTCAACACTCCAGCCACAGAATTAATGTCATGGTTGCTTTCCTCGTCAATCAGCGGATCGTTACCTGCATGAGAGGCAGAAGAGAGAAATCCTCAAATACAAGTTTGCGTACTTATCACATGACAGTCGAGTTACCTTCCCGTTGACCTCTCACCTCTTTCAAATGAGTTCTTGATGTCATTGACCTCCACTTGTGATCCTGATACCCGGAATATGCCTTGATGCTGAAGACCTGTTGGGAACAGCAGAGGGATGGAGGTTGCACATAGTCACAGTCTAAGCCTAGCAGATCTGTCCCAAATGCTGAGAAACAAATGTTGACATAAGTTGTAGTATGAACACTTGCTAGTTTTTTATGGCGAAGTGGCAAAGACTGATTTATATGCTGATTTAACAAGATTAAGGACTAATCAATCCATAAATCTTGTAGTTCATATGCCTACTGACCACTGACCACATAGAAATTGTAGTTGATAACAGAGGGATGCTAGTAGCTAGCTTCAAAAGCTATTTATTAGCCATGTGACACCAATGCCTTGGAAGCAATGCCTAGTTGATAGTATTGGATTGCTAGGGACTAGAGTAACATTCTGCCAAAAATGGTGTTAGTTAGGATTGTAGTTCTTAATCTAGAAGTGGTAGCTGCCAATTTGGGCTACTAGGTGCTAGCCTAAGGATCTAATGATGAGTTATGTCAGTTGCATATTCAGTAGGCGGCCAAGAAGGCACTGCCGAATAAACAACACAATCACAATGTCTAGGAACTCTTGGGTTGGACTGTTTAGTGCATTTCATATGCAGACAAAAAGAGCTTTTATTCATGGTCTCTACCTGTTATTTTGCTATTGATTACTTAAAATGTAAAATATATCAGGATATGAATATTTGAGTACATTTTATTTTACATGCCACCAAAAGTACATTGTAGAACACACGATGTTGAGTATGAGGCTAAATTCAGTTTTATAGCATAATTATAAAACAATGATTATCAGCTGCAGCTTGGGAATGATTGAATTAAAATGAAATCACTGTTTTGTACTTGTTCAGCTGTCAGTGTCTGGCTGTGATGCAGTTTTGTTGTTTGCAGAATGAAGAGAGTGAAAGGATGCCAACACGAGAGTTTGACAGTTAAGATTTAGGCGGCTTTATGTGATCAACAAAAAAGGATTTAACTGCCTCCTGCAGCACCGTTCACAATGTCCCTCTTTTAGTTTATAAGTGTAAAACACCTCTGGACAGCCCACAAATACACGCAACAACATTTCTGAACCAAAATTATAGCTGATGGCAAGCAGGAAGAAGGACTTCAGTACATTAAATTCATACCTTCCAGTCGTTTTTTTTGCTGTAACTAGCAAACGCTTCATCCCTTTCTCTAATTTAGCCCTTCATCTGTCAGCATCAGCCACTACAGCATTTATTTCACATTGTTTAAAGCTGAAAAGTGACACTCACCATGTAGGTTGATGTAGCGGATGCAGCTCTCCACAAGCAAGGGTATGGCTTTGGTTGAATCCTACAAAAACGGAATTAGAGTGCAGAGTATTTTTAGTTTTGTTATATTTATAAGATTTTTGAAGATTTTTTTCATGTACATTAATGTATTATGTGTAGACAGGTTGTGGACATGCACCAATCAACAGACATGCAAAAACATTACATTTGTATGGTATATCCCTTGATTATGAGATTAATGGCTCACCATAGCAGAAAAGAGAATTGTGGTGTAAATTGCTTTATTATTGTAAAACTAACATGTTTATGTTTGAAATGTAGTTTTTGCTGTGTTACATTAATACCCTGATATTACTACTAATGTTTTATGATCGATATTGTGTGTGCAGCTTCAATGTCCTGCTATCTTTTAAGCCAACAATTGATCAAAAAGTATGCAATAAAAGTTCAAGGAGTTATCTTTTCTGCCCCGAGTAATGTTTGACATGGTGCAGGTGCAGGGACGGGTAATACTATGGGTAAATGAATCATAAAAATGAGTCATTATTGCTTCTTAAGCTTGCTGTTCTGAGGGCAACATTAATACACTTTCATTGCATTGTAGATGACAACCTTATTTATATTGCTAATATTTCTGCTGATTGGTTACACTCCTCTGGGCTTTCAAATCCAAATTGTAGCCTTTGACAAATTAGCAGATTGCGCTGCTGATATCTTGCACTGACTACTGTTGAGGAGAACATGAACCCCCCCACCTCCCCAAATCCTCAAAAGCCTGGATGAGGTCAAACTTTACCTGGTGCTTGCTGTGGGAGTTCTTCCGCCCACGGCTGAAACACGTACAAAAAGGAGAAAGAACGCAAAAGATTTTTAGAGAGCCAAAGCACAGCAAAGAGATACAACACTTATTATCAATGTGACAGGAAAGCACCTTACCTGGTAGTCAGCAGTTCAGCTTTGTATCCTGCAAGAGAAAAAGGGAGAAGATTTAAAAGTGAAGAAATGCTGATCAGAGTCTGTCTGACAAAGTACAAGACTAAAGAAGACTGAGAGAGACTCTTACCCTCTGCCAACGCTTTCTTTAATATATCGTGTTTAGCCTGAAGTTTGGAAATAAGATTACTTCCCTCCAGGTACTCGCGGAATTTCTGAATATAGGAAATCACATAAATGACAAACACAAAGGCTAAATTATACAAATAAAATAAAGTATGAGTATGCAGAATGCAGTGATTACAATACACACTGTACATTAGTGCAAGTAAAGCAGCTAAAAGCAGAATGAACTTCACATTGAATCACTACATCTAGTAAGCGTTTGTAGAGACACCACCTGAAGATAGATGAATCTGAAATTTACAAAATGTCATAAATGAATAAAAAAAAAGCAGGACAGCATTTTGTGGTGTTATAAAGGAAACTAAGTTAACAAAACACTAATATAGAAATCTAAATTATAACTGTATTCTGCAGCTGTAACAACTTATTTGAAATCTGATTTATCTGACTAAATGTAGTCTGTTTTGGATGTCATGCCACCGTTTACTCTATACTTATTTAATATTTGCTACTTTCAAAACCGACCTTCATCTAATATAAGTAACTTGGGGTGAAAAACCGTGTCAAATCAAAAAAAAAAAAAATCTCTGATCTGCTGGGCTTACAGAGAAGTAGAAGAGCTCGGTCTCCTGCTGGTTCGCCCGTCTCTTGGCCAGACTGGGTTTGTTCAAGTAGCCGTCCGACACGCTGGACTTCACCGACTCGGAAGATGGGCTGTGGGTGAAGCTCTGGGAGACGTCAAAGTCGTCCAGCACCGTCATGTCCTGCAAGGTGCTCAGAGTTGCACCCCAGGTCTTCTTCACCTGAAAGGTGGCAGAAAAGTGGAAAAGCATAGTAAGTATCCATGTTACATGATACTGATCCATGGCCACATGTTACTCTCAATATGAGGTCCAAAGAGATGTCAGTGAAGATAAGGGAGGCCATCATTTGGCTGAAAACCCAGAATAAACCTATCAGTGAAACTTTAGAAGCCACCAAATTAATGTACTGGTCAGCTCAGCATCACAAAAAATTCCTGAAAGACCACAGACGACAACTATAGTGCATCATGACAGAATGATTTTCATTGTTAATCAAAACAACTTCAGAACATTTAACAAAGTCAAAAAACACTTTTGAAGTGGAAGGCAGATCACTGTCAAACTCTACAATCAAAAGACACCTTCATGAATATAAATACAGAAGATTTATGATTTATGACAAGGTGCAAACCACTGGTTACACTCAAGGAAACATCTGAAAGAGCCCGCTCAATTCTGGAATAAAAGGAGAAACTGAACCAAGGTGAATATATATATCAGAAAAGTATGGAAAAGGGGAGAAACAGCTCGTGATCCAAAGCATACCACATCATCTGTCCGACGTGGTGGCGGCATCGTTATGGCATGAGCCTGTATGGCTACCAGTGGAACCAGACTACTAGTGATAGAAGCAGCAGGATGAAACGTGAAGTGTACAGAGCTGTACTCTTTCCTCAGCTTTGGCTAAATGCTGCAAAACTGACCAGACAGAGCTTCTCAGTGCAAATGGATAATGAACCAAAGAAAATGGCAAAAATAAAGAAATGCGATATTCTGCAGTAAAGGTCACGCAGAGCATCTCAAGGGAGCAAACACAGCATTTGGTGATGTCTGCTGGTCTACTGGACTCGAGTTTTTCTACCGATATTAAATGGAAGAACAACTTTGTAAGATCTGAACACATTACTCAGTCTCAGCACAGCTCCATGGATCAATGCATCTGAATTATTGTCATTTTTTTATGGGTGTGGCTTTGTTTTCAAAAATGCCTAAGGAGGTGCAGTGTTTACATTTGCTACATATGCAAAGAGTGTTTATATTTACAGCAAGAGTAATGAGTCTATGAGTGTTTTTAATTTGTGTTTGTGTGGGTTGTAAGCCGCTGAGATGTGCAGATGCAGCTCATTAATCCAGACTCCTTCAGCATTTTTATGCCCTTCGGGGTGAGTTAACAGCTGCCCTCTGTGCACAACAACAGCGAGGACACCGGCAGTCTGCAGCACCACACAGCTATCAGATGGTTCAACTTTATTTTTAGAGGCTACATATGCCACATTATCACCCCATTAAATCTGTATAAATTACCATAACTTTGTGCAAAGTTTTTAACTGTTAGAAAGTTATTAATAATCAATGAGGGGTTTTGGCCACTTTTACCAGAGTCTCTGTGTTGTTTTAATTTCTAAAGCTGGAGCTAAATATCTCAGATGGAAATTTGTGTCCACATTGATGATATTTTTTTAGCAGATCAAAGAAATCTGTTGTTGAACTTACTGGTAGGCACTTTCTTGATCAGCGCTTTAAGAAGGATTAGGGGAAAAAAATAAGAAAAAGAGGTAACTTCCTGTACATGAGATGAGACCATAAAAATAAACACAAAAATGTGAAGTCTTAGTCCAGATACCAATAAGTGCCCCAGGTATTATTGGGCAAATCTGCAGTTTTCTTTTAGCAACGAATGATGGTGTTGACTCAGTCTCAGGTCCACCTTATATGGGCCAAATTTCAGGTGAGTTATGTCATCTTAGCCAACATTAACACTTGCAGTAACACATATCAGGCACAGATCATGACTTTTGAGCCACCTTACAGCTCTAACTGCACCATAACGGTCAAAAATATTCCAGATTAAATTCTTCCATCTGGGATTAAACGTTAGATCAGCCTACTGAGGTTGCTTAGAAAACATGGCTTATAAACCATCTTAGTGTAGTCCTAGTTAGTAACTCAAAATAGAGTTAATGTCAAAATGGTTTTCCTGAGTTTTATGAGGTGTACTTGAGTGTCTGACCTCCTCATTTTCTATCTTCAGAGACGCCAGGCGGGTCTGAAGCTGTGTGAGGCGGAGGCTGAGCTCAGACTGGACCTGCGGCTGGGAGGTGATCTGGGCCACCTGATATGGAGCAAAAAAAGAAGACAATTGGAAAATGGCTGTTCAGAGGTCTAAATTCTCTGTGGTGAACATTTAAATGTAATAATATGTGTCAGACTCTTAGTTTGAAAGGACATAAAGAGGGGCAAACTGACTGTGTCGCCCATGTGGGCCTGGAAGCTGAAGTTCTGTGGGGGGCAGAAGGCAGTGGGGTAGAGATCAAGCAGACGCTGCCTGTCACGGGCAGGGTCCAGGCCCTCCACAGCCCCCTCCAGGACCTCCAGACCAGCCCTCCTGGAGGCTTCAAGGCTCAGTTCAGCTGACAGGTAGGTCCTCAGTGCCCGGCTCAAAGTGGAGTGGTACCCAAGGTCACAGCACTGAAACAAAGATGGAGATTTATTCCCGAGAGGGAAAAGACCACACGTATTTTGTAGAAATTGGTGAACATTTATGAGGAGAATAAGAGTTGCAAGGCAATTGAAGTACTAGAATAGCTTCAAGTGTAATAGATGTAACATTCGCTATGGGAAAAATCTAAAGGAATTTTATTCCTTTTACCAGAGGCCCTAAAAATAATCTCATAAAAGCTCTCTCCATACATTTTAAAATACATACAAATTCCTATTTAGGCTTACAAACCTAACAACCTTTTTAAATGATGAATATAAGGTTTGTGCCACAAGTACACTCTGTAATTTACTCACATCTATGATATCGGGCAGGTCGTGGATATAGTATTTGAACACCGAGGCGTTGGTGGCCTCCAGAGTCAGCAGATACTCATTTCTGGCTTTCACAGTCTTCAGTTTGTTCTCTGAGTACTTTGCCTTCCTCTAGTAAAGAAACAGACATAAAGAAGATTAAATGGTTGGTTTCTGGTTCTCGTGTACCGATTCCCCTCGTTTGTTCTGCAAATGCGATCAACAAGAAGCAAAAAATAGTTTTCATAATTAGTCCTTTCTGCTTTCAAGTCATGTTGAAATCAAAAAGAAGTGGAAAGTATTAGGATTAAATAAAGAAAGTATCTCATTCTAAAATATCTCATGCAGGAACAGGTTACCCATCTGGTTGCTTTGGATGACCCCTGAGAGGAAACACAGTCTCCTTTCTCTATAAAACTGTTACCTTCTCTCTCATTTTCTCCATCTTGCGGGCGGCGTTGCGTCTCTGGTGGCGCTCTTCTATCCGCAGGCCAAACACAGGCTCCACCCCTCCGCCAGTCCCTGACACGCCCTTCACGCGCCCCTCCTGCCGCTCCGCCTCCCGCAGCTTGGTTTCTGCGCTGATCGTCTCCGCGTGGTACATATGATATGTCTTCATCACCTAGGCAACAGCAGCCCATAATAGCCCAATCAAATAGGAAAACAGCAGTGCGCTGCAGCCGGGGTCGACTGTCTTTTTTTATCCCCCCAAGGTTAAAGCGCTGCTCTAATCTGATTTCTAGTGTTTGGACAAGGAGCTTTTAAGGCCAGCGCTCTGACCTGAAGAAAAACCTGATAATTGGCAGCCAACAGGAGGCAGATTTTTTACTTTAAAGCAGGCCAGAAGGATAACGTCAGACAAAAAGCAGAAGAAAAAATGAATGGATGAGAAATGTGAGGCAGAAAGGAAAATTTTTGCATTTATAAAGGAAGCTTTCTGAGCTGTGAAAAGAAGCCACTGACTTTGCTTTGACAGTTCCCTGTTACTACCATTAAAGGAACCTATTCTGCTCATTTCCAGAACCATATTTTAATTCTTGGACTCGAATAGCTCTGCAGGGCGGTGAATCAACTCTGAATCACTGCTCTGCAGCCCCTCATCCTCTGGAACTGCCGTATAGGCTTCTTTCCTCCTTTCAGCCAGCTTTCTCATGATTGGCTCCTCATTGTTAAAAAAACAGTTGGAACAGCAGGTGGGTGGGGCTTTCTGAGACAACCACATTAGGAATATCTGCTCTCTATGACACCACACAAATCCAAGAGTAGAAAAAACCTGGCTGAAACCTATTCTTTTGCTCACTGTGATTAATTGCACATGCACTGACCTCATTATTTGAAACTCTGGCCATGATTTAAATGAACATTTAAAAGACAGGAAAGCAAAAGCATAACAGGTCCTGTTTACCTGTTTAAAGCATTGAAAACAAAAAAGCTTTAGATAGAAAAACTGTAATGCCAGCTAATGTTTGAAAGGTAGCGTCTACTAATGTGTGAAAAACTGCAATGAATCATTTTTGATAACTGGAAATGAGGCTTTTGAAGTGGCCCACTCCTCTTTAAAGAATTGTTTTAATTCAGCCACATGGGAGGGTTCTCCAGCATATTCTGCGTGTTTAAAGTCATGCCGAAGTATCTCAGTCTGATTCCAGACTATGTCTAGGCCACTCCAAAACAGCTTTTTTTTTGCAACCAGAGGTGAACTTGCTACTGTCTTTCGGGTCGTCCAGCTGCAGGACCCAAGTGCTCTTGAGCTTCAGTGCACAAAATAATAGCCTCAGGATTTTGAGGCCGTGAGCGTAATTAATGGTTCTATCAGTCGTCCTGAAGCAGCAAAGCAACCCAGACCATCATACTACCACCATCGCCATGTTTGACTGTTGGTATGATGTTCTTTTGCTGTGTTAATTTTATGTCATCTAAAAATGTATGTGTGACAAATGTGGAAAAAAACCAAACCAATTCAATTATATTTGTATAGCGCAAAATCACAACAACAGTTGCCTTCAGTGCAACCAGGCTCAAAGAGGGGCAACCATCTGCTGTGACTGGTTGGGGGTGATGGCAAATGATTTGGAGTGACTAGGAAATCAGGAAGGGGGTAAATACTTTTTCACAGTGCTGTAGATGCAGAGGTGGGAGGGGCAGTTAGTGAGCCAACAAAAGACTCTCAGACACTTGCTGTTAGTGTATTTAATGTGTCATTTTTGTGCATGATTATTGTGCAACCCATTATTGAGGAATGACCCCAACACCAGCTACAACAGCTTTAAAAACCTGATTGAAATTTTACAAGAAACCTTCCTTGGTCTTGTTTTTTACTGCTTTATTACCTGATTAACTGTAGATGAATGAAATGTTTAGAAGTACATTATTTTCTTGTTGCATTTGTAGACCACATAAAAATGTGTTTAACACTATAACACAATAAAAAAACTTGTGTCTTAAAGCCTTGGAAGAATAACTTTTGTTCCACTTACGGTGTAAAGCTCATTCAGAAGCTTCATGAGGTCTTCCTGAAGCTGGAAGAGGATCTCCTTACTCTAAAGCACACAAATGATAAGAGAAACCTGTTACCAGCATATTCTCAAATAAAGGCATTCACAGTGGGTGAACAGATTCATGCACCATTTTAGAATTGTCTCTTCATACAATGACACTTACAGGAAACAATCCTCTAACAACTCACATCTTTTTGACCTGAATGATCACAACATTAACAAGCATAAGAAGGGCCCTGCCTACGTTTGAACCCGGGACCCTTTTGCTGTACTAAGTGCCAAGCCAGACGCATTATAGGTCGTTTGGATTTTTCTCTGTGTGAAAAGAAACCAAACCACAAGGAGAAAGCTCATCAACCGATTTGGAGCAGAGTAAACAAACTTAATGCATTTTAACTCCTACACCCAGAAAAAAACAAATCCTCCAGACTTTGAGGTGATAATTCTCCATTCATCCACTTCACACTCAAATACAAGCAGAGGTCACAACTGAGAGGTGATCCTGAGGCCACCAAAATGGAAAATTTTTAACAGAATCTATGTTTTATTTTATAAGTAGTTTCTCTGAACTCCTTTATAACTTTGCTAAATAAAGTACTGTATAAATTTATTATTATATTTTATAAATAGCCTAGTTTTGACTGCTGTAATTATTAATGCTTAAATCACTTAATTTTTAAGGTAAAACATTTAAAAATTCACTTTTCCTGTGATACAGCTACTTTTTATAGTCAGAGAACAGCTGCCCAATCACATTGTCATTTTATAAATTGTTAATATAAACTACGGATTATAGAAGTGGCTCTAAGCACAAGTACCTCAGTACTGTGCTCGAGTACAGCACTAAAGTACCATTAATGTATTTTTACAGTGCTGGAAACCATCCGTGTGTGCAGACCTCTGGGGTTGTTATTTTTTCATACGGCTTCTTTAAGTCGCAGAGTTGATTTTAATGAAAAGTAAAGTCAGTATTCCCCTGAGCTCTGCTGGAGTTTGGCAAATTAAACACATACACACACACTGGTGTACTTTTACCCGCCTCCAACTTTAGCTCGCCGTGTTCATTATTAATCTCGCTTCCGGCTCGTCTTTTATTCATGCTAACTAAAGTGCAGCTACTGCCAGCAGCTATAAACAGCAAGACCTCCATCACATCGCCGCGTCCTCTCAGAAACTCTCCTCTGAAGAGGAAGAGACAGACGGCTGAGTGGCCATGACAACACCGACAGCCCTGTGGCCATGGCGACAAGCTCAACTGATCTTTTCTCAGCGGGCGCTATGGGAACGGGATTCATCCATCCTGGGATTCCTCAGTCATTTAGCATAATGTAATATTAATGCTGCCACATAGCTCCTTCCCAAACTGCTCGGCTGTTTAATGCATGAGACAGAAATCCAGTCTGAGAGCAGGCAGCGGAGCGCGGCTTGTTTCATTTATGAATTCATTTGTTTGTGTGTGGTCAGATTCATTTATATATCTCCTGCTGTTCAGCCTGCCTGATGGATAACCACTGTTTCTGTGCAGGGGCACACACACAGTTGAGGCAGAGGCACTCAGATCCTTTGCTTAAAGCAGCTGCTAATCAATATTCTGATGGCAATAAAGTATGAGCTGACGTGATGAACTTAATGAGAATCAACAGCTGAGCTGAGTTTTAGCTTGTTTTTTTGCTCTCAGACTCTGAGTTTGCTGTTTTACTTCTATTTTTAATTCTGATAGTGTCTTAAAAACGTTCCTAAAGGCAACTAGAGTGCATCAGTTTGAAAGTTGCTTAAAATTTTGACTGAAAAGTCCTCTTTTTTTGGACAACGTTTGAGTGAGATGGAGACAGGTAGATAGGCAAGGAGATAGTGAAAGTACCGGGGTCAAACGTTCAAAGTAACTGACATTGCACAAGGCGGGTGAAGGAGAGAGTGCAGGCAGGGTGGAGTGGGTGGAGACAAGTGTCGACAGAGGGAAAAGCAGCGAGAATGAAAGGTTTACAAGATGGCAGTGAGACCTGCTGTGATGTTGGGTTTGAAGACGATGGACTGACAAAAAGACAGGAGGCTGAAGATGATGAAGACATTAAAATCTTCAATGGGAGTGAGAATGCAAAAATAAATGTGAAGATTTGAGTGGTTTCATCGGAATAATGTAACCACACAAGTCAGCACAACACTAACTTTTGTAGACTTTTCTGATTTGTTTTTGATACTAACTCAAAAAAACCCAACTGCTTATTGATCTAATGGTACTTCTTTAACTTTAGCTTAGAAGAATCCACTGTGGTGCTATTGTCACATACTGAATAAAAGTTGTGTAACAATAATGCTATGTCATAAAGACAGGAAATCGACTTTTCTGGTGCAGCAACAAACCTCATTCTGTCGTATGTAAAAAATATTCCTGCACTGATTTTCATTATTCTTAGATAAATAAGGATTTTAGGACATATCAACAGAAATATAATTATGAGACCAGGCTACATTAATTTAATTGACAAAGTAAACAAAATTAGTCTAAAGATGCTCCCGAGCAAATACATACAAAGCATTAAAAATAAAGACCTCTGTTCTTTTAGAAGTGGAGAAACATTTACTAACAGACTAACACATGAAGGATATTTTGTTTGCATAAATATCAAAGTATATAGTGATGATAATCTTGCTCACCCTCTTCAGCAGGCGGGCTGAGTCCTCGCTAATGTGTGTGAGGCGGGTGATGACGTTGTTCAGGTAGAGGTCACTGAGGGTGGCATGGTCCTTACTCTCCCTCCTCACCTGGAAAACAGAGATTGGTATGAAAGAATGTAATAGTAATGATAACAATAATAATTAATAACAACAGTAGCAATAATAATTTACTAATAATAATAATCCTTGGGGAATTATACAAGATTCTGAACTATTCTATTCAGTGCAAAACTGTAGGTAAAAAGACTGAAAAAGAATAAGTGTATTTAAAAATAAATAAATAAATGTGGTTTTAAAAATTATACAATGCATAAAAGCATTAAGGGCAGACACACATCTTTAGGACATGACTGGACTTAACGGAACGCCATTCCCTATAGAACAGCTATTGCACTCCTTTATTTACAGCAGAGTTCTGATGGTCCGCGGGGAAGAAGCTGTTTTTAGGTCCGGCTCTTTATGTATCTGTACTGTCTGGTCCGCCTGGAGGCAGGTTGAACAAGTGCAGTCCAGGGCGGGAAAGGTTTTGCATTATTTTCTTTGCCCTGCTGAGATACAGAGAGCTGGAGATGTCCTCTAGAAAGGGCAGCGGGCAGCTGATGCTTCTCTGGGTGGTGCTGATAAACCTCTGCTGTTACCACACTGTGATGCAGTACACTCTCAAAGTGGAGCGTTGGAAGGCCACCAACAAAGTTTCTCCCTCTGTGTAGTTCCTTCAGAGCATTCTCAGTAAACCTGGTCTCTGATGGGATTACTGCTGATTCTCCACGATGTTGGTTCCCATGAATTTGAGTAAACCCTCCTGACGTAGAAGAGGGCTAGCAACACCCAGATAGCTCTGTATGCTGACTCACCTCCACATATGAATCAAACTTTGTCGGAGTTTTCATCCTGTTAAAAAGGAGTTTTTCCTCCCCACTGTTTCCAAGTGCTTGCTCAAACAGGACTGCCTGATTGTTGAGGTTTCTCTCTATTATTTAAGTTCTTTACAATAGTCTCTTGAGGCAACTGTTGTTGTGATTTGGTGTTATAAAAATATAATTGAACTAAATTAAATATGTGTACAAGGCGTACAGGAGAGGACTCAGCACACAGCTCTGAGGAGAGCCAGTGCTAAGTGTGATGGTGGCCAGCATTCACCGTTTGTGGATGGTTGGTAAGGAAGTCTTTAATCCCAGTACAGATGGGGGCGAGGGGTCTAGGTCACATATTTTACCAACCAGTATATACGAGACGATTGTGGTGAAGGTGGAAGAGCATTCCAGGATAATTTCCTGGGTATTCAAAATGGCTCAATAAAATCTGGAGGGCTGTTTGGTGTATGAGCTCACTCGTGCAGGTCAAAGTTAAGAGGGAGGCAGTTTTTGATGTATTGAGATACAAGTCTCTCCAGACATTTCATGACTACTGATATAAGTGCTATTGGTCTGTACTCATTTAGACTGTTGATGGCTTGTCTCTCTGGGACAGGAATTGGGAACGTGTCAAGGAAAGATTGAAAGGATTGAATAAAACCTCTAATAGTTGGTGAGCACAAGCTTCAGCTACTTTGCTAAGTACAAGATCGAATGCAACAGCTTTTCTTACATTTAACAGCACATGCCTCATTGTATATTCATAGCTCATAGATTTCAAAAAGACTTTGAGGAGATTCACAAAACCATAAACTAACCTGATTTAACAGCAAATACCAACAGTTGACTGGTGAGAGCAGATTCTGGTCCTTTCTGGAAGAGGGAAAGTGAGAGATGCCTTAAACATAGCAAAAACTAATTTATACAACTTATATGTGGATTATTAAAACTGTGTGGAGAGGATCATTTAGATAAAAGATAAATGCATTTGAGTTCAAGCCCTTAATATCCACTGTTGGCCTTTTCTTTTCCCTTAAGTAGCTATCCTATCCTTCATTGACAGATAGTAAAGGTTTGAACAAACTCCCTGGTAAACACATATATTAGGTCAGTGGTTCCCAAACTTTTTTTGCTGGGCCCACCTTTGTTTTACAAGAAAAATGTTTGCGCCCCCCCACCACCCACACAAACACATCCTCCAACCACACACATCCATATTTTGTTTTCAAACTCCATTGCGGTTTATTTCACACCTCAAACATTTAGTAAACAATTAAGAAAATACAAGTAAAGTGCAATAAATTACAGGTAGTAATAAAAATAATCTCCAAACTCTTTTACGCTACGTCCACACTTAATCGGGTATTTTTGAAAACGCAGCTGTTTCGTCCACACGTAAACGGCGTTTCGAATCACCAAAAACTGAGATTTTTTTTAAAACGCCATTTTTTGCGTTTACGTGTGGACGAGGAATACAGAGTTCGTCACGCAACGTCAAAGGTATGTGCCTTTTTTCACGTCACGCTGTGCGCCACATTATTGTTTACACTACATGAATTTCTACAATGGCAGATAGAGACAAAATACTGTTAACCTGACTATCTGCAGGTTTTACACGCTTAAATATACACACACAGTTACTGTCCCTCCATTTACAAAGGCAGAGGCGTCACAGTGTAATTATTTTACATGTAGTTGTTTTTTTCCTGTGTAATAATATTCAACATTGCTATCAATACATTTCTCAAAAAATGCCTCTCTGTGCAAAATGGGTTCAAAAGCATAAACAACTTTGGGATACTGTTTGTCCGTGATTTGAACCGGGGGAACAAATCGTAGCAGGATCAGCCTGATATTATTTGCATCCCACTGTAACTTTACTGTATAAAGAGCTAACATCTCCAAAATGTCAGGAGTAGTTTGTTATTACAACAAGTGTTTGTGAACTAAAAATCAAGAATGTGGGATACTGTTTGTCTGTGATTTGAAGAGCCCAGCGCTGCTCCCGACGCAAGGGAAACCAATTCTGTCGCAGAGACCTACACACTTTGAGAACCTCTGTATTAGGTAATACTGAGAAATGCTTTAAGCTTTTAAATAAATAATGATTTACATTATTTACACCAATCTGTTTCTGATGTGAAATAAAAATTTATTTAAAAATTTAAGTGAAATAAAAGTTTTTAAAGATATTTTGTGCTTCATTTTATGTCATTTTCTATCAACATTCAGCCTGTATGTGAATGCAAAATTCAGAATCGTATTTTATTTTTATTTATATCATTACATCATTACTTTATTCACGACCTAAATGTATAACGTCCAAATACCCACGGCCGATGTATCTTATAGGATATATAACATTTTTTAAAGAACAGAGAGCAGTAACTAAAAAAAATACCAAGGCCCTTTTCTTTTTCTTTTTTAAATGGGGGCACGTGAGGACCAAAAATAAACAAATATCAAGAAAATAGGCAAAGAAAAGAAAAAATTATAAACCTATAACCAACAAATATTAAATATCTTAATATTGGAAAAGTTTTATTAAATTTGTTGTATTAAAATACATTTAAAGTAGCTCAAGTAAACATACTTATTAGGCTGAGTGGAACTTTTCAGAATCATGTATATTCAATTATTTTATCATTGTAGCCATTAATTATTTTACTTATTTATATATCACTGGGAGGTTTTATATATATTGAAGCAATTTATCTGCAAAATAATAACTTACTATGTGGTCAATCTTATTCTGGAGGGGCAAGAGCTTTAGCTACAATGCTAATAGAGGCTATCAAGCTTTTTAAAAAGCCTACTTAAAACACTTTTCTCCATAGTTTTAAATGTTTCTTATTGATGTGACATGCTATAAGGGATTATCAAAATGAATTAAAATGAAAATGAATAAACTTGACTAATATCTTTGGTTCAAAGAAACATGGGAAAGTAAGTAAGTAAATTAGCTTAAGCTTAGGCTAACAGCTAGCGATAACCAACTCCGTTTTAAAGCTCCAAAAGTCATAAAAAATGAATATTTATGGTAAAGTAAATCCCTGATATGTCCCCTTTCAGTAAATACATTTTTGTGTGTTTCAGCAACTGCAATTTAATCATATCTAATCTTTGTTTTTACTAAAAGATAAAAAAACATATCACTTTTAAATAAGAATCAATTTAATCTATTTAATACACAAATATGTGCCCCCCGAAACATGCAAACATGCATGCGTACTCAGGTCAGCAGGCCTACTTGTATTGCTGATGATCTTTCGTGCTGCGTGTTTTGGCCATGAACCTCTCGGCAAGCTTCTCCAGGTTTCTCGAATACTCTGTTTCGATTTCGGCCTTCTTCCTGAAGAAATCCTGGAGGTCCTGAAGCAGCTGGACCCGCATCTCTGTCTGCTGCTCCAGACAGCGCTGCTGCTCCACCAGCTGGGTCCGCACATCTGCACACGGATAATTTAAAAAAACAACAAAGATACTTAACAAATATTTGTTTTCGCAATTGTTTCTGTCCGCTGGTAAGTTAGACCTAGTTGTGTGGAAAATTCATAAATATATATTAATATTACATACACCTATACACACCAAAATGACGCTTGAGACTTGGCGACTCTTCCAGAGTTTTACAGATTAAAAAGAAATCTGTAGGACCACCTTCTTTTTCTCAAAATTAAAAACATATCAGGGTGATGCTGATGTGATGCAGTTGTTACATCATGTTGTTTCTGTTGACTGACTTTATATAAATAAAAATATAATAAATATAAATACATATGTGAGCAAAGGTCTGACTCTTCACATCCTTCACATTTAAAATAATCAGACATTCAAAGACCGGAACTGTTGATGCTGAGATAAAGCAGCATTTATTTTAAATAATAAACACATGCAGTGTCCAGGAATTAAGCTAAACTGAAAATAAGGGCTGCAGTGATTAACTGGAGATTGCCTGAACTCCAGAGCAGTGTCTGCAGAGACCTAGACGTGAGATCAAAGATTGCATCATCCTGCTCCAACCACATCCTCCATGTAGCATCACCTGCCTTAACCTGCTCTGCACACTGATTCAAGCCACTGGATGGGGCAGACTCAAACAAAGGAGTATCACACTGAAACCATCATATATTTTACATAAATTTATCTTGCACCATGTCACTCCTGATTCAGAGTTTAATATGCAGATTATATTCTGTACTTACTGTAGTAAATGCTTTAAAATGGTTTCAGTGATGGTAAATTTGATCACAGATTTGTCAGTCTACCAGCCACATATGTCACTGAACTAGAAGTGATATACTACTGAGCCCACTTTGACCTTGGGACAGATACAAGCAGTCTGAACACAACTTCAAAAGAGAAAATCGTGATCCCAGGAGGACATGAGCACACCAAGACGTGAACAGGTCAGATTTAAATAGACAGGCACTGGGTAGCAGCTGCTAATCAGTTAATTTGGTCAACAGAGAGGCAACCACTGAGAGACAACTCATTTTTTTTTATCCCTTTCATCCAAGAGAATGATTTAAAAGTGTACAATGCACTTGCCCTTTTGTTGTAAGCTCAGCCATGATAACCAGGCATCCCTGGCTTATTTCAGCTTGGATTTCCAGGACATTGCTTGTAGTTGTGGTTGTCCTCAATATCATTCAGCTGCCTCTGCAACAGTTCTTTCAGCACTGTCTACTGAACGCTCTCTTTAAAAGTGGGACTCACTGGAGAGGCAGCTCGTTATTGCTTTATTGTTTATTTGCCACAAAGTGGGCCTGTATTTGCAGAGGAACGCCTTTTATATGTTATTAATGTTATTAAGAGAACACAGATTTTTCCTGCAGTGAAAGAACAAAGTCTATCGCTTAGTGCACAAGTGTATTTAAAACAAATCGTTAAACTAATCGAGGCGACCGCTACAGTCAAGATAATGAGTTTAATTGATAGGTCTGGTTCTGGTTTAACATGCTAAACTGCAGTATTGATTAACTTTTAATTAACATTGCTTAATTTTCCTCTTCTTCCTCATCTTCACTCGCTTTGTCTGTTCTACCTCATGCAACTGCTGATGAAGATGATGACCATTTTTCCTCTGAGGAGTCACCTTGGACGACATCCTGTGACCGCATTAAAATCACTATACCTAAAAACCCACATTGCAAGCACACACAAACACAAACACAAACACACACACAAACACACACTTTGAGTCCTACAGCGTGGTAAAGCCTGGCTGCATGCTTCACTGCTCGTGCCATTTCAGAGCTCGATCAATCTGCAGCAGCAGGAAGAGCGAGCACAGAATACACAGTAACTCCACCTGTCTCTCTCACACACACAAAACACACACACCAATCCCAGGGCTCTCTATCCACTCCAATACCTGTTGTCTTGGCAACCACACACTGTGTGTGAACCATGTGATGAGGAAGGTGAAGACAAGAGCTTGCATCTGCCGCATCGACACACACACACACACACACACACACACACACACACACACACACACACAGGGGTGGAGAGTTTTATAGACTGACCAGTTTTCTGTGGAAATCCATAAAAACATGTGTGGCAAGCAGTGTGTGTGTGTGTGTGTGAGTGTGTGTATTGAATCTGGCATTGTTTGATGTTGTTTGCTTACTAATTTAAAATGGCTGCCATCTCACGCTGCTCTCACACATTGTGTTGAGCCGCAACAATTTCATATGAATGAATGTCTGCTCCACTGCTCCGAAGCTGCTTCACATCTTACCCCGCCCGGGCAGGGGGGAGAACACTCTGTTCTGATTGGCCCGACGGATCAGCGGTTTAATTACTTCTTGAAGTTGGTGTCGATGCCACGTTCACTATGTATCCTTTAAACGCTAATTATGAGCAGCCGAGTGGAGAAGAAAGGTCTCCAATGTGCTATTCCGGGTCTAAGACATCGGAAGTGTGGCGACGGGGAAACAAGCTGCCACTGAAAACCATAAATGGTTTCATAATAATAACAACATATTAGATTCTGGTCTGTTATGTGGATTCATGTCTGGCTGCAGAAGGGGGCCACAATTTCCTGCTTCCAGATGATTTTATCCAGCACTGGATTTCAGAATTTCACTTTCATGGAGGTTTTTTCAAATGGAATTCCAGGATTTCTGGGCAATGAGGGGAGACCCAGGAAGTGTTGGAGGGATTACACATCTATCCTGGACTGGAAACAGGAAGAAGCAGATGTGGATTATGCTGAAGAGAATATTTTAGGAAGCCTGCTGCCATTGTAACTTTGGATATGTGGAAGATCATATGATGCTAAGACTCATATCAGATTATCTATGCTAATCTTTGGTTCCTGGTTCAAAAATAATGTCTATTTTGTTCCATCATGTCACGTTTCTTCACAAGTGGCAATTCTAAACACGGGCCAGATTTCACTAGCTGGGACCACATTCTCATTTTAGGTTTGACAGCATTTCTAGTAGGTGATGGCAGATGGCTTGAATAGAGACTGAGGTTTGAGGGAGGCCTCAGAGGGGACTGGCAGTGTCTCCCAGGCCAGACAGATCCCCAGAGAGGGCATCCCCTAGAACAGGGGTGTCCAGCTCCAGTCCTCGAGAGCTACTGTCCAGCAGCTTTTAAATGCATCTTTGTTCCGACACACCTGAATCAAATGAATGGCTTGTTACCAGGCCTTGTTGCCAAACTTGATGGCATGCTGAAGAGGTGATCCAATCATTTGACTCGGCTGTGTTGACAGTAGTTCTCGAGGACTGGAGTTGGACACCCCTGCACTAGAAGCAGTAATGCTTGTATGTTACAAAGGTTGAAGACTGTTCCAAAAAATATGACTGGCAGGCAGGTTTGCAATGATAAGCAACCCGTGACCTTGATGGGGTGGTCAGGGATTCCATTGAGTGGCGCATGTGCTGGAAAAATTTGGAAGGAATTGCAGGAGAAGAGAGCAGAAGAAATTCTGGACGATGACAGACATTGATAGAGGAATAGCGATGCGACTCAACTCTTAACAGAAACTCTGCTGCTGGGCGCATGCTGGGATTTTTGATGCTCCAGGTAATGACCCAACGGCTTGTGAAGAAGTGTGTTTGTCTTGAAGTAGTTGTCCTGAATGACTGTGTCCAGGAGAGAGGATTTAAGTGATGCTAGTGAAAGCATTTGAGAAGTGAAGGTATGCCTTGAGGAAAAATGCGCACTGTGGAGTCCGGATCTCCTAGAAAAGAGGCGCAGCTTTTATTTGTGTGAGAAAGCAAGAAAATAGGGAGCAACGGCAGAGAAACTGACAATGCAGTGCCAAGAAAAGTTTGCTGCTGTTTACTGGAAAGGAGGGATAGTGGAGCAACAAACTGGCAACCCGGTGCCAGTTTGCAAATGATGGACAGATGGCAGAGAAAGAGAAAGTTTGCCCCTCTCTCTTTTAGGACATGTTGTAACTGGGCTACTGTCCAGCCTGAAACCTTAATAGAAGGATATTTTCGAGTTTGTCCTCTTTCAATTGAGTTTCGAGTTTGAGATTTGAATCTGCCAAAGGAAGCGACTGAGATACTTGGGTCGAGGCTTAGAAAAACCTCTTGGCTTCAGGGACCAAATTTTCTTTTCACAGACAGCATGAGAGGGATATTCTTTCATTCTTTTAAATGGATTTCCAGTTAAATGAAACCTTTGAAAATATACAACTATGCGGAGAAAAAAAGGGCAGTGTTAGTAGTTATTGTTTATTATGCTATAATAAACAATAACAACCAGTTTGAAATTTACCATTTTTGAAGCCTCAAACTTCATCATCCTTTTGAAAGCAGATGTGACAAACAAGGAGAAACCCAGCGACACTGCACGTTCACACAGCAGCAACTTGTTAATCATACGCCTGCCCCACCATATGATTAACAAGTCACTACCATATGAGTCACACCGTATGAGTCATACACCGCTTTACTCCATAAATGGGACCACACTTTACAAAAGGAGCATCATTTTGTGTTCAGTAAGACTTGAAACTAGACAGCGCCAGTGTGTTTGATTTTTAAAGGATAGGACTTTTTATTTAGAGGTAAATGTAAGCTGATGCAGTAATTCATTTATAACTGTTTTGTGCAGTCGTACATTGAAATTAGAACATACGACCATACAACCACATTTCTATCCACTGATTCATAGTAGTAATTATTAATGCAACGACTGAAATATATAATTAGAAAAAAGGGGTTTTGTGAGTTTCAAGTGGTATATATAGCCTTTTGAAATCAGATGATTCTTAGTGACAGTTTTATAAATACAAAGCCAGATTTGATTTAAGAGCTCACAAACAGAGGGACCTTCACAATGTGATAATAAAATATTAAAATAATGTTATCCAACATCCAACTTTGAAAATTTTAAATACTGCAATATTCAATTTATCCAACAATATTAAACTTTCATTATTTACCAGTTCGGGTACAGTACAAAGTAGGAAATGTTTATAACATAAATAATATAGATATAAATATAATATCAATAATAAAAATCAAAACTTTTCTGTTATTTTTAAATGTTATCTTTAGTTATATACACTCACATATGTTATCACCATGCACACACTTTCTCGCTACACTCCAACACCAAACACTGAAACATGATGCAGTAATTTTCTTTATTTCATGAATAAAACAAACTGTAGGAGGCTCTTTCTTTGCTCTTCTTGGAAATCCCTTTCACACTTTTCACTGGGATTTCTGATGCCACATCAAAGAGTGCAAATGCTAACTCTGCCTCCAAAATGATGTGAGACTGCGTCTTTACACAAACGTGCATCAAAGGCAGTGATACGATCTTTTGTTGAGTTAAAGTCCTCCTTGGATTAAAACTTAACTGCGATCAAATTTAAATAATACAAATATTAAACAATATAAAGACACATTCAAGATGAACTATCAATTATTTTTATTTCTGTTGTACCTTTTGTTGAGTCTGAAAGTCAAAATCAGAAACAGTCCTGCTAATTTAACTACACTTCGAACCTGGAATTTTATTGCTCATTTAAATAATAATTTTTAAACATATACATAATTTTATATGTTCATATTTCTCTAAATCCCACATTCCCCCCTGCAGTCCATCTCAAGCTTTTTACATGAAATTTATTCATGGTCACCTGATTTGCTAGAGGCGCGGCCAAATTTGATAAATTCAGTTTTGATCAACACGTATACAGAAGCCCTCTGCTGCACAGCTGAGGCACCTGCAGAATATTTCAAGATTATGTCAAAGTGACTCGATCAGTTAAGAATTAATTAAAACAAGAGGAGCTAAGGTGTTCAATTTTAGCTGTGCACAACCTTTAGCAGCTAGCATCTTCGCATAGTCTTCTATGTTACACTTCTGCTCTCCTGCTTTGCTTGTTTTCTACTCCAGTCACCTGCCTGCAGTCATATGACGTCCTGCTGTGACGAGCAACTTCAATGCCACTCAGTCTCAAGGAAGAAGACCTTACAATGTAGAACATGGCAACTTTCCACATTTTCAATTCCAAACTCTCCTTTTGCTTTATACATCTATTAACAGAGTTCTTCTACTGCAAACGAACATTGAGGCAATTTACAGTAAATTCCAGGATTCCAACCCTGCAATCATATCCATGTAAGATTTATTTTCTAATCGATAACTGTACTTGTTTTTGTGAAAAATGTCTGATATGTGTTTGAAATGGCGGCAGAGCACATTGTCTGCTAATCAGAAGGTTGCTGGTTTGATTCCTGTTAGATAGACCGCATGCATAGAAAAAAGTGCTTGTATGAATGTGTGTGAATGAGCTTCAAGTGCTCACGCAGAGTATAAGAGCCACTTACAAACAGAATTTTTTTTAAAGTATCTAAATTCAACATTGGTTTTGTAAGTAATGAATATTGTTAACTAATCTGTTACACTACTTATTATATTCCTTTCACAGTACTCTGTAATGTGACCTGAAATGCACTGTCACATAATCACCAGTTAAGAATATTAAACTAAAGCTACAGTCCCACACACTGACGTAAATCTGGATCCGAATGAGGACACACAGGATCTTTCGTTTCTTTGAACACAAAGCAAAGCTGAAAACTAGCCCAAAGACACTTCAAAGCGATCGCCACAGAGATTCTACCGTCGAAACAGAGACCGGTACAAATGGAGGCTGCAGGCCTGACTGCTCATCACTGCCTCTGTTATGCTTATTTTATGGTCCTGTGGTTGTTTCAGTCTGGGGAGGTTTTTGCCAACAGAGATAAGTTCCCAAACACGCTCTGTGCCAGTCCTCCAGAATCCCAACTGCAAATTGCTCAACATGGATGAATGTAGAGTTGTTGGCAAGTGGGCAAGAAAAAGGAAAGGAGCGACAGTGGAGTTCACCAGGAATGTGAGACGCAGGAAATAAACACCAAAAATAAAAAAATACAGCATGGAAATTTCAAACAGTGGCTAAAGAGGACGTTTTGTTTTTAACATGCTCTCTGTATGTTATAACTTCGCTATTCTCCACAGCTGGCTTACAGACCAACAACAGCTGTAGCAAGAGTGGCCCACAGACCAGTCGCAGGCTCGCAGCACATAGTTCATATACTGCCTCCATCAACAACAGATCTCTCTGCAGGTAGACCGGCAGCCCTTAACTGCCAACACTAAAGCATAATTTAGCTGTTACCTATTGAAGATCAGGCTCTGGCTGCAGGACTGGGGTCCGCATGCAATCCTTACATCACTCGTGCTTTCAAAGTGACCCCCCCCCCTCCTTTTTTTCTTTTTTCAGCATAAGTAACAGCATAATTGTAACTGTAATGTGATTACTGAATTTAGAACAGTACCGTTACACTACCATGTTACTGTAAATGTAATATGACTACAGTAACGCATTACCTTGTAGTGCATTACACCCAACACTGTTAATCAGTGAGCAAAAAAAGTGTGGCTATTATTTTGGCGATATTGCAAAAAAAAAAAAAATAAAAATCAACAAATCCAGATTTGTTCCAAAATTAATCAACATAAGACCAACTACATTAACCCTTTGCATTAAACCACATCAGTTAAGAACAACTTCTTTTAATATGTAGCAGTAACAGGAAGTGGGCCCCTTTTACGCTTGTGTGGAACAGTACTGATCAGTACTGTGAGGCAGTGAGGCTGCAAAAACAGCCGGACAATGGTAGGAAATTTTGGAAAAAAAATGACGGACGTTTCTGAAAAACTGCAGAGAACAATTTAAGGTAATAATAATTTTTTAAAAAGCCAGACAACCCTAAAGAAAAATCTTTAAAACCAGCCAATACCAAAGAAAAAGGTTGCTTGAAGAGAGTATGATAATTAGAAACATTCCCATCTCAGGTTATATCAGGCAACACTGAGTCTATTCAACAATGCAACACAAAGTTGTTTTACAAGCAAAGATTAAAAAGGAGGGTACAATCTGGTTTATTCTAAAGAGAAGAACACAAAGCCTTACTTTGTCTAATATGACAGGAAACTAAGTGTTGTTTGGATTATTTGCATTTTTGACTATAATCAGTAGATCTAAAAACCAAACACTTCACGATGAATTAACAAAAATGTCCTAAAGAAGATGTCTGTTTTTCTGTCTGTTTGCTTTCTAGGAATACAAAAATATGAGGCTTGCTTTTGCAGAAGAGGAGGAGGATTCAAACAGATCCACCGAGGAGGTGAGATTATATAAATGAAACTTCTTGGCTGGGATCACAGTCAACTGAGAGTGATAGAGGATATCCGCCGTGCGTACCTTTTGATCTCTGAAATGCCTCTTCTTAGAAACCTCCTCGCGTGTCCTCGTAGCACCCCGACGACTAGACTCACCCTCTTTGATCAGACGAGCTACAGTCAGCGCAGAATAACGTAGCAAAACACTGACAAAGGGGAAAGCATGCAGGAGTTACCTAGAGTGTAAAGAATATGTCTTGTTAAATCTGCAGACTGATTTAATCTGAAAGCTCCCTGGAGCTCGTTTTATTCCGTTTGCACCGGGGATGGCGTGCTCGGGTCATGCACAGTCAGAGGTCAGAGCACAAAACCACAAAATAAGAATGAAGTGAATGCATAATTATTGATACATCCATTTTCTTTGTTCAAAGCGACCTTTATTAGAGTAAAAGTCAATTTAAATGCTTCTTAATCGCATGAAAACCTTTACGTTTGTGCATCTACACACCATCAGCGTCATCCTAAATTTAGATTACCTGCGTCTCTGTTATGGAGTCCTGGATAAAGTTAAGTGAGATTAATTTTTAATCACCTTTGTTGCTCTGCGTTTGTGAGATTAGAGCATGGGCGAGATCCCAAACAGCTGAGAATTGAAAAACAAATAAAGTAGAAAAAGACAGGTTTATGCACAAAAACCTGCCTTTTTAGTTAGTTTATTTAAAATTGGGACTTTGTGTCAAAGAACAGACCTGCATTGACCCACAAGGCTGTCTTTGTCAACAAACAGAACAGAATACAACATATTTTATTAAAAATTCAAGTTTATGTTTGAACACTGAAAAAAATCTAAATCTACCAGTCGTCACAGTTTTATATCGAACAAAATAAAAAAGGACTGCATGTGCCTGCAAACGGTCATGTACAATAAACAATAATAATAATTTTAAAAATAAATCAGCCAAGTGAAATGACTAATTTTAGAAAAAGGGGCTTTAAAAGATCTTCATATTTAAAACTGGGCCACAGTAGTCTGAAGGTTGGGAATGGCTTACGTACGTTAAAACGATCTCCAGGGGCTTTATTCAGAGTAACAGCCCTTCTCGGTTGGTCTCCTTTCTCATCCAGAAGAGTGTGTTCAGCTTTGGCAAACTGGGTGTTTAACTCACTAGGTTCAAAATGGAGAAAGAAGCTAACAAGTAAATCGAATAAACCCTACTCTGAAAGCTTTGGAGAAGTGATGTGAAAGTAAATTGGCGCATGTGTCTTGACTTAATTTTCTGGTTTCTCTCTACCAGCTTCTCAAACACTGAAGATTTGTTTTGTAACACAATAAAATGTGAACTATTTTGCTCTCTGAGAATTTGCAATGCGATTTCACCATTCTATACATTTTAGAGACCAAATTACTCCTCTTTCTGTTTCCAGTTGGCTGACTTCCTCTTTCTTGTGTACTTCCTTAAAATGGCCAAAGACGTTTTTCAGATGGTTGATGAGGATTTATGAATTATTCTTCAAGAATTATTAATCATGGCAACTTTTATCTATCTTGACCCTTTCTTTGTTAATTTCTATGGAGAAACATTTTCTGTGCAAAAGTTGCATTCGCATGAGCTTTCATTATGTGCTTCTAAAATCGGAGGCACTCAGACTCGTTTCATGCATCTGTGCAGTAATGGCGACCTGGCAGTGAGAAGATCAGGCCAGCTTTAACAGGCGCACTGAAACCCTGAAATGGCCTTTAGGGAACTATTTGATTGATCATCATTCTGCAGCATGATAATGAGCCTCACCATCCAGCTAGTCATAAAGAACTGAACTACCTTCAGCTACAAAGAGTCCTACTACAGATTTTTCAGGCACTCGTGAGCCATTTTCACACATGAACTCTGGAAAATGGCTGGACAATCTGGTCAATAAAGCCCAATGTTGTACACAACACAGGACAGAGCCCACTTCATGCTGGTTCTCAATACTGGAAATGCTGAGCAGTTTCATTCCAGGCTGTTTTCCAGTCAAATACCTGCTCTATTCTTATTTTACTGCAACTGGACATCACAAGGACTTTGTGCAAGAGAGCTGGGAGGTCAAAAATGGTTTAATGTTCAAACGGACTGTTTAAGAACAGCTTTGGAGTAAGACTGGAATGGCACAAACAGACTAAATGCTGAGTGTTGTGAGTTCTTCATGTGAAAGATCCAGACACTAACAGTAAGAAATGAAAAAGAGCTAGAAAGAGAAGTAGTACCATCGACATTCTTCTGCACTTTTATACTGTTGTGGTGAAATCTGGGAACCCATTGATTCAGTCTGGTTACTGAGCATCTTGGACTAATAGCCAGTGTTTCGGGACTTCCAGGGCATAAAGATCGCGATCCAAAACACAAAGGTGTAAGCTCTACAAGTAGAAATTTTATTCTTTTGGAACATCAAGCATGGACATCGCCTGTCTGGACCTAAATTTCCTGCCTGTTAATAGTTCAACTCTGAATGCAGAAAAATATTTTCAAAAGGGTTAAATCCTCATTTGATAGTTGGCAATGCTTTTGATATCTTTTGTCACCACATGGACAGCTTACCTGCATGCACTGAAATCTCGCTCAAGCAAATCAAGACAAACAGCTACAAATACGAAATTTCATGTATCATCTAGAAATTCTGCATATTTTTCCGATTATAGAGAGTAAGTGTAGTTCAAAGAGGGTAGGAGGAGGCAGGAGGAGGTTTACGACACCATCTGACCATGTGATGTGCAGTATCAGTGAGATTGAGCCACTTTCATGTCACACTTAAAGGAACTGCTCGGCCATGAAAACCCATGCAATGAAGCTCCCGGCACACGTTTGTTTTGTTTTTTTGCTGATGTTAATGTTAGAGAAGGTTTAAAACTGTGTAGTTATGGAATCAGCACAACTCCGCTCTGTAACGTTACCTGGTCTAACATTGGCTGAGCTGCTGTGGTTCCAAAAAACTTTCGCATTGCAATAACACCACTTATGGTTGATCGTGGCAAACTTATTTCTATACCACTCTTGCCTTTTACCAACATGGCCTGAACTAAACAACACAGAAGCACTGGAGATGCTTTGGCCCAAGGTGTACCCTACCTCTTGTCTTATTACAGATTGGAGAGGATCTGGTCTTTAAGGACCCTGAACTGAATAAGAGGTTAAGAAAAATGGATGGTTCCTGTCCCTGGAGCTATTTGTACTAAAACTGCTATCTGGGTGGGGATCTCTAACCAACATATTGTCCCTATAAAGTAAACAACATGCTGCTAAAGCTGACATTTTAATACATTCATATCAGCAGTTTTGTATTCCAGACTTAGCTCTGTAGATACAGGAAAGTGGATGGTGCCAGAGTATTTACTGAAAGGTTTAAGATCTTTGCACAGATCAAAGAAATCTAATTCTTTAACAATATGCTGAACAGTTTTCTGCCTCTGCTACCATCTCTTCTATCGCACACTGCCCTGAAAATGCAGAGACAAAACTGCTGCAAGCCCTCTGTGCTGACCTGCCGAGCACCTTGAAAAGTGACTTTGTGCCATTATCCTTCAAACCATCCTCACGTTTGCCGTCCTATAAATACAGCATGTGTGAGCATGATGTCAGAAGAACAGGAAGCTCACGCCGTGGTTGTTACCACGACAACCAGGTTCAAGGACACAGGGGCAGAGTAGTGCTTGATCATCATCAAGAAATTCACACACACACACACACACACACACACACACAGATGAACGTACGTGCACGCTGATCGGGGCCTCTCATTTGGCCCTTCTGAGCATTTAAAGTGAAGAGTCACTTCCTTCCCTCTTCTGTAATTATTCACCTGTCTGCCTGTCTGTATGTTGGTGTGTCTGTCCTGCAGGTATGCAGATGTGAACTTACTAATCAGCTGCGTGCAGGCGCAGGCAAAAACCCCCCCCCAAACTTGCAGCCGTTGCAGCAGGAAACACTTTATATCTGCCTCTCCTCTCCTCCTGCAGAGCTCCTTTTTTCCCTTTCCCCCTCCTTTTTCTCATTAAAACGTTCCTCATCTCGCTCGTTCAGCCAGAGGAAGCGTGACACGCTGGAGATGAGGTGACGGCGTGAGCGTGCTCAGTGCAGTTCCAAATATGTATTGTCAGCACTGTGCATAATCTCCACCACTACCTTTACATCAGGCTCAACTCACCTCAGTGAGTAGACCCCACCTCCCCAGTGGCAGCAGCCACCTCCTGTGTATACATTACACACCACCTCCTGCATCCACCAATCAGGAGGCAGAGCAGGGAGGCAGACTTGGAAAGCACATAGTTACAATGGTGGATCTATACGTTTGGGTCTCGGCAGGAGGCGACAGGGGCGCCGAGATAGTCGGCCATCCGGAGAAGGAGGAGCAGCAGGGGGCTTTATCCGAGCGGTCATTATGATGCAGGGCATCCCCGAGCGCGTTCTGGCAAGGCGCCAAGGCGAGGGCACACAAACACAAGCAACCACAAACAACACACACAGTCACACACACACACACACACTCCACTCTTGGGGGCTGTAATGGCCACTCTCCATTAAATGTAATCACTCAAAGTCTGTGTCGATTCATTGGAAAAGGTATGAAACACACACACAGACACAGAGGGCAGAGGCAGGATTCTTGAATGAAGGTGCTTGGATTTTGAACATTTCCAAAGATTCGGCATGTGATTGAGGTGAGAAAGCATGAGCGGCTCCTTTTGAAGCGTGGGCGTAGGTGACAAGTGAAGATGGCAGCCTGAGTGTGAGGAGCCATGTGGAGCTGCACAAAAATGAGATGCTGCTGGCATTTTGCAGGCGTTTGAATGAGGCTGTTAAAAGGTCAGACATTTGGAGGTAAAGAGGAACACACACACAAACACACAGATGTAGACACAGGTGGATTTTGGCTGATCTCCCATCATCCACCCTGCTTCATGAAATGAAAATGAAGCAGCTTGTAAAGAGCTTTTCATAAAAGGTCATTTGACTCGCCCGCCCCATCGGAGCAGGGATGGAAGGAGGAAGAGGAGGAGAGGGGGTTGTCCCACAATCATAGCAACCACTATTTAAGAGTTTTTCCCAATCATCATCATCATCACCTGAGCGTGTCCCCGGGGTATCAGGTGCACACACACACTGCTGCAGTCACAGTCTCAGAGGAATACAAATACCAGACAGCCACTTGCCTCAGATCTGAGCGTAAAACCACACACACACACACACACACACACACACACACACACACAGTGGGTGAAAAAGATCAAGAGGATCTGCAGAATACATACACCCCTCTTCTTCCTCCTCCTCCTCCTCTCCCCCTCAGGCGCCATGCAGCACTCAGGATGAACCCAGAAATCCTGACGTCTCACGGTGAGGTGTCAGCTCCCCTACAAACACACCCTGCACGGGACTCAATGCATGAGCGGTGAACGTGCTGGCACACAGGTGTGTGTGTGTGAGAGAGTTTAACGTGAGCATGCAAAGGTGAGAGAAAAAAGGGTGGGTGTGACTGGGAGATTTAGGTGCAGATGCGCGTGGAGATGTTCACACATGACGAGAAATCAGCTTACCTTTCACATGGCTCTCGTATTCAGCAAGGATTTCTTTGTCCTTCTTGCTTTTGTTTGAGTTTGACATGTCGCCACAGCGCAGGTGACTGACCGGCAGGTAGACAGGAAGAAGAAGAAGAAAAAAACACACACAAGAAGAACAAGAAGAAAATTATTTCCCTCCGCGTGCACCGCCCGAGGCTTCACCCGCAAACATGCTCGGATCCATCCAGTGCCGCAACAACACAGCCAGCAGTGGCCCCGCACCTCTCCACGCTGAGGAGCAGCAGGAGGAGGAGGAGGAGGAGGAGGGGGGGGGGGAATCACGCACACTCAGAGAGAAATTACCCACTCGTGACCGCAGACGCCGCCGCGAGGACGAACAACCAGCTGATTAAACCTGGAAAAAAAGAAGAAAAAAAAAAAAAAGAAGAAGCCCGACTTCACCGCGTGCAATCACACTCGCGCGTGCACACGCATGCACCGGTCTGCAGGGAGGGAGGAGCGGGAACACGCCCACTAGGTAGACGTGCGCTGGACCACACACGCATACACGCGCGCGCGCGCACAGAGGGTCGAGTGTCCCTGTTTAAATGTTATCCTCACCCCGCCGTGACCGGCACGCGCAGACGCAACAGCCCTGCGCGCGTGCAGATAATTCCAATAAGGGGGGAAATAAATAAATGAAATGCCGGTGAGGAAATGGGTGTGTCCGCGCGGAAGGCGGAACCGGAGGCATGATTGACAGCTTCGGCGGCCAGAGAGAGAGAGAGTGTGTCCAGGAAATTAAAGCATCTGTTAAAGAAAATTACATTCAATTTTTCATGTTTTATTTTTCCAATTCAGTAGTGCTAAATCACAACAGCAGTTTCCTCTGGGTGGTTAATATTGTAAGATTAAACCCCCACAAAAATACAGAAAAAACCTCAACAATCAGATCAGCGAGCACATGGCCACAGAGGGAAGGAAAAACTCCCTTTTAACAGGAAGAAACCTCCAGCAAAACCAGGCTCAGGGAGGGGCAGGCATGTGCCGTGACCTCTTGGGGGTGTTTAATCTTTCTATTTAAATTGATATAACAACAACAACAACAATAATAATAAGCTTGTAGCACTCTGTAAACTGCAGAGAGCTTCACCAGCAGGATAAACAAACACTGGAAGACAGTTAACTGTGGACAAAGTAACAGAAAAACACAGAAAAAGCAGTTTGAAGGAAGTCAAAACTCAAATAAAATCAGGAGGATCTTTAGCTTCCGACTGGGCCCCTGGAACAGACAAGAGACCTCTGCGGTCTGTACAGGTGCATCTGGCACTGAGAGGTCTTTGTTGTATACTGATAGAGAAACCTGTCTAAAACACTACGTATCTAGGTTGTGTTCAGTCTGCAGTCACCGTCAAAACAATTTCTAAGATGACAAATACATGAATGTATGATTCTTTGCAGCAGATCCACAGAGGAAGTAGCCAACGGGCTATATTTTCTGTTTTTACACATAAGTAAAAAAAATGACTTCACACTCTTTCTGCTGCATTTGGACTGTATGCATGGAGCAGCGTGATATCAGCTCAGACAGAAGCCGCACAGCCTTTTAAAACTGAGTTTATGGTTATTTGACGCCACCTGCTGGCTGTATTTGATAATGAGCTGCACCAACAGAAAGCGACGGTAAAAATAATTCTTGCAAGAATCAGCCAGTTGTCCTTTCCTTTTGACTTGAGAGAGAAATCCACATAAACGTTGATTAAAAACGCAAGAATATACACTCTATACAATGTACAGGTACACTAGAATAACAAATCAGGTTTGGTGTGGATTGACGTGGCCTTTTCACATCTGTTTTCTTATTCATTTTATTTAATGTTCATCATGTTGATGTGCATGATGGATTTACTAATATTTAATTTTCTATTATTTAACACAACAAATAGCTTAAATAAATCAAAAGAGCTCAATTAAACACAATAAAAAATCACAAAATAAAACTGCACCATAAGGAAAAATTTACAAAAGCGAAAGAAACAAAATTAAATAGAAAATGCTACAAAGTTGAATACAGTACAATAAAGTGGCCCTTTTTCATGTTTTGCTGTTTTTATACTTGTTTAAATAGCACTAGGTGGCAGCAGAGTGTCTCAGATCTGCTCTCTAACAGCTCCACAGTCGAACAAGGAACAAGAAGTCAGACCAGCACAGTCCTGAGGTTCAGACTGGACCAACATCTGGCACAATAACAGCTGTAATCGAGCCGGTCTGACAGCCTCAGATACACCAGCCCCCAGCAGCAGAGATTGCGACACATAACACAGTTAACTAAACTTTTTCTTTCTAGGTTCAGCTCTAACAGCACTGTTTTCACAAAACTGATATAAACCTCCAAATGAAAACAAAATTTAAGTGAAAACAGAAATATTTCAGAACTGTGGGGTTTTTTGACCAAATGGAGACACAGGACGATCCACAACATAAAACAAAACAAGAAACAAAGAGTTTTTCCAAGTATTGTTTTGTTCTTACATCTTCTACGTCTCCTAATCACTAAAAGCCATTTAAAGGTTGTTTGTGAACATTTTAAATTTCTGTGGTAGTTATGCCTCATTTATTGTTCCTTTTGTGGCTTTTTTTTTACACCTCTGTGGTTGATTGACATGTGGTTTTTTTTTTGTAGTTTTGCATCTTTTTGCTATTGTTTCACATTACTCTTGTTATTTTGTGTGTTTCTTTTGTTTTCTTTCATCTTCACGTTTTATGCTATTCAATTCAATTCAGGTTTATTTAGCCCCAAATCCCAGCATGAGTCACCTCAAGATGCTTACAAAGGTAGGGTAAAAAGCTTAAATTAGTGGAGAAAACCACAACAATCAGATGACAGTGCAAGCACTTTGTGATGATGAGAAAGAAAAACTCCTTAAAAGGAAGAAACCCCTGACATAACCAGGCTCAGAATGGGCCAGCCATCCACCGTGAACAGTTAGGGGTGAGGGGAAAGAGAAGAAAATAAAGGGAGACAGAACAAAACACAGACGAAGGGAGAGAAAAGTCAGGAAGGTAAAAAGTGAATGAACTAGTTTTTCATCATCACTCTAAGACAGAATGTTTCTAATTTTAGAGATATTGTGCAAATGGAAGACAGCAGTCTGACATATTTGTTTAATATGCACATTGAAGAACATCCTGGTCAGAAACGACTCCAAGATTCCCCACAGTGTTAGTGGAGGCCAAGGTAATGCCATCCAGAATAAGAATCTGATTAGATAGCATATTTCTTAGATTTTTAGGACAGAGTACAATAATCTCAGTTAGGAAGTAGAAAATTAGAGGTTATCCAGGTCTTTATGTCATTAAGACATTCCTGCAGTTTAACTAATTGGTGTGTGTTATCTGGCTTCATGGATAAACAAAGTTGGGTGTCATCAGCATAGCAGTGAAAATGTATGCTATGCCTTCTAATGATGCTGCCTAGGGGAAGCATGTATAATGTAAACAGAATTGGTCCTAACACTGAACCCTGTGGAACTCCATAATTAACCTTAGTGTGTGAAGAGGACTCTCCATTGGCATGCACAGATTGGAGTCTATTAGATAGATATGATACAAACCACTGCAGCGCAGTACCTGTAATACCTATAGCATGTTCTAATCGATCTAATAGAATATTATGGTCAATGGTATCAAACGCTGTACTAAGGTCTAGCAGGGCAAGCACAGAGATGAGTCCACTGTCAGAGGCCATAAGAAGATCATTTGTAACCTTCACTAAAGCTGTTTCTGTGCTGTGATGAGCTCTGAAACCTGACTGAAACTCTTCAAAGAAGTCTCTCCTCTGCAGGTGATCTATTAGCTGTTTGACAACTACTCTTTCGAGGATTTTTTAGATGAATATATTGTTGTATGTCTTCTCTTTGATTTTGTGTCTTTTGTTTTTTGGTAGTTTTCCATCTATTTGCTGTGACATTCCATCATTATTACTAGTTTAACATCTTTTTGCCATTGTTTTGCATAACTTTTTTTGTCTGTTTGTGATTGTTTTGTGCCCTTTCTAGTTGATGCTGTTGTGCATCTTTTTGCATGAGAAAAAAAACACACACCACACATGGGGGGGACTTGATAATGCCCCTGAGAATATACCCTCCTTGAATTATTGCTTTAATGATTCTAAACTGTTTCCTCGTTTTGTTTGATTCCTGCTTTAAATAACCCAGTTGATTGTATCAGCTGCCTCACTGTGGCACCAACATATGCATCGCATGCTCTTTGCATCCATTAAGAGCAGGGACCTAATGGTTGTGTTTGCTGTATAGCTTCCTGTTGCTCAGGCTTATCTGTGTTGGGCAGAAAAACACCAGTCAGGGTCTGCAGACCTGAAATAGATGCTCAGGGTCTCTAAATGTTTATGCAACAAGGACACAAGGACACAGAGTGTTAACCAAACTTTCTCCCTTCTTTTCTCACCTTGAGACTCAACAAAAAATTGCACTCACTCAAAGACCTCACTGCCTTTGGTTTCATTTGAAATGTATTATTAAGCTGATTGTGGAGCAATAAAGGTTATTGAAACGCCTGCCTCACTTTGGTCACCCTAAAAGATTCTTGCGGAAAAGACATGCTTGAGATTTCATCAAATCTCAAGACCTTAACCTTCAATGTCAGCTTGACTCAGAGTCTCTGTGGCTGAGCACAGAAACTCCACTTAGAGAGGTCGAGATGTGTCTGTGACTGTTACCGGGTCCCTGGGTAAATGGTTCGGCACTTATATAACGCTTTGCTACGCTAACAACCAATCACACACACACACACACACACACACACACACACACACACACACACACACACACACACACACACACACACACACACACTTCTATACCTACATGCCTCGTCTAACTTTCGTGCACACACTCAAACTTTGGTTCTGATTGGTAGACTTCCTGATCCACAGCTGCCCCTTGCTGCTTAAAATGTATATGTCATCATACTGGTTCATAAATTGTCCTTCATTGTGAAAATCAAGAAATATGTGTGTGTGTGTGTGTGTGTGTGTGTGTGTGTGTGTATGTGTGTGTGTGTGTGTGTGTGTGTTAATAAATTGAGTAAATAGAGCTCATTTTTATGCAGGTGAGATGGCTGCTCATTTCCTTTTTCACAAAGCCACTGATGTTTTATGTGACCTGCCACTGTAAGCTGCTTAACTCCTGCACACACAATTCACTGACTTGGTCCACTCATTGTTCTTTCTCTTATATATCAGCTTTTAAAGTATTTTGTTGTGAGATAAACTCCCTGACACCACTTCCCTCTGGTGTTCTGCAGTCAGTGCAGAAAACAAGATAAAAATCTGAACCTTTCTTCTTCTTTTTTGTTTTTTACCATGAATACTCCCACCTACACACAAGCCCTAACGTGAGCTGTGCAAAGAGGAAAATGAACAATTAATTTCAGAACAGAAGCAAGGACACCAAAGACGACAGAGAGAGCTAGAGTTACTGAGAAACTGAGTCGCCCTCGGCCATCAAGTACACCACACTCCCACCAGTCGCTTTAGAAAAGCTTTCCAGCCACAATTATCCTGTTTCTGCAGTGAGAGCGCTGAACTATAATCCTTTACTTTAGATTATTCGTGAAGAAAAATCATTAAAAAATTTGGTAAAAGCAAGACTAGAAAATTATCTAAAGAATATAAATTAGGATAATACAGAATTTGTTTATTATGTTTAGAGGCCAGACAAAGGCCAAGTCTTTTTTCTCAGCCAAGTTCAGGTTGTAATTGTTGCTTTTTAAACAAATTGCTGACCAGAAGGAAACAGAGAAAGAGAATCTTAATGGGCTTAAATGAACTTTAAAGCTGCTGGATGTTATTTACAAGCTGCTTCCTGTCAAGACGCCCTCACCATCTCTACTTCTACAAGTCTCAGCATTATGTTCATGTCTTCAGGTTACTAAGTAACTTTTTTCTCAGCATGTATCCAATCTTTTACTGTCCTGTGCTGCCCCCCTGGCAGGCGGGGGTTGAAGAAGGGGGTACAGGAAGGGAATTATACTCCTCAGCCTCTATGAGCAGCCTCTCGA
The DNA here is from genome assembly GCF_056152115.1 of Neolamprologus brichardi. Lineage (NCBI taxonomy): Eukaryota > Metazoa > Chordata > Actinopteri > Cichliformes > Cichlidae > Neolamprologus > Neolamprologus brichardi. The sequence goes on along the minus strand of NC_142120.1, from coordinate 19,765,156 downwards.
GGATATTCAAGGGTGTTTGGGTCTTTGCCCAACTAGTCTACACATTCTTTGTGGACAGTCATTCCTTGGGGTGCCATATGGGCGGGTACTCTGGGAATATGGGGTATTTGGCCTGTTGTCAGAGTGCCATGAAAAAATATTTGCTTCCTGATTTCTTAGTTTTATGCATATTTGTCAAGCTTACATAAATTATAGTGTCTGACAAAGATAGTCTGAATAAATATAAAATGCATTTTTAAAATTATGATTTACTGTATTTGGAGGAAATAAGTTATCCAAACCTCCCTTGTCCTCTTCAGATCGTCATCATTGACATGAAGTTTCTGTACCTCAGGGTCTTATTCAGGGAGAGGGTCTGACAGATGGATCAGAGGGATGGTGAAGCTGTGATGACTGCTGTGCTAAGTAAGGTTGTGACTCACCTCCTGGTCAGCTCGTCTTTTAAAACTTAAATTTCTTCTTTCATGCAGGAATAAAAATCAGATTTTCATTCTTCTGTGGTTTGAATTTTCTGTGCGTTCTTCATTTTGTCCATTATCAGAGACAGTTTACAGCTAAGGTGGATAAATACACACACACACACACACACACACACACACACACACACACACACACACACACACACACACACACACACACACACACACACACACACACACACACACACACACGTGCTCGGTCCAAACCCCCTGGTACTGATTAAGACTTTAATGTCCACTTTGGAGAAGCTGCAGGGATTTCTGTGACAGATCAGAATAAATTCCTTTAACTCCTTCACTCGCGCGCCCAGATTACCTGATCTGACATGATCCGGGTTTTATTACAGTATAATTGTCCCTGACCTAAGTCGTCTCACTGATGTCCAACCTTCACTACACAGTTACGAGGACACTATGGACTGACTGACCTGCTTCCTATATTACATGCAAACATGAAAACTCCGGGATACCTGGATTACCCTGGATAATTTCACAGTGACTGGAGGAAAAACAATATATAAATTAACATGAGGGCAGTTATTTCCCTCACACACAGCAGAAATAACTTATTTTCAATCTTACTCACAGTTTCTGCAATTCTCCTCAAGTGTATCCAATATAAATCTGGATTTTGCTGTGTTCCCCACACAAACAAGCCTAAGTGATCACTCCAGCTCTGCTCAAACAAACATAGCAGAAAGGATTCATCTGGCGGCGAGAGCATCTCGAGCCAGACAAACACACACAAACACAAGCAGTCGATGTGAAGATGTGGGTGGCATCTACAATTAGTCATTTATCATCAGGACACAAGGCTGAAGAAAAACAACATAAAGCTTGCGTGCTCACTGTGTCACGGCCTGCAGAAAATTGCGAAAATCTGAATGAAGAAAGAGTTTCAGTGGAATGAGCTGAGACAGAGGGGTCAGTTTTCTACACTTATCTGGGGCTGAGTCACGGGGGCAGCAGCCTAAGCAGAGAAGCTCAGACCTCCCTGTCCTGAGCTACCTCCTCCACCTCATCCAAGAGAACATCGATGCCTGCCAGGCCAGCTGAGAGATGTTATCTCTCCTGGGTCTGCTCTATGGTCTAATCCTAGTAGGATGTGCACAGAATTCTTCACCTGGTAGTCATACTAATCAGATGTCTGAACCACCTCAGCTTGTTTTCGAAGTAGAGGAGCAGCCATTCAGGAGGATGTCGGCCTGTGTCTACAACTTCATTCCTTCAGTTCCTACCTGGAGCTCACGATGACACCGATCCTGCTGGGCCTGCTGGTACTGGAATCCCACAGGCTAACCAAGTCCAATAGGACTCCTTAAACCTCACTGCTCCCTTCATCTTCACTTATCCTTTGAAATAAACAGTAAAACATTCACCAGAAAAAAACATACAAGCTCATGTAATTGTGATGCTTGAACTGTGATCACATGAAGGAGGGCATGTGGCAAGTTAGTTAGATTTTTGCTTTGCAGCAATGTCATCAGTTCTCTAAATGCTTCGGTGCTTCCTTTATAACAGTCTTTAACAGAGGAGACACTAAAGCATCCTTTATGAAAGGAGAGTAGATAATGACGTCACAACAATTAACGTGAAAGACCACTACACTCATCGTGTGAGCGGTAATGAAAAGCCACAACCTGCTGATGTGTTCTGAACTTTAAACCTGTTGCTGAACGTCACAGTGCTGTAATCAAATCGCCCTCTTATGAACACAGATATATACTGTATATGTATGTATGTATGTAAAGCTCCACAAATAAACACTGCAAGCTATATGAAACCAATCAAAGTGAATTTAACGTTGGCCCTAACTGAGTTTACATTGTCTGTGAAGGTTCTCAGTCATCCAGGTCATCGTAGTCAAAGGAGCTTGCAAAGAAAAGCGTCTGGACTTATTTAAGTTGCTTGAAGATGTTTGAAGACGTCTTCAAGCAACTTAAAGAAGTCCAGACAGTTTTCTTTGCAAGCTCCTTTGACTGAGTTTACATTGGTTTATTAGTTTGGGATTATTATCAGTATTATTTAATTTGACCACACTCACGGAAAGCTTTAATAAAGGAAAACATAAGTGGACAGGATACGCAAGTCATCTCCGTGTGGTGAGCATTTTTGTTTAACTTTATAAGTCACTGCCCCGTAAGTTATATTTTTGATATTTATGCTTTTGTGTGTGTTGTGTAGGGTTAGAGTCAGAAAACAAAGTTTCTTTTTGTTGTTCCCCTTCAATGTGAACAATATCTGATTATTAAACAGTCTATGCAAGTGCAGTCGACTTCTCTATGTAAGAAGTCTCCTTCACACGTTTACCTCATGACATAAAGTCAACAAAGACAATACAGTTTATGAGGCAAAAACAGCGTTTGGACGATTCTAATGCATTTGAAAGTGAATATTAGGTATGACCAACTTTATTCTGAGGAAGATTTCTGTAATTTCTTTAAATAGTCTTCAGTAATAGTTCTCCAGGGGTTTTAAAGGACATTCAAAGCTTTTCTTTGGGTGTTTGCTACCTTCTGTTTTGTTCTCTGTTGAGGTCTGGGCTCTGGGGAGGCCAGTCCATGACTGATAGTGTTGTTCTATCCAGGTCTGCTTTTACTGCATCAGCAGTGTGTTTGGGATCTTTGCCATGCTGAAAAATATACTGTCGCCAAACAGATGCCAGTTGGATGCAGATCTTTTTTTTTTTTTTTGACTGACACTTCTTTTTGTCCAGTTTCCTCAAAATTTTAAGGGTACACTGCACATCATATGCAAAGTTTTTAGCTTTAAGCTCTTTGTCCTTGTTCCAGAAAAAATATATAATTATATTATATTATATATAAAGATAGCACAGTCTGTCAGTCTGTGCTATCTTTCATTTTTCATAGATTCAGCTAAAGAAATGGGAACGAATGATGGGTGGTTGTGACACAGTCGTATGTTATGTGAATTATTCCTCTGAATGGTCAGGTACAAGGACTGGACTGAAGTGAGTGACAAAGCAGCCGCTGTCAAAACAAGAACTTTGAAAGACCTTCAGAAAGCCCAGAGAGCTACTGCTTAAGACCACTTTAAGAAGAAAGTTTGGCTCTGTTAGAAACACAATATAAAGAAATCGGGGATGGCTCAAGACTTTTGCACAGTACCATAAATATTCACAAAGAAAAAGAAAAATGATTGGAGTCCAGAGCGAAGGACAACAAGGACACAATCAATGAACTTGTCAACATGAAAGTCAACTGCATGGGGACTTTTCTTTCCAGCAAAATCCAGAAGTTCACTGACAAAAGACAACAACAGAATTCCTGAACTCCAGCCGGACATCTGTCTAAATACATTTATTCAAAATTTCAGAAACAAAATATCTGAAAGTGGCTGAATGGATGGATTGCCATTAGAGTGGTGTTTGGAAGTCCTGATCACATTTTTCTGCTGATCTTAATCCAAGTGTTCAGTTCAGTGTTTATTGCTGTTTGCCCCTGCGTTCACATCGCAGCTGCAAAACAAACTGAGGCTGTCTGAATCAGAACATATGCTCTGGATTGTAGTGAGTGCAGGAGGGGGAAACTTAAGAGTGAGTGAAATTTCAAAATAAGAGCAGAAGCAGAGGAAGTAGTCTGTTGGTAAATTATGTGGGTATGCTGTTGGGTCTGGAAGCAAATAATAAGAAGCAAGATGATGACAGACATTTACAGAGGTGTTTTCTTCAGATGAGAAACATTTATGCCCATGAGACTGAATTTCCTGGTGGCTTTGTTTTCACAGCAGAGTGAAGGTGTTAATGATGCTGTACGATTGAGCAGCTGCTTAAAATTACACCAGGATGACTTCAAACTGACCTGTTAACACTTCAGTTAACAGGTTTTATTCCCCGTTCACACCAGATTACACCCCCCCCCCCCCCCCCCAAAACTAGTTAATTAAAAAGGATTCATTCAATAAAATCAAAACAGTCTGCAGTTTGTGAAACACTCACAGCCTCTGACCGTTTTATTCACCATTTCTATCAGTGTATAATAAAAGGAATACCATCCAGTTTTAAAGGATAAATAAGTCCACATTCAGAAGCAAATTTTTTATTCTTAATTTTAAAATTAAGAATAATAATAATAAGACTGGCTTCAAATCAGGACACTTCTGATTTTAGGACACACTTCACGACACTTATTCTTACTGAAAATAAAACAAGAGAAGCCTTTAATGGCTAAAGTAAAAATTAAAATAATAAAATCCAACAACAAAAATGTAAAAAAAAACAAAACAAAAAAACTGCAGAATCAGACAAAGGCAGAGAGGATTAAAGACATGACCAGAGTGGAACAGAGGAGGGCAAGGCACAGCAGGAAACAGCCAGGAAGGAGCAGATTATCACAAAAGGAGGGAAAAGACAGGAAGTAAAACTGGTATTAGATGGAACAGAAACTTAACCATCACAATTAAAACGGAAAAAGAAACAAAAAACATGTAACATAAAGCATAAAGGGGAAACCTGAACAATAAGTCAGGAAGAAAACAGAAGGAGCACACACAGAGTAGACTATAGTAATAACTTTTTATTGAATTCAACAAACTGATCACATGATTATGCAGTGAAAATATTTTATGACAGTACGCATTTTGCAGATTACGTAGATGACAGATTATTCCAGCCATAGACTGCAATGGTGATTAATTAGTGTACTTTGTAACAACCTCCTTATGATTGTGCTGGTCACAAGCAGATGACTACAATTGTCCAGAGTTTGCATAGGAGACGCCAGCTTGTCTGCAAACTACAAGCTGAATGGTGGTGAAACTTAACTTGAAAAATGCACCTTCAAAGTAAAATATGCACTTTAGTGCTTTGGCCGACATGTTTCAAAACTTTTACTTTGAAAGCTGTTTCAGGTTTTCACACTTTCACTCTGAGGCTACGTCCACACGTACCCGGGTATTTTTGAAAACGGAGATTTTCCATTTTCGTTTTAAAAAATAATCCCGTCCACACGTAAACGCGAAAAAATGAAGGAAAACTCTGCTAGGAACCTGCCAAAGCAACAGGTGGTGATATATTCCTAACCGTATAGAAATGTTGGCCAATCAGAAGTCTAGAAACCTCGGTGGGAGATAGTAAACAAAGATGGCGCATAGAAGCAGAACTGAGTCCTATGTGTGGAGGGACAATAACTGTGTGTGTATATGTGAGCATTTAAACACTGCAGAGAGTACAATTAACAGTAACAGTATTTTGTCTACGTCCCCCATTGTAAAAATTCATTTCACCGAAACAATAACGTGGCGCACAGTGTGACGTCAAAAAAAGGCGCACACATTTGACGCTGTGTTTTCTCAGTTTTTCTTGTCCACACGTAAAGGCAAAAACTGAGTTTTCAAAAATATCCACCCTGGCCGGAGTTTTTAAAAATCTCCTTTTTCAGTGAAGCCGTTTACGTGTGGACGAAAGGTGCGAACGCATAGAAAAATCTCAGTTTTCAAAAATACCCTGGTACGTGTGGACGTCCACACTAATGCGTTTTCGTTTGAAAACGCATTGTTTTCTCTCCATTTTGGCCTCCCGTCCACACTGATACAGCGTTTTCCCCAAGGAAAATTGCAGCGTTTTGAAAACGCTCTCAAAAACGAATATATTTCAAAATGGAGCTGTCCTGTCGCAGTGTGGACACTCGAAAATGCAGACTTTCTAAAACGATGACGCATTTTAGTCATGTGATTCAGTCATGTGACCAATAAAACAAAGATAGCGGAGGGCATTATACAGCAGTTGTTTTGATTGCTCTCAATTTTGACAGCCCTAAAAACATTAATATCAGTTTGTACATGCTCCAGATAGCTTTTCTTCAAATTCTTTAACTCTCACTTGCTTTTGCGCATTTCAATGTGGACGCACAACTCTGTGAAAACGACTGAAAACGCTAGCGTGGACGTGGAGCGTTTTCAGACGAAAACGCCATTTTCAAATCTATCCGGGCTAGTGTGGACGTAGCCTAAGAGAGAAGCCGGTGAGTGTTTGCAGACATGTCAGCATCTTTTATGCAAGGTAGAGATGACTGAGGCAGTCTTCTAGTGACCAGCGCAATCACATGCAGGTTTCCGGTGCAGCAGCATATACCTTCTTGTGACCAGTGGCACTTAGCGACCGCAAGTCAAGTCAAGTCAAGTTTATTTATAAAGCACATTTAAAAACAACCAAGGCTGACCAAAGTGCTGTACAATAAAATACAAATATAAAATACAATAAAACACAAGTACATAAAACACCTCACTGATAAAAACAATAAATTAAAACAGTAAGTTAAACCTTGCTAAAAGCCAATGAGAAGAGGTGAGTTTTAAGAGCAGTTTTAAAAGTTCCTAGGCTTGTGGAGAATCTGATGTGAGGAGGTAAACTGTTCCACAGTCTGGGTGCAGCCACAGCAAAAGCCCTCTCTCCCCTAGTCTTTAATCTGTACCTGGGAACATCTAAAAGCATCAGGTCTGCTGACCTCAAAGATCTCCTGGGGCGGTAAATGCTAAGAAGCTCTGCCAGGTAAGGAGGTGCAGTACCGTTAAGAACCTTAAAAACCAGCAGTAAAATTTTAAAATCAATCCTAAAAGCAACTGGGAGCCAGTGGAGAGAGCAGAGGACCGGAGTGATGTGGTCTCTCTTTTTGGAACCGGTCAGCATGCGAGCAGCAGCGTTCTGCACCAGTTGGAGGCGATGCAGACAGGAACGATCTAAACCAGCATAAAGGGAGTTACAGTAGTCCAGCCGTGATGTAATAAAAGCATGGACCACCCTTTCTAGATCGTTCCTGCACAGGTAGGACTTGACTTTAGCTAAAATTCGTAGATGATAAAAAGATCCCTTGACTACGGAGCTGATTTGTTTATCAAATTTAAAAGCACTGTCAAAAGTAACACCGAGGCTCTTAATGGAGGAAGTACATTTGGAAGTTAGGGGTCCCATAAAATCAAAGGAAAGGTTGGGGTCTTTAGGAAGCCCAAACACAATGACTTCAGTTTTACTTTCATTTAGATGTAGGAAGTTAAGAGTCATCCAAGTCTTAATGTCAGACAGACAGGAGAATAACGGCTGCAAAGAGTCCTTACAGTCTAACCTCAGAGGGAGGTAGATCTGAATGTCATCAGCAAAGGTGTGGAAGGACACATTATGTTTGCGCAGCACATCGCCCAGAGGGAGCAAATACAGAGTAAACAGCAGGGGGCCTAGAATGGACCCCTGAGGTACACCACAAGTTAAAGGAGCTCTGGGAGATGACAGTTCACCGAGGTGAACAGAAAAACTCCTGTTATCCAGGTAGGACTGGAAAAACTTTAAGACAGTACCTTTCAAACCGACACAGTGTTCTAGGCGGGATAACAGTATGTTGTGATCAACAGTATCAAAGGCTGCTGTCAGGTCTAAGGTTACTAGGACAGCAGCACAACCAGAGTCTACAGTTAAAAGCAGATCATTAAAAACTCTCAGTAAGGCGGTTTCAGTGCTGTGACGAGCTCTAAAACCAGACTGGAACTTCTCATAGAGACTGTTGTTGTCTAAAAATGACTGGAGCTGCCTGAGGACAACTCGCTCCAGTACTTTGGACAGAAAGGGCAGATTGGAGATGGGCCTATAGTTAGAGAGTATAGATGGGTCCAGGTTAAGCTTTTTGAGGAGAGGTTGAACAACGGTATGCTTAAAAAGTGTTGGGAAACAACCAGAGCTGAGACAGGCATTGATCAGGACCAGAAGGACAGGTCCAACTGAGTCCAGGACCTGCTTCAGAAGACGAGAGGGGATAGCGTCAGTGGAACAGTTGGTAGACTTGACCTTGCAGACTGTTTCATGCAGCTGAGAAAGACAGATTAGCTCAAACTGGTTAAAGGCAGATTGGCACGAGGGAGAAACACAGGGATTGAAAGGTGGAGGTGGAATGACAGACTGCAGGGAGGAAATCTTGTTAACAAAAAAATATAAAAAGTCATTGCAGAGGGTGGCAGAAGGTGTGAGGCAAGTGGACGTATGAGGATCAACAATGGAGTTTAAAACACGAAACAGAGTCTGAGGTTTATGGATATTACTGCTGACCAGGTTAGATATGTAGGAGGACTTAGCCTCTTTAGCAGCTTTCTGATAAATTAAAAGAGAGTCTCTCAGGATATTGAAGGAGATTTGCAGCTTGTCCTTTTTCCACTTTCTCTCAGCACACCTGCAGGAGCGCCTGAGAGCACGAACAGAGTCTGTAATCCAGGGTTCAGTGTGAGCTTTGGGACGGAGTGATTTTAGGGGAGCGATGGAGTCCAGAATAGAAGTGCATGTTGAGTTAAAAAGAGCAGTTAAATCTTCTGCACACAGGGAGTCAATCCAGTCCACCGTGGAGAGCTCAGAGTTGTTGAAAGCAGCAGAGAACTGGGATGGTACATGGGTATTGATGATCCGGTGGCGGCGTGAAGGAGCTTTAACTGCAGCAACAGAACATTGTGCAGTGGCAGAAAACAGAACAGGAAGGTGATCAGAGATACACGCACTCTCACAGATTTCAGAGACGTGGATACTCAGACCGTGAGACATGACGAGGTCCAGTGTGTGACCTTTCTCATGTGTGGAGCCAGACACACACTGAGTCAGGTTAAAAGAGTCCAGCAGTGATACAAAGTCTCTAACCAGAGGTTTAGATGGACAACACACATGGATATTCAGATCGCCAACAATAAGAAAATGATCAAAATCTACTGAAAGTCCTGATAAGAATTCCCCAAACTCACTGATAAAATCCTTGTTGAATTTGGGAGGACGGTACACTACTGCACACAGTAATGGAGTAGATGAGTTCAGCTTAAAAAGCTGCAGTTCAAAGCTGGAAAAAGAGAAAGATGAAATCTGATGACAGTCATAAACTGATTTAAAAACACAGGCAAGGCCTCCACCTTTACCAGAAGACCTGGGAGAGTTGAAAAAACAACAGCCTGGAGGAAGAAGCTCAGAGAAAGCCACAGTCTCACCAGCATGTAGCCAGGTCTCAGTCAGGAACATAAAATCCAGTTCATGAGAAGAAAAGAAATCCTTGAGCAGAAACGTCTTATTGGAGAGGGATCGAATGTTGATCAAAGTTGATCAAGTAACCATTTGGCAACTAGTTGGGCAATAGACATTTTACCTTAGCGACCAGTATTTCTCAGATGCTATGGACATGTGACCGTACAGTGTCACATGTCCAAAAACCTGAATAATGATGACATCAGACATGTTAAGTTCACCACGTAACAACAAAACAAAACTTACTTAATGAAACAGAAAAATGCAGTAATGCTGGTTTTTGTTTAGAGACTAAGTTGCACATCAAAAGTCAAACTTTCTGAGTTGTCAAATGGTGAACATGCAAAGTAGATTACTACTTTTATTTCCTCTTACTCTAAGGCACATGTGTCAAACTCAAAGCCCGTGGGCCATATCTAGCCCGGTGTACATTTATATCCTGCCCGCGAGATCATGTTATATAGATTTATTATTATTGTTATGCATGGCCCGGCGATATGAGGCGCTAACAACACACAAACAACAGATCCCATAATGCAGCGCTGCAGTCTCCTTGCTAAACGCTACACAGCAAATCCAGCATGTCCAAATTAACACTGTCAGATTTGATTTCAACACTTTTAAAGTGTCTATATGGGTCCACACCAGAGAGTGTTAATTTAACTCTTTTTGGAGAGTTGGTATGTTAACTCTGATTTAGTGTTAAACACCAAATCTCTCTGGAGTTGATAATTTAACACTTGGTGTTAAGAGTTTATATATTAACTCTCAAAGAGTATTTTAGTTTAACTACGTAAGAGTTAACTTCTAATTAATTCTAAAAAGCGGGAATTTTACTGTTCTGAACTTCTAGAAATTTCTTTTGGAAATAAACATTTACTAAAAAGACGCAATGGTTTTTGAAAAACATTTATTCTGAACTGTGCACCACAATTTCAAAACATTTTCTGAAAGATGTAACAGTGTACATGTTCTCACTTTCATTAGAATTTCGTTTATCAAAAGGTCTGACATAGGTGAGTTGGTAAATGCAAATAACAGCATTCTCATCGCTTATTTCAATAAATACAAAATACAATATGCATGTCCTTCATTCATCACTTTGTGGAACTTCAACGAACTTCTGCTCTCCCCCATATTCCATCTTCACAAGCATATCCTATGTGGAGATTGAATAAAAATTAGTTGACACTAATTAATGGCACAAATCAATTGCAGCACAGTAAAAAAAAAAGGAATCCTTTTTGAGCCATTACTATTTTTTTACTACTACTAGTATTTTCCCAAAAGACAAGGACACAGACAACAGGTAATACTGAACTAAATGTAAAACCTCAACCTTTTTCATTTTTTACCTAAACCGTGTGCACAAAACTCTGGAGGGATCTAAGTGCTAACGTAGAACTCAGTCGGGACTCGGGACGTCTGCTACTGCTGTTTGCTCGTTTTTTTTATGGGAGATCGTTTTCAGGCTTCAAGTAGCACCATTATATCAACATTTCACATTCTAGACATTGTTTTAAGTGTATTTGACCAAGAAATTTGACTGAAAATTCACATGCAAGCTTTTTTTCAAGGCTGTGGTATTTGCCCGTAAACAATACCTTTCAGCTAGCTAAAACAGAATATTATGCTATCACCGAGCAACATGGCTAATGCCTTTCACACAGCTTTGTCTCAACTCCAAAGAGCCACAGAAGTAAAAGCTAATAACAATAATTGAAACAATCTTTGAAAACATGACTTACCAAGCATGGCAAACAACTCAAATATGTAGAGCAAAATGTTCTGAAACGGCTTCACTTCAGCTTCGATTGGAGCCGTGCTGGGGGCGGAGTCTGTGAATTTACTCTATTAGTGTCATAGCCCCTGTAGGAGTTCAGAGTTAAGAGGTCAAGAGTTAATGTTTCCATTGTAACACCTCCAGATTTGAAATAGAAACACTCATTTTTAACACTCGATTTTAACTACTATCATTTTACACCTCAGAGTTACATTAAAAGAATGTGACTCTACTTAGAGTAAAATTAACTCTAAGACTACTAACACCAAAACATTTAACACTTTTGAATTTGCTGTGTAGGCAAGGTGTGCGACATCTTGTGTCCAGCCAAAACGCAGATTTTGGCAAATGTGAGCCTGAGCAGAAATACGTTTGCTGATCGGGTTTGTGAGATGGCCACTGATTTAAGAACACAGGTGTGTGAAAGAAGCAAAAACTTTATCGCATACTCTCTTGCTGTGGATGAAAGTACAGACATGATGGACATTGCACAGCTGGCCATCTTCATCCGTGGAGAGGAAATATTGAACATTAGATCGATGCACAGGACAACAACAGGGAAAGACATTTTTGAAAACGTATGTTTACGTCAATTAAAACAGGAACCTGGCTCTGTAAGAAGACTCAGTGACTGTCAACCTTCATTATTAGTGACAAAGAAGAGAAATGCTCACACTTTACCCTTCTGGATCTGAGTCTGCACAATATGGGGACAGGGACTGAATCCAGGGTAACCACATGTCTTTTGTCTCAGATATGTTCCCCATTAAGCTTGGATTTATTTTTATTTTTTTAAAGTGTGGTTGAAAGTTTTCAGAGCATGACAGAGAGAGGGTGGGAGAGCACTTTGGTTGTATGAAGATCAGTATGTGTCCACATGACTGCGTTTAACCCTCTAATCCTCCAGATGTAAACACCCCGTGCCACATTCCTGCTCTAATGCTTTGGTTTTTATGTCATAAATACACAAGACATCACAAGCAAAGAGTTGTAGGAAAAGAACAAAACAAAATAATGATTTATACCAACCCAGCTGGGATGCACTTTAAACAGGCATGTGAGTGATTAGTCACAGTAGTAAAAGCTCCCTAAAAAATCAAAGATGCCTGACACCCCTCGTCAATAGCCTTTGTGTAATAACTATAAATTTAGGAAGAAATATTAGAAAGGAAAAAATCGGCTACAAAACAAGCCGTTTCATAACAGCTTAAAAATATGTTAATTACTGTGAATAATAGTGTAATAAGAGCCACAGTTTAAACCTGAAACAGCAGCAGCCTCCTTTATCCAGCTCTTACATGTGGATAACAAGAAGTTTCCAAACCAGTCGAGACACATAAATCCTCCTGCTATCTGGGGTCTGCTCCAGAATATTCTCTTAGTTAGAATACCTCACCTAGCAGAGGCATCCTGTTCAAATGCCTGAACAACTGGCTCCTTCTGATGTGGAGGAGCTCATTTCTGCCACTTGTATTCTCAGTCTCTTTATTCTGGTTCAACTTGAGTTTTTGCCCTGATAGTGGAACACTAATGGCAGGGCATTACCACCTTCAAGTCTGAACCCATGGAAAAGGTGTATTCAAGGGTCATGTTCATTGACAGAAAGGTTGATGTAGACTTCGCTGGTTTGTTGTGGGTAAGAAAAACTTTACTGGTTAATTTATATTCCTGCCCTCAGCCTCAAAGTTACGTTGAAACCAAGCACACCATTGTTTTTCTTGTGACATTACCAATAAGTTGGATGTGTCACATGGCCCTCTTCCTATTAAAAAAACAAAAGTTGTATCCAAGATGGCCGACTTCTAAATGGCCACCATGGTCACCACCCATCTTGAGGAGTTTGCCCCCTCACATATACTAATGTGCCACAAACAGGACTTTAATATCACCAACCATTCCCATTTTATTACGGTGTATCCATATAAATGGCCCACCCTGTAGTTTATAAAAGTTTTTCCTATTTAGCATGTGGCTAAAACAAAACCCAAACTTTACTCTTGTCATGTCAAAGCAGTGGATATGTTAACAGTTATTTATCTACACATCCAGCACATATCCAGCACACAGCAGCACAATAAATGTAAAAAGTCACTTTTGCTCAGTTTTTGGTTCACCACTAATATGTTGACTCTTTCACTCTTTCCTTTTGTTTTTACATGTGGATATACTGGTTATTCTCACATACCTCCTATGAAAACGAAGATGGTAACTAAAACAAATAAAATAATAAAGTCCTTCTCATTATCACTGATTATTTTTCATCCAAATGAAGAGTCTAAAGGGTCTCTGGGGACTTTTGAAAGGCTTCAAATTGAATTTGTTGAGGAAACCTAATATAATAAGGAGATAACATGAGTGGCAAACAGTAACTATTGTGATTATTTTCTGTCCATTGTCTTTGTTCACTTTGTGTTTGGTTTCTTAAGCCTGGTATTTAGAATAAATATTGCTCTATCAGTACATTAAAGCAGAATTATTTCAAGACGAATGGCTAACAGCCCCCCCAGCCTCCCTCCTCCTCATCCTCTCTCTTACTGTGCTAACACTTAGTGAAAACAACAAGCTCTTCTCCCACATTCCAGCATTTTATCCAGAACAGGGATTACTGGGGTTAGTGTGAGCGTGTCAGTGTGAAATCAGCTAAACCAAGAAACACACAACTCTAATCTGACAGCGAGAAGAAGTTTCCAGCTCAGCTATGAACAAAATAAACACGCCCTTATTTTACACTGAACTCAATGTATTTCTGTTGGATAGATACAAGTTCAGGGTTTGAGGAAAACGCTGTTGGATAGAATCCGGTGAAATTCTAATATCTGTGACCTCAGCTGGGTGAATTTTATTAACTCTGGTGATTATTTGCCCTTTTTTAATCTGGCGCCATCGCTGGGGGAAAATGTCATGACCACAGCTTCAGTTTGTAACACTAAACCTGCAAATGTAGCAGTGCTGCTATATTACTTTATATTGCTGCTGATTAGTATGCAAACAGCTGGAAAGACACACAGAGAAAAATACAAGGTATTTCTCTAAATCTTATGTTTTTTGGAGCTAGCTGGGACCGTATTTGGTGAAATGCAATGAGAGAGCAGAATAGTGATAATATACATTTAAAAAAGAATAATTTTATTGAGTAAAATCACTTAATTTGCAGATAAATCAGTTCAGCCACTCAGCTGCTAGCCTTTTCTCTCTTCTCTCTTTCTCGCTTCTCTTTTCCAATCTGTGGTTGGTTATGTTTGAATTTTCTCTCTCTCAACAGGGAGTTCTTCAGCTGATCAGCTGATGGTTGGGTTTCTATTATAGTGTTTTAGGGTCTTTGCCTTACAATAAAAAATACATTGAGATTGTTTTTTTAATAACAGGTGCCGAATATAAAGATTTCAGGATTATTGACTTATGAGTTGGTTCAAAAATAGGATATTTATTTAACAGCATATGCACTTATATTGAGATAAAAGGAGAAAATAAATTGAAGGATAAGTAACCAAGAAAAAAAAACACAAAACAAAAACTCCCACTGCCACTGGGGGGTGATTATTTCTCAGGTCGATCCATTCTCTTACTGCCACCGGGTTGTATTGAACCTTGGTGTGATGTTTACCTGTGCTTTTAAACTTGATATAAATAGATTAGCTCTGTTGCTACGGCAAGCTTTTTCAATTAAGGCTGTTCAGGAAAGTGAAGGTCTACCTTCCTCTCATGATTCTGAGAGAGCAGCTCACACTATTATTACCTCTTGATTAGACTGCTATAATTCTTTGTACACTGGCCTCAATCTCTCATCACCTGCAAACTGTACAAAGTGCAGCCTTTTGACAGGAAAGAAACGCTGTAACCGTGTCACAGCTGTTCCGGCTGCTTAGTCCATCTCATGATGTTTTTAAGTGTCTCGATGGTTTGGCACCGCCCTGCTAGACCAAACTCATACATTGTTACACTCCCACCAGAGCCCTGAGGTTTACAAACAAAGTCCTTCTGGTAGAACATGCCTGAAACACCTCATCTCAGAAGTGTCCTAGTGGTGAATTAAAAATGACTTGTGATCCTTGCAGACATAAATCCAGTCCAAATGGCCTTATAGTCGAGATTTCCTAGACACATTTTATGCAATCCTAATCATGTTTGGACATCATCTCATGCTGTCCTGAATAAAGTGATCTAATCTTGGATCAAACCAAGCCACAAAATGTTTGCTCAAATCTTATCAGTATAGCTTTTGAACCTCGTGAGGACATAAAGTTATTTCGTTTTTAATACATGCAGTAAAGTAATGCTCTCATATTTTATCAGAGGGGAACAGGCTGTATTCACCATGGCAACCAACACAGTCACTGAGACATGTTCACATCAGCTTGCAGTTATGGCAGCGTCTGACTGCAGCAGCAAGTCTGACATAGTCTCCAGTGCTTCAACTTCTTGCTGATGGTTGGATGACTTTCTTGTGCAGCATGTGGCCACCAACTCTGCAGAGCTGCACAGAAACTAAGTGGACAGCAATTTTAAATGTATGCCAAGTCCAACATTTTTCCACCTATCAGTGTCTGTCCTCATCTCCCTTATCTCCTCTGTGCTTCTCTCAATCAAATTTTCAGTGTGTTAATTAACCCCCGGCTCATTATCCGCCCTCCACAAAGGGATTCATTTCATTTTAATTTTATTTCCTTGGCCAAAATAAAGCAAGCAGGGGTGGACAAACTAGTACGATTCACAATGGCAAAAACACAATTTTACATAACACACAATAATATATTAATATGATTAATATGATAATACTTAATCGGTAAAGCCCAAGGGTCCCAAAGGGTCATGATGCCCCCAGTGTTCACCTTCACTCATAAAATATCCAAGAAAGAAAGACAAATTCTTCAAATCTGATGCAAAATTGCTTCCAAGAGGCACAATAACAGCAGAGAGTGACCTAAAGTGACCAGAATAAGACGTAAGAAGACACAAACAATGGGCTAAAATATATAGAATCACAAATATACACAAATGAGCGAGACAAAGTGATACAGAGTCACAAAATGGCAAATTTGAGACTTAATATGAAAACAAAGAGGACAGAAAGAACAAATTCAAGCACACTAAGCCTGAGCTGTTTCCTGTAGCCACATGGAAGTTCTGTACTCTTGTTAGCGTTGGCATAAAAGTCAGATGTGGCATTAAAGAGCACTCGTTGCTCATGTATATGTCATGTATATGTCACATAATGTCCTGACTCCCTCCACTCACCTCCAACCAGTCGCAGATAGCTTCCCCTCCATGAAGCTGCTTCTTCCTGTTAAAGGGAGTTTTTCCTTCCTACGGTCGCCAAACATTTGCTCATAGACGGTCGTTTGATTCTTGGGGTTGTCTCTGTATTGTTTCAGTGCCTTTACCTTACAATATAAAGCACGTTAAGGTGACCTTTATTGTAACTTAGAGCTACAGTATATAAATAAAATTTTATTTAATTAAATAATGCTGATTTTGACATTAGGTGATGCTATGACTCAAAGAGTCTATGGGAGCGTGTAGACATCTCCCGGCCTGGATTTTCATGAAATACGTTAAATTTGGTGAATGTTGGACAATGTAAAGTAAGTTGGACTGACCAAATATGATGTGATTAAATCTCCAGGAGGAGTTTTTAAGTTATAGAAGTTATAAAAGCTCTGAAATTGAACCTTCCTGTTGATTCAGGAGTCTATTTTTTGTATATCTCTAACTGATACCTATGCGTTACTGAATTCATATACGTCTGTAAAACATAGCAGTGAGGCTACTTAGCAGTAATTTTGTTGCCTCTATGTGCAAAATGTGGAGGAATGTGTACATTTGCACTCCTGACATGCATGCATAATATCATCTTTTAAAAGTTAGAACTATAAACAGGTTCTTTATGGGTTGTTGGGTTTTTTTTGTTATATCTTGTGTTTCCTTTACTTGCCCATTTCTTCCCTCAATTGCCAGTTGCTTTCTGATTGGTGTAATAAGATTCTTAGGGTCTTTTCTTTACAACTTAAAAGGCCTTAAGAGGACTGTTGTTGTGAACTGCTGCTCTATATAAATAAAACTGTCTGCAAGCCGTTTCACTCTGCCCAGTTCCCACAGCTGTGTTGGAGCTTCACCTGATCAGAACTCGAGTGTCAACATGACCCAGCAGACAACTTTCCGGGCATGTCAGGTTGCCTGTATTTAATTGTCTAAATAATTTCCTGTGGCCGCTGGACGGTTCGGCTATTTGTCTGTCTCTCCAGAGGGAACCCATGAAGTGGATTAATGCCTGGCAGACAGCAGAGCAGCTCAGTTTGGACAGATTTTCAGGGTGACACAGCTGATCAGACTTAACTCTTATCATCCTCTAAACATGCCCAACTGCACACACAGTCCGTCCTTTCATGTCCAACACGCCACAGATGTGTCCACAGTCAAGGCACATAAACTGAACTCAAAGCAGTCAAGTCACGAAAAAGGCAAAACAAGGAAGCGACTGACAGTTATGTGTAATGGTCTGATTCCTGCTTATAGGGCAAGGACTGCTTTGTATCTGTAGGTAATCAAACAGCAGAGCAAATAAAAAAGATGCAGAGTACCACAAGGCTCCATCATGGGGCCTCTTCTGTTCAATATCTACAACTCCCACTCCCACTGACCCAGATAATGAATGGTTTGTTATTGTTTCAGCAACTTTATCAGAGTTTAAACTGTGTGTGTAAAATTTTGTTATTTTGTTTTGGTTTTCGCCTGTTTTCTTTTGACTAGCTTCCTTATTCTCATAAACAGATAAATGTTAACAAAGCAAAAATATTGATATTATTCATTCATTCATTCATTTATTTGTTCATTTCAGGCACAACAAAAATACATATATTGAACATAAAGTGCACAAACAAAAAACAAAAATTACCTGAAAAGGAGTGGGACGAAGAAAACTTATTAAATCCCACCCCTTTACTCACTCATCAACAAAAACAATAAGCTTCCCACAGCTACGCCCATCGTTGCAACCAAACAAACCATCAACAGCCCCGGGCACATGCAAGCATCTCAACGGCAGCTCGCAAACAACAAATAGAACCTTCATAACTGAATACAGAATATATATTAATTATAAATTGCGTTACCACAGGTAACAGGCAATAATAATTACATAGTGACAAACACACATACATAGTTTATTAAAGGCTTTGTATAAGATTATGGATGTATTGTAATTAACGAGATCCTGGAATTTAAGTAACTTTGCCTGAAGAAAGAGTTTGTGAGTATGATCTAAATAACCAGCCTTGTGAATAATACACAGTGCTCGTTTCTGTACTGTGACTAATGGATTAGTTGTATTTTTATATGTGTTTCCCCACACTTCCACACAATATGTAAAATATGGAAGAACCAGGGTACAGTACAGAGTACGAAGTGCATCTTTATCAAGGTATGGTTTCACTTTGTTCAAAACTGCGAGGCTTCTGGAAATTTTGGTTTTTATGTGTCTGACGTGGGGTTTCCATGAAATTTTGTTATCAATTACGAACCCCAAAAATTTGTTTTCACTCACATTATCAATTGGTACACCTTCAATGATAATTGGTAATTCTATATTATATTTTAAATTACTGAAAAACATTGCTTTAGTTTTATTTATATTTAATGATAATTTATTTATATCCATCCATTTTTTTATTAATTTTAGCTCCCTGTTTACGGTCATTACAAGATCAGTATAATCATCGCTACTGAAAAATATGTTGGTGTCATCTGCGAACAGTATGAGTTTAAGTACTTGAGAAACATCAAAAATATCATTTATGTATACATTGAAAAGTTTTGGTCCCAACACTGACCCTTGGGGAACACCACATTTTTGTCATTATCTTAGGATAATGACAAAAAAGTAATTTCATTGAAAACAAGTGCATGCTAAGTTTACTGAATGTCAATTAATTTGTATTTTTAAAATCCTAACATGTATGATTGACTATCAAAGTCAATTATATCGTTACAACTATCAACATTTTTATTTTAACACAGATTAATGTGTTGTATATATGGTGTATAATGCGTGCAATTTACCACTGAGGACAATGCAGCCTGCAAAATGGGACACAAAGCCACTAGCCTGTAACATAATTTCTCCTTTGTCCTGTATTTATTTGTCTTTTTGTCCTGTAATATCATATGTAAGATCATATGCATGGAATAAAGAGGCATTATAAATAAGTAAGTATATGTTAAAGTAAGGTTTATATTTGCTTTTGTATCACTCAAATTAGGCCCTGTTATACTACAGAATTTTTCAAAGTGAAATATTTTTCACATAACAAATTGACAATAAGAAAAATATTGTCAACTGCCTTAACTCTGTTTGGCGTGGAGTTCCCCAGAGCTTCACAGGTTGCCACTGCAATGCTCTTCCACTCCTCCTGTCAGGATCCTGGGTCTCCTGACCCAGTGTTTTTAGTTCTTTGTGATTTTTGTATTTTGTACTCGTGTGATTTATTCTATGGTTTCTAGTTTTGATCCCTTGCCCTTCATGTTTCTCTGTGCCCCCTCTGTTCTGTGTAAAGTCTGTGTTTCTTGGTCTGTGTCTTCGCATGTTTTGAGTTTCTTGTGTTTTCTGTCACTCTGTAGCAGCACTCATGCAGTCCCAAACTATGACGTTCCACTACCATGCTTGACTGTAGGCAAGACACACTGTCTTTGTACTCCTCACCTGGTTGCCAACACACATTCTTGACACCATCTGAGCCAAATAACTTTGTCTTGGTCTCATCAGACCACAGGTAATCCATGTCCTTAGTCTGCTTGTTTTCAGCAAACTGTTTGCTGAAAACTGTTCACTCAATATTCTTATAGCCTGGGCCATCCTTACATAGCGATTTTTTTCTTTTTTAGATCCTCAGAGAATTCTTTGCCACGGTGTACCATGTTAGACTTCCGTTGACCAGTATGAGAGAGTGTGAGAGCAATAACACCAAATTCAACACACCTTCTCCCGGTTTGCAGTTATTTGAGTTATTTAGAGGGGACAGCAAATTTACACTGCTGTACAAGCTGCACACTGACTACTTTACATTGTATCAAAGTATGTATGCATTCAACATTCTCCTATGAAAAGATGTAACAAAATATTTACAAAAATGTGAGGGGTGTACTCACTTTTGTGAGATACTGTATATCAATATTTTTTATGCAGTGATTACAGCTAAAACCTGAGTGAACTTCATCACTTGGACCAACTTCATCAACATGAGCTCATAAAAATATTATTGACTGGAAAAGAATAGTGTTACACCGGTGTCATTTAAGCCAAGCCAGAAATCTTGGATTTCAAGGGTTAAAAGCAGCAGGATTTTTGATAAACCCCTAATGCACAGACTGAGTTCACACTATTCACCAAAGACTATCTCATAATACCCAAAGTTTCCAAAAGAAGTCAGGAAGAGTTCAAAATATTCAACTGGTAGGAGATTTGACCAAAAACAGATTGTGGTCTGACAGTTCTAGGCTCTGTCTTCATAATTATGTGAAATCTGAAGGTTTCTTCAAATTGATTTTTTTCCCAGTGTTTACTCAGCATAACCACAACTGACTGGGACTCTCTGGCACAGTACTAAACTGCTTTGAGCCTCATTTAAAGAATGGGAACTTTTTTTGTGTTTGCAGGTAATTACACACCGATTACTAAAGAAATAGTCAAATTGCTCTTGAAAGATTGTCACATAATTGCTCACATAGCAAAAAGTAAGTTGCTAAGTGGATGAAATGTTCATGTTATGCAGACTCATCCAAAAACACATTAAGTGCTGACAGTTCAATGTCTTAGATTCACATTTATGTGAAATTTGAAAGAAACTTCCATCTTTGCCCAAAAAACAAAAACACTGAACACAGCTGAACAGAACTAAATTGTTTTGAATCATTTTTAAGGACAGGGGTGCTTTGTGTCTGTAGGAAATTATAAGTATCTCAGGAATCCATTCTTGGGCCTTTTATGTTTATCTACTGCTCCCACTGGCTCAGATGATGGAGAGCAACAAAATGTGTTTCCATAAGTGAGAAAGTGATGCACAGATTTATATACTCATGTCACAATGAGAGTAAACTGCACACATTTGGTGGTGGAAACATTTGCTAAAGCTAAACAAAGATTAAACAGAAAGCAGTGGGGTTTTTGTTGTTTTTTTTGAACTGGGGTAGTTTTAAAAATCAGTGCTCAGCTTCAATCTGCAAACCACATCATAGCTCATATAGCAAAAAAAGAGGCTGAAATGTTCAGGTGGTAGCAGTAAATGCAGACTCGTCCAATAACAGATTAACTTCTGACAGTTCAAGGTCCTGGCTTCACATTTATGTGAAATTTGAAGGAAACAAAAAAGGATATTTATTTTTTTATGTGCACTCAACATGACCACAGCTGACTGGCAAACTGTGTGGCCATCTGGCATGGTACTAAACAGGGTAAAAGATTAAACTGAAATGCTCAGCTTCAGTCGTTAAAGCTGATAACTACAAACCAACTCAGAAATCTTGGATTTCAGTGATTAAAGAGCATTTGCCTCTGCAGGATTTGGGGAAAAAAATAAAGAGAGTGGGTGGCTGAAATGTTCAGCTGGTAGAGGTATGAATGCAGTTTAAGTTCAGATAGTTTGAGGTCACATTAATGTGCAGTTTGAAAGAAAATGAAACTTTTACCTAGAAAATGTTAAAAGGTGCATTCAAGTACACCCACAGACTGCATCTAAAGAGTGGATTACTGCAATGTGGAGCTGTAAGGTATGAAGGCTAAACTCTTTGGCTAAACCTGCTTTGACAGGTATTGACTGTAGTTAAATAACATTGGGAGATTATAACGGACAAGATGGTACATGTTAGCCACATTTAGATTAATCTAAATATCAGTTGGTATTGGTATTGGCCCGAAGTACCATTGGGTTGATATTTTGTTTCTATCCTCCAAGTTTAGGATGCTGTCAGGGGTTGCTGAGGCGAGGAAGAAGGAACCCAAACGCAGGACTCGCAGGTAGGTGAAGCTGGGTGATTTATTGTCGGTGGAGTGAACACACAGAACAGAGGAAGGACATGGCTGGCTGGCTGGACGACTGACTGAATGAATGAAGGACGGACTGACTGACTGGCTGACCGAACACAGGCAGAAACAACAACATAACCTCAATGACACGACAAAGAACGAGTAGAAACAGAAGACTTAAATACACAGACTGATGAGGACGATAATGAGAGACCGGTGAGTACACAGCTGAACATAATCTGGCTAATGGCACGAGACGAGCTGACACAGGAACAAACAGGAAGTGAAACAGGCAGTGGCAAAATAAACTGAACATGAACAAAACTGAAAGCACTGGGTCGATGACCCAGGAACCCTGACAGATGCAGCCCACTGAAGTGTTCTAAATTATTTGGAGGGGAAATTAAAAAATGTGCCTCAAACATGCAGTATGAAAAATATGCAGTATGAAACATGTCTGAACTTTTTTGTGTTGATTGTCACGTCTGTTTACAGGTTAAAGGTATTGGTATCATAGCGGCCCTGTATTTACTTGGTATTGGGTCGATACTGTCGAGACAACGCCGGTCTCTCCGATTCTTTTGGTCCTGGTAGAGATCACTCTGAGATGTTTCCATGTTTTACACAATCCTTTTATTACCCATTATTCTTACAGATGCATCTGGAGATCAGCACACTGCATTCCTATGCAGTCCTATGCTAAAGGCTGATCTAAAGAACTCCACACAACAGTTACAGTTATAACCTCTGGTCTCCTCCCCCCTACAGTAAACACCCCCACAATGGAAATACACTAGTACAGTGGCCAAGGGTGCTGACACCCTGACCCCCATCTCCTTTTATGGTAGTGCCCATTTGCCCTTTGTCTGCCCCTCACCCTCAGTAACTCTTGCTTCCTGCCCTGGGGGTGGGGGTTGGTCCTCCTGCCCTGCACCTCAGTTCTTTGTTCCCATCCAAGGCCTTTTTTTTCTATTTTGTATTCTTACACTCATTAACCGCAATATTATAATGTTGCAAGCAATCACAAACTACATTCTCTTTAACTCTGATCTACATTAAGGAATCTATTCTCAACAATACCAAAATTTGCAGTATAGCACTGCACTTCAACCTTCATCCACCACACATGTGTGTGCCTGCTGTATTTTATCGTTTATCATTTTATACTATTTGTTATTATCAAAAGATATGCCAATTAGCATTCATTAGCTGAATGCTAACAGAGCAAAAGTATTCTTTTGTTCCAGTGTGGACACATTATCATTGCTGTCTCTGAAAACTAAACTAGAACGTGAGGTTTTGTTTATTGAAAACCAGTCGTGTTATCTCATGAGCTCCCTTGCTGCAACCCAAGTTAGCTCCACAGTGGGATGAATGAGAAGTTGGGTGGGGTTGTAAACAAGCCACGCCCTAAAGCATTGTCTTTTAAGCTGTAATTTTTTTTATTTTTTTTCTTTAGATTTGTGTTTATGTTGTACATCTAGATAAAAAAAATCTCAAAGGAGCCCTTTGCTGTGCTGAGTGTTTATTCAAAAATGAAGAGATTTTCATGCTGTGACTCCCAAGTGAGTCTCCACAGTTGCTGGTGTGTGCGCTCAGTCGGATCCTTGAGCTCAGCGGCTGTTTCGTAACTTTAATTAAAGGGTCGTTTTGGAGTCAGATAAAAGTGCTGCTAATCAAAGCTCATTTCTTCCTTAGCTGCGCAAGCCATTAACAATTCTCAGAAAGGTCATTACACATGTAATCATGTTTCAGTGCGTGTGTCAGGGACATGTTTTTCTACTCGTTAACTAGGGTCTGTGTTTGTGTTCTTGTGATTCTAACTTCCAAACATGCCAATCATTCTGTGAAGGGCAGCTTCGCTCCCAGCTGAGAAGTATCACTAAACTAAAGCTATTTCTGTCTCCAAAGGGACTTAGACACATTTATCCACGCTTTGATCACCTCTTGGCTGGACTGCTTAACTTCCTGTATATATACAAAGCTTGAAAATAGTGCAGCTGCTAAAGTACAGAAGTGTATCAACGATCTGGAAACAGCTCACAAATATATCACAGATCCATTCTTTGCCTCCAGGTCACTGAGGTCCACACCTCTCACTTAAAAAAGTCTGTGTGTCCACTGTCGGTGCTTTTTTGCTGCTCTTTTAGACCAGCCTGATTCAAAAGCAATGGAATGGAAATAATAGCAAGGCTGAGGCTGAATGAGAGGCTAAGGTCAGCTCGGTGGAGAGTGGGTTGAGAAGTAAGGTGTAGGTAAGGCTTTGGTTCTGTGTGCTAGGTTTAATGAGCTGGCGTGGCTAGAGGTTCTCCACAGGGCAAGGGATGATTTCCAACACAAGCTGCACAGAAGGGAACCAGGAAAAGGACGAGAAAACCGCATCAAACTGGAACGCACAAAGTTTCAAAAACATCATGGACAGTCAATTTAGCATCAAGCTGGTGAAAACTATCTGGCAGAGAACAGCTGCACCTCCTAGTCCTCAATTACCCAGAGAGAAGGCTCTGCCTACAACTCCACCTGAGGGCATGACAGAAGGAAAGAAAATCAGATCAGAAGAAGGCCACACGTCTACCTCGACTTTAACATAGGGTGGTTTTTTTTTAATGTTTTGATCTTGTATGAATAGTTGGATTCTACAGTGAACAGTGATATCCATTTCATGGTTACATGAAGAATCCAGTTGCAGTAGCAAAGAAAACTTTCTCTGACTTGGAAAAGACATTATGAAAGATTTTTGAGACAAGAAAAAGCCTTTGCTTCCATTACAGCTATGTCCACATATGGAAGCAAAGCAAGGACAATAAAAAGGAAAACTGTGAACACCATCACTGCAGCACATGTGGCTCATCTGGAGGATGAAAAACAACAACAACAATAAATGAGTTACTTCACGGTGTGAGAGACAGGGCATCTTGGAGGACCATGACCCCCAACACCGTTTATCAAGACACTTCAGAAGAAGATGTTTTTGAGTGTAATGAATTTTGACATACAAATAAATGTGCATTGTTTTTTTTTCTACCTTCAACATATAAAAGAGGCATGACACAGATCGTAGGAGGAAAACTCTTCTAAAAAAATTCATTGAGCATTGTTCCAACTGCAATGATAAAAAAAACCCAAACATCTGTAAGCATTCATAAAAATATGGACAGGTGATGCAGCTGTGAAATAATGGCTCCTAAATGAAGGTGTCTCTTTCAGTTAAAAACCTGTTGCCTCAAGCCATCGCCCCTTGGCTGCTCCACGCAGGCTCCACGCAGGCAGGAGGGCCTGAGGCGTGACGAGATGAGTTGAGGATGTGCAAAGGCGGAGAGGCACAGAGATGGAGAAGCGATAGGAGAAATGACTGAAATGCAAAGAAACAAATCAAAAGTTGAGAATAGAAATGATACTGACTATGACAGTACAACCAAACAGAATTCAAAACTTCGACATAAACACTGATCGGAGCATCATCAAACTCTGGTGTCATGATGCTTTTATTGTTGCTTTTTTAGACTTTTCAGGAAAGCGTAGCAGGAAGAATAATTTATTTGGATTGCAAGTCCAAGAAGTAAGGAAGCAAAATCCAAACAGACACTCTGGACAGAGCTTGATCCAAGAAAAGGGAAATGCCAGGATAGCAAAAAAAAAACCCCCACTCGAACATAATCAAGGTAACGAG
This sequence comes from Neolamprologus brichardi, assembly GCF_056152115.1. Taxonomy (NCBI): domain Eukaryota; kingdom Metazoa; phylum Chordata; class Actinopteri; order Cichliformes; family Cichlidae; genus Neolamprologus; species Neolamprologus brichardi. The sequence continues at coordinate 19,739,212 of NC_142120.1, read as the reverse complement.
ATGGGAAAGCCAAAGGGAACAAAGGCTTCACAGAGAAACTGTAACCAAGACAAGAAACTGAAAGTTAACTAAGAACACAGAATCAGGATACTAAGAAACAATAAAAACATGTGAATATGAAAGCACTCAAACCCAGTGGAGCCATTAACCAGAATATTAATTAGAAAATAGAAAATAAGCCCAGAGACCATGAAAGTTTTATTATATCTATTAAAATTAATCAGACTTTGTGTTTTTCTTAGCTGCCTGAACCATTCATGATGAGAGAGGCTACTTATCTAAAATCATGTTTTAATTCATTTTTAATTGTTTTTTTTTTTTTGTCTCGTATTTTCATTTCTTTAACTTGGACTTTTAATCTGTTCTCCTCTACTGGAAAGCACTTGGGTTGTTTTTAAGTGTACATTATGAATAAACATGACTTGACCTAACTGAATTTTATCCACACAGGAGTGAGTGAGGACATTTTGTCTCTTTGCGTTATGAAGGATTTTCACTGTCCTAAAGGGGGAAAACGTGACAAAATGCTGAATATGAATAAGAATATTAAATGGCTCCTGCGCTGGGATTGGGTTTATAAACTAATGGTTACACCTCAGGTCATTGAATCTGCAATAATTCATCATCAGGGATCCTCATGCTGATGTTGCGCTGCGATAATGAATGGCGGCTGGTTTTTTTTGTTTTTTGTTTTGTTCAGAGGCTGTTAATGACTTCCTGCCTCTTAGGAAATAAATGAGAAAAGTTTCGACGACAAAGATGACTGACTTTGTAAGCAGCTGCCATTTTGTCAAAAGCTTCCTTAGACTTTACAACATTAAAGGATAAACAAATTGGATCTTATAAGGTGCTTTTCTGCTGTTCTATCACTCAAATCGATTTAAACACCAGGTCTCATTTACCCATGTGCCTTTCTTCTAAGTGCTTTCTACTTAACATTAACACTCTAGTGCAACTCAGGATACGTGCATGCAAATTGGAGCAGCGAAGGACCGAACCACCATCCTCCTGCTTAGTACAACCACCCCAGTGTCACTTGTCAGTCCTTCTCAGTCAACATGGATCCTTTCTCCACTTCATCCGTCCAAGTTCTCATTTGAGCATTTTCAACAAACAGTTAGATCCGCACTTGTGGCACCTCCACCCGGGCTCATACTCTCGAGGCGTAGCTCTTGCAGCTCTTATTGCTAACAATGCCCAGTTATGGGCCAGACGCTCTGATGCCATCCATTTTCAGGTTTTAGTTGATTCAACAGGTCAGTTGTTATGTACGCCTTAAAGGATTCCAACTTCCATGGTCACCATCTTTTTGGCTATATCAACTAACACCTTTGCTAGGGGTCTGATGCGCGTCAGCATATGGCGCCATAACCTGGTGTTCGGTTCATGAAACAGTACCTCATAAACACTTAAGCCACTGACAAGTGACCAGACTGATAACACCATAGGCCAAGGGTGGGCAACTCCAGTCCTCGAGGGCCGGTGTCCTGCAGGTTTTAGATCTCACCCTGGGTCAACACACCTGAATCAAATGATTAGTTCATTACCAGGTTTCTTGAGAACTTCAAGATACAGTGAGGAGGTCATTTGGCCATTTGAATCAGCTGTGTTGGATCAAGGACACATCTAAAACATGCAGGACACCAGCCCTCGAGGCCTGGAGTTGCCCACTCCTGCCATAGGCACTAAAGCCTCAAGACCAGTTGATGAGTGGTTGCTAAGTGTCTGTGAAGGTTCTCAGTCATCCAGGTCATCGTAGTCAAAGGAGCTTGCAAAGAAAAGCGTCTGGACTTCTTTAAGTTAGTTGAAGACGTTTCACCTCTCATCCGAGAAGCTTCTTCAGTTCTAAGGTCAAATGGTGGAGAGTCCCAGATATAAACCTAGTGGGAGTGTCCCCCCACAGAGGGACAAAAGGACCCCCTGATGATCCTCTAATCACCTGAGCCAAGGTGTGAAACTGGGTGTGGGTCCCAATCAGCCAGAGTTTCGGGTGAGTTCATTGTGGAACCTGGCCAAGTAACTTAAAGAAGTCCAGATGCTTTTCTTTGCAAGCTCCTTTGACGGTTGCTAAGGTTGCTACATTAAAACCCTTCTTGCGATTGCTTTGGCCACTGTGACAGCAGAGCAGCTCTGCTGTCACTTCCTTCCCTATCCCGTCCCACTTTTCAGCCAGGCAGCATTTGGCCGATTGTCCGGGCATTCGCATCCATTCGTGTGCAGTAGGTGAAAAGCGCTTCCTGTGGGGTTACAAATGAGTATATTTGAATTGATTTATAGCCCAGGCCACACGTCCGTAGTGCAATCAGCAGGAACATGTTCTTCATTTTCTGCAGGTTGTGCAGACCTGAACTACCCATCACATTTGACTTGGAGGATGCTCAGATGGGGAAAATGCCTAAAAATATCAGGAACGCGGAAGGTCCACAAGGAGACGACCTTGAAGGGGAGACTCGTCAAGTTTAAATCAGAGTTACGATATTTCTGCTAAATTAAATTTTAATTGCACCTCGTATTCTGTTTTTTGTATATGTGTTGATAAAGACCCGTGAAAATAAAATGGTTTATCTGAAGTGGTTTAGCCTCCTGCTAAAATTGTAAATACATTTTTAAAAAGCAATGAAAGAATAAATAAATTCTATAAAAATAAATAAATAACAAAACAAATACAAAAAAATGAATTGTAATAAAAAGCATGACTTATGAGGTTTAAGATATAATTGAGAGGCTTTGTTGTTCTTGGTTTAACTTACAAAGCAACACTAACATGTGAATTTGACATATCTAGCCTTCAGTTCAAACTGAATCATCAAAATAATTTTAAAGAGAGGAGAGTTTGGTGCACAGGGTGAATTCACCATGATTCAACAAAAGAGCACAGAGAGGATAAAAGAAACTTCTTCCAACAAAACAAGCAATCATAAAACCGAGGAAAAGATTTGAAATGGAAATTTTGATTTTAAGAATTTAAATTTTAAGACAGGAAAACGCAGCTTTGTTGTTCTTTGATTGGCCTGATGTGTAAAATTAGACTACGTGCATTTTAAATTACAGCATTTTCACAATAAAATTTAATTAGAACCACAAAAACATTCATTTATGTAACATCCTCAGTTCAAAATGACCCATCAAAATGATCAAGGAGAAACATTTTATGTAAACCAATGATTACAAGAAGTTCACAAATGTTAAAATATATGAAAAAACTGGAAAAATTAAGCACCCAGAGGTTGAAATCACCTTTTCTGTTTTTCATTGTGTTTCCTAAAAAGCAGTTTGAAAATGTTTAATCTCAGGGATTTCAGATGAGAGCTGTGGTGGAAGCTCACGTTGGTAAACAGCTCTTTCTAATGTCATATCTCCCAAAAACACACTCAGTAAGAGCTGCAGCAGCAGACAGAAACGATGGTCCGTTTCTCACCGTGAGGTTTTAGAGGACGAACCCACTCAGATGTTGTTTGTTTGAGGTTGTTTTCCACTGAGGGATGTCAGACTGTGGCGATAAAACCTGTAAATCTTTTCCATGCAACACTAAGCAATTTTGAGTTCGCTTCCTTTTAAAAAAAAAAAAAAAAAACCCAAACAAAAACAACTTTATGTTATTTTTATTCCTCTTAGAGGGAGATTTAGGTTTCTGCATCATTTCTCTGACTGATGGAGTTCCAGTAAATTAAAGAAAAGCTCCTGCTGTCAGGTAAAAAATGCATTCAGTCTGAAATTTATTTAAAACTTGAAAAAACAGCTTTGTTTCAGGTCTGTGACAGCAATGTAAGTAAAGTTACAAAGTTATATGTCTGATATACGGGAGTTAGTTAGTACATGCCAGGTCATCAGCCAGACTTTGTGGAGATGTGTGATCCACATGTCTCAAATCATTAATTGAGGCTTTAAATGTAACACTATATTTTAATATGTACACCTTACAAGTTTTCTTTGGTGGTAATTTTACACATGTTATTGTTTTGAGTCTCTATGTGCGCTTTTTTCTTTGTGTTTGCTTTAAACTGTGAGGTTGTCATGTGTGTTTCTTTGCATTGTTATCAGTCTTTCTACAAAATTATCCTTGTGGTGCTTCTTTCTTACATACACCACTTCATTAGGCACACCCATTCGTTTGCTTGCTGAATATGCAAATATCTAATTAGTCGATTACATGACAGCAACACAAAATATTTAGGTGCTGAAGTTCAAGGTGAGCATCAGAATGACAAAAGAAAGGTGATTTAAGAGACTTTGAACATGACAGGCTGGTCTGAGCATTTAAAAAACACTGCTCATCTGCTGTAATTTTCCCACGCAATCAGTTTTTACTGAAAACAGTATAAAAAAGAAAAAGAAAAAAGAGAGAGACTATAACCAGTGAGCATCAGTTCCACGGGTGAAAATGCCTTGTTGATGTCAGAAGTCAGAGAAGAATGACGAGACTGCTTTGAGCTGATGGGAAAGCAACAGTAACTCAAATAACCACTCGTTACAAACAAGATATGCAGAAGAGCATCTCTGAATGCTGCAACAGCAGAAGACCACAACCTGTCAGGTAAGAACAGATAACTGAGGCCAAAATTCAACAGCTTTCCAAAACTGAACCCCAGGCACAAGGGACGAATAACTAAATAAACAGGAAGTGAAATGTGATAACTAAATGGGGAAAAACACAGACACAAATGGACAAAAATTGACACAAGACCATAGAACTAAATTCTAAACAACTGGGAGCTGGTGGTCCCTGGCAGAAACACAAAGTAAAACAATAAAACAAACAAACAAAAAAATTTATTAGAACCAAAACTATAACCAGGAACTACAGAAAAGATAGCTGTGAAGCAAGAAGCAAGGTAAACTAATGATCACCAAAATATCCAAAATTCAAAATAAAACAAAACTAGTGCAATGACAGAGGCCCACTTGACGTGAAAGCATGGATCTGTCCTGCCTCGTGTCTTCACCAGTTTAGTGTCTTTGACATAGAGGGACATAAAAGAAACATTCATATCGTAGATGGTGTTTAAACTGTTTTCTGATTAATCATTAGTTTTTATTTGTCTTCTGTTTATGTCTTTATGTTTTATCCTGTCTTACTCAATGCCACCTCTTGCCTGGTTCTTCTTGAGGTTTCTTCCTGTTAAAAGAGTGTTTCCTTCCCACTGTTGCCAAGTGCTTTCTCATAGTGAGTTGCTTGATTGCAGGGTTTTCTCTATATAACTGTCAGTTTCAATCACTCTTTTAATCGCTCTCGATTTGCTCACCTGCCAGCTTTAAGTCTCACCAGCACAAACCACCCCTGACAAAGTGCATGATTACACTAAAGCTTTTTCTTTCCAGCTGCTACTTTGGGGTCCAATTTAATTCATTTTAGGTTCATTTTGAGCCTCTTTGTAAAAAAATGTAAGCCTTTTAAGACTGTTCTGAGTAACATTTGCATGTTTTGTGTCTTTTTTAAGCTGGTTTGAAACTCTTTGTGGTCCTTCTCTAAATTTGGAGTTATTACAATAAGCTGTAAAGCTTTTCAAAGAAGAAACTCTTGCTTCATTCAGAAGCTCATGAGTCATGTGTTTTGGTACAAACTTCCAGTAGAAAAGAGGCTTTGATTCATTTTTGGCCAGCACTAAAGGGTTTGAATGGTGGAAGAAGTTCTGGCATCTCAGTTTATATCAGTTCTGGTGTGCTTTCTTTCTGGCTTCTCACAGTTTGGACCCGAGGCATGCTGTTGATTTAGGATTGAATTACTGTGTATTGAAGTGCCCAACCTGGACCCAGGGAGATAATAGAGAAGCCCAGCACACTGACTAGGATAATGTATAGTTAATTAAAGTGCACCGAGAGCTAAACTCAAAGGGGCAATGAGTGAGATTTATTTAGAGCCTCGGAGCAGAAAATCCACATCTGTGAGTCTAGATAGCGTTGTAGATCGATACTAATGATCTGCCTGGAACAGATGCTGATACTTCTGGCTCCAGAAAACCTACATAATCTATTTTGGAACAAAAACTCCTGAACTGATGATGTTAAAAGACTCATAGCCTTCAGGGACTGACAAACACGTAAATGTATAGGCTAAAAATGTGGTAGGAGACAGAAAAATGTGAATTTGGTGAAAAAAATTTTCTGACACAGTGCTTATTTGTCCACATCACCTCCAGAGAAAGAGTCAAAATTACATATCAGTCAATCCATCCATCCATCCTTCCATCTGGGTGGGCTGAAGTCTTTCCCAGCTGCCATAGGGTGAGAGGCAGGGTGCACCCTGGACAGGTCAGAACCAAAAGCTAAAATTACCCTCATGTTTTTTTTTCTTCAATAAACTATCAAAATAGCTACAAAGAGACTCAAACATCCCTAAAGACACACAAAGCACTGAAAAAAGACCACTGTGACTATGCAAATGGTAAACTGCAGTTTCTCTAGTGGTCACTTGAGGCTGGCTTCAAACGTGAGTCTGTGCTCATAGCCTCTTTGCATAAACTCTGCAGCAGAAATAAACATGTTTGCAGCCTGACACAAAACTCACTTGTCTCCATGAAGAATTTCCTCCTTCATAATGATAATGAAGACAGTAGATTTGCTTTTATAACTCACCCATTTAGTTTCTATTACAGCTTAAAGTTAAAGTAGTGCCACTTTGAGTTCAGTGGCTCCACTGACCTCTTCGTTGTGTTTGCACCTTTTGGAGCATTTTTTGTTTTGACTTGTTTCAAACATAAGAAGTTAATTTACTTATTTTACTTAAACCTTTAGTCTGTAGCGCTCAGTATATCATCCCATCTTTTATGAGAAAGTTATGAGACTTTTCCATCATCCTTCTGTTTTTTTCCCCCTGAAAAACAAATAAAACCCACAATACATTTTAGGCAATTTTCATCTTCACCAGTTTTGAAAGAAATTTGTCAAATGGTTCAATAAACTTTCCATTCTCAAAAATTTTGAAATTTTGGGGAATTTTCTGGCTTTTGTTTCATGGTCCAAGCTTTAAACGGTAAAACCACTTCACATCAGCTTCACTTGTTCTGCCTAAAATCTCTTTTTTGACTCAAACTTTGTGTCCACTTGTTCCCCTACTTGCCTGCCTTTAACGGCACGCTGCCTTTTTTTTGTTACAGATTTGGATTTTGGATTTTATTGTGCTTCAGGAGTCAGACTAGTGTCGGGCTTGAGTTAGCTTCAAGTGAACCAGTCTGGGGGCAGAAAACTGCGGTGGCCCTGAGAGTTCAAACACATTGCAACTTAGAAAACAACAGCTAACAGAAAAATACCTCAAAAGCACACAAACACAAAAAACAAACAAACAAAAAACAAAACAACCGTGAAACAGAAGGAAAGTGTTTCTGGGGACATAATAACGTGACGGAACAGTGACAGAAACAAAAACGTGAGACACACTTTAATCACGCAACTCATATAATACTGTAGACACACGTTTGCTATTAACTGTTTACTGTTTACTTTGTCACTTCTTTGAGCTGTTCAAAGAAGTGACAAATATTTTTCTTCCCCAGAAACACTTCCATTTTTTATTTTTAGAATTTGCTGAGTTTTTGTATTTCCTGGTGTTTTTTTCAGTCACAGTGCATTTGACCTCTCAGGGACCACAACGTCAATCAGACCACATGTGTCTAAAATATCTTTCTGTGATGTCATGCTGGCTATGTCCATCTTTTATATACAGTCTGTGGTTTAAAGCAAGAGATTGTTATAGATTTTGGTTTCCTGTTTAGTATTAGCTGAATGTTTTTGTTTATATAATATAAATAACTGAAGCTAGACACCATGTTGTGATTGGGATCGCACCAGCTGAAGTAGATCCTGTATTTTGAACTGAGCTGCACACCTGCTAAGTTTCATGTTTGAATTTTGCACATTTTGACAGACAGACAAAAACACTTCTGCCAAGCTCCTGAACTCTGGCTTTGAGGTGGTTTTCCCTGCTGAGGTCTCCAGAACCAAACTCAGATTTGCACAGTGAAATCAATATGTCTAATATATGCGTGCTTGGAAAAAATACTGATTTTTGTGGCTTTGGTCACATAACCCTTTCAAAACAGAGAATGGAAGTGTGTTTGCCGTGTGCACCTGTATATCATACACATGTAACATGCGCCTTTTCCCATGTGTGCCTTCCTCTGAGCTCTTATCAGTGTGCATGCCGGCCTGGGCCATGCATCATTTTCCATACCAGCCTGACAGCTTTCCTAATCACAGCGTAATTAATCTATAACTCCTGACAGCCCTGACCATTACCCACCATTGTTTAAACACAACACATTATGTAATCGTCTGCATCAGCAGCTGGCTCTGCCTCTGACATGAAAAACAGTCCGCTTTCTCCACCCCTCGCTCAGCTTGCGTTCTTTGCATATAGATTGAACATTAAGATACTAAGTTGTGGCCTTGTAAGGCAGCAAGTGCAAGAAGTGACGGTGTTATTTACTTCATTGGCAGAGGACGGCGGGACAACAAAGTTCTGCCCAAGAGGAGGAGAATTAAAGGTCCCGTGAGGCAAATTTGGTTTGGAAAATGTGCAGGAAGCCTTTAATCACTGCTGTTTATTTTTTCTAATGGTTACGGTGTCATCTTTTTATTTCTATTATGCACATAAACTGAAAACAAATGTGGATTCACACTTTATTCCTCATAAGAAAATCAGCCTGTTGGCAAGTGGGCTTCTGATGCTCATGGAGGGATTTTTTTTTCTGTTTTCAAGCATCATGGTTTGCTTCTGCCTACTGCACATGCTCAGTATAGTTTCATCCACCTGCAGGCGTTACATGTGATGCCACAAAATGTAAACTGACAGCTAAGCCGTGGTGTTGTATCTAATGGTATTCATTATTTCACCCAAGTTTGGTGGTTTGAATTTTTTATTTTTTAAGTTGGATTACTGAATGCTTGTTTGACCGCATTATAAAACACTTATTAAAGACTCGCAGAAAAAGACATATACAAGTAAATGTAGTTGCTCTCAAAATCTGACTCAATTAATTTTATGATATAAATAAGTTATACCGTAAATAGAAATAATAAAACAGTTCTTTCCACTCAGGCACACAAAACATATTTCTACAGTGCCATACATTCGTTGTCACTGTGTGCATTAAAAAGTCCATTATTGCACATTAAAAATCCATCAAAGTGCACTCCTGTAACTGTTGTTGCATGTGTTGTAATTGGCGTGTGTGTGTGTGTGTTGGTTGGGGGGGGGGGGGGGGGGTGTCAGTTCATTGTTTCGGATGGTAATGACTTTAAGATGGAAAAGTGTGGATGAATCGGTGCGTTTTCTTGAGGGTAACAAGTCAGATTAAGCTGAGTCTTCCAGGATGCTGAACATGTCTCCAGGGCAGCCAGCTGGTGTTTTCTGATGTTTTTATCATTTCCTGCAGAGCTGACTGAGGACACTCTCAATGGAGCACCAGTAGAAAGACACCAAGAGATGCTGTGTGAGGTTCACCTTCCTGAGCACTCTTAGGAAGTGTGGACACCCTCTCCACCTTCTCCCCATTGATGTATCAGGATGTGTGTGTAACCGGGTCATAAATGACATATTCTTATAATTACACAAAATGTGTTCTAAACCCCAAACTGTTTGTGGTATGCCAGACTTCTAAGACCTCCAAGCCTGTAGTTATCTTCATTATCAGCTCATTATGAGCCCCTCCTCATCCTTTTCTTCTTCTTTGGTGCAACCCTAATTTTGTGGTACCCATTTGGCCTCTCTTCTTTTCTGCAATTCCTCTGTAGCAGAGGTCAGTGTCATTTCTTTTCTAACACTAATTATATCTTTCTCCACCCTGATGTTTCTGATTGTGTGGTTTAGTTCATTATTGTCATCATTACGCCTGTTTTTACTAGATGCTGTGAATATGTGCAACGTGTGTGCTGTGTGCAGGGACACACCGGTTACACACGGAGATTCTGCTTCCTCCCAAAGTGAATAATCATTTATTTTGTCTTTTTTGTTGTGTTATGGGATGTGAGATGCGCAGTGTTGATCCTGGTCAGACATCTCGGCACAGTCTACTGGGTGGGATGGTCTCAAAGGCAGAGCTGTAGTCCCCATGTTGCTCCACTGATATTTAAAACACAAAATACTGCTGTGTTTGACCAAACATATCATTATGTTATGATGAGAAAATATAAATGTACCTTTGATTTTGGTAATAAAATTATCCTGGACATGTCACCGGTCTCTTCCTGTTAAATAGTGTTTTTCCTCCCCACTGTTGCCAGAGTCTTGCTCATGATCATTGTGATTCTCTCTCCAATAATATGGCCCGTGGTGTCCAGTGTGCACCCTGAGATGTGACATTTTAAATTTCCATTATGTAATTTTAGTTTACTGGAAAAGGGGTTCACAGCAGGGCAAATGGGAAAAATTTTGAGAGTAACAGTAAAATATTCTGGGTCACAAGACTGCAGCAGCAGTTATGATCTTCTGATTTCACATATTTGTAGCTTAGGAAAAGTTTCTGAATTCCAGAACTGGAATTTTGTGGCTTTTGTTACTTTTCCAAAAATGTCAGAGATGAAGTTCAAAAACTGAAACTGACAAATTATTATAGTGACATTTACAAAAAAAAAATAGAAAAAAAAGAGTCGATCTTGAAAGTAATTTTTTAAAAGACTAAATAAATAATCTTTCTTTCTTTCTTTAAAAAAAAATAAATCTGGTATTTTCAGTTTTTATTTTGTCCTCTATGTTCATCTTTTACTTTTTTCCTCCTTTTACTTTATCCTAAGCATGGAGCTGGTGGGAGGGAGTAAGGTGATGAAGTGCGCGTGTGTGGGGCTTTGGATACAGTGAGGCATGCAGAGGGCTGGTTCTCGGGGGCAGTGTACTTTAAAAGGGGCTAGATCTGCTGCTCGGATTCAGGTTGGAGTTTTTGTGCACCTCGCAGGGAAACAGATGGATCCCTTCTGGATTTTTAACCCGTGAATTCTTTTCGATTGTCCCGTACACGCTGGAGGAGGGTTACGGTTACACCTCCGTGCGCCCGGAGGAGAAACTGTGACCATGCCGTTCCCCTCGGTGAGCTCCTGCAATGCCACGGACCAAAACTGCACCGATAGCTCTAACTTTACGCAGCAGCTGAAGAGAAACGACACCGACCCGTTCGGACGTAACGAGGAGGTGGCCAAGCTCGAGATCACCGTGCTGAGCCTGGCGTTCGTGGCGGCGGTGGTGGGCAACCTGAGCGTGCTGCTCGCCATGTACCGAGCCCGGCGGAAACCGTCGCGCATGCACCTGTTTATGAAGCACCTGTGCCTGGCTGACCTGGTGGTGGCCTTCTTCCAGGTGCTGCCGCAGCTCTGCTGGGAGGTCACGTTCCGCTTCTATGGGCCGGACTTCTTGTGCCGCATCGTGAAACACCTGCAGGTGCTGGGCATGTTCGCCTCCACCTACATGATGGTGATGATGACCGTGGACCGCTATATCGCCATCTGCCACCCGCTGCAGACGCTCCAGCAGCCCACGCAGCGCGCCTATATCATGATCGGCTCCACCTGGGCGTGCAGCCTGGTCCTCAGCACCCCGCAGTACTGCATTTTCTCCCTGAGCGAGGTGCGCCCCGGCTCAGCCGTCTACGACTGCTGGGGGCACTTTGTGGAGCCGTGGGGGGTTCGCGCGTACATCACCTGGATCACGGTCGGGATCTTTGTGGTGCCCGTGGCCGTGCTCGTGTCCTGCTATGGATTTATCTGCCGTACGATCTGGAGGAACCTCAGATACAAAACCCAGAGGAGAAAGAGCGCGGAGGCCAGCAAAAGTGGGATGCTGAGCCGGAGCTCGGTGAGCAGCGTCAGTACCATCTCCCGTGCCAAATTACGCACGGTCAAGATGACCTTTGTGATCGTGGTGGCGTACGTGGTGTGCTGGGCGCCTTTCTTCACGGTGCAAATGTGGTCGGTGTGGGATGAGACATTCTCCTGGGACGGTGAGTGACCTGCTGACAGGACCAAAACCTTACTAAAAATATAAATCACACTTGTGGCAAAGTGTGAGTAAAGCGAATGGGCAGACTGAGGTTTAAGTAAATTTAGCAAACTTCACAGGTTTGGAATTACAAAGCTAAAGGCAGAATGCAGATTTTTAATTTAATTTAAATTGAATCCCAACTTCTTGTGAGAATAAACAGAAGCTAACAGCTCACGTATTCCCCTGTAACACTGTTATTTCAGTAGACACGTCCACGTGTCTCCGTTTGAGCCACATCTTTTCTGGTGAGACATGTGTTCACCTTTGAGCCACAAAGAGGCACATCCCCTCAACATATGAGGCAAAAATGCTTTGCACTCATCTCCAAATTAGCGCACTTGTCCACCCCGGTCTGCTGTCAAATTTTCTGCTTTGTAGCTCCTGAAAATGCAGCTTTAGACGTTCCACCTTCCCTGGAAGGGATTTTAAGGGAATTAAAAGAATGCTAAAGAGCAAATTTTCTTTAATTAAGATGTCTTTGGTTCAATTATTGGCGGCTCCAGTTAAATAAAAATCACAATGCAAAGCCTATAAATCCAAATGTAATATTGCTATTGGTAGGCACGTGTTTAGCCTCGTGCCCGCATGCAGATGTTATTTTGCGCAATAATTTAAACGTGCTTCAGTGCTCAATAACTTTTTTTAAAATTTTTTTTTATTTTAATTAATTAATTAATTAATTAATTTAGTTGATTTGGGTTTATTTAACAAGAACAATGTGCACTACATATATTACACCAGATAGAGCTAAAGGCTCATTTTCCTCAGATCATCCGATGGTGCAGATTAAAATTAAAAAATGTGACATATTAAAAAATGTGACATATTGAAAAATGTGCGAAATTAAGCACCCTCATAAAACAAAGTGTACTCATAATGAAAGTACTTAAAGAAGAAGAAGAAATTACAGTTGAAGAGCAAATCATCAACAAACCCACAGATACATTTCTTCAGTGCAAAGTAATTTAAGGCATGTGAGCCAAAGCTTTGCACAGGCAGTAACTGCAGACCTGAAGATATTTCAGCCACATTTTCAAACTAAAATCGAAATGTTTTTTTTAGAGAACTGCACTCTGTGAGATTTTCTGGTAAAAAAAAATTAAAATAAAATAAAAATCCAAATCTCTGCAGCCTCCGGTGAAAAAACAGTTTGGTCCAAGTGATGTTTAGACTTTTTCCTCAAATAATAATCATAATTATACACAGTTTTGCCAAACAGCGCAAAAGTTTTAGCATAAACATGTTAAGGCGCTAAACATAAAGGTTAATATGTTGCCATCACTCTAAAGATGCAGCTGGAGATGACTTTAATGACCTGATTTACTGCTGGTTAATTTTACCTTCTATCTATCTATTTATAGATTTTTAACATCAGCATAAAAATGAGTAACTTAAACTTTAAAACTATAACACGGAGTACAAAACACAACATTTTCACTCAAAATAGAAAAGGAGCAGAACGTAACATCAGAACTGCATATCAGTAAAACACCTGAGTAAATATACTTTGTTACATTCCACCACTGGTCCTGGTCATGCTCTCTTCCAGGGGTGTCAGGCATTATGTCACTAGCAGTCCTTTGAAGTTTGCATTGCTTTTCTTTAGCCGGTGGGCAGCTGGCGAGTGTTTGCAGACAAGCTGGAATCGTTATCTGGGACCAAAGAAATTGCTGTTTATGACCGATTGTTGACTGGTCTCGACCCTGTATGACTGGGGCCCTATTTTGGTAAATTAATTACACACGTATATTTTTAAAGTTTGCTTTCCACAAATTTCTTCACAAACATAATGTCTGTTTGCAACGGTAGGAGTCGCCCCCTGCTGGTCATAATAAAGAATACAGGTTGAAGGCAGTGCTGCATTGGTGGGTTGACTTTTTTAAATTATTATAATTTTACTGGTGGTGTAATTATGACTTTAAAGAGTTCAGACACTCAGCTCCTCTCTTGGAGTAAAACGTGCTGCGGGATGGAAAAATATTTAGCAAACACAGACAGTGATTGAATCAGTGAAGTCATGAAGCATTTCTAAACTCTTTAAATAAGATCTTGATCATAGCTTACAAAATAGAATATGCTAATAATCTTTTGGCAGTTTGGTAAAAATTTGGTCAGTTTATAAATCGACAGATTCTAAGCCAGTTTACTGTCTCGCATATTATAACATTTCTCTCACACGTGAGGCCCAGTTTGGTTAAAATCTTTCATTTTAATTTGCTCCACTCTGGCAGCAGTTTGGGTTCAAAATGAGACAAAGTGGTTAAATTTTTCCTTGCACTCAGAAAGGGATTATATTTAAAAGTTCAGAGCTCTGGCTGGTTTTACGCCAGAAAATGATATAACCCTGATGTTCCCTGAAAATGAATTCCCATCAAGCTGCTGGAAGCAGCACTCATGCCCTCACCAGTCAGTAAGTCTCTGTATGACAGTGATAATGAAATTCTTCAAGTGGGTGAGCAGACCAGGGCAGCCTTTTCTCCTTTAACAGATTCCGAAGCTGCAAAATAAAATTCATATCCTGACTTCTATCATCGGAAAATTACTCTGCACTGACATGCACAGGCTTGAGGTTTAATAAAAAATGTAAAAAGATAAAAATGAAAAATTTTCACATATCTCCTCTTTTAATTTATTCTGTGGTTAAGGTTGGCCACAAGTTTCTGCTTTCTAATTTCTCTGTGACCTGCCACACTTCTCTATATTTTCTACTTTTTAATTGGTATTTGAAAAAGCTGGAAACTTCACACATGGTTAAACTGGCTCAAAGATAAACAAAGAAAGCCTTTAATTGGCCTTTAATTAAAACTTAAATAATTACAATATTGCAGGAAAATCTTCCAAACTTACACAAATACCAACTCTTTCCTTCCAAACCATATCTGTTATTAAAGCATGAATTTAATGGCTGAAGCACAGATGAAGCTTTCTAGTATCATCATATAGGGACCGTGTTGGGCTTGTTGGGTTCTGCTGGAGGTTCTGTACAGTTGAAAAATTAGAACATATCAGATTTGAGATTCATTTTCAAATGTTTTAAAATGCCAAAAATTCAAACAATGATCAATGTAGTGGTGTTAGTCAGTTGGCAAATGCTTTCAAGTCTAAATTCTGGTATTTTGGTCATCAGGAACATGGGTATGACCAGGCTGGACCTCTATTTCTTCCAGAGCTTCATTAATTATTTGTGGAAAAGATTCAACAAGGTGTTAGAAACATCATTTTTGGATCATTCTGACATGACAGCATCAAACAGCTGCTGCAGATTTGTCTGCTGAACATCCACGATGTGAATCTCCCATTCCACCACATCCCAAAGATGCTCTGCTGAGCAGGCAACATTTTTCCAATTTTCTGCAATCAAGAAGACCCTGTGTGTAT
This sequence comes from Neolamprologus brichardi, assembly GCF_056152115.1. Lineage (NCBI taxonomy): Eukaryota > Metazoa > Chordata > Actinopteri > Cichliformes > Cichlidae > Neolamprologus > Neolamprologus brichardi. The sequence continues at coordinate 19,723,869 of NC_142120.1, read as the reverse complement.
TGTAGAGTCACTTAAAGCACTTTTATCTCAATCCTGCAGTTCAGTTTAAACTTCAGCAGGTCATCTTCATCGTGTTTACGTGCCTAAATGCACTGAATTGCTGCTCCGTGATTGGCTGATTACATTTGTTTCTGTCAACACACACACGGGCGGGCCCACACTGGGAACCAGCGATCATATCAGCAACTGGATGTTATGTACATTGTTTAATGACATTTTTGTCCACATAAAGGCCCCAAAAAGTCAACAAAAGTTCAACAGATTGCAGAATAACAGTTTTATGACAAGAAGCACAGCAAGAGAAACTTCTGATAGGCCAGAAGTTGAACACTTTTGTATTTTCTACAAATTTACATAGTTTTAGCTGTTCTTTTAAATGTACTTTAGGACATTTGTGGTGATTTGTATAGAAGTATACTTCTAACAAACTATGCAGCTCATTCTCTCAATCATTTCTCTCAAATAGAAGACGTTTTGGCTCATCTTGAAAGAAAGGCAGCTCTGAAATGCAAACCTGAGGTCATAGTTCATAGGACAGAGGTCAATATGACATTTAGAATCCCTGGCTGTATCCCAATTCACGGTCTGCAGCCTTAAAGTACGCAGCCTTAACGGTCCTCAAGGGCCGTACTCAAAGACCGCTAAGGCCGGAAGTGCGAGGCTTGTGAAATGGGACGGTCTAGCCTCCGTCGCGCTGCCCAAGTTGCCTAGCAACCATAATACTAACAGCTGGAAACGTTTCATACAGCTTTGTTTGACAGAAATAAAGGAGAACACATTTTGTACATTTATTTCTACATGAGCTTAGTGTGATTTGATAAGTATCTGAGGCTGAGACCACAGGACTGTAAAACATGATTGTTGGGCTTCATTTCTGTACTGAACAGTCATTTAAGATTAGCTAGTGAATAACAATTAGCTAATGTTGTTCATGAGATTAAAGTCATCTCAATTTGGTAATGTAAGTATAATATGGTCAATATAATAGTTATTATATTAATCATTATTAGTTATTACAGCAGGGAGTTTGAACTCTGTGTCAAATACTGAGCTTCAGTAAAGATTCAAGTTGCATTTATTTATATTTCCTATCACCTTAAATCTTCACTTAAAGACAAGTATCTTTGACAGTGTATATATAGATGTATTATATATAAGAGACAAATATTGTTCTTTTAACATGTTGGCATTACTAAATTTGGCTCACTGCTTACATATATGTGTAAAAAGAAAATGTACGAGCTGTGAAAACTGTTTCTGATGAAGAGTAGACTGATATATTAAATATTCCTTTATTGGGTGAGAAAATCAGGCCATGTCATAACTGCTTTAAGTCATACAGAATAGACATCAGAGCCTTAAACAGTCTGACTTCTGCTAAATGGGTCAAACTGGGCAGAAACATACAAACACATAACATCCTTATAGAATATGATGTAACACTATAGATCAACTTACCTCAGAATACATAAAGCATATAAACAATTACAGCAATATGATGCAACAAACACAGCAGTACTACTAATCCAAAATACTCAAAGCTTCATAGACCTGAAACAAACATTTATTTTTAGGTCCATTCTGCTGCTGATACATACTTTAGGTTTCTGAATATTAAACTTGTTGCTGCCTTTCATAGTGTGTAACTTGAAGGCCCTGAGTACTTTCTCCCACACTGCAAACACTGGAATGATTAAATTATTTGAACATTACCTAATAAGACTGATTCAGGACAGACAATTAGTTATTCTAATCTTTCCTAGCAGTCCTTCACAAACAGGAAACAGTCTGTCTATTCTCTCTATCTGTCAGCTGCTGCTGGCTCTTCCTCCTCCTCTTCCTCACACACTGCTGAGTTTGTCCTGGTGGATCATCAGGGGTGCAAAGCCTCACAGATGATGTGCAGCAGTGGGTCCATCAGTCTGTGACATAATCAGCCTTAAAATGCGTCCCTTAAGGCTGCAGACCCTGAATTGGGATACAGCCCCTGTATACCAGTATCATCCGGTCAAAGCAGATGGCCGCCCCTCCTGGAGCCTGGGTCTGCTTGACGTCTCTTCATGTTAGTTTGAGTTTTGTGAGTTTTCCTTCCCACCGTCGCCAAGTGCCTGCTGATTGTTGGGATTTCTTTGTATTATTGTAGGGTCTTTACCTTAGAATATAAAGAACCTTGAAGGAACTGTTATTGTGATTTGATGCTATATAAACGCAATTAAATTGAACTGAATTGAAGGCATCAGAATTTTTATAGAATTTAAAATATAAAAGTCATTTTATTAAAGTTTTACCTTATTTGACCTTAAGGAAGAGTTCAGAGGTTCAAAGTAACGTGATATTTAGTATCCACATACTCGCCGTATGGCTATATGTTGTCAATACAAACAATGGCAGTTCGACGAAAAGTTTTAAATAGCTCTACATAGCATTATTGTCACTTTGACCTTCAGATCAATCTATTCACCTTGAAGGAGAGGTCAGAGGTCAAATGTGACATGATATTTAAAATATTTATGTGGTACTTTCTATGTGTTGATAATACACAGCACACTTCTAAGAGGTTATATACGTTATAAATCACTAAGTTGACCTTGAAGACCTTGGTGAATGTAAGTTATGTGCTTACAAACAGAATGACATGCTGACTCTTCCAAACACATGACCTTGGAGGACATAAAAACAGGAGGCCTGAATATGATAGCAAGGCCAAATAATGTATTTTTAGAGTAGTTAATGCATGTATTTCTATTTGATGCACTCCTGTTTGAATGCCTCACTGGACCATTTACTCTGCTGTAATGAAACTTGTCTCAGCGGCTCCATCACGTCAGTAATTATTACCATTTCTATCCCTCCAAACCTCTGCTGCTGTCTCACCGCAAACGATCCGTCTTTAATCAGGAGAGAATTGCTGAGTCTCACGCGGCCTTCAGCATCAGCTGTCCTTGTTATCGGTGGTGCAGGAGAGCTGAGCTGGTCTGTTAATACTGGCGTTCACTCAGGGTTGCTTTGCAGGCCACCGCTACATGAAGGCGGCCAAACCTTATTAAGAGCTGCCCGGCAGGCTGGCAGTACTCCAGTGTGTTTCAGACTAGTACATGTACTTTAACCTCTTAAGCCCCAAGCCTAACTGATCTCCTGCCTTTTGCCCCCGTATCAGGGGGCGTTGGGGCTTAAGAGGTTAAGAGGAAAAACACTTTGGTTTAGTTGCTGACGTCTCCGAGTGTGCTTCATAAATCTCTCTTCCTGTTTCCCCTGCAGACTCTGAGAATGCCGCTGTGACGCTCTCCGCCCTGCTGGCCAGCCTCAACAGCTGCTGCAACCCCTGGATCTACATGATCTTCAGCGGTAACCTGCTGTCGGACTTCGCCCGCAGCCTGCCGTGCTGTTGCCACCTGAGAAACCGGTTCTACCACCAGGATTCGGACAGCAGCATCCGCCGGACCACGCTGCTGACCCGCCTGCAGGGTCAACGCCCTTCAGAGCCTTTCAGAGACCTCAACCCCACCCCCAAAAGCTGCCTGCCAATCCCATCTACATCCTGACCCCCAGAAACACTACCTTTGTGTGTTTATGTGTGTATGTGTGTGCGTGTTTAGTAAAACTGCAGCAGGTGTGCAGCAGTGAGGGAAGGTATGACATAATCTGAGGGTGCGTTCACACCTACCCTATGTTTTTTTTGGTCCAATCCAGAGTGGGAAAGTTTACTCCAAAGGACATTTTTGGTGTTTGGCTTGTTTGGGTTCACACAGCTGACGTTTAATAACTCATTTCCAGTCTGCGGGGTTGGAGACTGTGGGGATAGTAAATAAAAGCTGTACAGTACAGGCAGTGTGGATGTATTTCACTTTGAATGCACTATTGGGTGTGTTTCCTTGGAGAGCTGCTCTCATTGAAGTATTTAAAGCATGTTTACGAGATAATTTTTTAAGACTTAAGGTTAAGTCTGGTGTTACTCTGCAGTCCTTGAATTAATTCATGTACAAATCCCTTCCCTCTCAAAAAAAAATGTGTTCGTCTGTTTCTGCTTCATACTTTCTCGCTTCTGCTTTCTCCCTCTGAACATACAAAACTTAAAAAAAATTATTTCCAGCTCTTAAAGCCTCAATAAAATCCTCTTTGTTGTGCTGTTTTCTAAATTTAACAATCAAACAGGAAAATAGTGCATTTTGGGGGACTATTTTCAGTGGCGGATGAATTTGTCTACATTGGGACATCCATGACCTCACCTGATGTCATTCCGTATTTAATCAGTCAGTGCCTCTATCACAGTGTACTTAATGAAGCTATGAAGTTTAACCTTCATACTGTGAAATCATTGTTTTAAAGACGATGGAGTGGAAAGGTACTTTCTTAATAATCATTTAATTCTTTTAGTTATAAAATGTGGAAAGTTTGGGGTAAACTTTTTTTTTTTCAAAATTAAAAAACCAAACAAACAAAAATACTTTCGCAAAAAGAAATTAGGTTAGAAAATCAACTCATATTTACCTTTGAGGAGCTGGAATGACTCTGGGACAATCACACGTGTATCCACACTACCCTGCTTAAAAGTGTAAATCCTAATTAAAAGTGCTCTTTGTTCAGTATAATTAACACTGCCTCTGTGAACATTTGTTTAATTATTAATTTTTATTATGATGCTCTGATGCTCGCTCATGCTTTGCTGGCTTCTGTAGCAGCTTTGAGCCTCTTTAGAGACTCATTCTCAGATGTGTTTGTAGATATTGAAGATATTTCATGAGTGTGATGTATTCTGTCATCTCTGTATTGCTCTAATATGTATTGCACGTGTTGTAAAGGCAGATAAAAGCTGTTGCTTGTGTCATCACGTGATGTTCGACTGCTTTCTGTCTGTAACAGGAGGGTTTTATAGGTGATCACTTACCTGCTTTTAGTAACTTTCACTAAGTACAAAAGCAGTGAAGAGCTAAAGTAATGAAAAATTATTAGTTATAGATCTGTGGATTGATCCGGCCTGCATAAGTCTTTCATAAAGACTATTATGATCATCAGAGTTATGGTTTTCCTGCAGTGCCACCATAAAACTGGAATTTCAGGGGTTTTAAGTGAAATATCCAAACAATAAATTGAGGTTCTTCCTCATAGGATCAACCTTTTTCCTCTAGAACAGGAATCATAAATTCAGTGGCTTGCGTGAGAAACATGATATCGTTTTAATTGATAAAGCTCAAGCATGTTTTGAGGCTCCATGAAGATTTTTGTCTTTGCTCAACAATGTCTATTGGTGGTAACTGTTTCTGATCTAACCTCTTTAGATCTGGTTCTCTTTGTGTTCAGAGTCAACATGTTCTCCAGTGTGAACGTGTCAGGGTTGAGCTTAATAGTGAAATATTTATATTTTCTGGCCACCTGGAGCACCAAAAAGCCAACAGTGAGAGCTCAGTGTAGCTCAGACGTTTATATGTTTAACAAACAAATGCTTATCTCCACATATTACAGCACAGCATTATCATCCATTTCCAGCTGTTTTTGTCTCCGTCTGATAAACGTATCAGGATCAGATAAAGACTTTCCTAAAGTGTAACCGTGGTGACATCATCAGCTGGTTTGTGAGGCTGCATTTTGAGTGTTTTTGCTAAAGAGTGGACCTGAGTGACCCGAGTGACATCATGAACTCACTGCTCCAGAGTTGACGTGGTTTAACCAGCAGACGAAAGGGAAAAATGAGCACTTCTTAACTGGTTGCTGGAGGTTATAGCTTGCATGGAAAATGGCAACTGGTCTGCAAACACTGGCTAACTAGCAGCTTAGCAACAACATTGGCTGGAGCCACCACGTTTCAAATGGTGTGACTTTTACTTTGAACAAACATTTACTATTTCCAGTTTGCACTGTCCTTTTTAAAGTTTTACTGTCACTCAGCTGGTAGTTGGTGAGTCTCTGCAGACATGTCACCATCTTCCATGCAAACAGAGGTGACTGTGGCAGCCAAAGTGACTGCAAGGAGGTTTTTGACAACCAGCTGGGGAACACACACAAACAATGAGTGTCACAGACGGGTTGGTCACCTGTTTGCAAAACCTCTGTATTTGTAGATGTGGTTTTAATTTAAGACAGCCGTCTGTGAAACTGTAAAGTGATTGGCTAACACTTTGCCCATCTGACCAAACAGGAATTTGGCCTTCAGGTGAAAATTACAGTTGGGATCAGCAGGGAGTTCAGTAGGGATTTTAAGTCCAGGAGTGATTACCTGATTTTCAGGTTCAAATCTGACCCACAGTGTTTACTGTTACTGTTAGCACAAGACAGTTTTTGTCTCACACGTGGCACGTAAACGTGAGCTGCTTTTCTCTTAACAGCTGCAGGTGTTCTAATGATGCTGCTTTTCTGAGGTTCAAACATTTCTGACATTGCTCTGCAGTAACAATAGTAACTGTGATGGCGTGTTTTTGGTAGCTAAACAACAGACTGGTGCATGAATGGGTTTAACAGGAGATGGATATCGTGACTCTTGCATAAGGCCGAGATGCAGCAGGTGCAGCGGCCACTCACCAGATTTAAATGACTAAATTTATCAGCTCATGCCCGACAGCTGCCTAAGGACACTTCAGAAAATTACATGGGAATATTAAACTTCAGACCTTTTTTTTTCTCTGTGCAATATCTCGGCATAAGTATGCTTCTCATAAAAACACTTCAACAGGATTTTTCCTTTTTTTTTTTTTAACTCACGCAGGGAAACAGGAGTAATTGGAAGCAGGTTGGCTGCATGACATGCAACAGATGTCTGAAATTGAAAACAAATAAAAAGGTTTCAGCGCTTCAATCAAAGAGTTCATCCTGTGATTTTTGATTCATTCCTTGCAGGAAAAGTGAGAGCCTCCAGGCTGAAGTGAACCCCTGAGAGGTGGCAATGAAAGGAACTATAATTTCCTGCCTGAGCCAACTTGATTAGTTTGAAAGCACCTTCAAACCAGAACTTCAAAAGGTTCCCTGTAGACATGCTTAACACTCTTGTTCCAGGATCACATCTCCCCCCACTGACCTCTTAGAGATGTGTTTTTGTCTGATTTCCACTGTGTAAACAGACACACAGAGCCAGTGCATGAAGGTGAATCTCAGATGAAAATTCAGACTGACTCTCATAACTCAGGACAGCTGAGGGGAAACAGGAATGCCAAAAATGCTTATCTTTACGCACCAGGGCCTCATATTTCAACCCAGGCTTGAGCCTGCAAATGTAAGGCAGCTCAGAGGCTTCATAGGAATCATATCTATGAAAACAAATCATAAAAAAAGAAACACAGAGGGCAGACAGACCTATATCAGCAGCACTTGTTTTCCTAATTTGGTCAGTTGTCACCTGCAATCTAACCACAAAAGACATTTGATTTCATTTTAAAAATGTTCTCCAAGAAACTCTGGTAATTTATTCAAGTGAAGACTAAGCTTTTCCTTATTTTCTATAAGCTGTTCTAACAGTGGATGTTCATATTACCCATGGCCAAAGTTTCTAATATTGAGGTGATTGTGTGTGAGAGTAATATCTTTGAGACAAATGCGTTTTTACATAGTTTTTTCTACTCCTTGTCTGTCTGATGTCATAGAGAGGGCACGTTCCTAATACATCCACAGACTCCCCACCTACCAGCTCTTTAAACTTTCTCTCTTTGTGGAGCAGCCAATGAGACGGACGTTTTCTTAAATGGGGAGGAGCTTAACCTGGGCACTGACATCAAGTATAAGGTAAAAAAGTATTATTTGTAACTGTGGATCACACAAAGCTGCTCTAGTACAGTCCAAGAATAAAATCTAGAGCTGGAAACAAGTTTCCAGAGACCACTCGATATCAAAGACAGCAGCTTATAGCAGTCGACATCGAACTGCATTCTGTGCATCAACAAATAATGTTCAATTCCTTCTAATAATCTCTCTTTATTGAAAAGAAATTAAGGGGCCATATAAAGCTGCATTCGTGCAATTTTCTGAGAAAGAGAAGTTTCTGAATTTAGTTGTTTATTCTCGACCTCTTAGCTGTATCTGGTGACCCTATTGAGGGACCTGACCCCTATGTTGTGAAGCAATGTGTATAAACTAAATGAAACTGTCTCCATATTGAACATTAATAGAATTAATACTGATGTATTAACAGCCTCATATAGTCACATAAATGCATTTGTTATAAATTCATGAAGCGTTTTACAATGAATGCTTGCAGAGCAATATTTGCAAAGCGGGCAGTAATTGTATATAAAACACTCAAACTGCTTGCTGTACTTTAAATCGTAACCACTGTGACAGGGTAAAGGGTTTGTTCACATGGTTACTGCAATTTCGTGTTCACTCTGAAGGCATTTCTACTGAGAATCAATCACCTTGTCTGTGGAGGACGCCATTTATAAAAGAGTTGAATGCAGAAATCAGAGAAAGGAAGTGTATTATTAAAGGAAGGAAGCAAAGGTGAATGTGGCAAAGCAAGGCCGGTTTAAAAAAAAAAAGGAAGAAAGAAAAAAAGAAGCTGCTTTCAGCATTAAAGACATTGGGCGAGGCTACATCCTGTGGTGGTATCTTTGCACAGATCACCCTGACTCCATTTCCTTGAACTGTGTTCAGTACGTGTGTCCATTTCCTACACATTCTTCCCCGGAGATCTTTTTTTTTTTTTTTTTTTCTAACAGATTTTTCTTCTTCTGACAGAATTTCTGTTCCTGAAGAAAACAGAAAATCCCATCAGTGTGTAGAAATTATAGTGTTACAGTCCCAGATGATCCCAGGGTCAGAGCTGGCCCACCAAAGTGTGAAGTCTCTGTAAAAACACCAAAACACACAACAAAGAGTCAGTGATAGAGAAACTGTTAAAAGTCTGTTATTTCAGTTTAAGCAGAAAATCAGTGAGTCATCTTTGTATCCAACACTTATCTCTGAAAATGAAATGCTCGTGCAGGACCTCTCAGCTTCATGTAGTCTTATTATAATCATCTAGACTTATACCAAAGTAACAAACACTGACATAGATGGTGGCCACATACTGAACAATATTAGCTTGAATAACAGCTGGTGTTGTCATGTTAATAATGCCAATCTGGAAAACACAGATGTAGTCAGAAGTTTACATCAAGCTTCTGGCATAATTCTGGCTGGATATTTGACTACTCTTCTTGGTTGAATTGGCAAAATTCACTTAAATTGATCGGTCCCCTGGCATGGACCCAGCTCTATGTGCAATCCACAAATTTTCAATAGGTTTGAGGCTTTGGGAAGGCCCTTCCACAAGTTTAATGTTAGCCCGCTTTATCGATTCCATAACCAGTTTTGGTTATTTGAGATCATTGTCCTGTAGTGTCCAAGTTTAAACTTCTAGCTGTTGAAGTAGTCCTCCTTCTTCATTATTCTAAGCATTTTGTGCAAAACAGTCCCAGTGCATGATGCTACTACCACCATGCCTGACGGGTGGTTACTGCTCTTAGGTTTGGAAGCCTCATCTTTACTCCTTTAAGCATACCTGTTGTCATTGTGGCCAAATAGCTCAAACTTTGTCTTGTCTGAACATAGAACTTTTCTCCAGAAGACACTTTGCTTGTATATGCTGCAAGTATCATTCAAGAGTGAAGGTGTGGATTTTTTTTTAAGGACAGGCATCTTTACTAACCAGCTCTGTAACTTTGGATAGTGATGTGGTGTGACTGTCCACAGTGATGTGGAGTTCCAGCGGTTTCCAGGTCGTGGCAGGCTTGAGAACTGGTAGTTCTTGGATTGTTCCTGAACAAGAAAAGGGTGACAGTTTGGATTTTTTGTCCAGACCTTGGTTAAGTTGTGACACATCTAAATAACGTGTACTTACATACAGTTGTTTGAACTGATGATCTTTGAATCTGCAGTTGTTTAGAAATATGTAAATCTACAGTTATTCTTAGATCTTCAGTGAATTCATAGGACTTTCCCATTGTTCTGATCACTCCAACTAGCGCTGTCAAGCCAATCCTTTTTTATGCTGCAAAGATAAACTACCAGTAGTAGTCAATCGTGCTTACAAATGAGAAGTTAACAGGCCTTGGCCTTCTCAAGTTAAAATACATTCTAGAAACCCTTATAAAAAGATTTAAGTGAGTGCATATAGAATTTAGCCTGTACATGTAATTTTGACCCTGTGTGGATTAGTGAACTTCTTGTTTTTTCAAAAGTCATTAAAGATGTATGCCGTACAGTCATTCCACCCTGAAACAAGAACAGTTCAAAATAACAATTAGAAGCTTAAAATTACCATCCAATGCCCATGTTGAGTTTATGTAAACCTCTAACCACGGCTGTACCTTTATTTTCTTCACATAATTCAGTCAACTGGAGCAAGGCTCTGATGTCTGCAGGTTCCTTGGACTGTTGCATCAGTTCTATCAATCTTACTTCGTTGGAATAAGCATCATTGGCTGAAACACAGAAATGAGAGTTAGACCATCGAAGAGTTGCTGTGAGGTCAGGATCTGATCACTGTTGGTTTCTTACAAATGGACTCAGGCTGCAAAGCATTTAATATTTCCTCCAGGTCCAACACATGAGCTCTTGTTTTCTGTAATAAATTGTCTTTGATTTGATCACGTATACTTATTGAAAACATTGACTGTAGAGGTATTGGTATAAAGATCTGTCACCTCTCACATTTTAACTGGGCATTCTAAGCATCACTGCAAACTGCCATATCAGGAGGTAATAACATTTTTAACTGAAAACACTTGCATTTTACTGCTGTGATGATCTGCCATATAAAAGGCCAAATGTCAGCCGGTCTGACTATGCATAGGCAGTGGAAGATCCACATTTTGATTTATAACAACCTTTCTGACGGCAACCGTAACGAGTCCTGTGGAAAGACGCCCACATAATCTGATCAGCCCAAAGCAATCTGAGTCTGCTGCATCCTGTGTGGGTGCTAAAAGGGTCATTCCGTAGCTTCATTTAGGATCTCCATCATCACTTTGGGCAATTCAATCAAGCTTAAATCTGAAGATGCAGATGAGATCTTTCCAATCTGCTGCTTAGGGAATTTTTCCAGAACCCCACAGCATGAGAACTCTCTGGGTTTAAGAAATGTAGAAATGATCATTTTTTTAAGGGTTCAACAGGTCACATTTACAAAAGAAAAAATATAAATAATTAACCATAATAATGTAGAAATTCAATAGTGGAAATAAGTTCCCCCAGAAAACAGCACTTCCAGGATTACTCCGCAGATTGATTGTCATAGATGCCTGAGAATGCTGGTGCCTCTAACTGGAAAAACAAGATTTTTTCTAACTCAACTTTTTGTTATTGATATTCTAAAAACAATAATAACAGTAGTAAAAACTTAGCCAGTGTTGTGTCTACATATAACAGACAACTAACAAACGAGCAGTTTTAAATTGTATCTTTAGGCTCTTTGTTACAAGCAAACACAATTTCTTCCAATTTATTTAGTTGAAGCTAGAAAAAATGCAAAAGCTAACACAGTTTGACAGATGAAATAGCATTTTTTCACCAACAAGAAGATTCCTAAAGAGCTATTAGCTGACAATTTTGCATATCTAAGCATGGTGTGCAGTGCGCCATTAAACATTTTTAAGGATGTTGGACAATTTGAGGACAAAAAAGAAGTAGCAGGCCTAAAAAAACTATCTACAGCAGTTGAACATTTGAGAAATGGGAAATAATCCAGCAAGGATGTGACACAGGACCTGAGAGATGCATCTGGCCTTTCAGTTGATCCATTTACTGTTCACTGAAGCCTCGTCAGAAATTGTGTCAGTGGAAGGGTTGCTGTCAAGAAGCGATTCTTGAGTAAGGGAAACAGACATTAAAGGCTGGATTTATGTATGCAAATTTGATAGATGTGGTTCAATCATCATCAGTGTACACGGAGGAGGTCAGGAGAGAGCTAAAACATGGTGGAGGCTCTGTCATAGTTTGGGGCTCTATTTAAACCAGTGTTGTTGGGGATCTTTGTTAAAATGTATGAAATTATGATCAGAGAAACGTACCATCAGATTTTAGCCCATCTTACAATACCATATGGAAAACACCTGATTGTCAAAGGCATTAATTTTTCAGGTGGACAATGATCCCAAACACACCACCAACACAGTAAAAGCATATCTGGATAGAAAAATACATTGTGGAAGACTGTTAGTCGTGGATTGGCCTCCCCAGAGCTCTGACCTCAACATTATTGAAGCAGTAGAGGATCATCTTAATAGAAAATTGAACAAAATGCAGAAACATCCAAAGAAGACCTTTGAATGTCCTTTAAGAAGCCTGGAGAATTGTTGTGTTTAAAAACTGTTTAAGGAAATTATAAGAAAGCTGCCTCAGAGAGTTCAGACTGTGCTGAAAGGTTGTCACACTAAATATCAACTTTCAAGCCCAGAATTATTTAAACTCTGTTTCCCCTGATATACTGCATTACTATGTATGTTTGCACATTTCAATAAATCATTGCACCTCTTTTCAAGAGTTCAAAAGTTTTGCACAGTACTGTTTAATAGTACGTAAGTATGATATAATATATATATTAGATCTAGAAGGGGCACAGTGATGGACTGCATAGTAATACTGGTCCACATAGAAGAAAAACTCAGTGATTAAAAGTGGGTCTTAAACTGACAGGCCATCATAAAAATGTAGTTTTATTTTTCTGAAATATTTTCTGTCGGGGTAGAAAAGGAGCAACACTGCGCTGATACTTCACCCAAATCTTTGGAAAAGCCACACAGCAAAAATAATTATGCGGAAAACAGCACCCTCTGGAGGTTATAAGGCGGAACTACAATTTATATCTGGTATTGGTCAAGTGGTGAGTTTAAACATTCCGTGTATTTATTATTTCATGTACGTATAAATTTGTCTTTTCATAGTTTAGTGTCATTTTATATCTGTATTGTGTGTTTACCTTTGTTTTTCCATCAATTTGTGCTACTTTGTAATCTTTTAAAAATCTTTTTCCATTTTTGCACCATTTTACATCACTAATGGAAGACTACCACACTTTGTGGTTCTTTTGATCTTTTTTGCTAATATAGTGTTACTTCACATCATTTCCTGTCTCTTTATTTGCTTATTACATTAACTCATAAACTGTTGGCTTGAAGTAGAGTACCAGCTTCTAGTTTTGTCCATCATCTTTATTTATGTATAGGTTTTACTTATTGCTATTGTTTAGTTTAATTGTAGCACATAAATTATGAATATTCAGTAGCTGTAAGTAAATGGGGGGGGGGGGGGGGGGGGGGGACGACTACGACACCACTATTAATGAAAACTTTAAATACTTAGCTACTATTTGATAATTTAAATAGTAAAGACTGTGTTACCTGTTTTAAAACAATGTTTTAAAACTGCTAGCTGCCATTTGAGTGATTAAAAGGTAAAAGTCACTTGGGTGCTGATATTCATGTAAGGGTGACTGCTCCTGTCTCGTTAGTTGGAAGACTTCTGATCAGGGAACAAAATGTGTATTAAAACAGATCACTGGTACATAGAAAGTGGCATACAAAAAACCTCCAAAACAGCAAAGTTTGCTCACACACAACAGAAGAATTCCTTGTAGTTGGTGTTGCTTTAATCCCTGGAGATTTACACAACATGTGGGTGGAACTTACAGAGGAAAGTATGCAGATAGAGTTTAAAGCCCACCAGAGAGGCCAGGTGCACCTGCAGACTCAAACTCTGTGCTTTCTGACCACTTTTCTTCTGAAAGCAATGAAAATCTGCTGGATTAAAAGCTTTTTGTGTTTTCATATGTGCCCTTACTTCCGAGTTTTCCATGTCTGCAGGAATATTATGAAGTAGATCTCTTCCACTCATTTCCACATTAATCCTCCTCCTTTTTATTTCTGACTCCACTAGAGTAGCTAAAAAAACACATTTATTATTGGTTATTAAGACTCATTTCTCATTTATCTCAGCAGACGCCCATTTGGGAAGAATGCATTACACTGAGAGTTGCTGTTTTATACACTGTAGGTTATCTAAACTACAGGAGAAGTGCAATGTTCTTCAAGACATTTCTGCTCTGTTGTTCTGCATTTTTGCCTTTGCTCCTGTGAATGTTACTCCTAAGCTATTACATTAGGGATATCTGCTGCCTTTGACTTCACAGAGACTTTCTAGAGCCCGATCTTTGGCTCACATACTCATGAATATTTTGAACCTTTGGCCATGTTTAATATAAATATCCACTGTTCTACGGCATTTAAGAAAATATGGAAGAACATAAAGGAGGATGAAAGGCCTTACTCCCCTGGCAGCCCTTCAGTGTGCTGAAATCAGAGTATATGTTTGTAGATTATCTATTACCCTGTCAGGAGTAAGTGTTCTTTCCTCCTGCATGTGCATTTACAATTTAATGTACAAATTTATAGTCTACGCCCACGTGTGACACCCCGCCTTAAACCCCGCCTCCTCTTCCTGGCTGCAGTCAACGGATCCAGTCGGTGTCCATTACTTTAGGCCTTTACTAAAATTCACGAACAACAGGGAGAAGCGGTGGAAATAATCGTCAAGAATAAGAGAGAGAAACTTGTCTCCACAAAGCGAACAGGTGGAACTTTGTCACACCCTGTTGGATCTAATTCAGGAGAAAATCGTCTCTTCGTGGTGTTCGTTTCGAAGGTAACAGAGGACAGCGGTTATTTTTACATGTGGTACTTGAACGCAGCACACTTCTATTAAACCAGTGGTTCCCAAACTTTTTTTGCTGGGCCCCCCTTTGTTTTACAAGAAAAATACCCCCCCCCCCCCCCCCCCCCCCCGCGCGCGCGCTCACGCACAAACACAAGTAATCTGCAGGTATTATTTGTATCCCACTGTAACTTTACTGTATAAAGCTAATGGAGCTAATATCTCCAAAATGTCAGGAGTGGTTATTTATTACAACAAGTGTTTGTGAACTAAAAATCACGAATGTGAGATACTGTTTGTCCGTGATTTGAAGAGCCCAGCGCTGCTCTCGACGCAGGGAAAACCAATTCTGCAGGGGAGACCTACCTTGGTACTTGTGCAGGTGAAGCCAATGGAAAGATATGCTTCACCATATTTTCTAGTCTTTGGCTTAGAATGAAGTTGGCTTGGAAACATATTCAGCAATGCTTCATCTCCTGCTTTGCGTTTGTGTAGGCGCCCCGTGCTAGCAGTGTCCAAGCGTTTGTTTTTTCCCTTTTCATGCCGCGCCCACACTTTGGGAAGGTTTGTATTAAACTGAGTTTGGTTTTAATATAATTAGGGGAGTTTACTTGGGTGGTGGCCCAACCGCTGACTTTTAGGGTGGAGTTGCACGCTGGGTCTTGGGGTCCTGGCTACATTTGCACGTACCTGCAGCCGGACTTTAACAGATAAAACACTACCTTCAGTTAGGGTGAAAAGTTTTTCGTGTTCCTACTTGTCAGACACAGAAATGAGCGCGCTGAGGTGTTTTAGCTTTAGCAGAGGGGCTCTGTGGTGTGTAAGTAGGCCTCACCTTCAGCAGCGTGCTCCTACCAGCCGCAGGTGGGTTTCTGCCTGACTGCTTTCTGTTTCCAGTGCAAGAAGGAAACAGCTCAGGCAACATGACTGTGTATTTCCAGTACGAAGTGTAGTTGGATGAGTTAAACATCTGGAGTCATCCAGCTAAAGCAATGGGTAGTGTTCAAGGGACATGAAGAATACATGAAGTTAATGAACTTTGGCCATCAGTACAGTTCAGAACATGAACTTTGAACATGAACATGAACTTTACCCTGTCTGTGTTACTCAGTTGTCACAGTTTCTCTCCACAGACTGCTCTCAGCCATGACCCAGGTCGTTCCTCCGATCCTCTCCGTCACCCCGAGTCGGGCTCTGGTTGATGAGAAGTTTAAAGTGTTGGTGGAGAATCTTCCTCCGGGATGTCCGGTAACCGTCCGCTCCCTCCATCAATCCGAGGACAAGCACGACTGGGAGGCTTACGGGCACTACATCAGTGACCACAGTGGCGTCGTGTCAGGTGGGCTTCTTTGTTTTCCTTTTTTTTTTAACTTACCAATACAAAAAAAAAACCCAAGTACCCTAAAAGAATAATAAAGTAAACCAATGAACAGATGCATAAGAAGCTGACGTTAAAAATTATATTTGTACATTCACACATAATTGCTTTAATCAAAGTCATATTTAGTTTGCCCATTTATGAAGCAGGAAGCATTGAATCCATTCCAGCTCCTTTGGTGTAAATCAAAGTGATGACAGGTAATCTGGAGATGGATACCTGCAGCTCATTTAGGTTGCACAAGTAGTCCAGCTGAAGGCTTCCTGTGTCCCAGAGTCTGACATAATGCAACAGATGTACTCCAGTGGGATTTTTTTCCCCCTCTACATAATCTTTAAATTCAACCAAATAATTTTTGGTCTTACTTTTGGTATTACTATTACTTGTATTACTTTTTTTTTTTTTTTTTTTTTACATTTTTAACTAAAATCAGTGACTGTTATTGAAAAAAGTGTTTTACTTTTGATGTTTTTGTTGCACATGTTCTATTGAACTGTAAATGACATAAAAAAAATGTATCTCACTTTTAATAAAGCAAATAAAGCAAAAAATAAATCCCCCCCCCCCTGCACCCCCCCCCCCCCCTGCACCCCGCACCTCACCTGCTCAAGACTGCCCATTTGTGAATATCACCCTGTTGTCTCATCCCACAGCAAATTAAAATGATCACTCAGGAAACATATGAATTATTCAACAGGACTCTCAGATTAAAAACGAAATAAATACAAGTGTTAGGTAATAAAGATTAAAGTGCTAGAAGTATTTAAAAAATAAAAATGCTAAATGGTTCATGAATTCACGATTGCAATGATATGCTCTGGAGTGACGCTTGCTTTTGAGATGATGTTCCCAGCTGCTGATAACCATGCTGAAGATGCTCTTGGTAATGACTTCAGCTATTTGAGACATGCAAGAGCCTATGAGCTATAAGACAGTGTAGTTACTCCTGTTTAATGGTTTACTATCACATTTCACTCATTAGCTAACAAAACTGAACTGTTTTGCTGCTCGCACTACGCTCTTTGTTAGTATTGAGTGCAGTCTTGGCAGATGATATAGGCGATACTGCCCCCATAGCTTCCTGTAGTATATTGCAGTTACAAAAACACATTTACCTGATTTTGATTGATTGATTGAAACTTTATTTTGAACATGTTAAAAAAGTACAACATAGAATTAAAAGAGACAAATAAACAAAGCAAAACAAAAAGAAAACGAGCAACCACAACTACAAATAACTTTCATGTTCAAAAAGGCAGGAAGAAGCATAAGCTTATTTAATCCCACCCCTTTTCCACTATCAAGAAATCTATAGACTACAGAAATACCTCCTTGCAATTACATTATATGTCATGTGTATTTTTTTTTTTAAATTATTATTCTTTTTTTTTATATATATATATATACATATGTTTCTATCTATCCTCACATACGTATATACACATACGCACATATACACATTTTCAATAAGCCCATTAACACCTCAAAGGATACACAACCTACAAATATATATATACCCATACCAACATACCCGTGCACCCGCACACACATGAAAATATTAGACAAGGACACCCTATCAAATCTCTACCTCCTCCCTGTACCCTGTAAAAACCATCTCCTTAAACCACTTTTTAAACTGTGCCATGCTCGGACATTGCTTTATATCTTTACTTAGTCTGTTCCACAGCTTCACTCCACACACAGAGATGCAAAAACTTTTTAATGTTGTACGGATACGAGGATGTTTTAAATTGAATTCCCCCCTCAAATTGTATCCCCGTTCCCTTTTAGAAAACATTTTTAGAATATTGTCAGGAAGCAGGTTATTTATTGCTTTATATATAATTTGTGCAGTGAGAAGATGAACCAGATCTGTGAATTTTAGAATTTTTGATTTTAAGAATAGTGGATTTGTATGATCTCTGTAACCAGTTTTATGGATTATCCTTATGGCCCTTTTTTGTAATATAAAGATTGATGATAGCGAACATTTGTAAGTATTGCCCCACACCTCTGCACAGTAATTCAAATACGGTGCAATCAGGGAACAATAGAGAATGTGGAGTGATTTGTGGTCCAGAATGTGTTTTACTTTACTCAAGATTGAGACACTTCTTGAAATTTTGTTATGTATATGATTTATATGAGACTTCCAGTTTAATTTATCATCTATAATCACACCAAGAAACTTATGTTCAAGTACTCTTTCAATTTCTACACCATCTATATGAATCTGCACTTGTGCATTTCTAAGGGAATTCCCAAATAAGATTATTTTAGTTTTACTTAGATTTAGCGATAGTTTGTTCCTGTTAAGCCATTTTTTAATTTTGCACATTTCTAAAGTAATTGTATCCAGCAGCTCCTTTAGATTCCCCCCAGAACAAAAAATATTTGTGTCATCTGCAAATAATACTAATTTTAATATATCAGATGCCTTACAAATATCATTTATATAAATAATAAATAATTTTGGACCCAATACAGAGCCTTGTGGAACACCACAAGCAATGTCCAAGCATGATGAGGAATGGACACCCAGCTTCACAAATTGTTTCCTGTCACTTAAATAATTTTTCACCCATTGCAGTGCATTGATTTGAAAATATAACGCATCAACAAATTTTTATAGTCGACATAATCTATTATGGCAACTAATCGTTGCAGTCGTAGTGTGTTATCTGGCTTCATCGATGGATAAAGTTGTGTGTCATCTGCATAGCAGAAAAAATGCATGCTATGTCTTCTAATGATACTGCCTAAAGGAAGCATTTAGAGTGTAAATCTAACCAATGTGAAATCAGTCCCCACTTCTGGCAATCCAGTTATTGTGGCGTAAGTGAACTTTTCAAAAGTTTCATCTGCTGCACCTCTCCTGTCTCTGTGGCTGCCGTGCTCTGTCAGAAAATTACTAATTACTGATACAATACCGCTTGACAGTCCATTGATGTAGCATTGTGGCCTCACTCAATCCATTCGACAGCAAGTCAGCTACTTTGTTTGTTTTGTTATCTGGTTTTTAAGTGATAACGTATAAACTCTGCTTCCAGGTCCAAATTACTCTGTGTTTATTAAGGCTGTAGTGTTTTTAACATGTTTTAATGTTTTGTATCTTCTTCTATTTAATCTGAACAAGCCCCTAAAAAAAGTCAGTGATCACTTTCAGCCTCTCAGTTTTTGTTACCACTGTTGATTTTAAAGCTCAGTTTTTAAAGCCTTACGATGTAACCACAGCCCAGCCTATGCAGCAGTATATTAATGACTAACCTCGTATTGTGGATGGATTATTACTACAAACAAAAAATCAATGGGAAGGGACATCTGAAGATGTCCATGTAGTAAGGTCTAAGATATGATGGGGCCTGATCACTCAGGACTTAATATATGAAGAGAAGGATTTTAAACAACTCTAAATGTCACAGGAACAAGAAGCTAATACAGGTGAATCTTTCAGTGATCCTTGGTAGTTCTTATACAGTGGGGCAAAAAAGTATTTAGTCAGCCACCGATTGTGCAAGTTCCCCCACTTAAAATGATGACAGAGGTCAGTAATTTGCACCAGAGGTACACTTCAACTGTGAGAGACAGAATGTGAAAAAAAAATCCATGAATTCACATGGTAGGATTTGTAAAGAATTTATTTGTAAATCAGGGTGGAAAATAAGTATTTGGTCACCTCAAACAAGGAAAATCCCTGGCTCTCACAGACCTGTAACGTCTTCTGTAAGAAGCTTTTCTGTCCCCCACTCGTTACCTGTATGAATGGCACCTGTTTGACCTCATCATCTGTATAAAAGACACCTGTCCACAGCCTCAACCAGTCAGACTCCAAACTCCACCATGGCCAAGACCAAAGAGCTTTCGAAGGACACCAGGAAAAGAATTGTAGACCTGCACCAGACTGGGAAGAGTGAATCTACAATAGGCAAGCAGCTTGGTGTGAAAAAATCAACTGTGGGAGCAATCATCAGAAAATGGAAGACATACAAGACCACTGATAATCTCCCTCGATCTGGGGCTCCACGCAAGATCTCATCCTGTGGGGTCAAAATGATCATGAGAACGGTGAGCAAAGATCCCAGAACCACACGGGGGGACCTGGTGAATGACCTGCAGAGAGCTGGGACCAAAGTAACAAAGGTCACCATCAGTAACACACTACAACGGCAGGGAATCAAATCCCGCAGTGCCAGACGTGTTCCGCTGCTGAAGCCAGTGCATGTCCAGGCCCGTCTGAAGTTTGCCAGAGAGCACATGGATGATACAGCAGAGGATTGGGAGAATGTCATGTGGTCAGATGAAACCAAAGTAGAACTTTTTGGTATAAACTCAACTCGTCGTGTTTGGAGGAAGAAGAATACTGAGTTGCATCCCAAGAACACCATACCTACTGTGAAGCATGGAGGTGGAAACATCATGCTATGGGGCTGTTTTTCTGCCAAGGGGACAGGACGACTGATCCGTGTTAAGGACAGAATGAATGGGGCCAAGTATCGTGAGATTTTGAGCCAAAACCTCCTTCCATCAGTGAGAACTTTGAAGATGAAACGAGGCTGGGTCTTCCAACATGACAATGATCCAAAACACACCGCCCGGGCAACAAAGGAGTGGCTCCGTAAGAAGCATTTGAAAGTCCTGGAGTGGCCTAGCCAGTCTCCAGACCTCAACCCCATAGAAAATCTGTGGCGGGAGTTGAAAGTCCGTGTTGCTCGGCGACAGCCCCAAAACATCACTGCTCTTGAGAAGATCTGCATGGAGGAATGGGCCAAAATACCAGCTACTGTGTGTGCAAACCTGGTAAAGACCTATAGTAAACGTTTGACCTCTGTTATTGCCAACAAAGGTTATGTTACAAAGTATTGAGTTGTATTTTTGTTATTGACCAAATACTTATTTTCCACCCTGATTTACGAATAAATTCTTTACAAATCCTACCATGTGAATTCATGGATTTTTTTTTTTTTTCACATTCTGTCTCTCACAGTTGAAGTGTACCTCTGGTGCAAATTACTGACCTCTGTCATCATTTTAAGTGGGGGAACTTGCACAATCGGTGGCTGACTAAATACTTTTTTGCCCCACTGTAAATGATAAATCTTCCTCAGACACACAGCAGGTGGCTCTCTCCATAGCAATGACCATGTATGCCATGTTTTGTGATAGTATTGCCTAAGGGAAGCAAGTATTATGTAAATAATCTAAGGAGCTTGAAATGAAAAGAGCACAGTCCAGAGATGGCAAACTATTATCCTCTGTATCTTCCCTAGGGCTTAATACCTGGGACTCACCCCCATTTGATCTTAGAACTGAAGAAGCTTCATGGATGAGAGGTGAAACATCTTCAGCACACCTAAAGAAGCTCAGCTGCTTTTCTTCCCAAGCTCCTTAGATTACCATGATCTGGATGACAGAGAACCTACACAGACCTCTAAAGTAAATAGTATTGGTCCTACTAAAGAACCCTTTTGAACTCCATAACTAACTTTTGCTTATGTCGGCTACTTTTTGTTTAATCTGTCAGGTAACTCATGTCATTATTGGCCAGGTTAAGGAAGATGAATGTGTGCACACCCATGCTGGTCACCATCTCAGTCCACAGTGGACACGAGGGCTTCAGGGACAAGGCCCCTCTAGCCTCAGTCCTCACAGAGAGATGGTACATGGCCCCTGGCATCCAGAGGATCAGTATTAATGAGCAAGGAGTGCAAGGGACTCTGTTTATACCTCCAGGTACACCTGCAGCACCTGAAATGACACGTTTATTCTCTTAAATACGTATTTTGTTGATTTTATTTTTTCAGAGTGGCTGGGGTTTTTCTTTCATAATGGTGAAATGTAAATTTAAAAAATCTGTTCTGCTTTTCCTTAAAATATATTCTCATATTAAACATGGCTAAAGGTAAAAAAAAAAATCAGTCTGTGTACAAGTAACATGGAAAAAAAAAAGAAAAAAGCAAAAGCTCAGGCTTCAAGCTGATCTAAATGCTGTGGCATTGAAACATGCGGGCAGGGCTTGTGTGCCTGGTGTGACCATATTAGTGAATTCCTCTCTTTCTGACAATATACAGATCCAAGAGTAGGAAGAAAATCCACCTGATGTCCGAGTTTTTAGCTCGCAAGGATGACTTGAACCAAAGTAATTTTGTCCTGTTTGTCTGACTTCAGGTCCTGGACCGTTTCCTGGACTGCTGGATATGTGGGGAGGTGGTGGAGGGCTGCTGGAGTATCGTGCTGCCTTGCTCGCGTCTCACGGTTATGTTTCTTTGGCGCTGGATTACCTCGGATTTGACCAGGAGTCTGAAAATTTGGAATTGAAATACTTTGAGGTTTGTGTGACAGATCCATCCAAAATTATGAATTAAGGCGTTCCAATCACTTTCATGGCCACAGGTGTATAAAATCAACCAGCTAGGCATGCACACTGCTTAATTCATAAAAAGAAAATGGGTTGCTCTTAGGATCTCAGTGAATTCCAGCATGGTACCATTATAGGATATCAGTTGTCACATGTCCAGTTGTGAAATTTTCTTGCTACTTAAATATTTCACACTCAACAACCGCAACTTAGCCATAAAGTGGCAGGCCTCATGAAATCACAGAGTGGGGTCAGCAGATGCTGTGGCACCAAGGTTGCCAACTTTCTGCAGAGAGGGGATGGCCCCTTCTTGATCCTACGTGACTGTGCACCAGTGCACAAAGTAAGGGCCATAAAGACATAGAAGAACTGGACTGGCCTGCACAGAGTCCTGGCCTCAACACCCCTGGAATGAATTGGAGCAAAAACTGTGAGCCAAGCCTTCTTGTCCAACATCAGTGTCTGACCTCACAAATGTGCTTCTGAAAGAGTCAAAAAGAGAGTCAAAAAATTCCCATTGTCCCCTCTGACCATTAGACTTTTCTCTAGAAGGCATTTGTCTTGTCCATGTGGGCAGCTGCAAATTTCATTTCTTGGACTTGGACCCATTCTTTCCAGTATTGGTCAATTCAGTGAGTGCTGTCAAACAAATCCGTTTTAGGCTGCAAAGATAAACTATCAGTTGTAGTTAATCATGATAACTTACGAGAAGTTAAAAGGTCTTGACTTTGTCAAGTTAAAGGACACTCGAGAACTTTCAGGTCCCCTTATTAAAGATTGAAGTGAGTGTATGTAAATATATGACCCTGTGTAGATAAGAGAAAACCCAAAATAAATTCAGACTTGTGCACCCATTTATTATTGTTTAAAGTCACGCATGTTGTACAATGATTCAACTCTGGCAAAAGAACAGTTCAAAGAAATCATTAAAAGCCCAAAATTACTCTGACATTCATGTCAATGATGAGTGTTTGTAAACTCCTCATTACATCTTTACTTATTATTTAATATTCTAATATTCTGATCTCTTCAGACGGCGTTTAATATTATTAAGGACCATCCTCAAGTGATGCCAGACAGAGTTGGAATTTTTGGTCTTTCCCTCGGTTCACTTGTTGCTGTCACCTTGGCAGCCTACAGCACCATTACCAAGGTCAGAGTGCGAGGGAAATGACTTAAATTTCCTCTTCTTTTACCTTTAAAGTAGACCTTAACCCACTGACCTCTTTCTTACTCCAACTGAGGTATAAATCAAATTTCGTAATTTGTCATTTCATTCCAGCCTTGTTGTATTGTTTGTATCAGCTCCAACCACTATTATCCAGCACAGGGGAGCACAGTCGCATCCAGGTTTGAAGGAGTAACCAGGTGGGTCCGTGTTTGTCGGTCCATTAAATTATTATTGCTGTTTCGTAATTACTAATATGTTATGACAGGCAGCTTCACAAGGCGCGTGTGAATGAGGACAACCAAGTGATCTGGAAAGATGTTGGTCTGGAGTTCATCACTGACCCCTCAAACATTGCCGAAGTGAGTGCTGGAATATACTGCAAACACCTGCATGTTAAATACCAATACAAGTCAGTGCTGGACCTGTTTTATTATTTGTAACATTGTTTTAAAGGTGTTTTTTGTTGACAGGTAGGCAGAATTAACTGCCCGACATTGCTGGTTAACGGCTGTGATGATCAGAACTGGCCCACAGTGGAGACGGCGGAGGATGTGAGGTCACACACACTCACACAAATGCTGAGAGTGATGGATGTCAAGAATACTGGAAAGTTGGCAGTTCTTGTTTGAGTATTGTGAACATTGCGTGAGGGCCAAATATAAATGTGAACATTAACATACAGTTAATTTAAGGTTGACCTCTGACCCTCAGGTGGCCAGGTTGATGCGTGAAGCTGGAAAGGAACACCTGTTGAGCAGATTAGCATATCCGGACACCGGACACCTGAGCCACCGTTCTCACCTCATTTTAGGGCTACGACCTTTGTCATATGCAGCAGTAAAGAAAAAGGTCAGATTCCCACACCTGTACAAAGGCTTTGGCCTCACTTCCTGTTTCTTACCTGATACAGATTCTGGTCATAATAACAAAACTTCATCAAGTACTATAATACACTGCTCAAAAAAGAGAGTATAGCATCAAGTCAAACTTTTGGGATAATGATCTGTTCAGTTAAGTGGTAATTAAAGACTAAATGAAGAACAGGTGTACTAGACAAGCAACAATGAGACAAACAGGAATGGTTTTACAGGTGGAGACCACGGGTATTTTATGCTCCTACATAGTGACACCAGTTACAGGGATGTTTAATCACTCTGACCTTTTGTCTTTTTAACTTTTTTTCAGTAAAACAGCTGCAGCTTTATAGCCTTTGTACTTTGTCATCAGTTAACTTTGGAGTTGGTACAAAAACCTCCAAGATTAAATAAGTGTATTCAGCATTAAGAGGGAACATATAGGGTATCACTGGGTGGTGTTGAGGTCTGAATCTGAGGGCAGCTCCTGTAATCACAAAGAGAAAAGCATCATCTCAAACTATCAAAGTTTATCCCTCAAATCTAAAATAAAGCTGTTCCTTGCCAGTCCTCACACACTGATCTGAAGTTCTGCTCTTAGGTTTTTTTTTACTTTCCTCTGACAGCTGACATGGGAACTGTTCAACATAGGCAATAATTTATATGTTATCTAGTATAATATTAACCTTTGAGTGGATGGTGCTTTTTAAACAGAGGTCTGCAAAGATACTTGGGACTCTCCACTCTCTGATCTTAGAACTGAAGAAACTTCTCGGGTGAGAAGTGAAGCGTCTTCAAGAAACTTAAAGAAATCCGCTTTTCTTTCCAAACTTCTTAGAGTACAATGACCTGGATGAATGAGAACCTTCACAGACAAATCTACCTCGTTTCCTCAGCGCAAATCTTGTGGAGCTTGTGTTTATCCTCAGAGCAACTGATGTCATTTAAAATTGATAAACGAGATTTAAAACGAGGGAGTAATGGACACCAAGCAGCAGATCAATCAGCATAGAAACAGGCTATAAGCTGAAAGAGCCAGGCTGTAATAATCTGTTTCTAATGCTCTATTTTTCAATGTAAGACGTGTGGCTTAGGTTGTTTAGAGGACTTTGTGCTGGGCATTGTCTTAAAATGGAGATAAAGAAAAATGTATTTTTATTTGCTGAGGTGGCTGTAGTGGAATCACCAATTTCCAAACTGCTAAAAACAAGTCTTTGTCTCCTAATGACATTTGGGGCATCCTGAAACCATTTTTTATATCAACGTAGAACAAAACATTACAAATAAATTTACTCGAGCCTATACTCCTTAACACCCGGGATTGATTATTTAATGATCTCCTCTGTGTTTGTCACAGTCTTCACTGACTGCCTTTGACTGTCACTACAGTCACACCACTCGTCACATCGTGAGGGGAGGATATTTGGTCATTTGAGCAGATCGGTTGCAGGACTATATTACTGAGGTACACAGGTACCAGTCCATGTGCGTCATTAACTCTGTATTGAAGGCAAAAAGCCCAAGTGCTCATTAAAACAAAACGTTTGTACTCTGGAGTTATCTGTCCATTGATCCCTCCTTATGTTAAATCGCATCAGTCAGGGTAAACACAAACTCCAACAGATTTGTGCTGAGGAAATGAGGCATACTTGCTTATTTTGTGCAGAATATTGTGAAACTGATTATGACCAGTTAATGTGGGCGGATTCCTGATTTTATGTTACAAAAACACAGATAATTTTTTCCCCCTTTTTAAAACAAAACAAAACAATAATTTCATTGTTGTATGAATGTAATTTTGATAGATATATGCATTTGCACAAGATGGAGACCTTTTTATTCCAGCATCTTTAATAAATCAAACCTTATGACCAGTGTTGGTCAAGTTACTTGAAAAAGTAATCAGTTACTAATTACTGATTACTTCTCTGAAAAAGTAATCCCATTACTTTACTGATTACTTATTTTCAAAAGTAATTAATTACTTAGTTACTTAGTTACTTTTTAAAAACACGATTTACAACCTGAATAGGTGATAAAGCGATAGATCTTTCAGCCCAATTCTACTTTTTCTACATAATCCATCATACAAAATGTAATCAAATGGAAAAGTCTCTTTTTAAAACTTGTTTTATTAGTTTTAATCTTTTAACTTTATGCATCAAGCAAAAAATTTAATTATATGCACCATTCTGACTGGAAGAAATTTGTTTAATATTTAAATCTATTTTCTGCACATTCCAGCACATAAAATAAAATATTTTTTGTGTTTACACTCAGTCTTTCAAATAGATGCAAGTTAAACACAGCAGAAAATAAATAAAGTCAAAGACTAGCGGTCCTTTTGCTCTATTTTCACCTGTAATGCTGGGCTCACACTGTGCGATTTTTGGCCCATTTTGAGCCGATTTTTGAGTCGTGCGACCGTTTTGGCGATCGGCCCGATTTTGGCCTTCATCGTGCGTCGTGCATCGTGTAGTATACGTGGGGTAACGAGAAGCGATTAACACCTCACGACCAGCTCTCGATCATCAATCGCTTGGTCGCGAGGATTTCAAACAGGTTTGAAATCCTTGCGACCGTCGTGAGGGTGTCACCGCAGTTTTTCACACTGCACACGCGCAAAAACACAAATGTCAGCGAAAAAGACGGAGCAGCACGGCAGTGCAGCGTGTGATCTGGACACAAGCGATGGAGGCACTTGTAGAACTTTGGAAAGCTTATCCGAGCCTTTTCGATGTGGCCTCACAAAATTATCACGACCACAACAACCGTGAAAATAGTTGGATGGACATTGTTGCTCAATCACAGCTGCTTGATCAATGTTTTTCATTAGCAATTTAGCAAAGTTGATGGCGGTGGTGTGCGTGTCTGTGTGAGTGAAAGACAGAGAGGGAGAGCGAGCGACAGAATTTCTGTTATAACCTTCATTTTATGGACGCACAGTGTGAGCACTCGGGTCGCATCAGAGCATCAGGTCGTATAGTGTGAGACCCTGCATCGTGACCTACGAACTTCTAACCCCTGCGAGTCAATCGTACAGTTTGAGCAGGAGCTGAATCGCGCGACTGAAAAAATCGCACAGTGTGAGCCCGGCATAAAGCAGGAGTGGGGTAGGCGGAGGTTTACCCTGGTGCAGGTGTGCCGCAGTGGTCAGTTGAAGAATCCGCAAGTTTCTCTGTGAATTTCCCATTATGTGGTAGCGCACTCGGTGCTTGCTTGGAAGTTTAGGGTTTTGTTTTTTTTCGCTGTAAAAAGAAGTTGTCTTCCCACGCACAACGGACGCTAATGTTTTTGTCACTTTTTATGGAATCAAACTTAAAGTAAGGTCAGTACTTCCACGCTTTAAACGCTGCACGCTCATACTCTCTACCGGACTCGATATATTATCCATTGTTGATCTGCACACAGCTGTTGCCACAAACATCGCACTTGCTTACGTCACTGTCATGAGACATTCTCGCCAAAAAATCACAGTTTTAGTAATGTAGTAACGCAGCGTTCCTACAGGAAAGTAATGGTAATATAATTACCGTTTTTGCAATAGTAATCCCTTACTTTACTCGTTACTTGAAAAAGTAATCGAATTACAGTAACGCGTAACAAGTAACGTGTAACAAGTAACGTGTAACAAGTAACGCGTTACTGCCCATCTCTGCTTATGACACACTGTCGGACAGATGACCATTCAGTGAAAATAACGAATCAACACGTGAGGCATCATTCTGAACACAAAGAGTAGAATACGTAAACAAATCTAATCGGTTAAGGTAAAAACCTGAGCACTGACTACTCCTCTTAGCTAGCTAGCTAATGACATTAATTACTGATTCGCTTACAAACACACATTTAACTTAAGAAAAAAGTGCAACGGTACTGCTGGTCCTTCCTTCGATAAGTCCAGTTTGCTGCAGAAAACGTCAGGCTGACAACGGACCGTTCTTTATTTGTTGTGTGTGTGTGTGTGTGTGTGTGTGTGTGTGTGTGTGTGTGTGTGTGTGTGTGTGTTTTGCAGTGATATTACTGTGGGGAGGACAGACCAAACCTCACTCTGATGCTCAGGAGGACTCCTGGAGGAAGATTTTGAGCTTTCTGCAGTTTCACCTGTACTGTGGCCCAAGTCTCAAAGCAAAGATATGAAAAAGGTGCATGATGCTGTTCAAAAAATATATACATCATGGGGTCAGATCCGACCCCATTGGTTTACTAGGGAAAACATGGGGTCAAATTTGACCCCATGGGTTCTCCAGGGTTAATTAAATCATCAGCATTGCTGCTTAATCAGGTGTAACAATTAAGTTTAACATCCAGGCATCCATGAAAACAGAATTTATTAAATTTAACAGAGTTAGAAGTTAACAGGAAGTTAGCTCGCTAGTTTACACCTAAACATTTCATACCATGTTTTGACTGAGAGATTTTTGAAACTAATTCAAACGTACAGCTCTGCTACCACTTCCAACATAAATGAAGACAAAAAACTAAACAGCAGTGGCGTTTGCAGGGTTACTGCAGTTGGACTACCTGGTATATAATGTTGTGCTACGTGATTGCTAGCGACATAGCTATTTTAGCATAACATTAGCACAGAGAAGCTGGAGAATGGACGCCAACTTTTTTTCCACTCAATAAAAGTTAACGTGAGGGATTCTGGTGGTCAGGGACAAATGCAATCGCATAGCAGGATGCTATACATGGGCCAAACTTCAGTCAGGGGAACAACTGAGATTATTCATCCACAATACGAGGTTAGTTATTAATATACTGCAACAACATGGGAATAGAACAGCTGCGAGAGAATTCAACATTAATGAATCAATGTTACGAAAGTGGAGGAAGCGCAGTTTTTGGCTTTCCCCATATTTCAAAAGTGCTTCATGTCTTTGCTACGACTGTCGCCCGGCATAATTTGCAGATGATAATGGTTTTAGCTGCTGCGATGCTTTTGACCAAAACAGGCGCAGCTTGATGACATCATCAACATGCGCTATCGCGAAATCTCTATCGTTGGCCAAATTTATATAGTTTCTATCGCAGGGGCGATAGAAACCTAGGATCAGAGCTTTGGGGGTGCTGAGCACCCAGAGAGCTGCCCAGCCAGGCAAGATAAACCATACTTGTCGCGATGAGACTTCTTCCCCGTCTCTGTCAGTCCCTGCATCCTTAAATGTCTCCAGTTGTCCCGTGTTCCCTCTGACTGTCTCTATGGTGCATTTAAACCCCTGTTCTTCCCTGTCCTCATCGTCTGTTGTCTTCATCTCCATTATCAGTCGTCATAATTTTACCCTCTCTGTGCAAGTCTGCAAATTTCTTTATTAAATCATAAGATTCTTAAATTCATCAAGTCTCTCTGTGCCTGGGTCCTTGTCACAAAACATGACATCACTGTTTTGTACATTTTAACACAATTTAATTCCCACATTTGTGAAGGAAAGCAAAACACTCTTTTGAAAAGTCTCTAACAAAACCATCAAATCTGATAAAGGTTATTTAAATGCTGCCAAAGAAGAATGGATTGGAATTTTTAAAAAAAAAATACATATCCTAACCTTAATTACTGTGGGAGAATAATGAATGATGCTCATAGTGAGTAAAAAGTAAACTGAGTGCATTTTTTGGACAGAGATTCACTTTTAAAGTGTATGTATAATATAATACAGATACATAAAAAATACACTTCAAAAATAGAAGAGTCCTTGAAATGTACAAATTATTATTAAAAAAATTTAAAAAAAAAAGTGAGACACCTTGGCCTATGGTACAATGTATGAAAAGATGTTTACTGCAGATACTACTATGGTTCTGCAGATTTTTTCTTTTCTTTTATCCTATGTCGCCTCACCTCAAGGTTGGTAAATCTGTCTATCACATTTTGGTGGTCAAGTCTCTCAAGCATCTCTTTCTCAACTGACATCACAGCCAGGTGCTGGAGTCTGCTTTGACCCATGGTCCTTCTCAGCCAGGTATGGAGCTGACTCAAGACACTAAAAGACCTTTCACAGCTACAACTGCTAACTGGGTTTGTTAGGGCAACCTGAATAACAGTTTTCAGTTTGGGGAAGATCTGATTATCCAAAAGATTGTACAATGTTAACATATCTGGAATGGCACCAGCCTCACTCTTGAGCTTTATAAAGTCTTTGGCAACCGTGACTTCCTCTGACTGAAGTTCAATATGGTAATGCAGTGCCAGGGCTGACAACCCAGTTTGTTTTGCAGACTCTGTATAGCAGCTTTAATATAGGGAGAACACAACTTCCAGATTGTATGAGTAAAATTAGTTGTATTTTTTTTTTCTATGCCAGTTTAACAGTTTCTGTTTTGCCTGTTAGTATTCCCTGTCTGTTTTCTTACCTGGTTCTGGTCCTGACCTTGTACTTTCTCCTCATGTTCTCCTCTTTCCTCTCTCCCTCTTCGGTCTGACAATCATACACAAATAGATTGTATTCAGTTAGATTAAAAAAAAATACTATTAAGATCACTAATAAAAAAGTCCTCTCTCAGTGTACTTTCAACCAAAAGGCAAATAACCAAACCACATGTATATCTAATAAATCCAACATTATTCTTGATTGATGGATCATTTGATCTTACACTTTTACCTAAATGTGGCTCCTTTTTTTTAAAAAACTTCCTCATGTCCATTATGAACCTGGCTGTCTCTCTGTACACACACACACACACACAACAGGAGTTATAAGGTTAATGGGCATCCAGCCAGTTAGCTAGTTAGTACCTTGGGTTCAATATCGGCACATATGACAAAATAACCAGTTTCTCTCATTACATTTCAAACAGGACAGTGGTAACAACAGCAGGCTACGGACAATGTTAAGTTTTAGATTTTAAATAAGCTATATACATTTAAATGGGAGCAACAGGACGGTCAAATGTCGCTGATTTTACAACAGAGCAGGACGGATTGTAGGGTAGCAAACATCATCGGGAAACACGTTTTCAACACTGCAGGTTACCTGGTGTATTGTTTTTCAGCTAAAAAAAAAACATGGTCTGACTCCTACCTAACTATATAAAGAGTAACTGAAGGTTAAATGCAGCCAATATGTCCTGTTTTAAGCCAGGCACTCACACCTCCGCTCCGCTGCGTCTCAGCCACCATCGCTCTGGCAGCAACGGCGCTAGAGCCAGAGTAGGGGAGAGGCGAGCTGGAACAAACCACTTTGGGAGAGGGGTAGGGGTTATCTATACGTTTGTTGTTAAAATGTTCCATCTCAAGTACAGTACTGTATGCTTTTTATATTTTTAGTAGTGTGTCACACAAACAGCAAATATTGTCAAAAAAAAAGTAAGAAATCTTTGGGGGTGCTTTGATTCATTTTGGGGGTGCTGAAGCAACTGTTTTTCTCGATTTGTATCTAAAAAATAATTTAGCCCATTTGAGGCCCCTTTGTTAAAATCCCACTTTCCTCTGATTGGCTAACTTCTGGAAGCCAGCTGAGGGGTAGCACCCATAAATTTGTTAGACAATGTATGTTACAGATTTTTACAGATATCTATAATTTTCCCTGTTAACCAAAAGTAGCTCACTTGCTTCCCAATAGAAAACCTGTTTGGTTAGATTTATAAAAAATGATGATGTTTTTGGGTTAAATTGTTATGGCTGAGTTTTGGTTTCCCTGTTGCCACGGCAATGCAATTCAAATCATGCTCTAATATGTTACAATAGCAGCACTGATGCCCAGATTTGACAAATTTGACAACATAGGAAAACACGACAAAAGTTAGAATATATTTTTAAGTTGGATTTTTTCGAATTCCATGAATTAGACATTTTAT
This sequence comes from Neolamprologus brichardi, assembly GCF_056152115.1. NCBI lineage: Eukaryota > Metazoa > Chordata > Actinopteri > Cichliformes > Cichlidae > Neolamprologus > Neolamprologus brichardi. The sequence goes on along the minus strand of NC_142120.1, from coordinate 19,691,704 downwards.
AATTCAAGTGGCAAATAACGAGTCTCGTCTGTGTTTTGTTCTGTAAAATCAACACCCTACAGTATTAGAGAGAAAACCCCAGCTATCAAACTATCCTGTGTAAGCAAGCACTGGGCGACAGTGAGGAGGAAAAACTCCCTGTTGACAGTAATCCGGATGGTGGATGTGCTTATTGACATATTATGTACTGTCTCCCTCAGTAGATGCTGTTAATTGTTTTAGTTGTTATTATGCATTAAACAGTGTTTGTTGATCTTGAAGCTTCATTCACTCAAAGGTGTTTTTTTTTTAAATACAGGCCTTAATGTCTACCAGGAACTGACTTCCAGTGAAAGCTTTCACTAATGTCATGTTCCTTGATATACAAATGCCAAGTAACTCATCAGCCTCTCAGAATACTGAGAAATGTTAATTCAACACCAGTGAAATTACATTTATTTTTATAAAATGTGATTACAGTTTAAATATGGAGGGCCCGGAGTGTCAAAATGAATGAATTAAATACGCCATTAAATAATTGTTTCATTAATTAATTAAAATTATATTTAAAGGAATATTTCAATAATTAAATGCCCATTTATTTTATTTAAAACATTTAATAAATTATTTATTCAAATTTAATGTAATTAATGACACAATTCATTACGTATTTAATAAATGACACATTGATGATTTATTTTACATTTTTATTAATTATTGAAACATTTAATTGTTTAATGATGTATTTATTTATCATTTTGCACATCTGACCCTGCCGCTGTGCGTTTGAATTTATTTTATCTGTCAGCCTCACTCGTCAAAGTCTAGATAATCAATTGCTATGACCTCGTGGTAGTGTGGACTTGGGGCAGCCAGGTATCCCAGAATGCATTTCAAAACACAAGCAGCACTAGTGGTGGTGTCTAAAATGTAAGTTTTATTAGGGCAGGTTGTCGACATAGAACATGTTTGTAGTGCTCTGATGTTTTCAGTCGCTAGCTTTGCTAACAGTCAGCTGACAGAGTGTACCGAGCTCACAGCCCCGGGACGTTTCTCGGTACTCAAGTATGCCAATCAGCCAGGGTTTTCCCGAAACCCTGGCTGATTGGGACCCACACCCAGTTTCACACCTTGGCTCAGGCGATTAGAGGATCATCAGGGAGTCCTTTTGTCCCTCTGTGGGGGGATACTCCCACTAGGTTTAAATCTGGGACTCCCCACCATTTGACCTTAGAACTGAAGAAGCTTCTCGGATGAGAGGTGAAACGTCTTCAAGCAACTTAAAGAAGTCCAGACGCTTTTCTTTGCAAGCTCCTTTGACTACGATGACCTGGATGACTGAGAACCTTCACAGACAATCTTAAATGTATTATTTAAATTGCTAATATCTATAAAATGTAGACCACCTTTATCAAATGCATTCATGAAGTCAGGTTTTCTTAAATAATGAGTCTTATTTCTCCACACAAAGGTAAAGAGCATCTTGTCAGTGTCATGGTTTTTCTCCACATGGAGAGGCAGAGCTGCATATGTTAATTGTAATATTCCCTCCACTTTGGTAATCAGAACTCTTCCTTTTAAGGAGGGATCCACTGGTTTAGTCTACTTTGAGTTTTCTGGATGATGGGTTCCAGATTTATGGATGCTCTTTTTTGTTGATCCTTGGTAATTATTATTCCTAAGTATAGCACTTCATTTTTAATTTGTATATTACAAATAGATGTACTGGAACATTCCTAATTTCACACTTGTTAATATTACTAAGCCAGAAGCTCTAGAGAAGACAGATTCCAGAGCTGCAGAAATTTGGTTTTTCTTCTTCAGAAAAAGAGGAGTATCATCAGCCAGTTGAGTGATGATCAGATTTCTGTCCAGCAGAGAAATACTTTGAATTTCACTGGATCTAATATGGTCTGCTAAGAGTTGGGCAACTAGTAAAAAGAGTTAGAAAGAGGCAAGGCATCCTTGTCGAATGCCTCTTGACAGATCAAATCTAATCTAGGACAAGTTCCACCGCTTAGTTTCACTGAGCTATTACCATTTCTTTATAGACTGTATAGACTTTATAGTTCAGAGTAATCTAGAATGTCTAGTAATAGTCTTTTATTGTTTGTTATCTTTTAGGCATATAACCTGATTGTGTTTCATCTATGAGGGAATTCAGGACCATTTTCAGCCTCTATGCTAGAATTAGGGGGCGCCAGTTATCTAAAAGTAACAGAAAATGATTGAGAAGCACTAATCCAGTGACTGTTGAAATGTTTCCTGGTCACGTGTCCTAGAAGTCATCAAACCTGTTCTGACAAAACCACCTGCTTTGGCAAAACGTCCTACCGTAAGTAGTTTATGCACATTTCTGCTGTCACAGAGTAATTCCAGCACAAATGTAAGTAGGTATGACGGTTTGCCACTTAACTTTGCCCTTCAGAGTAGGCTTGTAGCTCACATTCATAAAGCCAGGACGGTTTGCCACTTCATTTATATAAGTATGCCTTTAGGTCACATTGTCAAAGGTAGCATGGTTTGGCACGTAATTTTACCCATCAGAGTATGTTTCTAGCTCTTATTAACAAAGGTAGGATGATTTGCCACTGAATTCTAGCTGTAAAATTATGCTTCTAGCTCAGGGGTGTCAAACTCCAGGCCTCAAGGGCCGGTGTCCTGCAGGCTTTAGATCTCACCCTGGGTCAACACACCTGAATCACATGATTAGTTCATTACCAGGCCTCTGGAGAACTTAAAACATGTTGAGGAGGTCTTTTAGCCATTTAAATCAGCTGTGTTGGATTAGGACACATCTAAAACCTGCAGGACACCGGCCCTCTAGGCCTGGAGTTCGACACCTGTGTTCTAGCTCATATTAACAAAGGTAGGATGATTTGACACCTAATTATAGCTGTTAAAGTATGCTTGTACGTCACATTAGAAGGTAGGATGGTTCGGCAATTAATTTTACCCGTCAGAGTATGTTTGTAGCTTATATTCACAAAGGTACGACGGTTCGCCACTGAATTTCCAGTGTTGCCAACTCCTCAGTAACGAAAATCGCTATTGGCTGTCCTAAAAGTCGCTAAAGTCTTTTATCTGGAAATGTGCAACCTAATCCCGGTCCAGATTGCAAATGCTTAAGTACTCCTTGTGATTTTAAAACTCGAACAGGTCTTGGTATCACTCATTTAAATGTCAGAAGTCTTCTTCCCAAACTTGATTTTGTGAAAATTTGGATGAAAGAGTTAGATACCGATATTCTTATATTATCAGAAACCTGGCTTACAAAATCGATTACTGACAAAGACATTGCAATAACGGGCTATAATCTTTTCCGTTGCGACCGACCCAGAAAGGGTGGCGGTGTTGCAATTTATGTAAAAAGCAAATTCCATGTTACTGTCGATTCATCGGTATCTGTTTGTAAACAGTCTGAACTTCTTGCACTCAAGCTCCAACTTTTCAAGGGCTATTTTATTACCATTGTGGGCTGTTATAGACCCCCCTCGGCAAGTAGTGAGGCTTTAGTTTCACTTAGTAAAAAACTATCTACTTTAGATTTTAATGAAATTGTGCTGGCCGGAGATTTCAACTGGGACTGGTTGTCCTCTGCCTCAGACAGTTTTAAATCCATCTGTGATTCATATAATCTCACACAACTAATTTACAGCACAACTTGTCCAAATCTTAAATGCCCAGAAAAGTCATCACTTATTGATTTATTTTTAACTAATATGCCGTATAAATATTCTCACACTGGGGTTTTCACAAATGATATCAGTGACCACTGTGTGGTAGCTGTAGTCAGACAATCGAAGCTCCCAAAATCAAGGCCACAAATAGTTTTTAAACGAGATTTTAAGCATTTCTGTGAGCAAGCTTTCTTTCATGATTTATGGGACTGTAACTGGAGTAGAATCTACCTGATAACTGATCTTGAGCTGGCATGGAATTATTTTTATGACACTTTTATCAAAATTATAAATAAACATGCCCCCATGTGCATTTTTATAGTAAAATGTAGAAACAACCCTTGGTTTTCTCCTCAGCTCTCCAGTCTACTCAAAAAAAGGGATGCTGCCTACGCAGGCCAGAAAAACTAAATCCGAATCGGATTGGCTGATTTTTAGACAGCTCAGAAACTGTTCAACTTCCTTAATTAAAAAGGCCAAATCAGAATTCTATCTTTCAAAAACTACTAAACATTTGAATGATCCTAAAAAATTCTGGAAAATAATAAAATCTTCTTATGGGGACATAACTACAAATGAGATGCCAACTTTTGTTGTAAAATACTCCTGCACTTTAACAGAGAAATGTGACATTCTAAACTGCTTTAATGAACTTTTTGTTTCTTCAGGATCTCTATTTGAATCTTTATATCCAGATTTAAAACAGCTTAATCAACAAAAGGCTCTCTGCAACCGCTCAAACTGAATCTGTGGTCCAACCCTTCAGTTTTTCTCCGCTAAATGTTTTTGAGGTCCACAGGGCTTTAAATCTGTTGGATCTAAATAAATCTGCAGGACCAGATCAACTTGATCCCTATTTTCTTAAGTTGGCTGCAGATTTTATAGCAGAACCGATAACTTACATTTTTAATCTTAGCCTCTCGAACAGTGAGATCCCTGTAATATGGAAATCTGCCTATGTTCTCCCTTTGCTGAAAGGAGGTGATCCTTCAGATGTTAATAATTACAGGCCCATATCTAAATTGTGTGTTCTAGCAATAGTTCTAGAAAAGTTCATTAGTGAACAACTGAAAGACTTGGACAAAAATTCAGTTCTTTCCCAACATCAGTCAGGATTCAGAAAACAACACAGCACAATAACTGCTGCTATTAAAGTGGTTAATGACATCGCTGATTCAATGGACTGCAAAAAATACTGTGATGCTCTTTTTCTTGACTTGTCAAAGGCTTTTGATACAATTGACCATGCTATTTTATTAAATAGACTAAACAATATTGGTCTATCTGTAAATGCTGTAAGTTGGTTTGCAAATTACTTGTCAGCAAGAAAACAATGTGTCCATGCTGCTGGGTCTTCTTCCTCTTTTCTCCCAGTATCCAAAGGAGTTCCACAGGGCTCCATATTAGGGCCATTGCTATTTTCTCTTTACATAAACAACCTTTGTGATAATTTGTCAAATGCAGCATTTCATCTTTATGCAGATGATACAATTATTTATTGTTTATACCCTTCAGTTGAACAAACCCTGCAATTTCTGCAGTCTGCCTTTGATGTAGTTCAGTCCCATTTAACTCAACTTAAGTTGGTGTTAAATCCAGAGAAATCCAAGTTCATGTTATTCTCAAACGGCAAAGAGTTGTTAGCTACGTCTCCTAATGTTATATGGTAAATGGTAAATGGCCTGTATTTATATAGCGCTTTACTAGTCCCTAAGGACCCCAAAGCGCTTTACATATCCAGTCATCCACCCATTCACACACACATTCACACATTGGTGATGGCAAGCTACATTGTAGCCACAGCCACCCTGGGGCGCACTGACAGAGGCGAGGCTGCCGGACACTGGCGCCACCGGGCCCTCTGACCACCACCAGTAGGCAACGGGTGAAGTGTCTTGCCCAAGGACACAACGACCGAGACTGTCCAAGCCGGGGCTCGAACCGGCAACCTTCCGATTACAAGACGAACTCCCAACTCTTGAGCCACGATCGCCCCCATATGAAGGACGGAAGGCTCAGGGTTGAGTAATCAGCATCATGGGCTCATCCGATTAGAATAAGAATAAGCAGTCGTCTAATCATTCACGGGGTTCTCCTTTTATTCTCCAATCAATAATTCTCAAATCAATGAAGCAAAGAAGGAAGGAAGGAAAGACACACATGGACTGCCAATGCTCTGCTGCCGCCCCGTGTGGGAGTGAAGAAAGAGTGAGCCAAAAGTAAATGCAGTCCTTATATAATGTGTGACAGGTGAGCGCAATTAAGGACAAGCACCACACCCAATCAACGGTGAGAGAACTAAACAAGGTGCATCTGGTGAAGTGAGTGGGTGTGCTGGGATGTGCTAAAAGGTGGGTCTTTACAACACCTAAGATTAAAATAATTCAAGGAAGAATTTAAGGTTTCTCCCTCCAAGTGAGAAAACACTTGATTCATGCAACTTTTTTACCTTTATTGGATTATGGTGACCTGCTTTCTATGAATGCACCTGCCCACTACCTAAAGACGTTGGATACTGTGTACCATTGTGCTTTACGTTTTATTATTACTGGCGATGGAAATCGTGTACATCATTGTTCTTTGTATGCTGCTGCTAAATGTCCATCTTTACATATTCGCAGACTCTCCCATTGGTTGATCTTTATCTATAAATCTCTCCTTGGGCTGGTTCCATCTTATTTATGTGTTTCTATGTGTAAAAACCACAACCAATACAGCCTTCGTTCTCAAAATATCATACAATTGATTGTCCCAAAAATCAGAACAGAATTGGGGGAAAAGGCTTTTAAATACGCTGCCCCTGCTTCTTGGAATAATCTGCAGAAGGAACTGAAATTATCAGAATTGGTTACCTTGGGAGAGTTTAAGTCTGTCTTAAAGGAACGAGAGAATAACTCTTTTACTCAGTGTGATTGTTTTTAATGTACTCTTAATTTGATCTGTTATTGTATATTTTACACATGTTGGTATGGGATATTGTATTTGTTTTAAATGTTATATACTTATGTGGTATGTGTATTACTGTATTTTGACTTTTGTTGCCATGATTCCAGGTCTCTCTTGAAAATGAGATTTTTAATCTCAAGGAGATTTTTTACCTGGATAAATAAAGGACTAATAATAATAAAAATGACATCATCGCCTAATTTGCATAATTGGTCATGCTGATGTAATTGTAACTTACGCTGTTGGAGAGGGTTAGGGTTACTTTAGCGTTACTTCATGTCTCTTCCACGTCGTGGAACATTTGTCGCTAGTCGCTTTTTAGAAAAAAAAAGTCGCTAAGGGGGTCTGAAAACTCGTTAAATATAGTGACAAAGTCGCTAAGTTGGCAACACTGTGAATTTCGTGTTGTGCGCATGCGTAGAAACAACGGGTAGAATAGTTTGTCAGGTGGGATGGATTCTCAGAACACCGGAAGTGAGCGTGAAGGCGAAGCGGCCACGGGCAAGATGGCACGGAGCGTACTGTGTACATGCCTCGGTGTGCTTCAACTAGGCAGGAAAACCGCGCTGCTGTCCGGCGCTCGTTTCTACTCGCAGAGCGAAGCGGAGCCGCTGACACTGAAGCAGCAAAGCGACGGAATAAGGTGCAGCTAGTTACCGTATCTGGTCCCTTATACAGATGCACAACAATTATTGAGCAAGACTGTCACAACAGCAGTTTGTTGTAGTGATCCGTACAGTGCCTCAGTTTGTGTGTCAGACCAACACGTACACACAAAGTACACTCGGGATGAATATTACGTCAGTGAAAAGCGGTTAAAATGTCTGCTATTCTGAATTGGAAACAATGGGGAACATGTTTTCAGGTTATTGGTTTAATTTAAATGCACAAAAGCAACAACGTCCGTTGTTCCAGATCTACTAGCGTTTAGATCAACTGGCGTTGGTCGAACAGATGTGTGGCAGACTTGCGTTTCAGGAGCTGCTACCGACAAATCAGCAAAAACACGCCAAATGTGTCATCTGTGACACTTGTGAGGTTATCTCAAACACACTCCGTCAGTCTTGATGCCGTTGAACAACAAAATGTTTAAAAATGTGGCGAGTTTACCTGGTGATATTGTCATGCGCGACGCGATCGCGAAAACAGCAAACAATTAACACCACGCCGATGTTGTTCACAGGACAGCAAGAGTAAACGATCGGGAGACTCTTGTCGTCGTTATCGTTCCCCTCGCACGTTTTATTTCTCCGGTTTCAGCGTTTTTGCTTCACAACTAAAGCGAGCAGTTTACTTTGTGCACTAACATGGAGTCGAGTCAACCAGCGCCACCTCTGGCCAAGTGCCACAGCCTACAGCCAGATCAACTTGTGACACACATCTGCAGCACGTTTGAATTCGTTTCATGCACATTTGTACCTTTCAACTGTGTCCGTTTGTGCGTCATGCAAATAAACCTTTGTCATGAATGAAATGACACTAATATTTCACTAGTGTTGTAACATCACATGTCGTTAGCGTAGTCTGCCTGTGTCTTTTCTCTGCGAACAAACATTTTAGAGTTGCTTGTTATATACAGTCTGCATAAGTATGGTTAATCTATTAAACATTTGTAAGGAGATGGCAGTTACTGTGAATGTACAGCAGGTGATTAGTAATAAACAGTCAGACAATGACTCTGACAATCTCATCCAATCTTGCAGATTGAATGCACTTTCTGCAGAAAGTGGTACCACACAGTGTGTGTGGACTTCCCCTGTGCAGAAGGCTAAATTGTTGCTAAATAAACAGAAAAAAGTGATCTCTGTTGTCTTTGCTTACTGATTGTTTTTAGTGTTGACAATCCACATTGCTGGGATTGCATCTTTCAACATGTTTGTGGGTAGATCTGAATGTACCAGGGGTAAGTGCAGCCACTCAGCCTCTACTCAATGTGATCATAGCAGCAGGTGCAGATGTGTCACAAGTTAATCTAGTAGTAGGCTGTGGGATTTGGCCACAGGTGGCAGCAGTGGACTGACCTCCATTGGAGACTGCTCTAGCTGCTATGTGATAGTGGATCTGCTACAAGTTGAAGATCACATGCAAGTTTTGGAAATTAACCCTTGTATTATGTTGAAAAACAAAAAAGTGACATTGATTTAGTTGCGGGTCATTTTGACCCGTACTGTGTAAATCCACTCAGAATTGTCAAGAAACTGCAATAAAACAATAGCAACTTTATTTCCCATGAGATAAACATGTAGAACACAGACATGCAACAGTTAGACTTTCCATAACTATATAGGAACAATTTGGTTTTTCGTTCTTACAAACATATTTCTTTTGAACTTGCCCAACATTCTCAGTTTTTCAATGCTCAACATTTTCGATTTTGTCCACATGATGGACAGAATGTAACTGTGTGCTTTCTTCAGATGTACTTCTTGCATTTCTCACACGAAATGCTTGTTTCAAAACAGGAATCTTCCTAACTTAGATTTAAAACAAAAGATTTCTACGTCTCCTCCAGTCCCAAAAACAGATGACAAACCAATCGACACACCTGAGTCACTGACTTTCTTAAATCCACTCACTCTCACTGGCTCTGTTTATTACTAATCACTGTGTAACTGCTGTGAATTCACAGTAACTACCAACTCTCCAGCCATGTTGATGGATTGCCTATATTGGCTGGAAATATTCATTTCCAGAGAAAAGTCACAGGCAGACTCTGCTTACAGGATGTGATGTGACAACACTAATGAAATATTGATGTGTCATATTTGTCCAAGGCGTATTTCATAGTTATGGAAAAAGAGAATATTAAAATCATGATGGTGATTTCTATGACTTTGTGTATATAACTTGGAATTTTGTACAAATGTAGGCCAATAGGAAATATATGATATCATTTCATTCTTTTCAAAGGTTTATTTGCATGACGCACAGAGACAATTGAAAGGTACAAATGTGCATGAAACGAATTCAAACGTGCTGCAGATGTGTGTCACAGGCTGATCTGGCTGTAGGCTGTGGCACTTGGCCAGAGGTGGCGCTGGTTGACTCGACTCCATGTTAGTGCACAAAGTAAACTGCTTGCTGTAGTTGGGAAGCAAAAACGCTGAAACCGGAGAAATAAAACGTGCGAGGGGAACGATAACGACGACAAGAGTCTCCCGATCGTTTACTCTTGCTGTCCTGTGAACAACATCTGTTGGGTCTGTCTAGCACAGGCCCACATCGGCGTGGTGTTAATTGTTTGCTGTTTCCGCGATCGCGTCGCGCATGAGACAATCACCAGGTAAACTCGCGACATTTTCAAAATTTTGTTGTTCAACAGCATCAAGACTAACGGAGTGTGTTTGAGATAACCTCACAGGTGTCACAGATGACACATTTGGCGTGTTTTTGCTGATTTGTCGGTAGCAGCTCCTGAAACGCAAGACTGCCACACATCTGTTCGACCAACGCCAGTTGATCTAAACGCCAGTAGATCTGGAACACCGTCCCAAAAGCTCGAAATCTGAATTTTATGAGCAACAACGTGAACATTATACTGTCTGTAATGTCCAGACCATTTTTTTCTGTTTTTCTCCTGTCTTTACCCACTATGATGTCAACACAAAATGAAGTTTTTAAAATATGTTTTCATGTATTAAGGAAAAGAAGTTCTCCAAACGTACCTGGTCCTGTGTGAAAATGTATTTGTGTCCTAAACCTAATAACTGGTTGTGCCACCATTGGTACAGTGACTTTGTTTCTCAGCTGTTTCTTTACATCATCTTCATCAGGCTCTATTTAAGTGATTTCTCCATTCAGCAGGTCTGCTGGTATTCAGACCTTTCTCTAAAATTATAATTTATTTGATTATCTGAAACATTTAAGTGTGACAAATATTCAAAAATTAAGAAATCAGGAAAGGGGCAAATATCTATTTACGACACTCTACATCATCACCTTCAGCCAAATCAAAGATGGGAAATAAAAGAAAGGAAAAAAGGTGGCAGACGCCTATATTACAGAATCATTTTAAAGATGATTTCTGTAACCTTGGTGAAAATTGTTCTGAAATATGTTAAAGAAATGTATAAAAAAATATTTTTTTTCTTCTCGTCTTCAGGAGAATAATACTAAACAACCCCAAGAAGAGGAATGCTTTGTCTCTGTCCATGCTCGAGTCTCTCCGAGAGAACATCTTAGCTGATGTTGACAGCGATGATCTCAGAGTTGTCATCCTATCAGGTTGGTGTTTGTCTATTACGTGTGTGACCGAGAGAAAGCCAAATGCCAGTCTGACCTTGTTATGTGTATTTCAGCCAAAGGTCCGGTGTTTTCCTCTGGACACGACCTGAAGGAGCTGACATCTGCTCAGGGTCGAGAATATCACACAAAGGTGTTTCATACCTGCTCAGAGGTCAGTTAGTGTTTCTCTGTCTTCTTGTCTTGTCATTCACTAAAACGTTTATTGATAATTTTGTGAATTAAAATGTAATGAATCATGCCATGCATATTAAAACAACTGCAAAATAAAAACAGATGTTTTCAGACAGTTTATGTGACCAAAAAGCCAAATGTGCTTAGTTTAAAATAACATGAAAAACAGACAAACTTTATATATAAGGTGGACTTTGTTATCAAAACCACTGATTGCCCTGTCAAAGATTGATCTATCCACCTCAGCTTCTTTGGTTTGTTTGTTTTGTGTTTTTACTGTAACTGCAGCTTACATGCTGACAAATCACTGTAATTTTTGCTTTGTTACAGACACTCAGGTACAGTTCTGGTCACAAGTTTCCATTCATTCATCGTGGGCATGAATGTCATGGTTATTTTGAGCTTTGAGCTGAATTTTGCGACTTGTGTAAATCCATTATTCTCCTTAGAACAATTCAAAGAAATCACTTTGGAAACATCAGATCTCCACTATAAATATGAAGGAAAAACTTTTTAAATATTATGATTTGCGCCCTGTGCTGCAGGTGATGACGCTGATACAAGACATACCTGTTCCAGTGATCGCCATGGTGAACGGTGTTGCCACAGCAGCCGGATGCCAGCTTGTTGCCAGTTGTGACATCGCTGTGGTGACGGAGAAGTCCACCTTTGCTACTCCGGGTGTCAGCGTGGGTCTGTTCTGCTCGACGCCGGCGGTGGCCATTGGCAGAGCGGTGCCAAGAAAGGTGAGAGCGCTCCTCCGTTTATTTTTGGTTTTATAGTTTCATTCGATGGAAACTTTTAGATTTTCTTCTGGTTAGGACTTGGAAAAGTTCATTATTCACATGACATTATGCGAAAGATCAAGATAATATCAGAAATGATCATAAACCGAAGTCATTTAAAAAACATCTGCTTTTTAAAGGCTGTTTTTTGTTTATTCTCTTTAATAATCAGTTATAACATTTTTGTTTTGTGTTTTGAAGGTTTGAGTAATTACAGTCACCACGAGTAAATTAAAGGTCCACAAGGTCCTTTTTAAATCTTTATTTACACCTTGTCTGAGCTTGGTCTATAAATGAACATCGTGAAAATTATTCAACAGAAAAGTTCTCAGTTAAACCCTGTTTTCTACGAGGCACTCATGAAAAACAGGAAGCTGTCCTCTGGAGTTTATCAGTCTGTCTGTCATTCAGCTCTGAATCACTTGAAGTCAGTATCACTTTTGGATTTTGATTCTTCTAAGAGGACACGTGTTCAGAACATGTTGTCTCTCTTTGGATCTACTCAATTGTGAACAAACATCCTTAGTATTCTAGTATTTAGCTCTAATCAATACACACCTTCCTTTCCTTCTTTTAAACAGGTTGCTATGGAGATGTTGTTCACAGGAACTCCCATCTCAGCCCATGATGCTTTGCTCCACGGTCTGGTCAGTAAAGTGGTGCCGGAGGAGCAGTTGGAAGAGGAAACATTAGCCATCGCCCAGCGTATCTGTAAAGCTAGCCGACCTGTTGTAGCCCTCGGAAAGGCCACTTTCCAAAGGTGAGAATTTACAGTGTGTAAACTGACAGACAGTTTCCATGACAATAATTTCATAGGAATTAGTGATGGGATTTCCGGCTCTTTTTAGAGAACCGGCTCGTTCGGCTCGGCTCACTAAAAAGAGCCGGCTCTTTCAGCTCCCAACCGGCTCTTCAGGTTGTTTTGTTGCTTTAATTCATTTATTATTAACAACAATATAAAATTATGCACAAAAGGAATTACTAATGTAAAAAAAAGAGGTTTTATTTATATATGTTTCTATATAAATATATATTGTGGCCCCTAGAGACAAAGCATGTACAAACTCCAAAACACATTGCTGACTTTCCAAAACAGAGCTACCTAGATCACTTAAATTACACAATTGAAAGCATATGTGTATTGTTTGTGTATTTATACACAAGCACTCATATATATTCAAATAATTAAAAAAATGTTCATTTACTTGTTACTACCACGCACCAAATCCGGTCGTTGGTACTTCTTGGCTTGTGTAGCCACTAGGTAACAAAAGCTCAACACTGCGCCCTAGCGTGTTTTGGAGATTTTACGTGATTTGAAGTTTGTACGTGTTTTGTCTCTAGGGGCCACCGTAAATATACTTTTATTTATTCACTCCACATAAAATGTAATAAATAAATCATAAAATACAAAAACCAACTATCTACATTTGAACTTTTAACTATTTAAATTTTCATCTTTTTCCTTTTAAACAAATTTAAAGTGAAACAACACAAAACACTGCAAACCACAATACAATTAAATATAAATTAAAATATGTGGTGTTTGTTTCTGTCTGTTTTCTTCCTAAGACAAATGGCTCAAGGTCGCGATGCTGCGTATGCCACCGCTTCAAAGGTGATGGTCGACAACTTGGCTCTGAGAGACGGGCAGGAGGGGGTCCGCGCCTTCATAGAGAAACGCAAACCAGTGTGGAGCCATAAAGCAGAAAAAGCCCACAACTGACTGAGTTTTAGCAAATTATACAATGATCATGTGATTAATATTGACAGGAACACATGATTAGCACTCACTGGTGAGTTGAGTAATTACCACCAGCCTTCAGTGAATGTGTCGGCTGTGCTGTTTCATGTTCTCTGAGGATTTCTTCCTGTTCACCGTATAGAAAGATGATGATGATCCATTGTGTGCCTTAAACGCTGCTGTGAGAGCAATGAGAAGGAAATATACTGTTGACTAAGATGGTGGATAACAAAATTGACATAATAGATAAATGCTGCTTTCTGTCCAATTTTAGATGGATTAAATGAGGTTAAGAATGGAAAGAGAATCTTAATGTTGAGATGAGCTACATCTAAGCTCTGTTTGCTAGACTGTAAATCCTAAACAGAAGCTGAAGTTTGGATCTTTGAGCAAAATTACTTTTTTTTTCAGATCCTGGTTTAATTAGTTCTGGATTTGTAATTTGAAATAAGTAGAAGATTATAAAAATTAATAGTCTTGACACAAAACTATAATATTATAATTCAATAAGCTTGTTGAAATACAACACTCTACTTCAGTAGCTTATAGAGGTATGAAATGTTGCCAGTATTTCAGTAAAAAATTAATAACAACATAACTACAACATAAATCTAAAAAATGAAGTATTTTTAGGGATTTTCTTGGTCCTGTTATACATAATCCTCACAATGACTGATGTTTGTCCATCACCTTTTATTGTGCCAGCTTTTTGTTAAGTGGTGTTTGTGTTAGTTTCTGTTGTTTTGGTTAAAATTGTGCATTAAAATTAAAACTCACATATGGATTTATTTACGCAAAATTTAAATCAAAGTGGTTAGAATGAAAACCTTGTTCACAAAATCAATGTGAGGCCCCTGTGGAGGAGATAAACTGTCCAATCTGTGATCAGTGTGCAAAACACATATTTTCGTGGTAGAGCCCACACAGGCGCTGTAGCAGGATACACTCTGTACAAAAACACAACTTTTTCTCAGCGCGATCGAGTGACATGTGACACGCAGCCGGTCTCAGGACTGTCGGCGTCCTGTCGCTCAGCTGGAGTTACCAGGGTGACCGTGATGTCACAAAGCCAGCTGCCTGCAGGTGGTCAAAGAAGTCATTGACACAGAGAGCGGAGCAAGACGTTATCAGAGTCCAGCTTCGCTCATCATTCTTGTTTTCTCAAGGTTTCATTGCTGCTACGCACACAGCAAAATCAGCAGTCTTAAATTAGCAATGTCAAAATGCAACGACTCTATCAGAGTTTATAAAACACAGTTATGTTTTATAAAGTATAGCTGACAGAGGCGGTGGTTTACGACACCAACTATCCGCCATCTATAATCCAGTGCTGAGATCCCTTCCCAGACACCTTAACGCCTACTCACATCCTGGGCCATTTGACCTCAGGAAATCACATGATGGGGGGCTAGGTTTCACGATGAGCTCATCCGAAACCTTGGCTGATTGTGACCTACGCCCGTTTTCACACCTTGGCTCGTGTGATTAGGTAGAGGATAATTAGGGGGTCCATTGTCCCTCCTGAGGGAATACTCCCACAGGGTTTAAATCTGGGATTCTCCACCATTTGACCCTAGAACTGAAGAAGCTTCTCGGATGAGAGGTGAAACGTCTTCAAGCATCTTAAAGAAGTCCAGATGCTTTTTTTCCCCAAGCTCCTTAGACTACGCTGACCTGGATGACTGAGAACCTTGACAAACAAGTTACAATCCAAAAAAAGGAATTATATATTATATATGCATTCTAATTCTGAGTTTATTTATCAATTAAATAGAGTAAAATATGCACACTTAAATGTATAAATAATGCTCTTCACGGAGTAATTTAGCCTGTAGTGTTAATCTCATATAACACTACCCAGTGTTGGTCAGTGTTAAATCCTGACTCAATTTAGAGTCAATTTAACTCTTGTGAAAGAGTAAATTTAACATGGTGAAAAGAATGTCCGGAGTGTAGCCCTGTCCGAAATTATTCAGGTTTAGAGTATAAAGGAAAACGGGGGGGAACTCATGGTTATAAAAGTGGTTAAAATATATAAAGTTGATAAAAGGTTTAAAAATCATATGCTTGGTTACCACGGTACTTCATTTACAGTTGTAAGAGTTCAATGAATAAAAGGATTTCATGATTTAGAGTTAATTTATATGCTGTGTCCAAATTCAGGGAAGGATGCTCCGAAGAATCCTACCTACGTCATGTAGGTAGGATTCTTTGACGGCCGGGTAGGATGAACTTGAGAAGCTGGCCTTCGTTCAAGTCTGCCCTTAATTCCACACATTTCTGGTCGTTCACACCACAGCATGAAAACTGAAAAATGGACCAACAAATGTTGCTCCGTGTGTTGTGTACTGTTTTAATTTCCAAGGAGCTACAAAACCAGTATAAACGTCGCCGGCATGTTTGGTACCTTAGGCTCATCAGAGCCAGTCATATCTAGGTAAAATAATCTACCCTAAACTACACGCATTTAGGAATTATATAGCTAGTTTAACAGATAAGTCCTTTTTTTTTCTTTTTTTTACTTAGACCTGGTTTAATTCTGGTATAGAACCAGTCGAATATTTGTATATCCAACTGCAGCTGTGAGACCATAGCAGGGGTCACCAGCCTTTTTAAAACTGAGAGCTAGATTAAATTGTGAACAGCTTGGTTCATCTCCAAAAGTTGATTCTGTTCATCTGGACGTATCGTTTTGTGGGAGAAACGTTTCGTCACTCATCCAAGTGACTTCTTCAGTCTCAGCTGACTGCAGGTTTCCCCAATCTTATAAACAGCACATTTGCATAATGACTGAAAGCAGCCCACTGAGGGAACAATGGGCTGGGAGGTCAGTTCCTTAATCATAATTATGCAAATTCTCATGACCATTGATCAACAACCACTGACCAAAACCCAGAGGGTTTACTTTCCTGGATAATTGAGAATGCATCAAGAAGCTTCGTTCATCTTTAGTTATATGATAATAACAATTCTATCTTGATATGCTATGTCTTATCACAGGTTAATTTTTCAAAAATACTAATAATTTAAGAAAGGAAAGGGCTACATGTCAACATCCAACTCTTTATTTCTATTAATCTCTTACTTCGTTCCTACCTGATTGACATGTTTAGGAATTATGAGTGATTGGCTCACTGTAGTGGTAAAAGTTGCTACCAATCAAATTAGGACATCGTAAAGTTAAAACAAAACACAACTGACTGTTTTATATTATATCTAATATATATTATGTAATATATATATGTGCCACCGGGGACTCCTTTAGGACCATCGCATTCAGTTTCAGGGTTTCTGCATTTGCTGCTCAGTGACAGACAGACAGTGAAACCACATTCATGTTTTGCATTTGCATCATTTGCATACATAACTATTTATTCTCAAACAACACAAAGACAACCATACGTGAAAAATACACAAATCAGTACCATACGGTGAATGACTTCCATGACTTCTCATTAGTAGTGATTGTGAACTTAATTAGAAAATATTACTTAAGCAGTACGTCTACCCTTACAACAGCCAGGTGTTTTTGCGTACTGCTGTTGTGATAATACAGCATGCACGGTTTATGGAAGATTATGGAAATGAACTGGAAACTGGAACCAAGCGGAACAAGTAGAGATACAGTGAAGGCAAACATGTCAGTAATGCTGATGCGACAGCTGGTTGATTTCACATGAAACTATTTGTGGTCTCAAAACTGGCAAAAGAGGATTGAGCTGATGGTGAAGGATAAAGAAGGACTCTGAATGTATCACAACACCTATGCAGTAAACAGTAAAAGTGAACACATCCCAGTCTTTTCCCCCTCTGCACAGTGCACACCAGGGCTACAGTAAATCTACTTCAAAGCTGAAATAATCTTTTATTTTCACGAGACATTAACATGCTGATTTTTAAAATAAACCATTAAGGTACAAAAGGTTCAATGCAACCTCTCGTTTGTCCAGAGTGAAATCTTCAGATTGCTTTCTCTGTCTGCGGATCATTACAATAAGTGGAACACATCAGCTGGGTCATGGAGCGTCTTGTCTTCTGAGTGGAGAGAACTGGTGACTGAAGTTGAGACCAGGCACGTCACACAGAAAAACACAAAGGGTATTGTGTGTGTTTAAGAATATACTATTGCTGCTATTCTGAGTATCTGATGTGCAGCATCATTGAGATAAAGGTATAGAATTGCTAGTGTGGGTTAACAAAGAAAACGGGGGGCAACGACAAGAAAGACGGATTTAGACAATCTGCATTCTTTCTAATGGCCAGCAGGGGGCAAAAGAAGGTTTCAGAGAAAAGTCCAGCTGAGCTGAAGTCTATAGAAGTGATCCTGACTTCATTAGTGAGCTTAGTGAACACTTTCCTGTTATTTAATAACTTTCAGAGCTTATACAATACAACATGACAGTCATTATATAAGTTAAGGACCGATTATGGTCACCGCATTGGTCATGTCTCATCCACAGCTCTGTTTTACAGTGCACAGGTATTCAATGTATTTTTCTAAATGATAGGGGAAGACGAAACCTCTGCATCAGTGGTGCTGGTGTAACTTAAAACCAGAACAAGCAGGAAGATTATCTTCCTATGTGTAATCTGTGACTCTCTGAGCTTGTGTACTGATGCATCACTGAAGTGATGGTCAAACCAATACAGTCGTCTGCAAAAAGCCTGATCCATGTTTTATCATCCTTATGGACTCTAATGAGGACCATAATTTACAGAAGGAACATAAAACTTATACAAGTCATTGAGTCCAAAAACCCAAAAGAAAAGTGTTTACTGACGTCAGTTTTGAGGCTTTAGCCAAGATCTGGGAGCCAGAGAAGTAGCCCCCTGATGGCCATGAGAAAGAATGCAGGCTAAAGCCACTTTTGCACGTTTTATACTGTAGTGTTTCAGAATGAAAAGCGCTGTATGTCATTTAGAAATCAGTTTAAGCTCACACAACCAATTCTGCAGTTTCCATCCGTCTCTTATCTGTTTTAGTATCTGCTTTCTGGGTTTCTGTCAGCGCAGAGGAATATTACTTTAACTGCTTAGAGATCACAAATGTAATCTGAACACGACCCATTTTAAACCATGAACGTAAACACAGGGAACATTAACAGTGAACGTGTCGAGACACAAGTCTAGATATGCCAGTGAAAAGAATGAGTCCAATTAGAGAGACAGATGCACCAACACCCAGGATCTTCCTCCCCACCAGGAAGAGCAGTGGAGCCAGCAGACGGTAGGCCTCATGTCAGGTGACGGCGTTCAGGTTCTGGCCTCCATCGGTCGGGGTAAAGAACTGGACTTTAGGCACGGCGAGGCCTGAGTTGTTCCTGCGGAGACTCCCGCTGCTTCCTGCACCTTTGCGCATGGAGTTGTTGCGTCTCATGGAGTTGCGCTTCCTCAGTGAGTTCTGGTGCGAAAGCTCACTCTTCTGGAGGGTTTGGATTAAGATGGACGGCTTCTCATCCAGTTCTCTGGAACTGCAGCATGGCGTCGCAACCTGCAGGAGGAACAAGAGAACATGTTATGAACATCTCTTAAACCAAGTTCACCAGTGGGAAGAGACACTGACCCAAATCAATGTTTTGCTGTGACTGATGATGATGATGATAATGAACAAAAGTCCACCAGGATCTTTTTTGTTTTAGCGTTTACCTTGACTGTGTTGCCAAATTTGGAGTAGTCGACAGAATACACGCCCTCCTCCTCTGTTACTATGGGAACGAAGCGGTGGCCCCACTGGATCTCCTCGGAGACGTAGGAAGTCCGTGCCTGCGTGGTTATGCCCGTCGTCTCCACAACTCCCTCCAGGATGACAATCACCTCCAGGTCGCTGCACTGCAGCTCCATGGCTGACAGGTCGTACAGCGGGCTGAGGGCAGAGTGGGGGGAGTCCAGGTTTAAATATCAGAGTATGTCAGAGTATGTACAGGTGATACATGGTTTCTGTTTTAGTTGTTTAGTTAAACTGTAAGTCTGTGTTTGTCCAGCAGGTGGCGGTAGGGCATAAACAAGTCTCATCTTCTTATCTCACACTCTTACACTGTGACCCTTCCACAGTTTGCTTTCTTAAACTACTTTATTACTTTTATGAGTTTTCTTTTTCCAGTGATTAACTTTTAAAAAGAACTAATGGTAAAACAATTACTTTGGATTATTTTTAAAGCAAAAGCAGCCAAATGCCAATATTCTCTCCTCTCTGTCATTTTCTGTTAATCATAAATCAGCCGAGGGGCTTTCTGGTTGATAACACATCACATATTATCTGTTTGTGTGGACTGTGGAGAGCACAAAGTGGGGTTTAGTCAGGTGTAATAAAGCCACAGCCTCCGTGATGTGTTTCTGGACCTGTTTTTGTCGATGACGTGGCAGATGATGAGCGGGGCGAGGAGGAACAGGCTGTTGCTGCCCACAGCGCTCTCTGTCTGCACATCGATCTGATGGATGGGGATCACCTCCCCCTCTGGTGTGGTTGTCTTCCTCACAACCTGCAAGCAGACAAAGTGTAGTCCTAATTAACTAACAGCTCGATTAAACCTGAGAATTCGAGTGAATTCTGGAGTAGTTAAAAACCAACCACATTGTTAGACATATTAGACTTCATATGTAACTGATATCACCCAGGGCCTGATCCTGTTCAAGCCAAGTCCTTCAAATAAAACTTGATACAACCTCAATTCCTAACTCTACTTAGCTGTACTGACCAATCTGCAAAATGTTGCATCTACAAATTGTGGAACAATTTCAGAAGAAAAAGGTGAATAATTAGAATATTTATTTTTCTATGTACAGTAAATAAAATCAAAAGATTCAGAGAATTTGGAGAAATCTCTGTGCGTGAGGAATGAGGCTGAGAATCAGTGCTGGATGCCCGGCACATTGCACTAATGCATGGGCTCTGGTCTGCTGAGCAACTAAAATCCTCCATCAGACTAGAATCAGACATCATTAATGTCCCGAAGGTCTAGCAGTTGCTCCCCAGATGATCCCAGATGTTTACAGACTGTAGTTAAAAGAAGACAGTGTTTTCCAACTTTTTTTAGACATCCTATCAAATTAAAAATGAGCTCATATTTCTCTTATATTTTGAAATGCCACATTTGGTAAGTTTAAACACTTTCAGTGTCCACTGTGAATAAAATATGGATTTATGAGATTTGTGCACTTCGCATAGCATCCCAATATATTTGAAAGTGGGTCTGTAGATACTTGGGTGAGATAGCGACATCGAGGTAAATAGAGTCAAGCTGAAGATTTCTCCTCTTGCCCTTGTGTCATTACATTTTTACTGCAGCCCCTTATTTAAGCTTTCCTTCTTACTAAGCTACTTGTTGCTTTATTTTGGTAGATACTTCAGTGATTAGAGAGGTGGGGTATATCATCTGAAGTGAAGAAAAGTACCCGGCTGATCATTTCTGCATTTTTGTAGTGATTAATTACTAAAGTTGTGTTACATGAATAAATGTGGGTAACTTTCTTAGACTGGAGGTGCTCACGGAGATAAAACTGCCACAAACAGCTCGACCCACAGATGAAACTTCAGATCTGGTCAAAACGTCTTTCACATGTTGGTTCTTTATTCATTGAAAGAATAAAAAAAAAGTCGCACTTCAGTTTGTAATAGATGCAACAACTCTGATCATCACATAAGAAAAAAACACTCATGTAATAAAAGTTTTTCTTGTGTTTTCAATAATTCATTTTGATGTTCTGATGGTTTACTTGTTGAACTTTTGTCTTGTTGTTACCTGGAAAGAACTTACGGACCAAAAGTAGATCAGGAAAGGAGGAATAACATTTAATAATAGAAATTTCTAAACCCATGTTTGAGTTGCTCCGTTTCTTTTAAAAATGTGAATATTTCACTGAAACTTTAAACAGAATTATTAGAACTGATCCCAAAGATCATTTTAAAAAAGCATTATCTTTTGACTAAAGACCCAAACTAAAGACCCACCTTTCTGACCCCGCTTTCATTTTTTTGCCTGTAGGTTTACTGGATTGAGTCACATCAAAGTTTTAATCTGTGACTCTGAAATTTCTATTTCAGTTAACTGAACAAAAACACAAAGTATTTATTGTAAAAAAAATCTCTTGCAATACGTTCTAGGCCCACTAGGGGGCCGTGGCCCACACACGCCCAACACACAACATGTTATTTTGTTATTTGGGAGAGGTCTCATTTATATGTCTTAAAATCTTTGGATTGTGGTGCAGTGCTGTTTTCTCTTTTGTTTTTATCGTTTAGTTATGATTTGTATTTATTTTACTTTGTGTGTTTCTTCTGATTTTTTATCTTTATTTCTATGTACATATAAAATGAGTATGTGTAAAGCTATATAGGCGTATTTACAAAGTTTATACTTTCTATTTAAAAAGTGGCAGCTGACATTTTAGAGCAGCAATTAGCTGGAAAATGTCTCAGATTCATGTAGAAGAACACAAAAACATATGTTGAGCGAGTTTGATTTTACTGGTGGTTAAAACAAGAGGCTCACCTGTAACCTGACGGTCGCTCCAATGATCATGCTCTTCCTCAGATCCCCGATACGAATCATGAAGCACAGCCGGTTGTTCCGGACTGCGATCACGGCGTGGCGGCTGAAGATGAGCGTCTCTGCCCGACGGTTCGACTGAGCCGTCTTCATGAAGATACAACCTGAGGAGGTAAAACTCGGCAAGGTTAACCTGAGCAGGTGCGTCTATGCACGCATGAGTGTTTATAGGTCAGAATGGAACAAAGCACCGCAGTTCTTTTAACATGCCAAGAGTCAAAATGGCTTCACTGCCAGTGTTTGAGCGGAAAGGAAGATGTCATCTGAAACCTTTTTCTTCAAGTTAAAAATGAGTCCTGTAACCTATCTGACCCGAGAGTCAGAATCATACATAATTAAAAAGAGGGCAAAGGGTCACGCCGGAATTGTGCCCTGTAGAGCCAGGCTGCTTTAAACACGCAGGTCAGAAATGTTTTATGTTTCTTTTCGTCTCTTTCAGGAGAAATTTCACTTCAAAATAACTCAAAGGCGCTAAATTTAAAGACATCCAAAGTGCTTTGCTTCTCAAACAAAAGAAAACACTTTATTAGATATAGTTTTCTGGTATACTTTGAGCCCCAGACCACCACAGCCTACCTGAGCACTGTTGCTGACCATGATCATCTTTTTATAGCCACACCGCATCCATGCTTACAGCAGGATAATGTTTCATGCCACAAAGCTCAAATCTTAAACTGGTTTCTTTGACATGACACTGTGTGATGCTGTCATGTAAACATGAAGCAAAAGTCTCAGAGAAATGTTTCCAGCAGCTTGTGACTCTGTGCATGAAGAATTAAAGCAGCCCTGAAGTATAAACAGCATCCAAGGTGACAAAAACTGAGCGAGGTTGATATTTCTGTCTTATTTTAACCATCGATTTTCTGCTGATCCTTTTAGGTTTGAGGTAAACATTTCGTGCACCTTACCCAACATCACAGCATTGATGATGAGTCCCACAATGTTCTGCAGGATGAGGACGGTGATGGCGGTGGGACACTGCTCCGTTATCACACGTTCTCCAAAGCCGATGGTCACCTGAACCTCGATGGAGAACAGGAAGGCTGATGTGAACGACCTGCAGAGGGAGAGACAAGTTAAATCAGATATCCTGGGGGATAAACTATTGTGAAATATTCCTCTGGTGCTGCTAGACCTATCGCTTCATGGTTGAAATAAGCTTCACTGTGAAAGAAACAATGTAAAACCAGAAAAAAGGTAAAATAATTATTTTAGTTCAGCTCAGTTCACTCTTTTTCATTGAGGAGCATTTCGACAGCGCCCCCTGCCTTCCGCATCCTGAATCGCAACCAATTTCATGCACAATGGGCTTAACCTCTAACATCCAGGTCTTCATGGCTGATCGGGGTTAGGGATGGGGTCACAACCACCAAGCGGTCAAAATGCATGTGAGATACTTGATGTATCTCACATGTTTCAAATTCAAGTTTTTATTCAGTCTGATTAAACATATTACTAAAATGCACCCTAACCCTGAATGTCATTTATTCACATACATGTTGGATGTTGAGAAGTTAACAGGAAGTAGAGTTGCGGTCTTCAGATCAGGTCTGGTCAAACCCTGTTACTCACGACATTTGCTCCCCAACTACTTTTCCACAAGACTAATTCATAAAGCAAGAAATGATGACAAACATAGAAAAAAACAGAGCTGACCTCCAAAAATACTTTTGATGTAATATTCATGAAGGTCTTTTAATCACTGGTGCGTATATATTAAAAAGCACGTGAACAAGTCAATGTCCTGCAGTTGAAATTCAGACGCTTCATCGGTAAATTCAGAAGAGAAAACATTTTATGTGAAAAGGTTATGATGATTATGATTATGAGATTTAGGGAGTGTGGAAAATAAAGCAGTATTTCAATGGAAGATGGAACCACCACCTCAAGTGGTTCCCGATAATGGATTCTGATCATTTACAAGAAAGAAGCAAAGGCAAATTTCCTATTTGCCTTTCTGTCTTCTCCTTCACTGTGGTAAGGATTCATGGGGTGAGGGTGGATGCGCTAACATGGAAGTGCCAAAAAACTTTTCACCACATGCGATCTTTCTGCTTCTGCTCTTTTATTTGCCTGAAATAAACGCAGCAGAAGTTCTCTCATTCCCTCTTTTTTCTCTTCCACAGTTTAAAAATGGAGAATGTGAGCGAAGAGAAGAGGAGGCGGGTGGGAGCTGGGAGGTTTGGATCAAGTGCAGACGGAGACAGAAAGAATTTCGACAGAGCAAAACTTGACGAATTTACACCAAACACACTTTAACAACCTCGTTTTCTTGGAACAGGATACATGAAAGCACTCAGGCTTTTCCTTACTTCAGATTTTTTACGCAGTCGGTCATGTTTTCACGCGTAGGGTCCAGGTCTCCGTGCGCAAATGCCACCAGCCACCAGCTCATGGCGAACAGCAGCCAGCTGCTGACGAATGTCGTGGTGAAGATGACCAGCGTGAAGCGCCATTTAAGGTCCACCAGCGTGGTGAAGACGTCCTGCAGGAATCTCCCCTGCTCGCGGATGTTCTTGTGCGCCAAGTTGCACGAGCCGTTTTTGGCGATGAAGCGCGCTTTGTTCACGCGGTCCCTGAACACCGGCTTGCGGGGCATCCGGGAGACGAGCCCCGGGAGACCGAACTCCTCCGGGATGATGCTTTTCCTCGCCAGCATCTTCTCGTCCGCTTGCCGCTCCCGATGGCAAAGAAAACAGTCCTCAGTGCGTCTTTACGCACGGACGCAGCATGCCCACCAGCAGGGAAACGCTCAAAGACGAACGAACAGTTATACCTCCGTCGCCTTTCGGAGATGTTTCGGACTGAAGGCAGCGCGCCGCCTCTGCTCTGAGCCTCTGAGGGCTGGGACGGTCTCCACTCTGCTGTTGACGCACTTCCAGAGTCAAGACCCGCTCGGATCAGAGCGCTGCTGCCTTCAGGCCCCCCTCAAAGGCAGTGGGAAAGGGCAAAACCACCGAAACAGCCCGCTTTGGAAGGCCCTAGAATCTTTTTATCTTATAGGGTTTTTTGTTTTGTTTTGTTTTTTTTAAACTTTTTTGGCAGTTTTTTAAGCACTAAAACAGATGTCTCTTAAGTTCGGTCATTGTTTAACCCACTTTATCAAGAATGTGCATAAAGGGCTAATTTCATGCATATAAATATCAAAGAAACATGTAAAACAGTGAAGAGGAAAGTCGTCACATTTGGACCATTATTTGGCATTTTACAGAGGGGAGGAGCTACTCTTGTCTGTAATTGTAGCTCTTACTCAGGTTGGAGGCGGTAATCCTAACCCTACCTTCATTTAATGGAAGCCGAACAATCGGACCTGCAGGGAACTTTAGTTAGAGCTGGGCACAAAGTCAGCACTTTCCCTGCTAATCTACATCCATGAAACCAATCAAACTAGACTCAGTTGTCTTTAACTGTCTATAAAAACCTTTATATTTACCCGTCTTTTCTATCCAGTTTAAATTTGTCAAGCCACAGAGGTGTTCTCCAGGCAAGCTAAATTTTCCTATGGAACAACCCCATACAGCTATAGGATGGTTGAGAGGTGGGTGTCGGGTAAAGTAAGGGCAAAATTTCGATTGCGCCGCTATAATTCATGCAGGAATGACTCTTTGAGTTCAGGTAAAACAAAAACAAACATCAGCTGTTGATAAAAACCAGTGTCCAGTTTGACTGGTTTTGTGTTTCAATCTGTAAACACATCTTTTAAAATGAACACAAAAGCTCAAAAAGGAAAAGTTTATTAAGAACAACAAAAAAGAAAAAAAAAAAACACCTAACGGCTCTCATTTTCATATATTTTCTGAAATGTGTGCATTTTCCTAGTACATGTATTTGGATTTATTTTAGAAACAGTCATCAGGGGGCGCCATTTAGCAATTTATCACATCTAGTATTGAGGGTACCGTGACTCCTGGCCTGTGTCCTGAGGTAGGAAAGGTCAAGAGTTTACGGCCGTGAAAGCGGCCCAATAAAAACAAACAGCCTCACGTCACTCAAAAGCATTTTATTGTTATTACAAGTGTGAAAAAAAAAGAAAAGAAATCAGGCACACATAATAATAGCAGTTTAATATATATATATGTTTAAACCCTTGGCTATACAAGCTACTACAGACAGAATGTACATACAGAAAAAAAATGACCATCTCCAAACTGATCTGTGAGAAAGATGTCAGTATTTAAGATGCTCTCTGTTAACAGTCAACTTCATGAAAGCAAGTAAAGCTCTCTGCATAGCTCCGACAATGAGTTACATGCAGTTCCCTTACATTTCCACCCGTTCGCTGTTTTTATGTACTTGTTTGTTACCAGAAACTAAAACACAAGTGAAACCTGTTCGAAAAGAGACATTCTTTCAGTGAAAAATCCTGTGCAAAGTGTAACGTGGAAAAATGGCACCACTGCTTTTTTGCTCTTGGTGTAAAATGTCAGCTTCGAAGACAAAAAGTGGTTTGGGGTGTGAGAGGATGAGTTTACAAGGCAGCCGTGTGCAGGTTCAGAACAGGAGCAGCATGGAAGCACAGCAAGGAAAACAAAGGATTTATGAGTGTGACGGTGGCCAAGAGCATAAAAAGTGCTGCTGAACGAGGAACAAAGAAGAGGAAGAGCACTCGATCGCTAACAGAGGAGACGGACGAGGACTTGGAAGAACTGCAGGGACAGAATATAAAGCTATAAAACAACAAAGACATTCAGTGTTACAGTTAAAGCTGTCAGGGGAAAGAAAAGTGCAGGCGAAGCTTGTGATCACCAAGTGTGACGGTAAACCTCACGTGTCATCTTGTTGTGTTATATTAAAACAAGTTATAAAATGAGAGAAACCACAAAGTTCAAAAGCTTAAGTGACAACTTCTTGAGATGAAACATGTAAGATATTTAAACAAGAAAAGGCGGAAAAATCATGTTTGGCATTCAACACTGTACAGTACAAAGTTTCAAATTTTAGTCCAAAAGCAAAGTAAGTCTAATCAATATACAATAATATAAAGGGACAATAGCACCGCTCCCAGGGAGGTTAGAAAAGATATTCCAAAGAAATGCACTGAATGCTGAGCTGTAACTACATATTGTTGTGCACTGAAAATATCACCCAAAAGCTGAGACTTCGGCTCACGAGTATGATTTATTATCACTTAATTTGAGACCCGTAAGTGTTGATCAGTCATTTTTATGTTTGCGAGCACAGGAGTAGCAGCGCAAATGGATTCACTGTGATGGCAATGAGCTGGTTTCCTTTGGGTAACATTTATATTTAAGACATTTTATATATTCAAAAAGCCTGCCTATTAATTAAATAGCCATTCATTGATATGCATGTTGCATGTGTTTTTAAACTACAGAAAGGGACGACTTCTGCAGTTTATATATGAAAACTTGCATTGTAGTGACAGTGACAAGGAATCTTGACTATCTCTATTATTTGAAACCAACAGAAGCAAGAACCATCACTAAATTGCTTATTAAATCTCAAAATGATTAAAAACACAACAGTTCCCAAGCACATTATGAACGGTTCCATTTCCTGTCCCACTGCACAGTGTGAACACTGTCAGGCACGTTTCTGTGGCATTTTTCTATTATTGTACATTATCTTGTGATGATGAGAAGTTTTCTTTTATCTGGGAGATAACAGTCATAATTACGAGATACTGTCTCCCAAATATTTTTCTTTCAATGCAAAAGAAAGGACTCTGGCATCTCTGCTGTGTGTTTGATTCTTTGTCCACAAACCACTCCGAGAGCATCAGAAGTCAGCAGACAAACTTGGCTCACAGGTACACCTCCGGCCCCCAAAGGTTCTTATCTATGTCAGATATTGTGATGCCATTACATTGCCTATCAACCACCTAGCAATGGACTAAAATCACATTTACACATGTACAACAGCTCACAACATCATCCTACAGTTTAAATTTCAGGAGACCTGATCCACACAAGTTGAATTATACATGCCAAGCGAGAAACCATCAACAAGCTTTTTTAGGATTTCAGTTAGCCAACATTACAACTTTTTTGTACAGATGAAAGAAATTATATAACAAATGTTCATTTTTAAAGGTGGCTTATGGTTATGAAGACGCATGTAAAATGCCTTCATAACTCTGCATGCAGAGACAAAGTGTCTGCCTCTAACAGGATTTCCAGCAGAAAATGAACTCTCCTAGTTTAATGGACACTTTAAACAAAGCCACATGAAACATTAAATCTAAATCTACTACACAATGCATTGCACAGAAAACGAAAGTGTTAGCTAGGACTTCCAAGGAGAATCCAATCAGTCTGATAAAAACAGTGAGTGTGTTAAAGTTTCATTATTTAAAAATAAAAATATATAAAAACATGTCTTGATATCAGCCCATCAAAGAGATGGAGCAGTTCCCATATGCAAAAGCTCTTTTTTACTATGTGGACTCCTCTTTATGTTCACCTTGTGAATGCTAAATTTCACTCTCTAAAATTCATTCTCTCCGATGGGCTCTAATTTGGTTTCATCCGATTTGTTACCAATCTTGCATTATTAATGTGCAAAATAGAGATTGATGTAGCTCTAAATTTCAGCCCCAAGAACTGATTATTAAGTTACTGCAAGTTACTGCTCTTCCTCAGTAAAAAAAAGAAAAGACATCACTGCCCTCTCAAACATCCATGAAGCATCTCTGGAGTTAACGGGAGGCATGCTGGGTATCTATTGTCCCCGAGGATAAAAAGTTCAGCAAAGCATGACCGCAGACAGACAGCAGGTTCACTGGCTGCAGGCTGAGCCGTGACACCTTACAGTGTTTGTACTAATGGAGGCATAGACGTACATCTGATAGAGCAGGGAGGAAGGAGACGTAGGCCAGAAATAGAGTATCCAGCCTTCACTTGGGAAACTCCTGTTCGTATTTTGTGACGTCTCATTTTTGGCATCTCGTGAAAAATGTCAACACATGTTCAGTCAAAGAACGGCCACAACAATCAGCTGTGTTATTTATCATTATAAATGCATTCTTAAACTGGTTAATAAAACCATCTGATTCCATCAGCTTTGTCATTTCTATCAGTGTTACCTCTATGGCAGAACTTAAGGTCAAAAAGTAGAGTAGAATACAAAAGGGTCGATTTAAAATCCTTCCACTGCGTTATTCAGAAAAATAATGGCCAAAGAGCCAACAGTCATTTTTAAAAAGGATTTTAAATACATTTAAAAATTCTTCCATCATTATTATTGCATAATACAGGTGCTAGTCAGTATAAACAGAGGTGGTGCATGATCTAAAAAGTAACAAATATTTTACACAAGATAATTAAAGACTGTAAAAATTATATTAATATGAAACAACACTTCTGTTCACTCTCCAACTATTAAATCTTAACATTTTACACTTTTAACAGCCTCAACGCCTGAAATAAAATCTCAAATCCATAATTTATATTTAATAAACTGAATGTATTTCCTACTGTCTACAAATCCCATGAAAAGACCAACAAACATAAACCTCTGTCTTAATACTCTAACCTAAAAACCTTTCAAATCCATTTAAAACGGTGTAAAAAATGTGTTAAAAAGAGGTAACAGTGCATTTGTTAAGGCAGGTAATCCATATTCGGTGCTCTCAGAGAGATTTTATATAAATATGGTAGTTATAACAATAATGATGTCATGGCTTTAGCATTATCTTGACATTTTATGGAGCCAAAAGCTATCAGCTAGTGCTTATTAGCTTGGTTAGAAAAGTGCATCCACAAGTTTAATCAAACATAGAAAAATCTGCTCATCAGATCCAAAAGGTACCAAAGCCATAAACATGGGTGAGATGTCTAGTTCTAGTTCTAGTATTGCCTAACTTTAAACATATATGCAATTTAAATGTGTCGTATAGTCTTAGACACCTATCATATGGCCAACTTTAGCTCAGGAGGAGGAGCAGGTTGTCCACCAATCAAAAGGTTGGTAGTTTGATTCTTGGCTCATTTAGTCTGCATGTCAAAAGTGAGCGAGATGCTGAACTCCAAGTTGCCCCTGATTCATTTGTTTTGTCAATAGAATTGAAGATTTGCATTGGAAATGTTGACTTGTCTTGGCAAGTTGTGCCTTACTGCCAAAACCAACACGTTTCAAAAGGAACAACTTTTACTTTGAAGGTGAACAGTCGTCATTTACTGTCTTCATCACATTCCTCACAGTTTCACTGCTGCACAACCTGCAACCGCAGCAATCTGATACAGACCAAAGCAACCACAGAGCTTTTCAGTGCAGCTCTGTACACCTCTTTCGGCCGATTTCACCTAGCAACTGCAGGCAACCGATCTGAGATACACGTTTTTCATCAACATGTTCATTTCTTTTGTAAATTTAGACATTTTGACACAGGATCTGTGGAGATTTTTCGAAGCCAGCATCAAGTGGCCACAACTGCAGTTTTTAAGACGTAGTTTTTTGTATTTGTGGTTGCATTATTTAGTATACATATTACATATTTTATAGTAGGTTTGGTTATTCGTGGGATTTACTGGCAATAAGAAATGAAATAACTTTGCTTTTTATCAGTTTTTTATTAACTATTAACAGTTCTCACTATTCTTAGTCTTAGAGCGCAAGAAAGATTGCCTGGCTGCCCATTTTGATACTGTGAGCTTCGCAAGCATTATATTTATTGCTTATTTTCTTGTTTAGATCTTGAGAAAATTTTGAAAGTCGGAAAAATAACTTAAGACTTTCTATGAGACAAGTGAGAAAATATTTTCATTTGTAGTTTGCATTAGCCATCCATCACATATAAGATATATCTTTATTATTTCACTTTCCAGTCCAAATACTACTAATGTTGTGGTTTGTGTAATTGGGTTTTGTTAAATTCAAACAAAAAAACGGGATGAACCAACCGATGGACTCATTGATTAGCAAGCCTACCCAAAGCACCTTCTTTTACTTCCTGACTTCTTTAGTACAACTTCTTAAACCCACTGACTGACAGCTGACCCTGTCTCCATTTGGTGAGTGCACAGGGAAGCTTCTCCTCGCAGAAACAGTGTGTTACTGGCTTCCCTGCAGTGGGGTAGTCTCTCACAGGGCTGTTCACCTCAACAAGAAAGTAATTCAGGTTTAAAAAAATACAAAAACAAAAAAACCCAAGAAACTGAGCAGGTTGTCCACCGTTGGGTCCCGCGTGTCCCTACATGTCAGCTTTGACAAACGAAGCAAACATCCCGTCCTCCTGCTCCAAAAGCGTCTCAGGTTTGTCGTACTCCATGATGTTGCCTCGCTTCATCACAATGACCAGATCAGCTGTTAGGATGGTGTGGACACGGTGCTGGAGACACACAGGGACGACACAAAACACAAACATAATAAGTGAAGTGTAATAAGTGAAATGTTTTGTTTTAATAAAATTATAATATGTTTTAAACTAGTTTTGTTGGATCAAATGAAGGATTTGGTAAGAATCTTATAGACTGGTCAGCTGCTATAAAATAAAATATGTGGACTCTTCACAGTTTTGGAGATGATGTTATTCTTTTTGGAAGAGATGTCCAAAGACCCATTTTATTGATACAGTCCAATTTTCCAGGAACCTGCTGAATGAGATGAATGTAAAGCATCTGAACCAGTCAGCTACTAAAAATACAATTTCAGGTTTAATTCTAACTGAATCCCTTCTCAATTTTTAGTTTGGAGGACAAACAATGTCACAACACTGAAGACTGTCGTCAAATTTGCACTGCATCCACAAGGAATATCTTTAAAAGAGCATGCAGTATTTTCTTGTACCAACCAGGCTGTCAGTGGCAGTAAAGCTTCAGCAGACCCAGAGTCAGACTTCAGCTGTGGCTCAGCCAGGAAAAGAAACAGAAACAGGTAGGAAAATGGAAGAAAACAGGAGAGACCGAGAGTCGGCTGAGCCAAAGTGGTCTGTGTTGATCCGGGTCTACTTGTGAGTCCTCACTAGCACACTGAAGAGGCTCTCCTCCTGTGCTAGCAGGTTGGGACCAGAGTCACTTTCCACCAAGATCCCTGAGGAGAAGACCAACACCTGCTCGGCATCCAAGATAGAGGACACTCGATGCTGGTGGCAGGACGAAGGGAGATGAAGGAGGACAACAGAAAATGTAGTAGATGTAGTAAAAAAGAAAAAGTGAGAAAACAAAAAAGAAAAGGAAGGAGGTGGGGGGAAAGGGAGAGATTTGGGGAAAAGTAGAAGGGGACAGCAGATTGAAAAAGAAAGGAAAGAAAAACAGAGCAGGACAAGACAGCAACACAAAGAGACAAAAGTCAGAAAAAAGGGAAGCATATAAATAAAAGAACCGGACAAGAGGACTGAATTGAAGTCACTAAATCCATCTATGTGTTACAAACTGTGTTGATGTATGGGAAAGGCCATTAATAAAAGGCACAGATAAAGGAAACATCTGTGGGGTAAATAATTTACTGACAGATGAACATAGAGCTCAGTGCAAAGAGAGCCACATATCTGCATCTATCTGTACAAACCTCAGCAGTTTTTTTTTTTGCCTCATTAGTAACAACAACAGGATAAAAGACTGAAGGACTTACTGCGATTGTTACGACTGTTCTATCTGCAAACGCCGTCATCACGACTTTCTGTAAGATGTTCTCCTGCAAGACAGAAAGACGAAACAATAGAAACCATATCGTCAGGTGAGGAAGTGGTGAGCTGCTGTAAACGTGATCCAAAGTAGAGCGAGGCTAAAATGGGGCTGTCACGATGCAAACTGCTTTGCAACCCACCTCCAGTCCAGTCATATTTATTTCAAGCTGTTTATGATGTCATGTCTCTCTTTACTGATGCCTTGTTCATTTTTTGCTTCTTTCTCTAGTATTTTTGGAACACTGGGGCTACATAAGTAAAATGAAACTGGCTGATGATAATATTTAATTACAATCCCACAAATATATCTCCATTAAGGAAAGAGCTTCTGTACATGATTGCACAAGATGCCATGATTAAGCACACACCGTAGCCATGTCTATAGATGCTGTGGCTTCATCCATGATGAAGATGCTGCTCTTTCTAACGAAAGCTCTAGCCAAACAGAAGAGCTGCCGCTGCCCAACGCTGAAGTTCTCTCCTCCTTCTGTCACGACAGCGTCTAAACACAAACACATCGATCAAGTACTCGACTCAAAACCGATTTCTGGTGCAATAAGCTGTATTCTTTCTCGAGTTAAGTTTGCGCACCTAGTCCTCCAGGCAAAGCTTTCACCATGTTCTTGAGCTGAGCGATCTCTAGGGCCTCCCACAGTCGATCGTCAGTGCACATCTTCTCCGGATCAAGATTAAACCTGCAACAAGTAAACATCATTAACACAAAAGAAGCATATTTCTGCCTCTCATGGACTGACTATAGATTTAATACACCACCTGCAGAGGCTGATAAAGACAGTGATGGACCCAAGACCAACAAAGGCATCACGAATCACGAATGTGAACTGTTTCAGCAACTTTTACTGTCTTTTTAGTCTTGGGCAACCAGGAAGGAAAGTGAGTCCTTTAAATGAATAAAAATGCCAAAAACACATCGAATGACTGATCAGCACAACACTTGCACGTTATGCACTTTTGCTGCCATTTCTATAGAGAGTCTAATGTCATAAAAAGAAGAAAAAGAAGAAGAAACATTTGGGAACATGAATGGCTTGCTTGCTGGGCTAAGCTTTGCTTAATCCCTGTTGTGTTTAAATGAATTATATTTAATCTTATTTCATAGTGAGGGCAACTGGCAGAAACTGATCTAAAGAATTCAGCCTCAGTCCAATCAGTCTTTTGCCCAAATTACATCCCTCATCATCCTAACAACTGAAACTGAAACACAAGAAGGACATTCAGAGCTTTTCTTTGGATGTTTCTGCCTTCTGTTCTGTTCTCTGTCAGGATGATCCCACACTGCTTGGGGATCTGGGAAGGCCGATCCATGACTGATAGTGTTCCACTGTGTGTTTTTCTATCCAGTATTATTTTACTGCATTAAGGGTGTGTTTGGGATCGCTGTCACACTGAAAAAATAAAGCTTTTGCCAATCAGATGCTCCCAACACCACTGACCTGTAGTCGTGTTTCTTACAGATAATCCTTTCAGAAACTGCTCATCTGCTGCTTGACCTTCTAGTTCTTCTTCTGTCCTCAAATGTTTGAAAGACACATAGCACACTATGCCAAGATGAGAAAAATATCTATAAAAATATTTTATAGATTCAACTAAAGAAATGGCGCAAGCGATGTGTTTTAGTGACAGGCTGTTAGTAACAAAGTGCCTAAACATAAATTTAAATTGGTTCTTTGCCAAGTTGTCTGGTATGTGTAGAAACAACACTGGTTCATCCCTTCAGTTAGGTGTCTTTTATGTTTCAATGACTAATAGTTCAGTCCAAAAAACCCCAAAATGTTTCTCTGAAAATGATCAGGTACAAGGACTGGACTGAAAATGAGTAAAAAAGCAGCCAATGGCTAAAGAAAAGCTTTGGAAGACCTTCAGAAACACTATTTTTTTATGTACATTCAGCTTCACCTTCCGCATTTTAACATCTTGCATGAATATACAGATGCACAAGCTGCCATAATGTTCCATATAACTCTCAAATGATCTTTTAGTCTTGCAGTAGATGGATCACATGTGTGTGCATTTTAAAATGTGATGAACAAAATGTGCATTTGGTGAACGCTACAGCTGATGGATCATTTCTTGGCTGCACTCTGAGCACAAAAAATTCCAATTATCTAAACAGGACGAAGCAAAAATATTACTGACCTTTTCTAGATAGATGGAAATTGGAAATTTAACTTAAGACCCACTTAGCTAAATATGCCAAACAAGCAAAAGACGTCCTTGGATGACATCAGTGTGGTCGAAAAAACACAAAAGAAGTCATCCTTTTATGTCTAAATCTGGCTGAAAAGTGAAAAGTAAAAAAGGATTTTTTTTCAGGCTGCTCATTACTTGGAGTAAATCTAATGTCAGCCATTCAGCAATAGCACAATTAGCAGTTTTCTGTTGATTATAACTCTAAAAAATGTTTAACTGGTACAGCAATCAAGCCGAAAACTGGGTTAAATTTGGCTCTAAAGTGAAGGTTTAGTACTCGTCAACTCTTCATACTGCTTGTTTAAAAAAATTCAAAAA
Organism: Neolamprologus brichardi; assembly: GCF_056152115.1. Lineage (NCBI taxonomy): Eukaryota > Metazoa > Chordata > Actinopteri > Cichliformes > Cichlidae > Neolamprologus > Neolamprologus brichardi. The sequence goes on along the minus strand of NC_142120.1, from coordinate 19,656,494 downwards.
CATCTTCATATTTTTATACATTCGATTGACAGCCACATAAATCAGTCAAGTTGACACTGTTGACACAAGTTGAATTGTCAGGCGCATGTCTTCAACAGGTTTTTGCAGAGTGGGCTGCAAGTTTGGAAGTTTGGGCCAAACAGGAAAAAGAAAGCAAACAAAGCGGTTTTAAATGATCATTGTTAAGATAAATAGAAGTCAAAGGCACTGAGTTCTAATGTTAAATGAGGAGAGACAAGGAGAGAAGGAGAAAATGGTAAAAAAAAAAGAAATAATTAAAAAGAAAGCTGTTCTGTTTATCCTTATTTTGTGAGATGTTTATACTGAGCTTAATGCTCATAAACATAGATTTAAATAATGACATCGGCACATGTACAAGCAATCCCTGTGGGCCAAAAGCTCAATTTCAGGCATCTGTTTTTACACTTGTCTCTGTATGCTGTTTTAGAGAGCTGATATCCCTAACATGGTCATCTTGGGCATGGAAGCCACGCCCTGCTGGTTAAACCATCTGCTTAAGAGGGGCAGCCAATAAAAAAAAATACTGGGGTAAACTGAGTAACATAGGAACTAAAATAACTCATTTCAGACCGAAAATGGACTGAGAGGTTGTGAACAGCCAATAGAAGATTATTATTTGAAAATGTGAATCTAGTAGAGTCCAAGAACAAAAATAAGGAGCGTGTAGATAAACAGAATAGGTCCTGTTTGCATTTAAGAAGGTTAAAAGGTTAATATAACAATTAATTCCATGTTTGTTTTAAAACTGAGGCATTTCAAATAATTATAAATAATGCATTCATTACTACTTCTGTGTGTGTGTGTGAGAGAGAGAGAGAGAGAGAGCCGAACTGTGTGAGAGCATCTATGAAAACAGTGTGAAGCAGTCACTGCCGACCATTCACCTCAGGCTTACGTTCACATAAACAAGAGCTGCTGAAAATGCCAAAACACAGACACACACTCACCGTCTCCCACTTTCACATACAATTATCTGGAGCAGCATATCTGTCCAAACAAACAGCACATGCACTTTGTCTTTTATAACAAACAGAGTCACTGTATCATCTGGTAACACAAACACACAGAGGCTGCGAGTGTGTACGCACAAAACGGCGCAGAGTCCTTCATCTCTCCAGCGACCTCCTCGGTACGTGACGTCTGTGACAAAAGTCAGATTAGGTCCCGGCCAGAGTTCCCACTGCGTTCTCAACCGCTAACCCCACAGCTGGGACTTTGTGTCGTCATGTGACAAACATCTTTCGGGACAGAACTCAGACTACAATTTGGCAAAGAGGGTTTTTTTCTCTCTTTCTGGTTAAGAGCTCACAATGAGTCGAGTCAGGGTTTTCCAAATCTGAGCGTGGTAAATCAAGCAGCGTGACACTCAGCTATGGAGGCTTAAAAGAGCCAGTGCTCTGACGGCATGTTTACATTTTGGTCCACTAACTTTTGTGGCAAACGTCAGTGTTTCTGCATCAGACGAGAACAGGACACCCCCAAACCGTCTGTGTAGATTTTTTCTTCAGTTTTTCAACTGTAATTTCAAGCCAGACAAACTCCTTCCACTGTTTCTGGTATCAATTTTCATCATCACAGTCTCTAAGAGTTGGACAAACATAACAGACGCGATATGCACTTGCTCTTGTGCATCTGCCGTGCGTGCTGGATCAAATCTAGTGTGTCAAAACAGCCTGACTTAATTTTCATCCTGGGCAAGTGGAGGCATGTGCACAGAGGCATGTCTGGTGAGTGGAGCAGGTGCTGAGCCAAGGTTGTGTGGAAAAAACACAAACTCATGACAGCACAATGGAGTGCACCACGGTTCGGTTATTTCCAGTAAAAGTTCTCCCTCAAACCCCTCTGGATGTTTTAGTTGACTTTACTGTGATGTCAAGCGCTCTGGTTTTTTAAACGATAGCCAGCAGTCACACGGTCCGATCTGCGGTAAACAGCAGAGCACACGGCTCACCTGGTCATAACTGGACTCCTAGGAACAAATTTGCAGGAAGCCATTTGGGCGTAGATAAGAAATGTAAAGATTTGAATCTGGTATTTTTCTTTTATGGGCTGATTGAGGAAACTTTTTGATCATATCTTACCTTTCCCAAAATTATTCATCTAAATGCCCACACATTAACGGGTTTATAGGAACAAGCAAGTATTAACCACAAACCCACAAAAAAAACACAAAAGACTACAGCGAGTACAAAGAATGGACCATCATGGTCCCCGTGTAGTCTAGGTGTGGTACCTGCCTCTCTGCTAGTGTATGAAATGAAGTGGTGGGTGTGGCTTCTAGAAGTCCTGGCCTGGCACACCTGCTACTCATCACCAATTAACATCATATTTGAGCTGGGTCTCGACCTTGGGTGATGCCTGACTGTTCTCCCCCAGTACAGTTAGAATTGCGGAGGCTGTTTGAAATACCAAGCTGATCGTGACTACTTTGCTCATACTCATTGTTTGATCTTCTCTCTGAGCTAGAAGCCAGACACCTGAAAGGCAAGTCAGACCCCCACCCAGCCCACCCAAGTAAGTGTATGGATGTTTTGTTCTTTGAAAACTGAAGAGGAGAGGTGCTAATTTTGAGAGACGAACAGTTCGAATCCCTGCCCTAAAAAAACCAGGATTACTTAGCTGAAGTTCCTTATCTGTGATTCATTCCAGATGGTATTTATCACAGCTGGAATTAGCTGAAGACTGTTTAGTTTTTAACCCTTTGACTGTGTCATGTGCTTGAGTCCTGAGTGTGAACCCTAACATCCAGGACTAAAAAGCAAAGCCAACATGAAAATGTCTTAAATCTGGATTCTTTTTTATGGCCACAAGGGGGTGACTTTTGTGGCTGCCAAGAGGTTTGCACAGCTCTAAATTGGCTGACAGATTCCCAGATATTTATCCCCAGATGCCACATTGGAGGTGGTCCTGAAGGTCATACACTCACTATTAATCATGTGGTTCATCACATGTGTGCTATTGATGTCAAGGAGTAGGTGGGGTTGGATTACCTGGGAAGAGCTCTCAAGACTAGTGTTGCTGCTGCTGTTCAATAGATGTTCGCAGTGGACATATATGGCCTCCTTTACTTGTCTCTGACACAATCTGTCTAGTCTGTCCAATATGTGAGTGCTGGCAGCCTCAAAAGAGTGACAATTTATCTTTTACATGCAGGTGCACAGCTGAGTCTTTTCCCAGTGGGGTTGGCTCTCCTAAATTAAGCCGTGCATTTGTGGAGTGTTGGTTTGGTTTCTGCATTTGGTTTGGTTTGTCGAGCTTCTGTTTGGGTGCTTAGTCCTTGGGATGAACCTTTTTTTTTTTGTCTAACGTGCATCGCAGCATCAGTTTTTTGTGTGTATATACGAAACTTTTTAGAGAACCAAACAACAGTCAAAGTTTATGTTCACCTTTAGCAGATAACTACTGGTTTTAATCTTGGAGATTTGAATTAAAGCTCTGTAAACAAATCTTATTCAGATTTTGTTGATGGTAACCTTCGCCGTTACCTCTCTTTACCTTTTAGGTAACCGATTTGGAAGTACAGACCACAGAGTGCACAAATTATAGTTCTGATTGGTAACACAAGAATAAAATTATAAACGGCAATCTCTGGGAAGGAAAACATGGCGAGGAACCAGATCCTACGGCTTTACACAATAAGTCTTAAAAAAGACATTTTAAAAAAGGATATAGTCAAGTTCTCTGTAGGCAAGTTAATCACGAGTGTTTACCTTATTGATCCACTAAATAAGACGGGGTCCTGGAGGATGATCGAGAGTCGAGACCTGAGAGTCTGCAGAGGAAGCTTACAGATGTCAATCCCATCTATGATGATCTTTCCTGCAAATAAGCAAAACACTGTGTTCACATTCCAGGTACTTTTATAGCCACCGACACTCCTCTCATAACAGAAAAATAACAGTTAAATTATCCAGTACAGCTTTCTTCTGAACTTTCTTTCTATATCTACAGCTCATGAAGTTCATTTATAGTGGCACTTGAGGCGTGCTGTTCTCACTGCGACCTTCTCCTGAATAAAAAACGTTGCTGCACAACCGCAGCACGGAAAAATGATTAGGATGTTTACAGTGAATGTGCAATGTTGTTGCTTTGAAATGGCTGCCGAGGTCTGCAGCCATCAGTCAGTTACCATCTTTAAACTGACTTTGCTGCATCAAGACATGCAAGCAAGTCAAGTTAGCAATCTGTTTGTGATAAATCGTCAAAAATTGCAAACCTGTTGCTGTCGACGTAAACAGAAATTCAACTGAACTACAAACAACCAGAGTTGGGTCAGAACCTCATATATTGGAAATTTCTTTGCATATGGTGACGTAGTTGTGATGAGCTGGAGATTTTAATTGCAAAATGACACAGGTGCTCAGAAACCTTGTTTTTATAAAGGAACATAACCAGAATGGAAACCAGCCGAGTCTGATTGCAGCGAAACGTGTCACAGAGGATTTGCACTCATCGGCACAAACTTGTATAGGTTTGCTTTAATTAAACCACCTTTAATATCTACCCTTTTCTCCTAAAGCTCTTTCATGTGGACACGATGAACGACCCTGAACAAATGTTTTTGTTCAGCTGAACATAATGTTTTATTTTCAGGGTGATGAAATCAAGAATGTTCTGTACAGCTCACTCAGAAGAGCAATCACCAGGAAGGTGCTCTGCTTTTATTTCACTACTTTATAAGGAAATGTTTCTGACACAATGTGCTTAAATTTACAGTTAAATGAACTGTCTTCCCAGCTGTGTGTGTGAGTGCATGGAAAAAGTGACTGTGTAATCTCACCCCTGTCTGAATAATCTGTCTAGGAGCAGCCGTCATCAGCCAGAGTGAAAACAGAGTGGTACGATTACGACTTGCTTTCAAAATGCAATAACTAAAACAGACAGCTTTAGGACTTTATTTCTGCCCTCTTGAAGGAACATGTCTAGAGCCTGGAAACGAGTGCAGGAGAATGGGTCGAGCCTTTTTGTTATGTCCTTATCCTAGTTCTTTGATACAAGAGTCTACTTCAGGTTCTCTTGGAGTAAAACAAGGCAGTCAAAGAACAAAAAGGCCTTCAGATTTGCACTTAGCAGGACTCGCACGAGTGTTTAAAAAGAGCTGAATAAATATTTCCTCCAACATATACATAGTACTGCAGTAGTGGCTGATGACTGAACACCTTTTAAAGGAATAATTTACAATAAAAAGTGCTTTAGTTCTAACAAAACTCACTGCAATATCTAGCGTCATTTTGTCTCTGGGACTCAGTCACCTTAAATACTTTTATTACTGCTCACTCTGACAGATCATTTATAGCATATTGCATTTATAAAAGTAACTCTAAGCTTGTTCAAGTTGTATTTGGGTCTATAAATATCATGGACAGCTTGAATCCACATAACAATCATCTCAGATTCAGGAGGAGCAATCCAGCTTCGGTTCTAGTTGTGGAACAGCTCTTTACTGTCAGGAAACTTCTGGAGCAGTCATGAAGTTTGCCAGTCAAGTCTACATGTGTCAGGTATACTCCTGCAGTACTGTGTACCACAGTGTTGTTACGAGCCATCAGGTTATGTAACCAAAATCATGTCTCCTTCCTCTCTCCCACACAAAGTCAAGCATGCTTTTTGGTATCTGGTATTGGTGCTGGTATTCACCAGGGCTTCCCTTGGTCCCCGATCCTACCTGTGATATTCAGGACATTGTTAGTATCAGCTTGGAGCCCATTGTGCTCTCAGAACTGCCTTAATTTCTCGTGGCACAAATTCAACAAGGTGCTGCATTCCTCAGAGCTGCTACAGATTTAGCAGCTGCTCATCCATAATGTGAATCTCCTGTTTCTCCACATCCCAGAGGTGGCTACTGGACTGAGATCTGGTCACTGTGAAGGCCATTAGAGTACAATTGATTTCAGCTTTGTGACCTGGGGCATTTTCCTACTGAAGCAGCAACAATACTCAGGTGGGCTGTGGTGTTAAAAAACATAAAAAACTGAGCAGCTGAGAGCAAAACTTCTTTTATGCAATCACCGAAGCTGTCCCTGCTGGCCATTAGGAAGACTGCAAGATTCAGAAGCAACGGCTTCTTTTCTGAGACTAAATCCATCTTTTATAAACAGTCTCACAACAGCTTTCCATCAACCAAAGAAGAAAAAGAAAGAAGGGGATGTGAAATCATGAATCCACTCAAAACCTCATGAAAAAGTAATTAAATTTCACATAATAGTTTCATTTTACTCTTGAAAATCTGTAAATCCTCCTGTCAGAAACATCTTTTGAAGGGCAAGGTTTTTATTTTGTAAGTGACTCAGAGGAAACTGGAAACCAAAAACGGGGAACATAACAGCGTGATTGTTTTTGCCTTTTGGGTCAAGTAGAACCCCGAGGGAAATCTTTCCGCAAAGTTTCCAAACAGAACAGAGATTATCTTAATGAGACATAAACATACCGAACCAGAGAAAGAAAGGGAGGCTTCAGGGACAGAAAGCAAAGCTTGAAGATTAAAGAAGTGGAAAAAAACAACGTGCTCTCTCCTTGTGAGGAGAGCTAACAGCATGACAGGAGACTCACCTTCAAAAATATCCACCATGTTGAAAAAAGCCAACGACAGAGAAGACTTCCCGCTGCCTGTGCGGCCACAGATCCCCACCTGAGGAGAGAAAAACCAATAAGCTTCACTGCGCTTGATGTTGCTGTGAGACATCAGACACCTGTGTGATAACAGGGTAGCAGCTATATGCTGTGCGTGGATGGAGCTTGGTGACCAAGTGTCATTTTACAGTTTATTAGAGGCATGTGGCTGTGAGTTCAAAGAAAGCTCCAGCAACATCTCCACACTTTAAAACAAAGTTCACCTTAGGAAAGGATCAGCCAGGCTACACAGGTCTAAATTACTAAGCACTTCAAAGCACATTTAATTATATCTTTATAGGTATCCTACTGTACAGGCGGTGCGTTTTTATGTAACACAACCATTTGTATACGTAAGCACGTCTACTCTGAATAAAATACATGCCAAGCGTAGGCTGTATATAGAAGATGGATGTTGCTACTGCAATATACCCACGGATTTTTACACTCTGGTTTTTAAAACCTGTGTTTGGGACTAGTTTGATTTTTATTTCATAGACACATGTAGCCGTAGTTCAGAGGGCAGAGTGCTAAGCACCAGTTAGCCAGTTTCATACATAAACTCTCAGGGTACAATGTACAGCAACACATGTTTACCTGTTATTCCTGAGAAACAGTAACAGGAGAATTTTACTTAGCACAGGAAAGTCTGTGGTAATTTATCTTTCAGGAGTATAATCTTCACCTCCTCTAAGCAGATGACTTTTTTAGATTTTAAATTTGATTATTAAGCAGATAACATTGCTTGCTGTGCTACAGGAAAGTCCAAGAAGATTTTTTTGAGTCTGTTTAAAAAGTATTTTATTAGTCTGTTACTTAGTTTGCAACATGAACTACATGCAGTTCACTAACCAAGCTTACTAATGTTTTAATAATAATAATAATGGATTGCATTTATATAGCGCTTTTCTAGGCACCCAAAGCGCTTTACAATTCCACTATTCATTCACTCTCACATTCACACACTGGTGGAGGCAAGCTACAGTTGTAGCCACAGCTGCCCTGGGGCAGACTGACACAAGCGAGGCTGCTATATCGCGCCATCGGCCCCTCTGGCCAACACCAGTAGGCGGTAGGTGAAGTGTCTTGCCCAAGGACACAACGACCAGGACAGAGAGAGCTGGGGGATCGAACTGGCAAATCTCCGGTTACAGATGAGCTTCACAATCCCCTGAGCCACGGTTGCCCCATTTTGTCTTTTTCTGACTCTAAAAAAAAAATCACAACTCAAATAGGTGTAACACGGACTCTCTCCATTTTTGGAGATTTGGAGGAGGTGCTCAGAGTCTAACAACAGACTTTGAGGAAAATGAAAAGGAGTTGCTTTCCATCCAAGAATCATTCAGGTGTTTTAAACTGCTCCGGTCCTTCCAATCATTACTGTGAGTAAATATTCTCTTCCCCCTGAACTTCCCATTGGGCCTCTTGGGAAAATTTTCTCCTGTCTGTATGACACTGCATTTTCATTGCAGTGTTAAGTGAGGCCCACGGTTCTTTGCAAACCTCTGTGACTCACTGCTCCTGCAGACATAACTTAAGAAAAGGTATGCTGCATAACATGGACATGTACGCCAGTGTCAGACTTCTGAGTGAAGAAGAACTCTGTAAAGTCCCTGTGGGCTGTCTTATATTAAGGGACAGGCACTTAAAAATTGATGAAAATAAAATTGTATATATGGTAGACTTAATGGGAGCTTTGCCTCCACACATCCAGCATTAACCGACTTTATTAACTTTAGGAAATCTAGTTCCACCACTCTACCAGATGAAAACTCCTGAATGATTGAATGATTCCATTCTTCACACAGAATCAGTATTTACCTTCTGGCCTGGTTTGATATATGCGTTTACGTGTTTGAGCACCGGTTTGAGCATTGGGTCGTAGCGCACACACAGGCCCTGGATCTTTATCTCACCGTCCTGGGGCCAGTTCTCAGGGACCTGAGAGGCATCTGTAGAGAGAGACACAGAAGGTGGTTTATTCCTCTCTTTTTTTTTAAAACTTTAATTCTTACTCACTCTCAGACCCTTCAGATCAGAAAACAGCTCTTGAAGTTTAAGAACACCACAACAAAAAGCAGACCTCTTACAGCTGCTACTGTCTATGTAACAGTCCTGGATGGTGTAAACAGGAGCTATAGACCATGCGGAGCATGTCATAACACCACAGATAGGAGACTTTTCAATGATCCCTTTGCCCATAGATGGGACTGGGTGTGCTCAGGATGGTATGGGTGAAAGCCAGTGGACCTTTTACTGAAATTCTGATTATATGCCACAGCATTTTACTGCTAAATATCCTGCAGTTTTTGAACGATTCAGACTCTATCCAGTACTCTCTGATAATGACTCTAATTTTTGCCTCAAGTTGTAGCTTTTTGAGGCTTCAGAACTGAGTTGGCCTCAGTCCATGCAAGCAAACTATAACAATTTCTTTAAAACTCGATTTGTGTTTCTTTGTTTCTTTGGATAAGGTTTCTGTTATTGTTAGTATGTAGTTTTCTTTTCACACAGTTGTTGGCAATTTCCTATTTTATCCATTGTTTATGGTTTATTTTCTAGATTTCAGTTCTTAGCTTCAGTTACTGTTGACTTTAGGATTGTGTGTAATTAGTTCCCCTTTGTTTCCATTCTGTTCCTTTTTCTGTCTCATCTATTTTTCTTCCTTATATCTGTCTAGTTTCTTTAGTTTCTTTAGTTGCTTCCTGTCCTTACTTTGAAAGGTTCAGTTTCCCTTGTGAGTAGTGTTTCGTCCTTTCTCTACACTCACAGTTTCGTTGATTGTCTTCAACTGTGTTTTAGTTCCCGCCTGTTTCCTCTTTCAGAAAGCACTTAGGATGCTTTCACACCTGCTGTGTTTAGTCCATTTAAATTGAATTCTAGTTATTTTTCCTTGATGGTGCAGTTCATTTGTGCAGATGTGAACACAGTAATCGCACTCAGGTGTAAAACAACCCCACTAAGATCCTTTGTAAGAAGGATCTTTGTGGGGAATGGTGAAGAACCAATCATCTATGATGTAAACGTGATCCGACCTCGATCTGAACCAACTAAGAGGTGCACACTGCAGGTCTAAGCTAAAAAACAAACTTCCCTTTGCCTCATATGCTTTGAATTCTGGAATGTGGAAAGGTACTATAAATGTGCAAAAGTCAGTATGGACTAGCAACTTACCGTACCTCTGAGTTCTTCAGCTTGGGTTTCTCTGTGTTTTCTAAAGAAGTATTCCTACTGTTTCCTGGATGCTTTGCTCTCTGCTAATTCTTACATTATAGAACTTTTTGTTATTTAATCAGCCTCAGATGCTCATCTTATGTTCGGTTTTTGTCACCTAAGTCCTGCATTTGATTTCACAACCCTGAACACACAGTGGTTCATGACAGGAACACAATCCCTGGACAGAGATGTGTATAATCACCCGCAGAGGGCAATCACAGCCAGAGTGACTGCACCTCAGGTTTTGTTTTTTGTTCTTTTACACGTCTTTGCTATAATAGTGCAGCCAAATTTCATTTGCTTATTTATAACTGATTATTCATTAATTTTGATCCCTTTTGCACACGTTTGTTACAATTCTTTCCTCCCTGGTGTTTTTATGCTCCGTTATTTAGCCTCTGTCTCTTTCACATCTCATTTTGTTTCTAATGTTGGTGCTACATATGCACTAAAACAGGGGCATGCTGACTTTTTGGGCCATGGCTGTGTGTTCCAGTAGTGCCACTAATGCACTGAGGAAAAGGTCAAGAGGCTCTGGGGGGCTAACAGCTAACCTCTGTATTCCAACATGCTCACAATTAATATGGTAGCATGTTACAGTTTAGAAGATGTAGTTCTGATCAAGTTTACTTTGCTGTGTTAGCGTGCTGTTTGTTTTGGTCATAAACCAAGGGGACTGTTTTAACTGAAACAAAAAGATGAAGGAAAAAAAACACTCTCCATCCTGAGTTACAGTAAACAATAAAACCGCTGCTGGCAATTATTCATATTTTAATATCAGTTATGATTTTGGCCTCCAACAGTCAACTAAAGAAAATAAAGAAAATATTTGCGTGTTAGCAGTCCTATGACATGCTACAAAAAAGCTGAGTCTGCGTCCTGCATTGATCATATTACTGCACTGAAAGGTAAGGATTTCATAGTCCTGCTTTTAGCTTACTCCTCGTTTGCTTCTACCTTTATCAGTTTGCTGGAAGCTTCCATGATGTCAGTGAGGACTTTGGTTTTGTGGGTCATTTACTGTAAGAAAAAGGCTTCAGTGGAAAACTCAATCAGATGGATGATACTCATATGAGATACAGAGAGACAGAGAGCCAGTTCTTAACTGGACTTTCCTTTGTTTCTGATTTTTTTTTTTTTTTTAAAGAAAAATTTGAGATAAAGTATTTTCTCGTTCCATCGTGCCTCCTTTTTTTTATCCCTTCACTTTCTTCTATCCATTCATCAAGCTCAGGAATTGTTTTTGTTATGTTTCCTGAAATACTGTAGCTGCTCTGCCTCGGCGACCTGTTCTTTGGCTGACCAGCGAAAAATTTTCCCGTTTTGTACAACATGTAAAATAGTTTGGTTGGGTTTGGTTTAATTTTGGCCTGGCTAGGCATTAGTACTCTCAGTGGTACTATGCTAAATTGATTAAATAATGTGTGAATAAGTGTTCATGTTTTGTCATCTCTTCAACTGAGAAAAAAAGATGCCGGCAGCTTTTGCATTTCGCCATAGAAACAGTCCATAAACCCAAACACACAACTCATAAGCAAAAGATAAAACTATGAAAAAGGTTTTACACACATACACTCACTGAACACAGTGAACCTGTTCACATCGCATGCATACTGTACAGTCACAGTCCACTCCATTCCTTTGGCAAACAACCATACACAGATCTGTGTGTGTGCGTGTGTGCGTGTGCGCGTGTGCGTGTCATGTGGAACATCAGATGTCTAAATGTGTTTACAAAGTCCACAGTTTGTGCCATCGCACTGCAGATGCAATTTTATCACACTTTTATATACTGACGCTGCTGGTGGAGATGTAAAGACATACTCCGCCATGTTTAGGCCACATTTTTCCATCAAAGACGTCAAAGCTGAGCAGTAAATAGACACCAAAGGCCCGCAGGTTTGCTGGAGGAACTGTGCAAACCACAGTGCAAACCACTCGCATGTTTACTGGGATTGTCTGGTTCTTAAAGGCTGCTGGAGACAGATGTGGAGGGCACTGCAAGGCATTTTTGATTGTATAATTCCCCCACAAAGTAAGTTTATATATTTTAGGTCTATACCTCCAGAAAGGATGAATAGAGGAGTAAGTTCTTAGAAAGACTGATTAAGAAGAGCTTATGATGAATACAGGGATGTAAATCACAATAAACATTTACAAAATGTTGCTATATCTGCTCCATCAGCCTAACACTGAGTTACCCATAGAGCCCTCGTAGTTCTCCGACTCTGTGCTGAGGAAGCTGTTGACCTTCTTCACAGCTGCCATCTGAACCTCGAGGTCTGCCAGGTTCCTCACAACCCAGTTCAGGTAGTTGGTGACCTGCACAGAGGCATTTTTGTAGCATGGAGATCATATTTATACATCAGCATCACTTTGAATGGCACCATGTGTTGCCAAACTGAATAATTGGTCTGTTGCTTCTGTTGTTGCTGTTGTTAATGGTTTATATTAAAATCTAGCCTGACAGGCTCATTTGGTGTTTGTTTTTTTTGTTTGAGCCACAAAATGTGTTAATGAACCCTGTTGGTGAAGCCCTGCCTAAAGCTGTGTTCAGAAGTCACAAATCAAACTATCATAAATTCCTTCCATTCTGAATCAAATAGCTTCAGTCGCACACAAACAGTAAAAGTAAGCTTTCAGGCTGTCAGCAAATCCACATTGCATGAGAAAATATCAGATGATTAATAATTTTTCTATTGTAAGGGAGTGTATTTGGCTGTATTTATGTTGTCAGGTGAAAATTTGCATTGGTTCTCATCTTTACACAGACTTATTACACAGCAGAAATGATCCATTAAATAGTAAGTAATATAATTTAAACTCAATTTGTTTGTTCTCCCGCGTAACCCCGTAATTTAGGTTTGAAACACTTGCTTTTAAAGCACAGTAATTTAAATTAGTGTCTAACTACGAATGGAGGGCAACTCACTGACTGAATAAAGAGTAAAAAAAAAAAAGACAATAACAATAAAATGAATACATAAAAGAGAAAACGCACAGTGAGGGCGTAGGTAAGGCCCAGGCCCACCAGACCTCCAGGATGAAGCCCGTAATGGAAACTCCATATTGAGGCTGCCGCCGCTGCCAGTACAATCACTGCTCCAAGGTAGTCCTGCAGAGACATCAGGAAACAAAATATCACTAATACAACATATTCATAACAAATCCCAACCCGCAGCAAAAGCTTCAGATCTTCTCTCTCTCATATTTATATAACCAAACACTTTCTCCTGAGTCCGATGAAAAGAGTTTCTCACCGTTCGGACCTCGAGCCAGCGGTTGGCAGCAGACAGAAACAGGTACGCTGTGTTGTTGGTGTCGGTCAGCTCCAGCATCCGCTGTTTAAACCGAGCCTCGTGTCTGCAGCAAACATGTAATTGAACAGAAGACACATCAGTTGTTTAACGGCTTCACCAATGAACTGAACTGCTGGTGCCCTCCTGCCTTTGGCTTTTGATCACTTGCTGACATCATCTTCCCCTAAATCCTCAATAATGAACACAAACAATAAACTCACACAGGGAGTACAAATAACAAACAAAACGCAAACAGGAAGCAAGAGAAGTACACTGTTTTTCAATTAAAGAAGGGGAGCAGCTCGACTGTACTTCAGCCTGCTGAATCTCAAAGTTTTATCTTTGTTTGTATTCAGTAGTAAATCACTGCCATCTAAACCAGACGTGGTTTGGAAGGAGACCAGTGGTTACGATAATGGGAACTATCCCACGATTGCCAAGAATCTGTCTCAACACCAGATTCACTGTTTTTGTGTGTGTGTGAGTCCTTCAGTGTTTGTATATTTGTGTGTGTTAGGAAGAGGAAGTCCTCAGGGGAAACGAGGAGAAAAAAGCGTGAGAGCTGCTTAATGTTGGATTATCCGGACGATGGGAACGAGGCTGAATACAGAAATACAAGAAGATACTTCTCTCACTACCGCCACAGGAACGGCAGCAAAGCACAACACAAAATGTTTGAAAGTAAAACCTAAACTGTGACAGCTTACGAGAGAGCTGCAAAGACGGCAATCCTATCAATCTAAAGGGCTCTGAACAGCTCTACTATGGAAGGTGACAGGATAAAAAGTGCTAAAGGACACTTGAACTCATTCCATAATAAAGACAACCTTCCCTGTACCCTTAATGAAGTGTTTTGACACCTCAATAAAGACGTGTTTGATGACCATTAGAACGGTCTCCAGATTTTCCAAGCCTTGCTGCACAGGCAAAGATCATCTTCAATAACTTCACAAACTCAGTCATTTTGCTCTATCAGTCAGCACGAAATACGAAACCACTCAGTTCAGAAAAGAGCTTCAAGAGTTATACTTTTTCTATAGAGATCTCTTCTGTAGTCACACTGTGTGGACTCAACTTCAAAGTTTGGAATTAGGCATGCAAAGGTGATGCCTGTGAAGTACTGAATGCAAAAGCCAGTCAAAGCCGGTCTGCAGCAGATAAAGCCCTGGCCACGCGTGCCAGATAGCTAGCTGGATAAGGAGCTGAGCTGCACCAATGCAGGGATACTTTGTTGCACTCTGACTGAGGCTTTATACTTCCAGGATAAATCTATGGTATGTAGCCTACACCATAACATGATGTATTTTTGCCTAGAAATGGAACTGCACGTCACACTGACGCAACCCACAGGTGTTGTGATTGGTTTATTCAATACTATAGTTTCCTCTGAAGCAATAATACTGATTTAACTTTTCCTCAAAAGTAAAAAATCGTTCTTTCTACGAGTTGTTTTTGAGCAAAGCTAGCTGACCAGTGTCTTCATGTGCTCTCATAATGTCACTAACAGCACATTTCCTCTCTCATTGCAGAAAGATTTTATGTCTTTGCTTTGCCTCTTTCATTTTTATATCTTTTAGATCAGTCATGTGCAATGATGGATACACCAGTAAAGTTGTCTTTTATGTGTTATTGTTCCCTTTATTTAGGTTAAAATTGGCTGGAAGTCTGGAAGGTGTGCAGTGATGAGAAACAATCAGTACCTACCCTTAAATGTGTTAAATCTAGAGTAATGTGTCTGTATTGAGAATGTGAGGAGTGGAAAGTAGAGATATTTGTGTTAAAATTTAGCGATAGGAATCAAAAAGATGTCAGAAAAATAAGGAGCATGTAAAGTACAGATGCCTGAAAACTATAGGTACGTACAAAGTACTTGTACTTTGCCATTTTCATATCAGTGTCTATTGGGCCCAAACATTGGTATAAAATGTCTCCATCTTTATATTTGTAATAATACAGCACAAACTTAGGATTCATAGCAAATTATGCAGTGAGCTTTTTTGGACCTCTGCGGGTCCCAGACCTCATTTGAGAACCGCAGACTTACAGTGCCAGTCTAGCTTCTCAGTCATCCAGGTCAAGGTCATTTAATGGGATTGATATGAAAGTAAGTGGACTTCTTTTAGGCTCTTGATGATGTTCTACCTCTTATCTAAATGTGGCATCAGAAGTGGAAAAACCTGAGATTTGAAACATCTTCAGGAACTTAAAAGAAGTTCACTTGTTTTCAACTCAAGTTACCACAGGCAGAAGAAAAAAAGACACAAAACATTAAAATAAACATGAAAAAATGTTCATGCCTGTAAAACATGACTGAAGTACATCTTTTACAAAAGCTATGCCAATACACGCTATCTTCTATATTCCTCTTGATTTCCAGTTTGAACTGAAGAATATAAAAAATTCACCACTGTTTAGATTTCTTCTGTTTACGAATGATCTTCTGCAGAGCTCAATGGAAACTCTCTTCTTAATAGCAGCCGTAAAATCGTCTTTCACATTTTTTGACCAATTTTTAGAAAAAAAACAAGGGTTGCAAATTTCAGTGCATGAAAGACAAACATGTACCTGAAAGCTCGTATGGTGGTGAGACCTTCTGCAGTCTCAGAGAAGTGGCAGAGCAGAGGAAGCTGTGTTGAGTCATCGAGGTCTTGGAGGTCCCTGAGAGGAGGTGTTTTTACATATGCATATCACTTCATATGAAATCTCCCATGCACAAGTGTACACATGCATATTACACACTGAATCCTATTTGCATGATGTCCTCTGGTGTACTCATTCAGAATTCATGTTCCCATAAATCATCAAGTTGATGTTTCCTGTTTCCTGCAGTGAGGAGATTCAGCTCACTGCATCTAAATAAACTCCCTGATTTGTTTAGATAGAAAAATTATGCACTGCAGCTACAACAAATACACTGTGGACATACTTGGAGGCGACTCTGAAATACTTCTGAATGAAGTAGAAGGCCACAGCCAGGGGAACCAAGGCAACCAGGAAAATAGGAGTGATTGAGGCTATGACCCCGATGCCTGACAAACAGAGCAGCGTGGATCTCGTCAAAGATTCCAGCGTTGAAGGAATATGCTACAATGAAAGGAAATGAGGAAGTGGGAGTTCAGTCATGTTTGCTTCCTTCTTTTAGTTTAGCAAAACACAAACAAATCACAACTTCACTTTGACGGCTAACCAGGAATAATAATTAAAACATCTGATCAGTGCAGCAGTTGTGTATGCGCTTCCACATGGGCCTCGAGTCCATTATCTCTTATGCATATTCATCAGTTTACCTGGTCGATGATGTTGGTATCAGCTGAGAATCTGTTGAGGATCTGCCCCAAAGGAGTGATGTCAAAGAACCTGTGGAGAGAGGTGTTTAAAGAAGGGTTATGTAATCCTGAAGAAAAGAGATGGAGGCTGCAGAAAGAGCAACAGAAAACTTTCCATCAATTACGAAGACCGATGATGAGCGAAGAACAGCGGGACAAGTGCAGCCACACACATTACTCAACTGTTTCCTTAGAGATGCAGCTCAAGTGTGAGGATGGTTCGCCAAAGTCCCCAGTCACACTCAAAAACACACTGTTCAGCAGATCCATCCATCCATTTTACATAATTTCCCCGAGGGATCAATAAAGTATTCTGATTCTGATGATTTTCTACTACTTACAAAAGTGATGTGAGGAAATACAATCAACGCTCCCCTGACTCTCTTCCATTCATCACCACATATTACTCTTCCAACAGCACACTGAGGCGTTTTCCAACCCAGCCCAGAGATAATTCATCCATGTCCTTGCTCCTCCAAGTCTAACATACCCAAAACGCCTGCACAGAAGTTCAAACTACCTTTTGATGCACAGTACTCTAAATGACTGCACCCTTCACCCCATCGTTAGGGGTGACCCATGACACCATTCAGAAAAAGCTCAGTTCTGCGTCTTCTAGTGCCAGTCTTAATATTATTATTATTTGGGGCACTTCCTACAGCCATAGGTGAGCCCTATGGCACAATGACATAGGTGCTGGATCAAAACCGCCAGCAGATTTATTAAAAAGGTTAATCCACATATCAAGAAGCTCCCATGTAAAGGCTTCACTCTTTAGGATATTTGTTAGTCTTCAAACTCAGACCGCTAATTAACCAGCAAATGCACAGCTTCACCTCCAGGGTCCATTCTCGCTTCAGCGCAAAAAAACAGCACAGGTTATAAGTAAAATAAAAAATACAACTTTTACACACACCTTTACTACCAAGTAAACACATATAGATTAAAAGACTAAGAATTCAGCATTTAAAAGACAAAAACAACTTCCAACAGGTTATAAAAGCAGACGTAGGTTTGCTTAAAAGATTAAATATGAGCTTCGAGCTTTTTTACAGATGTTTACTCTGGTCTTGTTGCTGTTCTGTTTTATGTACCTGATGGGAGCGTGGATGATCTTGTTGAGGAGGTTGTGGTGCAGGTTGGTGGCTGCAGAAAGACCAAGAAATTCCACAGTGAGGGAGGTGATGAGGCATAAAGTGATGCCAGCTGCGCACAAGATGATGAACACTAGCAGATAGTAGGAGTCCTGCCCTCGCTGACACACAACAAGACAGAAATCACACCATGGAGAAACAAGAGCAACATGTCAGAAACTAATATTAAATGTTTTTAAAATACAAATAGAGCCACTGTGATGTCACCAACTGGTTTCTGATCTCTGCATTTTTAATCATTCAGTTAAAATGTACATTTAATTTGTATATATTTTCCCTTATTATGCTCTCTGCAACATTCAGAGAGTCAACAGGAGATTCAGTTCATAAGTGATTTTAATACATTATCCCAATAAAACTCATTAAAATCCTAATAAAACCGATTACAATCCCAATAAAACCCATTAAAACCCATGACAGACATATTGTACCTGCACTGTGGTGTTGATGAGTCTGGTTCCATTAATATACATGTCTGTTCCTGTTTCTGTACTGGTATTGATTTTTGACGTCCAGTTAGCCAACCAGTAATCGATCGCCACAATGACGGAGTGTTTGAGGAGTTTAGAGAAAATCATGAGGAAGACCATGAAGAACCCCCCAGAAGACAGGTAACACCAGCACACCTGAGAGAGCAGCATGGATCATAGTAAGAAAAGCAGTAGTCACTGTTATTTGGTCGGTCAAACTTGTTATTCCTCTAAAAAAATAGTAGCAGGTAACTAACACCACACCAAACAACTGTCCAGTAAATTAGCTCAGGTTATTTTTCTTTTGTAGCTAACAACACTTTAAATCACGAGAAAATGTCATTGTGCAGATGAGTGGATTACCTTCCACGGGATCTTTGACCTTCTGTTGGTGGTCGTGGAAAAGTTGTCATCGTCTTCCTCCTCGGCTTCTTCTTCTGTTAGAATAAAATCACATTTAGAAGATATCATTTTTATTTTAAGGTGATTATAAATTAACCATTTTAATCATCACAGATGGTATTAAAGATGCCATGGTGCTAAATAGTGTTAGGTTACATTCAATTAAAATACTAGAAGTACTTTTGAGTACTAACATGTTTTGGTTATTTCCTACAGTAAATCTAGAATATTTTGGAGAAACAAGCACTCCACCAAACTTTGACAATGAACCCTAAGATGGCACTATGTCTATGTGTCATCATGTCTTTTCGGGAGGAAACTCTGAAAAGGACTCTGTCACCTTCATCTTCATCATCTATTTGGTTCTTGGCCTCTCTGGAGTAGAAAGCTCTCCTCAGCGTCTTCCTCTCAAGTGTTGTTTGACTGTCCTGCTGAATGTCCTACACACCGGAGGAGTGGATATCATAGGAGAAACATTAGAGTAGACAGAAAGCTTTAATAAACACTTAGCTGCAGATTTATACCTTACCTTCTCCAGCCCTTGATCCTGCCTGTTCATCAGGGTTTTCCAGTGGTCATAAAGTTCAATGTCATGAGTCTGAATGTCCTTCAGAGTTCCCTCCCGCAGGACTGTACCATCCTTCATTGCTATAATCTGGACAAAACACACAATATAATGTTAAGGCTCAATGAAAACTAAATTTATGACATGTATGTTCCTGCAAACAGAAGGCCCTACCCAGTCTGCATGTATAAGATATTGCAGTTTGTGGGTGACGAGAACCACGGTTCGTTTATCATCCTGCAGAAATTTAAGGATTCCTTCTTGCATCAAATGATCACTGAGGTGGATGTCGAGTGCTGAGAATGGATCATCCTGCAAGATTTAAGAGAGAAGCATGGATATCAGTTAATCTGACAGATGAATGACTTTCTCAATCTGAAATGCTTTTATACGTATTCAGTTTAAAAATGTTTAGTCCTGAATACTTATGTAATCAACTGGTTTAAACTAACATTTGTAACACTGACACATATGTCCTCTGCTCTGTCATGTTTCACTCTCATAAGTGAATACCTGGAGGATCACATTTCGTGAGAAGTATTCATGATCATAAAATACTTTCAAATTGAGTTTATTTTCAAATGAAAAGCAAATCTGATGTATATCAGATTTATGACAGACAAAGCCTTAATTAGAGATGTGGTGGATAAAAGTCTCTTGAATATAAACAATAGTCTATATCAGCGGTCCCCAACCTTTTTTGCGCCACAGACCGGTTTATGCCTGACAATATTTTCACGGACCGGCCTTTAAGGTGTTGTGGATAAATGCAACAAAATAAAACTAGTACGGGAACTGAAAAAAAGAAGATTTATTCACATGAAAAGACCCAGGAAAACCGAGTTAACAATCAAAACCATAACAAAATAACGCTGAAAACCGATAAAAACCCCGAAAACCATACATTTCACACCTGAGCCTCAACTCTCGCGGCCTGGTACCAAACGACTCACGGACCGGTACCGGTCCGAGGCCCGGGGGTTGGGGACCGCTGGTCTATATCTTAATGCTCAGACCCTTACTTGGAAAAGTCTATTTTTGTACTATCTGTACTATGTTACTATTGATTGTTTTTTCATTTTTTAAAAAATTGTCATGAGAAAAGTTTTTTAAAAATCAAACAGAAAGTTTCTAACCTGAAAATGAATCCAACAGGAAGTGCAAGAATATGCAGTTCCTCAAATGGCCACTAGAGGCTTGCTCCATACACTATGCTAACTTTAAAGCTAGTTGAGAGGTGTCATATTTTTTGGCAAGTACTGTAAAAGGTCACTGGTTTGCTTCTGGCTGGAGGCACAAATCCCCTTTGGGGTTATATCTGCAAAGGCATTTTTGGGGGGCTACCTGCTTTGGCAACCCCTTGTGAAAAGAGAGCACCTACAAGTAGCTGTGGAGTCACAAAAGACAATTTTGGTTTCTGTGGAGAGATTCTCTCTTTATGATAGCTGGACAAAAACTCTCCGATTGAAACTCAGTCTTTAAATTTCCATTACGAGGGGAGAGACTACTTTGACTGGCAAGTACCTTTGGATGCCGCCTTGTCCACTTGTTAGCTTTTATTAGCATGTATCTATGTTGGCTGGGTGAATCTGTGATGTCAAAAGGTCATCACTTCAGGCTTTTGGAAACCAAAATGTTGACTGTCAGTATGCTCAATTCGAGGCTTCAAAACAGAAGGTCATGGACCAGTGTGTACATTTTTTATGTACAGTCTATTTTCAGTCTATTTATGTACAGCATTTTCTTGCAACACTGGACATGGTTGTATTTTTCATATAAATTCAGTTTGCATGGTTCCTCTTCTGTAAAAGACATTTAATCTCACTTAGACTTCCTGGTTAAATAAAGGTAAATCCGTTAATAAATATTTATACTTTATGAAACGATGGAAAAAACTGTAATGTGAAATTTCCAAGCAGAAATGATTAGTCGCACCATGTAAAAGTTAGTAAATTCTCCCTGTGTCTCTGTACTACCTGTTCTACCTCATTTCTGAGATAATTTTGATTATATCCAGCTCTTCATCACAAGTTAAACTCCTCAGGATAACAGCCAGATGTCCATTAATCTTTGTGCTAACAGGACGGCGGATGCTATAATGTGTGTTTTATACTGTGTTAATGAAGCCTGTGTTATGGCTGTTTTATGTCTTTCGATGTGGGAGTGTATGACGCATATATTCCAGCCCTGATATCAGATATGAACAGCACAAAAGAAAAACATTCCCTCCTCATTATACGTTTCATTTTTTTCTCAACCATCGTAGACATTACAAAGGGTCATGAGTGTATAAAGGAATTCCACTGATGGATTTTAATGAGGAATGTATGCTTGCTAATGGACTAAAAATCGAGGTGGCAGCAGGAAATTACACAACTACTCAGACAGATAAACAAATGACAGCATTCACTGTCATTATCCCAACGGCCACAATGTACTGTGTGTCACATAATACATCACTGCAATGATACATTTAATTATATAAAAAAGGGAAGGTTAGAATACTACAGAACTTAATCTTGTAAAGAAATGGCATTATCTAATTTGGCTACAAATTAGGAGTAAAAGTCTTTATTTTACATTAAAAAAAATTCAAATTGCACATTGTAAAAAGGAAAAAAAGGACAGAACTCAGCAGGGTTTCCAATGTTTTGAACATTAAAAAGACAGTTTAAGGGAAGGAAAATTTTAAGCTTACCAAGAAAACGATGTTGGTGTTTTGGTACAAAGCTCTGGCCACACAGATTCTCTGCCTCTGCCCTCCACTCAGGTTGATGCCCTGACACAGAAACAGATAAATTAAATCCCTTTATGTGATTATGGGTTTTTTTTTAAGGCAAATTAAAAACTTGCATACTCTCTCTCCAATCTCAGTCTGGTCTCCGAATGGCAGCAGGTCAATGTCTGGCTGCAGAGAGCAGGCGTCAATCACTGCTTTGTACCTGAAAAACACCCACGAACAGGTCAGGAAAGCTCTCAATGTGCATCACATCAGAACACAAAGCACCGCTGAGGTGAGCTGTAACTGTGAGCTGTGGGGTTCTCACCGCTGTTTGTTGAATGGACTACCAAAGGTGATGTTTTCCTCCACAGTAGCGTTGAGCAGCCAGGACTTCTGGGCAGCGTAGGCAACAGAGTTTCTGTTCTTGCTGTGTGCACCACGGGAAATAGAGGCAAAAAGATACCAGGTAAAAAATGCAGGTCATGGATTCATAAAGCTTTAAAGAGCAGGGATACTGATCCACCTTCACAGCAATGTTGCTTACAGTTCAGCATCCTTATGATTGTTAAAGTATTTAGTTATTAATATAATAAGTCATCCACTAAGGAAAAGCTAACCTAAAAAAAGTAAAGCAATCTGGTTTCTTGAACAAATAAAAATACTAGTGTTTAATTCCAACATTACGTTTTAAATATAAATTTTTAAGTTTAGTCTGGAAATTTATTTTTGTTCTCTAAAACCTCTCCATTGAATTCAGCACCATAATACAACATCACAGCTTTATTTACAGTTATCAGTATGTAGCTTTTTGCTGTATCTAAAGGCAAAAGCTAACATAAGATCAGTAGTCCTGTTCTGATCAGCTTTATGAAAGTGGGACCCAAACATAAAAACAAAAACAAAACGAGGAGGAAGAGAGGGAGGATTATGTTTGTAAATCTGTCAAACTCCACTGCAATGTAAAAACAACTTGTCAGATATGAGGGATAAATATGACGGTCTTGGATGAGGTTAATGATGAGCTGCAAATTATCAACAGTTAATAATGATAAAAAAACAACAACATGACATCATCTACAGCAACACAATCATGAATACAAACATCAACACGTCAAAAGCCACTGCTGGGAGTCTGAGCCGAGACCCGCTCTGGTGTGAAGTCGTTAACGAGGTCAGAGAGCTGTGATGATGACAATTTTCTAACATTTTGTCTCCAAAAGTTGTTTTTCCGGTAAAAACTGACTGTATAGTAAGTAATATATATAATCGTGTAAGATGCCCGAATTCAGCCATTTCTCAGAACTGTACTGTCTTAAATTGTGCATATTCAGAGGTATAGATGAAATGTAGACCCTGTTGGAAAGCCACCTCAAGATGGCTCCTTGAGGTGGCAGTGTAAGGAGTCTTTGGGTGCTGCTTAGGCTTAATTACTGATTATCTACATGTCATGAGGTGTTGGTTAAGGGGTGCCTGAGGTTGGCTAAGAGGGAACAATACATCTTTGCTCCCAGCTGCTGATTTCATCTTAAATTTAGTAATTGATGGGATTATGTAAAGCAAATAATCCCAGTATGAGCTGTCATACATCCAAAACTGGAAACACCATTCAAAGCCTGAAAATGAAAGTCACCAGTGTGCAAACATTTCTAGTTTTTGCATACCATTTTTTAATTATCTAACAATTTGTCCAAAAAAAAATCCCATTTCTCATCTCATTTTTTCATATTTATGGTTGGGGTATCCTTCAGCTGTGGTTTTTCTTTCTCTGGCCTTGTTCCTCTGACACAGGTTGGTTGTTAAAACTTTAAATCAACTAGCAAGGCTATGAGTCTAATACTTTTATTTATTTTTATAATCTAGATTTTACAAAATTCCTAAAATGCTTGAGGGAATGAGAAGGCTCCAGTGGGCTAATTAACAGACAAAAAAGGGGAAAAAAGTTCTAATTAAAATTTTCTTTTGAACCTGTTGGCATGCCTACAATTTTTATTCTAAAACCATCATATTACCCTCAAATCATAAGAAAATTAATCTTCTTTCCAACAAAGTCTTCCTCAAAGCCTCCACATGTATATTTTTTGATCTGAAGCCTTTAGATTGAGAGGTCTGTCATCCAACTGCCAATGTCAACAAACTGCTATTATAAATAAACTTTTTTGGAGAAAGAAAGTAATAAAGTGGCCAGCTTCCGTTTTCTTTTTTGGTGCTATCTTCTAGCAGAAATATTGCAATTGCATCAGAAAGTCAGTTTATAGTCTGTTTATTTGTTTGTTTGTTTTTTTGAAGGGGGGGGGGGGGGGGGGGTCCAATGACTCCCAGCAATAAAAACAAAAACAACACACGACACGTGAACAAAGAGCAACACAATGAGCAGAACACTCTCTGAAGGCTGATGGTCTTGAACACACACAATATGACCTGATGTAGCAAAATCATTCAAGAAAGACAGAATAAACCAATAAGTGATCCATCTGTGGCTCCTCATTAAGCTGCTCTCTTATTGAACTTGGTTCAGGTTTAAGAACTTCAATCACATTTCAAGTCCTCATAAGCATTAGATAAAGAAAATCTCTATATTTAAAAAGTTAAAATAATGAAACGCTTACTGGACTTTTTACCTCTTTACAAAGCAAAAGAAAAAATCCATAAAAGTAAAATAATATTGCATTAATAAACTGGCAACCTTGCATTGCTTTTTAATTTCAGTATTATAAGCTGTGTATTCACTAAAGAATTATGTTTTTTGTCTATGACTAACACTATATAATATTGATTTATATAGAAAAAGACAGCTTATATGTATGTGTTCAAGAACAACAACCTGGCTATTTGCAAAATGGCAACTTCTTCTGAGGCACAGTAACAATGACAAATGGAGTTAAAACTGAAAGAGGAGGAGAAGCAGAGGAGAAAGAAGAGGAGGAGGTGAGACTGAGGGGTCAAAGGGTCACATCATTCTGAGGTCGAGACCAGAAGAAGAGCGAGTACCTCCTGATGTCTTCGTCAGACTCCTCTGCCTCTGACCAACTGTCAAAGTCAGTGTGTTAGAATTAGCCTACTGCCGTCCACTGCATGTATATTTGCGCTTACGTGTGAACACAAGGACAAGACCACCGCAACAAAAGCAAAGCGATAACAAAACACAAAAGATGAGCTGCTGCTTCGTTTTTTAAGGAGGAAAACCAAAAGCACGAAGAAGAAAAAAAACATGAAAACAAATGGAAGAGCCACGTCGTCATGTCAAACCCCAGCCTGCCAGCTGTTAACTGAATTAACCTTCCCACCCAGAAAAGAAGGGCTGTGTAAGTGATGCAGTCATTGTCTGTCCGTGATAATTAGGTTTTGTGGCTTCCTTGACAATGAGGTCGTGTATTTTCTGCGACCGAGAGCGTGTTTGTGTAAGAATCATATCCCAGCTTAAACGAGCACAGAAGAGCCTTCAACAAACAGAGAATCTTCGATCAAACTGCTAAATCAAGCCTATTTACAGAAGGACGTGCAGCATTAAATACGCCCTGACTGCACTTTAAAAAGTATCCAACCCTCTCATGCTAATTTAAGCTCAGAAACATTTTCAGTGTTACTTTAAGGATGTACTGTTTCTTGTTCTCCAGCTCCAGTACTATTGGAGGACTAGTAATAGAGTTAGTAGAGTAGAGTTTAAAGGTATACATTTCAAAAATTACATGGTTGTCAAAAGTCATACACAAAAGTCAGCTAATATATTTAAAAATAGTGAGTGAGAATCTGGCAAGAGGAGTGCTAGAACAAAGAAAAATAGTGCAACACTGTGGTGTATAAACCTATAGAATAATGACGTGTTCAGTTTAATCAAAATCAATATAATGATTGATGTAATAAATATGCATAGATGTTTCTTGCATGTCAATGAATATTTGATTTTACTGTTACATCTACAGTTTAACAAGACATGAAAAATGAGTAAAACCAAATTAGCTTTGAAAAAAAGAGAAAAGTTTAAAAGCATCATGTTTTACAGTGTAGAGGCTGCAGAGAGGACAGCATTTATACTTTTGAGTTTCGTACGTGGTGTATGTTATTTATTATGTTTGTTGTGTTTATCTTTATTTTAAACAGCTGTAAGCTGTAAGAAATTAAATAACGCATAAATTATCTTCTCTTGCAGTTAGTTTCTCAATATGTAACACTGCAATGTAACAATTTTATATTTTTAGATTAGTCTTATAACATTACAAAAACATTACAACAGCGGCAAGAGTTACGCAAGTTTAAGACCCTTCTCAGATGGTTTGGTCACTCTAAGAGCTTTCAGTGTGTTAAACTTCTGTACTGGTTCTCTTGGCTCATGGAAATCAGTTTAACCACTGAATAACATGAAGTAATCGATGCATAAGGCATGTGTTACGACGATACAGTCTGAATGCTGTACCTATCCTGCTACAACATTCAGACTGATTAATGTCTCTGCATCAAAGCAGAACCAAACAGTGAATGTCTCATTCCTCTGAGGCCATCATCAGCCAAGAGCATCAGATATCCTAATGTAAGGATAAAAATTGTGTTCCTTCAACATTTGAGAGAAATATGAATGTACTGATAATTATGTGCCTTCCACAGATCTCCAATATTAACCTCACTCTCCAACTTCAGGATAAACCTCAGTGCTGCCACTCAGTACAAACGTGCAGCAGATTTTAGAGTAAAAACTCTCAATGATAGCTGTGCATGTCCACATGGTTCTTTTCTGAATTTCAGTACAATTTTGCACTAACTCAGCAAACACCAGATAGAAAGTGTCCTTGGTAAACACAGAAACTGCTTTACCCAATATCAGCACTGGCTTCTGTAGGGCTCATGAACCACAGCCGATCAAACCTTCAGATTACTTCCTAATACGATTTACTTACTTAACCTTCATAACACACGATGAGCGATAAAAAAAAAAAATCATCCAAATGGCTAAATGTAAACGTTGAAAGGCATAAAAAAATGATATGGAATGATTTGTAACTTCTTTATATTAAACTGATGGGGAAATGCTGTGCTCAGTGAGGACTAATTAGGACTAATAAACTAATTTAACACCAAGAAGATACTCATGCTTTTGCCAATACACCCCTTTAAAATAACATGAGGGTATGCAAGTGAGAAAATAGTACCTATTTTCAAGCCTGAGTATTTACAGTCTGTGTTTAAATGACTGTAGACCAGAGAGAAGGTACCTTATGTTCCCCTCGTGGATCACCTCACAATCAGGCTGCCTGATATGGCAAGAAAGCAGAAGGTAAAGGGAAAGAAACCACACACACACAACCACACACACACACACACACACACACAACCACACACACACACTGGTTAGTGTGCAAAGAGAATATAAGAATATAAAGACAGAAATATAGGTGATAGAAATTCAAAAATCCTCTAAAAAAAAGCAACTGAAACTTGAATTACAGAAAGAAAAGGAGTCGTAGTCACAGGACAGTTATCTAATATGACGGCGCACACTGCAGACACCTACAGCGACCTTTTGTTTCCATTTCCAGCTTCACATTGCACACTAAAAATCTGTGTATGTCATGGTATTTGGGGCTTTTTAAATGACTTCTTTAATTTCTTTAATGACTTTAGTTGTGGTCAATCATGATAACTAATGAGAAGTTAACAGGCCTAAATTTCTGACCACAGCTCTACATAAACACTTACGTTTATTCAAGTAACCTCCCAATTTTAACACCTTACTGTGGGTGAAACTCCTGAGTGAACCACTAAAAGTGTGGAACTGTCAGGACATTGAGAAAAACTGATCACAATTATGGAATCAGCTGAGATGTTACAAATGACCAGTGTTATCTCAGAACTTCTCTTCAATTAGCATAAGACACAGTAGAAACCAGGAAGTCCTTTTCTCTAATAATAAAATGTCCAGAGACGACAAACACAGCTGACCTCTATGTGTCGTAGAAATGGCTCATTCCTGAAAGTGAAAGCAGAATCACCTTCAGGCTATGAAGCTATGAGATCTGCTTATTACCAAATATCCTCCTCGTAATTGATTCAGCCAGTGTCATTTATGGTTTGTGAGGCTGCATAACCAGTTTGTCTTTTGCAGTTTAATTAAATAATAAAATGAATGAAAGCATCTTTGGTGTAACTCAATATCCCCCATATTTTAGCGAATGAATGGCAATTACATTAAACTCGGGGAGAACATAATGCTTTTACACATCATTGTTTGACTCTAACTGAGTCCTCCATAATTGATTTTATAAATGGAAAGCTTTCCAGAGGAGAAGCTGACAGATCCCAGATGACCACGAGAGCGGCAAATTAAATGACAGTGATAGTCGCTGCTGGACGTTTGACACTAACGAGCCAGTAATTGATTCTTCTCGTTACTGTCAGCATTACTCTGTGCACAGACAAGATATTATTAGTTTACATTTGTTCCCAATCATGGTCCATCATGAAGACGTACCATATGCGGCCAGATGCGTAAAATAAAAATGGCGTGAAACAAAAACAACTGAAAGTACTTAAATGTTGACTAAACAAAATACAATGAGAAATATGAGATTATCATTCTGATACATTAAAAAAAATAATACAAATTCAAAGCTTTTAGAACATGGGTTCCACTTCCTCTATTTAATTATTTGCAGCACACCAAAACAGCTACTGTATTTATTTATTATTAATCCACCAGCTTTGGATCCTCTGTTACATTTAACAGATTCTTGCATATCACATGAGATACTAAGTACTTATAAAATATTTTCTTACTTGCTCCAGTAGACTCCCCCCTCGATGGCTTGCATTTCTCCAAGCATGGCCAGCAGCAGGGAGGATTTCCCACAACCCACCTGGCCCACGATCATTGTCAGCTGACCTGAGATAGAATGAAATGAAAAAGGTGGTGATGGTAAACTACCTAGAAACTCAGTTGATCTCCTAAAGCCACCATTTCACTGGTGACCCATGTGGAGAAAGTATTAGGTGTTCTTTTAGCCACATGCTAAACAGACTCTTTGCAGTCACGTAACGAACTAAAAAAAACCTTTACTGCTTCCATAGCAGTTAAGAGGGTAAGCATGAGCCAGGTTTAGCTAATGAAAAGTAGATGTTGTGATAGTTTGCTGGTGCGTGTTAACACAATGCCCAAATCTTCCCAGGAGGGGACATCTCAGAAAATTCAAACTATGCAATACTCAGAGAAATTCCAAAAAATCAAAGACCTACATCTCAAACTCGACAGGCCTTAGTTAAAATTCATGACAAAACAATCAGCCAAATACTGAAGAGGCATGGTGGTTTGGAATGATTGTAATGTTACATCTGAACAAACAATGTGGAGATGTTTGGACATAATGCACAGCACCACAGCATGTCAGCACATACACTTCATACCAGCACCTTGCACTTACTGAGTCAACCATGAAATCTTCTGTATGCAAAAGTATTGTAGAGTCAAATGTGAGGCCATGTGTCCGACAGCTAAAGTTTGCACCACTGAAAGTCACCCTGACTGAAATCCTACCCTACAAGCTTTTGAATCATGCAGTGTACTTAGTACTTAGTTTTTCAGATGACTGCATAGAGTTATGTGAAAGCTTCATTTTTCCACGATTGCAGACGATGAAGTGTAACACCTGTTTTAAAAACAAGTTGGGAGGCTGTGGAAAATCTAAATGAAAACAATGATTTTCAAATCTCACAGATGTTATTCACAACTGCGCATAGAAAACAAATTTAGTTTAGACTGAGAAAATGTACGATCGATGGCAGCAAAAGGTCTGGAACTGATTCTCAGATTAAGATTCATACGTTTGACGATTACATTTGTCAGACGAAAGATTTTTAATGTGGGGGTAGTTGTATAAAAAGGGGGTGGGCGTGACCTGAACCCAAACCTAACCTTGCCTTTAACTCTAGCTAAATGTATCTGGTGGATGCTACTTTATTACAGAGTAAGGCACACTGTAACCTTTTAATATTTAAATGTTCATGATTTTGGTTCTGTGTGCGTGTAAGACATACTATAAAGTCTATTTGTTAACAGCTTCATCAACATGGTCTCCTGACACTCAGTGTTTCAGTTACAGGAGTGCAGAATTACCGCAGCTCTCGGTGTAACAGCAGCGTCACATATACTAAAACAGTGTTTGTCACACTGAAACAGTAAAGAAAGACAAGCTCAAAACTTACTGTTATCTTAAATCTCAAAAACTAGATTTTAAAACAAGAAAAGAAACGTTACAGAGAACAGAGCCACCATAAGAAAGTGAAAGGCAGCAGATGTATTAAAATACGCAATGATATGAGTGAGAAGATCCTTCCCTGTGGATGTATGCTTCTAAATTTAAAACACTTGGCAGAGTCAGTATCTGGCTGTGATTGCATGTATTTATTTAAACACTGATACTGCTTTAATATGCAAAGCAGCATTTAATGTTATAAAATTCTTAACAAATTTTAGACCGCCACCGAATATAAGGTTTGTGCCAAAACTAACCTCAATTTACAGTTTCTCTAATGGTTAATCCACCAGTGTGCACAAACTCTTTAATCAAAATTATATTTTTAATGGTAAAATAGGTCATGTTGTTCATTTTTTTCATATTTACAGTTTTAATTTTTTTAAAGCAAAAAAGTTTGTCACATTTTTAAAAAAATGAATAAATGTAATAATAATATTTTTTTTTCCTTCTTAAATTAACCTGAACAGAAAAATCATTTCATTGGTGAAATGGTATGCCAGCTTAAATATGGGTATAAAAACATAAATTCAGTATTATTTGTCTAACACATAACAACATAATGTTTACCTATAGATTTCTAAAATATTTGTGTTTTCCTGTTTACATGACAGGTGGTCTAATTCATTTGTTAAGCACCGTATATCATATAAAATCAAGTGTTTTTATATAGCAAATTCTAAAAGAATTGGGTCTGACAAATATCCACATAACAAAACATTAAAGAGAAAATATGATACACATCAAATATGGATATGTAACCAAAAGATTAGTAAAATAAAAGAAAGTAAAAATCAACTGCTAAAATATTAAGGCAACATTATGCTTGTAGCCTATAAAGTGACATATAAAATAAAACAGGTCCCAAAAACAGAGCTTTGAAGTTCACCAAATCTAACTGTTGAAGAACAAACCTCAAATGTCACAACATCTAAGAGAATTAAAAGAAAGGAAGAGTATGAGGAGAAGAATCAGCAAGTTTGGGTACAGGACAGAAATGATTAGGTCTGATGTATCATATATAACATATTTTAAACCCTTTTTATTTCTACAAGCTTTCACTTAATAGCTGTGTAGGTTTACACTCTTAAGGCATTGTAAACCTCTTATGTTTTGAGCATATTGCATTTATATATGATGAAATATGCAACATAAATAAAATTTCCATTGCCACATACTAGAGTTTCTCCTTATATAAACCTGAACTTTAAAGTATTCTACCTGTCGTCTAGTCTTACCTGTTGGGATCCGGATGTTGATGTCCGACAGTGTCAACAGGTTATTTCCCCAGGTGAAGGATCCACCAGTGACCTACACAGAGAAATAAAAAATAAAAAATCATGAGGTAACAAAAGAGTTATACTACTAAAGTGCGCTAAAGTGCTTTTTTTCCCAGCACATGACTCTCAGTAAATTCCCATTATGCAACATGAATACGTGCTGTTTTCTTGTTACGTGTGAACCCATTGGAGCAAAGGACATGACCCACTTTACGCCCTGATCCAGAGTTTAAGAAATGCTAACAGTAAGTGCATTGCAGTGAACACTGCTGAGATAACACACACACACTGGGCTCGTGGCATGAGGGACACCAAACCAAATGTCATCCTGTGACGCATTTCACATCAAGTTCACTTTGGTGATTGCTGACAAATAAAAATCTGTTACACAAGAGGGACAGGTGCAACAGCTCTGTTTTGTCAGTGCAAGATGTGTGAAGGCCCGATCCACTCACACTTCAGTAGGAGATTACAGTCAGTGTTATCGATGCAGCCAAAAAATCACAGGTTTGCATTAAAAGGCCTGACAGGCTATATAATATACAGTATGTATTCATGGTTTCCGATAAGTTCACCATCCAAACAAGTTGTTCTTTGGTCCCACGACACATGTTTTACAGCTTGTGTATTAAATCTGAAAGATTTAATACACAATGCTTCTTCACGACATGGCATTAAAGCAAGATTAAATGGAAGAAGTCTTAAATTTAAGCTCCACTATCAATGAAATTTATTTTTGAAAGCTTCATTATTTGTGTCCAGAAACCCGCCGATCAGCACGTAACAGACTTGTGTATCTAATCCCTCGTCTACATCCCTTCATGCATGGAGTCTGTTTACATTACTCCCATCTGTTGCATTTATTTATTTTTATTATTTTATGCCGGGACACCCCCTGAATTGCAAACTTTCTTCAAAGCTTCCTTTTCCCGATGACCAGATCCCAAAGGAATCAAGAATATAAGAGCATCATAAGATGATGAAAGATTTCTTTTAAAAGATTATAGCACCAAAAATAAAGATTATAATATTTAGACATTGTTTTACACTGAGTGACTAAGAAATAAATACACCTCAACTGAGCAGGCTGTTCATGCATGACCACCAAAACACACATGGGAAATCTCAGATGTATGTCCATGCTCCTGAGCAAAAGTAAACAACCAAGATTACAAAAAGCAGGATGAGGTATATAAAAATGGAAAGCAAGTTAAGATACTATCAACAATTTGACAAGGGAGGAAGGAGAAAGGACAGGGAGAGGAGATGTGCAAAAAGGGGAGTGAAAATAAAAAGATGAGATTTTGCTGAGAGCAGATAAATGTAGTCAAAATATTTAATAGAAAATGTGCAGCTGCAGGAAATGGGCCTGATGATATGTAAATATGACAGTGAACAAAACAAAAGACTGATTTAAAGCCTGTATGATGAAGACAAAAGCTTCTATTTCCTCTATTCACAGAATTTTAGGGGAACTACACAAACATTAATGCTATATCTGCAATCTGTCCGGATTTTCCTGGATCTGGATCTCCACACAGAAACCCTTCTGTGTGGAGTTTGGATGGCTGGTTGGTTGGCCATGTTTAACATGAGCATCCACCAAAATACATATCTGATAGAAAAAGGAAAAGCAAAGGCAAACTAGGACTCCTTTAAATGGCCATAACCTTGTATATGTGGGTGTGTGTAATGCATAACAAACAAGTTTTACACTGATAAGTCAACAAGGTCTGTGTCAAGCATGGAAAAGCTACCGCTCTAATTGGGGGTCTGCCATCTGGAGAATAGCGTCACTCCACAGGGATGGGACAGGAAGAGGAGTCTTCACAGAGGGGCTGAGAAAACCTTGGAAACATCCACAAGGCCCTTTAAGGGACAACAAATTCTCATGTGAATCCTGCACTTCCTTAGAGGAGTGAGAGTATGTGCACACACGCATGTCGCATGTATGATTGCAGGCAAAAACCCATGGACGCATAAACAATAAAGATATGAAACAGCTGCTCATAAAAGTGAGATAAGTGGCAGCAACAGCACGCAGCCCTTCTGTGCTTATCCATCTGATGCTTTTTCTCAAAATGGTGCTTTTATCGTGTCTGCTGTCCGCTCTCCAGGTGTGTTTGTCAGGGAAATCCTGCACCTGCCTTGAACAGGCAGCCAATAACGCGGCTGAATGAGTTTCCTCTCTCTTTATTCCCATCAAAACAGAAACCTTTCTTCTGCATCTAAGCATAACCATCCTCAAAAGACTATTTACCTTTAAAAGGGAACTGTCAGTCTGGACAACTGAGTTCATTGCACCTAAATGTGTTGCTCATAACCCTCACTCTTAGTGTCACATGCTGAAAACCCTCCAAGACACCAGTGGGTTAGATATCAAGACAATGGTTTCTGCTCCGATACTAAGGATGTCTTTCCAGTCCCATCATCTACTTTCTTTATCCCACATCTACAGCTCTGGAAAGTCAGAGGTGTCCATTACTACAAATTAAACCACAGCCAGTTCCTCTAAAGCTGCCAAAAAAAACAAAAAGTTCATTGATAAATGGGCAGATGTGGGTCCATGTGTTGCACTTTACATGTGATCATAGCCTCTATCTAACCTACACCCCTGTAAACATTCCCCTAACACATAAACTTTGAGCCTGACCTTTACAGCCACATCCTCTGTCTCCGAGGGTCTCATCTGTCGCCTGGTTGGCTGCTCATAGTTGTCCATTTGGTAGCGCATTGGCTGCTTCCTGTTGATGGCTTTGGTCTTGAGAGGGACAACCGAAAGAAAAAGGGAGAGACGGGAGTGAGCGTTTGATAATAAACATACGACTTTTCTGCATCTGCTGTACTTCCTCTGGAAGCAGAAAACGTTTCCCCAATGGACTCAGTCCTCATTATTTTATGATCCAGATACAAAAACAAAGTTCATCAGTGTTTCTGAATTGCACGTGAAGTTCCACAACTAAAATCTCCACACAAAAGTAAAAGTATTCACACATTCATCAAGAAGATGTAGTCAGGCTACAGTATGTGAGTGTACTCCAAGTACCAGGATGCTGTATCCATGAAAGTCACACTTTTCACTCTCAAAGATCTCCATATTGGCTACGTAACAGAGGATTATGGACCAGCTAGAAAAGGGCATGTGATTGATGTCATTGGAGATACTAGGAAGCAGGTAACAGTCAATTTCTGTGGGTTAAGCTTTAGTTGTCAGGCAAAGGCCCTCACATCTGACTCTAGAACATTTTGGTGTGCAGAGAAGATCATGATGTACTCAGTGACTGCAAGGTGCCCAGGTGCTGTGGTTAGAAAACAATACCAAATCATAATCTCTCCACCATCGTGCAGACAGTTGGTATGAGGCGTTTGAGCTGACATGCTACGTTTATGGCCAAATATCTCCACTTTGGTCTTACATTTAGTAAACACCCCATGACTGCTGCTTAGTTTCCAGACATAAGAAGTTTAGTTGCTAAAGAATGTCAAAAAAATGTGTTTTTAACATTAAGTAGAGGCGATAAAATGATAATGGAGATGAAAACAAAATCCGGTATTACTGTTACGGGGTTTTATTTTCTATGTTGTCTAATTTTAGCTGATTTTGAGTGAGAATAAAATGAGTCGAAAAAATATGTCATAAATGGGTATGCTGTTTTTTTAATTTCCTGCTACAATCCTATCTGAAAACCATTACAGCTCTAATGAATCATGTGAGTCACTCAGCTTTGTGGTCTGACTGTCCATTTGAACACAAACAGTGATAATCCCACTGCAGACCAGACACTAAGCGACTAAAGACTCAGACAGCCACACGATTAGGCCTGCATTTCACTGAGTGGTAAAATGTTCAAATACCCCAAACAGGCTCAGAGGTGTAGCAGTCAAAAATACAAACTGTTACTTTTGCACTTTTCCTAATTGGTCTTTTTTATTGATCTGGTATCGTAACTCACCATCCCCATGGGTTTCTTTCCAGCTTCGAAGGAAACAGATATGTCACCATTTCTCCAGCTGTCGTCTCCAATTTCATCACTCTGTAGAAACTCACCAAGCTTCTGAACACTGTAAGAACACACACACACACAGCCCAT
The DNA here is from genome assembly GCF_056152115.1 of Neolamprologus brichardi. Lineage (NCBI taxonomy): Eukaryota > Metazoa > Chordata > Actinopteri > Cichliformes > Cichlidae > Neolamprologus > Neolamprologus brichardi. The sequence continues at coordinate 19,621,102 of NC_142120.1, read as the reverse complement.
TAACAGTGACACTGTGATGATTCCAATACCGGTAATCTCTCAGGAGTTTAGAGTTTCTCGTCACTGTTGTTGAGTTTCCTTGACGTTCCTTTAATTAGATTTGCCGCTGAAGCCATGTCCAGTTTGTACTCCATGTTTAGTCATGTCCACATCCCCTCTCCTTCAGTCAAAGCATCCCAACCAGCTGTCCACAACCTTTTACAATACAAATAAATCTAAACACTCACCTAACCAGAGCCTTCACAGCAAATCTGACAACAGTGGAAAGCAGGAAGAGCGGGGTGACCAGGATGTGAAACAGTGACAGAGCTGCAAAGGCCTGAGAAGGACTGGGGCCTTTTTTATTGAGGATGTGATGCGTCACAAATGTCTGCAAAAAAACAACAAAAGACAAGTTTAACATCTCTTCCTTATGCTGTTGAATTATAGCTTAAGAAATAAGCAAGTAGAACATTTAAAGCAGAGCCGAATTCTTTTACAGATTGTAATAAAACTGACTTACGGCCAAAACCGCAGCAATGGGAATAGCAGCATTCATGAAAACTGCACAAAAAAAAGGAACAGGTTTTATTGGTAGGATAGTAACTTAGCTGATTTAGGTAACATTACAAGCTTTATAGCATACTTTAAGTCCCTTTTTAAAAAAAAAATATTATTCAGTTTTATTTATATCACAAAAAGAGGCACTTTATATTGTAATGTAAAGACCCTACAATAATACAGAAAAAATCTTTGGGGGTGAGGGTGGGAGACAGGACACTGTGGAAGAGACCTAGAGTTTAATAATAGCTAATAATTAAAGGCAATATTTTGTGTAAACACATTGTGAGCAAAAAAGGGGAATGAAAAAGAAACACTCAGTGCAGAATTAATAAATGGATGAACTAGTTTTTCAGCATCACTCTGAGACGGGATATTTCCAATTTTTAGGATATTGTGCAAATTTAAGAAATCAGTGTTTCATATTAAGTGTTACATATGTTTAATATGCACACTGTAGGACATATCCTGGTCAAAGATGACTCCAAGATTGCTCAGTGTTACTGGAGGCCAAGGTAATGCCATCCAGAGTAAGCATCTGGTTAGACACCCTGTTTGTGAGATTTTTAGGGCTGGGTACAATAACCTCAGTTTTATCTGAATTTAGAAAAAGAGGTCATCCAGGTTTTAATATCTTTAAGCCACTACTGCAGTTTAACTAATTGGTGTGTGTTATCTGGCTTCATGGATAGATCAAGCTGGATACCATCTGCATAGCAGTGAAAATGCATGCTATTGCTTTGAAGGATACTGCCTAAGGGAAGCATGTATAAATTAAATATAATTACCTGAAAACCAAGTGCAGTAATTAATGATGATAATGATAATGGATTGCATTTATATAGCGCTCTTCGGGACCCTCAAAGCGTAATTTAATTTGTTAAGTTGTACTGTGGAAATAATTTCCTAGAAAAATGATTTATGCTAACCATCGCTGAATATATGTGTGGTGTTTCAAACAAGATTCATTCTGTACATGCCAAACAAATTCCATTTCTGCTGGTCTGCAGACATTCTGCTCACATACTTAAAACTCCTGCTACTGATTTTCATCTTACTGGACATGGATGTGTAGAAGGCGAAGGTCCTGAGGCTGGTGAGCTCTTTGCCTCTGGTCTCCTCCACACTGTCACAGAAGATGTTCTCCCAGGCGTACAGCTTCAACAACTTTATGCCCTTTAGGATCTCAGTGGTCTTTTTAACACGGTCTGTACTGTGTTCCTGAAATAGCAAATAAGACATTCAAAGAAGATTTTTGTTCAGAATTATGCAGGAAATTTTGTTTTCTAAACTGAGAAAACATTTGTATAAATATATTCTTTACCAGTGTGATTTTCTGCGTGTCTGCCAGCTTTGTGGCTATAAGGTACTGGACCGGAGCCAGCAGAACTATGACAGACGCTCCTACCAAGGCACTCGAGCCCATAAAATGACGGAGCAGAATTATTCCCATCACAATCTGCAAAGAAACAAAAAGACCTGACTTGAAAAACTATTGATAGGAGTAAAACATATCCAAATACGTTTAAGAATATGGCTTATCTTACCTGTACGGGCATGGCCCACAGGTTGGGGCAGAGGAAGAGGAACCACATGAGCTGGTTGGTTTCTATAGCAACCAGGTTGTTGATCTGCCCCAACGTCATCTCCCCCATTGACATGTTGGAGGTGGACAGGCGCAGGATTTTGTTGTAGATCATTGCCTAGACAAGACGGATAACAAGACAGATGAAGGAAAGTTTAAGATGATGGATAGATAGACATATCAGTTCATCTATAATGCCAACATTTTGAAGGCAGTCACCTTGTTTTAAAAGGTCACTGAGCATTTGCAAGCTGCTGTGGAACCCACCTGACTTCATCAATGTCATGTCTGTGTTTATTGAGTGTGGGGTCCCACACTGGTCCCAGAACCAAATCACGAAAGAAAGAAATCCAGATGGTAATACCAACCTTTTTTTGACTGAAATAGTTGAGTCAGGGCCAGCACTTTGAACTGGGACATTCCATCTGGTTCCTCAATAAACAATGGTTAGATATTTAGTACCTACCTTAGAGTGAAATAAAATATTGTCTGCCGTCTGCTGCTGAGCTGGCTCCAGCTCATGGCACAGTGGTTTTCATGAATATATTCATTACTAGCGGTATTATTCTGGGTTTTAATGGAGAGCCAGACACTCTATATCCCATTAATGGAATCTATATATTTATAACTGCCATCACTGAATTATGCAGAAATGCCTACTAAATATTTGGATAACATCTAATTACATTTACCATGGGAGTTTTTACCACTACCAGTTATCAGTAATTTTAGCTTATTGAAAGCAACTTTGCTGTTTCTTCCGCTGTGCACAAGCCTGTCTTGATAAAGACTAAATGCCAAAAATACATATGAAAAGAAATACCTATAACATAGCATGTTCTTTTAGAATTTAGCATTTTAAACACATTTGTAAAAAAAGCCCTGTTTTAGCTTTAATAGGTTAATGGACAGTGTCGGCACTATGTAGAATGCCAAAGACTTTATCCCACTGAGGGACTCCTCCTATAAATAAACCCATCACTTATGTAACTGAATTAAATAGAAATGCTAACTAAATGCCTTCACATCATCGATTTACATCAGCCCTGGAAATTTTTAACCCTCCTCCATGTTTCTGTTCAACACTGACTGCCAGCTGAAATCTACCGGACTGTTGTTACACACAGGTGTCCAATGAAACCTCTATGTGGCTATACATCAGCAATTAAAAGAGCCTGGTGTCACATGAGGTGACAGATAATGGCTGTGTGAGCTGATAAAACTCTGAAGCATCATAGAAATCATTCACGATGAGCTTTTCAAAGTGACACCCGAGTGTTGAAACACCTGTCCGAATGTTCATTTTCCACGATGCTTCACTCACCAGCAGAGCTCCCCGCATGTTAATGCCTGTTTCAATGGTGACATAGTACGAGGCCTGAAGGAAGGTTCTCTGCAGGATTAAAGCCAGGAAGAGAAGAACAGCCAGGATAGAGCTGTTCTCCAGCAGCTCATAGGAAGACATATGGTAGTTCTCGAAATGGGTGACCTACAAACACAGGCAGACAACAGGTACAAAAATAAGATTCTTCTTTGTAACCTGATCAGAGGTCAAACTGATTTCTCATTTGATGACAGTCTGTTGTCTGTTCCACAAACCATAGTAGCTGGTGGATTAACAAGAGCATATCCTATTTCAATCACAGACCAAAATTTGCTAGAAAATATGTGAAAACTTTCTCTCAGATACAGATGTTTTTCAATTCAACCTTGGACGGATATTCTGGACATTCATCAGTAACAATGTAAATAAGTGTGTTTCAAAAATATGTTCTTTATCATTCAGTGTAAATAAAAAATATCAAAATGCAACTGCAGAACATTTTCAGTTTAATAATAATAAAATTATTATTATTAATATAATTATTATGAAATTATCTAGATGATCAGCTAAAGAAAGAGTATTTCTAGGACTTATTGAGAATCTTCTGTAAAATCTGGTGTTAAGATTCCACTTCATTTTTCTTTCATTTAATCAGTCTTCACTCTGCAGCAGCAGTGGTAAAAATAAGAAGTTGAATTGGAACAGGATTGGGGTCTTTCTCTCATAAGCAGTGTCATCTCTACTGTTCTGGGATCGCAAGTCCCAAAAGTGAAAGTCAGAAACAGGTTTACTGTCTCTTGTGCTATGGGTTGGCTCTTAGCTCTGCATGTTGAAACAGAGAGGAGATGAATTTTTATATTTTTATATCCCCACTGGGGCTAAAAATTATTTAGCTGAGGAGGGACATGCAGACCAGAAGTGGGGAAATCCCCCCCCCCCCAAATTACACCATAGTGGCTAAATCCATTTACATATAGTCTATGGGCTTTGTGGAAAAAGAGATGATTGTCCAAGTCTCTGGAGCTCTTAAAAAGGAAGGAACGCTTGCTATTTCAGCAAAGTCTGAAACATCGATGCAAAGTCCATCAGTGTTCATTTAGGTTGAGCTCTGGTGAGTGTCGAGACTAAACCATGATTCATTTTCATGAAACCACTCATGGATAGAGCCTCTGTCACCTGGAGAGAAACTACTCCCATTTACGTAATCATAGGATAAAGGCGATCACTCTCTTTCTATTGATTTGCAGTGACCTCCAACTCTAAGGGGATAATAAGATGAAAGTAAATTATGATCCAGACTGATTGTTATCCCTCAGCTGGTAACCAAGCAACTGATGGCTGTGCCATTCATGGTGATTCTCAGTGCTTTGTCCATGAGCCCCATGTAGCCAGGGTTTTAAACCAGAAAGCATGGTTGGCATTTTCAAATACAGCAATTTTATACAATATTTAAATTTGTGGCAAAAAAGAGACAGAATATTTTATTCTAATATTTTATTGTTTAGTTTCTACATTTCTGAATTCGTTTAAACAAATACACATTAGAATTTTATCCATGTATCCCATTTCTAGCACAGTAAAAAAAAAAAAAAAAAATGTTTATACACTGATAAATCAATCTGGATTGAAAAAATTACACATGAATTGTTACTTCAAAAATCCCAGAGTGACGCTCAGCAGTCCCTCTGTGTACGTTAAACTGAGGCAGAGAGTGTGAGATGAGTGGGGAATTTTCCATGTCACTCAGAAATGCCGCCATGCTCTGCTCTCTATCTCTATTGCCCATTATACCCACTTCAACCAGAAGGCACAGACCTGACAACAGCTTAACATCTACTATACCAGCATCCAGCCAAGTGGACTGTGTGAAAATACGCTGCCATTACAAAAGCATCTGTTCTGCCTCTCCTACAAGCCCTGACTGTTTTATGACCTTTGGAGAGGTTGGCATGGATTTAAGAGGAGTTGATGCCTATGATCACTTCTGCTGGTGTATATTTGGTTGCCAGAAAGGCTGTCGTGACCAGTCTGCTTGATCTCTGTCGGCCCTTTTTATTGTAGGGAGATATTTATATTGTTTTGTAATGTTGTGTACGAGCTGCAGGTTTGGTCGAGCTAATTATGAGTCATGCTGGTCTATGCTAAGATATCAGACAGGAAGCCAGATATTCTGTTATTATTTAAACTGAGCATCCAAATGGATTAGCTTAATTTTTTTTAAAGCCATTTTAAGAACAATTTTTGGTTTACTTGAATTATCAAAATTGCATTCTAGGAACATTTTCATTCAGTACCTTAATACAAGTATAATAAAGTCCATAATGAGAAGCCATTCTGAAAATTAGTAATAGAATTTCTGCGATGAGGTTGTAGGAAAATAACAAAAATCCAAAAAGTTAATGAGCAATTCAGACTCAAGAATAAAACAACAAGTTAACAAAGACTGAGGGGAGACAACTGAACTAAAGCCCAATTCTAGTCTGGCCTTTCCACAGCCTCCCACTCACTGTCACTTTAACTGTGTGAAGGCCATGCCACATAAAGTATCATTTCAAAATAAAAGCCTTAAGTGGAACACTCGATTCTACATCAATACAGGCGTACTAACCACACTCTGAAAGTGAAGCACCTGTTTTTAACTGCATTAACACACAGTGTGCACTGCGTTAACAGAAAGGCTTCATTTGGTGGGTTTACTGAAGTACAGCTTGTTGCAAGTTGCAAATAAATGCAAATAAAATGTACCGTAAATAAAAGAATTCATGAAAATGTGGTGCTTCCAGTTAATTTTAAACCAAATTCTGAACATAACCTGCTCCTGACCTGGTTATGTGTTCAGCATCAGTTACTATGGTGATTTAGCCACATTAAAAAAATCCACTTTTGTAACACAAAAACTTCACATAACTTAAGCATTCATGTCACTTCATTGTAAGCCCCTCTGGGCCCTGCCTCTAGGGGTTAAAATAAGAATTGGCAGGTGAGGAGATTTTCTGCTCTCTGTGGATTTATGCAAATGACCTGATGTCATGTGTCCTTCATGGCTGATTTCCAAACCCCGAAACTGTATGAAGTTACTATAAAAAGGTGCAACTTGGTGACTGAATCTAATCAGCATCATCTGCTTGAATTTAAATTAATGTCTGCTACCATTGATGTCTAAAAACGCAAATATGGAATTCAGTGGAATTTCACTTCCAGACATCAGGAGACCCTTTATTGCTGACAACGTCCTGGAAGCGTTTTTTTGTGCTCATTTATTTGTGAAGAAAAATACTTTGGATTTCAAGATAAAAAATGAGAAAACATTTGGAAAAATATTAAAAGTTAAGGTGAAACGCAGGTTTGGTTTCACGCTAGGAGTCAGGCATGAAGCTGCTCTGGTTAAAGTTACATCCACAAGGTCCCTTGCACATAAAGTGTGTGTGATGTCATTTTAACTTTGTCTTAATCATCATCACGTCAGACACGGCGTCGCACACGAACTGTTGACGATGTGGCGACTGTGACCAACGCCTTGTTGATGTCGTGCTTAGAGTGAGTCACTCTTTGGCTGACTAGACCACCCAACAGTTATAGTGTGTTAATGACCCATGATGTTTCACTGATCTTCCCTTAACCACTAATATAATGATCTTATATAAACACTTAACAAGGCTTTGGTCTTGTTGATGGTGTTGGAGACATCAGCTGTGCCTGAGTAAAGGTTCAGGTTTCCAGGATGATTTCTCAGAAGGGAAAACGAATGACATTAAACTCTTTACGTCTCCATCTCTAAAAACATACTACATATACTGGAGGTCTGCTTTTTCTTATTTTATGATGTTTTTATATTGTTAAATTCTGAATTCTTATATTTTTTTAAATAACAAATATTAGGGTTAGTATTATGTTACATGAAGTATGTTATAAACAATCCCTGAGAGCCTAAAGCTCAGGCGTGAATCTCTAAGCTTAATAGTCTGTTTTTTCTACTCTTAGAAATGTATGATGTCAGAGAGAGTTTATATTCCTAATGAGGTTATCTTAATCACTCAGCTCTCTGACATGTTAGCACCAAAACCTAGTATAAGAAAAATGATGTTTATGCTGAGCTGTGAATCATGAAACGTCCAAGAACAAGAATGCAGACCTGGAAATGAGCAGAATGGGTCATTTTTAAACAAATACACCTCTGAAAGGAAAGAGGACCCAAACACAAGACGCAGTCGGCAAAAAATTCACAGCTAAGAAAAAATTCACAAAAAAGTGAACAACCAAACATCCAAAGCATTATTTATGAGGAAATCAATTAGAGCCCTAAAAGAAAACTAAAAAAACACCAAGAACACAGGAAAGCTTGGTTACAAGTATTAAGTCCACACAGGAGGCTGATTTGCTAACTGAACACTATGTGGAAGTGACAGGGCGGGAAAAAGAGCAAAGGCAGGAAATCTAACTGAAATTAAAAAATAAAACACGAAGAAACCCAAAATTTAAATGACTCTAGAGTCCGAATCAGTCATATAAAACACACTATACAGTAAAAAAAAACAGACTTCGTAACACGCCGTAATATTCCATAGTGAACTGTAATTATGCAACCAGAGATGATGGAAAAAAGCTTGAAAGAAAGAAAGGTTTAACCCTTTGGAGGTTTAAGCGCTCCCATCGCTTTTAGGTCAAACGTTTAGGTCACAATATCATATCTCCCCAACAGGTTGGCTTAGAAGGTTTAAATTCATGGGAAAAATTCTTTGCATTTATTATAAGAGCTAGAGCATGTATATCATGGACAGGAAAGAACTTATACTTTACCTGTTTAAAAGCTAAGCTGACATTTGATTTATGCATTATACAGAAGTCCATAAACAAATGTGTTTGTGTAGATAAAATCTGCTGGCCTCGTGTAAACAGTACTAAGGCATCACAGGTCATTCATCTTAAACACTCACCGTTGTGTTGTTGCCTACTGGAACATCTTTTTCATAATTTAGCTGCTTAACGATCCCAGAGATGCAGAGGGGCCCAGCAAAGCCCAGCAGATCTGCCAAGTAGCGGAAGGTGCTGCTGAGCAGGATGGGACGGCCAAATGCTCGATACATGGAGCGCCAGATCGATGGAGACCTATCCGGGTCCTCAGGTGTCTGTGAGAGCGGAGGATAGAAGGAAAAAGCAGAGAAATTAATTAGATCTGTATATTTTAATTTAGAACAACCACTGGAAATCACTGCAGTGAAATTAAATCATTTTACGGCCTCCATCTGCTCACCCTCTGATCCTCATAGGCGTCTTTAAGCCGCAGGTAGTTGGTGAGGGCTCTCATGGCGATGGGCAGCTTGCCGATCTTCTTCAGCTCTATAGGCCTCTTATGGGCTCCGATGATGAGAGGATTCATCCACCAATATGTCGCCTAAAAAACGAGCCAAGAATTTTCTGTGCTGTGCTGCCAAGTTGTGTTCCAGTAAAAATTTGCCCCACTCAATATTGACCATGTGGTGTCCTCGGGATTCCCATATACTTGTTTGCCATTCACCTAGGGACCATTTTTGACCCGAGGACACCACACGGGTTACGAGCCATTAAAACATTGGATCTCTTGGTTTTTAGTACTTGTGGTCTAAATATTATTTTAATTATATACTTTAAAATTTGCATTTAAACCTTTTTGTGTTAATAATGGTTCTGAAAATCTACCTTTGACAGCAGGTTGACAAAAGGCTGCAGAAAACGAACCCCCAAATCCTGTAAATCTTCTGGTGGTTTAACTTTCTGAGGGTTCGCAAAGAATACATATTTCTAGAAGAAGACACAAAGACAAAATTAATCTACGCAGGAAAAAACAAGAAAAACAAAACTAATTTGGGATGCCAGGATGATTGCAATCTACAAGAAACAAAGCTCCTTGAACTAAACCGACGTAGCGTGAAATGTGTTTCCTCACCCTCACTCTGATGACGTTGATCTCCACGGCCATCAGAAGTCCATACAGGATCACTAACAGTGCAGTGATGTACAACCTGAGATACTGTGCTGCACCTTTGTCCTCGGCAAACTTCCACAACTTTATGGACTTTGTGATGAATGCCAGCACCCAGTAGATGAAAAGGACTGTGAGAAAAGAGACAAAAAGCAGCATGACAGTCACAGATGCCGCATCACTGCTATCATACTTGTGCTTTGGAAGATCATACTGTACCCTAAAAAGCTGATTTTTTTTTTTGTATTTTGGCCTCTTGTCCACACAAAAACAACTTTAGGTCATTGAAACAGACCTTTTGGAACTCCTCCCAGGGAGCAGATATTAAAAGTCTATTTTGAGTGTTGACTATGCAGAAAATAGGACTCTTGGAAACCATGAAAACATCAACCATTCATTTCTAGTTGGGCATGCCTTTGCTTTCTGTTTACACCAGGATGCACATTCCCAGTTTTTATGGTCAAGTGTATGGTCAATTCACATGCTTTTTCAAACGTGCAATATAATTTGTATGTCACACTCGCACTGGTCTGTTTACTGCTTTGTTTTTCCACTCTCTCTGAGTCCAGGTGAAGTCTCGGATTCCCACCCTTTGGCCGTCACACCATGCAACAACTCTATTCGATGGTGCAAAACAGACAAATGGCCCCTTTCCAAGTATCTTGCCCAAACCTACCACACACACTCTGAGCAAAACCCTCTTAAACAGTTCTGTGGACCACCTCTCTTTGGCGTAACCTGAACTGTCCCCAAGAATCACTGTGACTGATATCTCCTTCCCTATTGGCTTGTCATTACCCAATAAACCTTTTGATCTTTAACTTGTCAGCAATAGCTGCTGCTTAAGTGTCCACTTTATTGCCAGTGTGGCGGATGTTTGTAGATTATACATGAACCTAAGCTAAAACACTCATCTGGATGGAGATAGTGGATGGAGATAGTGTTGATGTTGCTTTCACAAGCCTTCAAGAGAAGCACCTGCTTATAGATTCAGTATATACCACCTAGCAAACAGAGGAAATAATCTCAGGAAATGCTGAGAAAGTGGATGAACTCTAGCGAGACACGTCTATATTCTTAGGATTAGCAAATTTCACATGAAATGTCTGCAAAACATCCACATGCTAACCTGCCATTGTTGTTGAAACACCCGTCTGAAGTTTGGCTCATTCCTTTAGGGGGTCCCCACATCAGATCAGATCAGATCGTCTCACCCTATTCCCAGCATCCTCCTCCCTCACACAAAACCTCTGCATGTCCCCCTTCACTAGATCCATGAGCCTATCTGTGGTCTTTCTCTTTTCCTCCTGCCAATCTTCAACATTCTTTGTCCAGCACATCTACTCTCCTCCTCCTCTGCACACGTTCACACCATCTCAGCCTTGCTGATATGTTTTTCTGAGACTGAATGCATTTTGTTTTATGATTATAATTATTTGCTAAAATTCCAAAGGGAAGTTTGATCATTTGAGACCAAGTTAATTGGTTTATATTTTTGTTTTTTCTGTTTTAATTAAGGAAGGGATGCTAATCTTAATTATCCTCTTTTATAGTGACTGAGCAGAATTCCTTGGCTGCTTATTTGGTCAAATAAACAAAATGGGTCATATTAAGCGCCCCTCACTGTCTTACCAAGCAGCAGTTTGGGAAAGTTGGATGTTTCTATGTTGTGGTAGTAAACGACTGATGTTGTGGCTGCTACAAAACCCATGAATGCTGGCATGAAGAGATGGAGGTGGTTGGTACCCATCATCCTACAGTAAGAGGCAAACACAAAATATATAATAATTAACATGCAAACCATTTATTTAACTGAAGACAACTAAAAAACAAAAAAAGCTTCTTTTTATTTGCTTATGTTTGATTAAAAAAAACATTCTGAGGTCTCACATGTTACAGACGATGCCTTCTGAAAACTCACAGACGTGGACTAATAGCAGCAAGAAGGTGAGGATCCACCTCATGTTGTGCCCAGGGAAATGAAGCCATGTGTTATGATGGATCTGGACTTTAGAGCTCTGACTGCCCCAACCTGTTGGACAAAAACACAAGACAGTGAATCCGAGCTTGCGATGTTGTGTGTGAGTGTGAGTGTGTGCAGAAAAGCATAACAGAAGCCAAAAAAATAGATGGTGGATCCAAAAAATGTGTTTATAAATGTGACTTCAAAGCACAACTGATTTGCATCAATTTACTTACACTCTCCAAGTAATTCTGCTGGTTTATATTCATGTCATAACCGAGTGAAAATCATTGTTCACGGATGAAGAAAATAACTTTAAACATAAACATGAATCACACATGACATCACAACTTTGACCTTTGAAAATCTCTGCATTTGTGTGTATGATCAAAACAACTCCAAACCACGCTTTTAAATGCATCAGGAATCTTTTGGGAAGATATGTTAACTTAGGAGGACAACAAAATTCACGTCATATTTATTTCATGTTATGTTACAAAAAAAACTGTAAAAAAAGAGGTCCTGAAAGCATGTGCAATCTAGAAAGAGCCCAACTGTGAAAAGTCACAGAAGTAATGCATAATATTAGTTCCAACCATACAAAATAGCGAATACTTTGATAAATTAGGACCAGATTTAACCTTCAAATCTTAACATATTAATATATTCTGGCAGTTAAAAAAGACAAAGAGAAACTATCACTAGTATATTAATATACTTTACTGGGTACACCTGTTCGACTGCTTTTTGACGCAAATTGGAACAATAATTGACCGCAAATTAAAACAAATTAAGGCACGTAAACATGGTCAGGACAATCTGCTGAAGTTCAAACTGAGTATCAGAATGGGGAAGAAAGGTGATTTAACTGACTTTCCATGTGGCATGGTTGTTGTCAGATGAGCTGACCTGTGTGTTTCAGAAACTCCTGGTTTGCTTGTATTTTCCCACATAACCATCTCTAGGGTTTACAGAGAATGGCCCATAGAAGATAACTTATCCAGTGAGCAGTGGCGAAAATGCCTTGTTGATGCCAAAAGTGAGAGGAAAATGATAAGTCTTCTGCAAACTGATAAGAAGGCAACAGAAAGTCAAATAACCACTCGTAGCTACCAAGGTAGAAGACCACATTAAACCTTGAAGCAGCAGAAGACCACACCAGGTGCCAATCCTGTCAGCTAACAACAGAAAATGTAGGTGCCAATTCACACAGGCTCACAAAAACTCGACAGTAGTAGGAACAACGTTGTCTGGTCTGATGAGGTTTGAGAGACTGAGATGACTGTAGCTTAGGAGTTAGAGCAGGCCATCTACTAATTTGACCCCTGGCTACTCAAAATCGCATGCCTAAGGGAAGGTACTACACCCCAAGCTCCTCCCCGATGTGTTCATGTGCGTATGAATGTGGCCAAACACTAGGTAGAAAGTGCTTTTGTAAAGTAGAAATGCATTATATAAGAATCTGTCTTTTCACCATGATGAGTCCAAAGTTCTGCTCCAACATTAAGATTAGAGGGTCAAAATTTGGCATAAGCATCTTCTGAAGGTGGTTCCACCTGGACAACATGCCATGTCACAAAACTCAGATCATTTCCAATTGGCTCCTTAAACATTATGGTGATTTGAATTTACTTACAGTGGGGCAAAAAAGTATTTAGTCAGCCACCGATTGTGCAAGTTCCCCCACTCAAAATGATGACAGAGGTCAGTAATTTGCACCAGAGGTACTCTTCAACTGTGAGAGACAGAATGTGAAAAAAAAAATCCATGAATTCACATGGTAGGATTTGTAAAGAATTTATTCGTAAATCAGGGTGGAAAATAAGTATTTGGTCACCTCAAACAAGGAAAATCCCTGGCTCTCACAGACCTGTAACGTCTTCTGTAAGAAGCTTTTCTGTCCCCCACTCGTTACCTGTATGAATGGCACCTGTTTGACCTCATCATCTGTATAAAAGACACCTGTCCACAGCCTCAACCAGTCAGACTCCAAACTCCGCCATGGCCAAGACCAAAGAGCTTTCGAAGGACACCAGGAAAAGAATTGTAGACCTGCACCAGACTGGGAAGAGTGAATCTACAATAGGCAAGCAGCTTGGTGTGAAAAAATCAACTGTGGGAGCAATCATCAGAAAATGGAAGACATACAAGACCACTGATAATCTCCCTCGATCTGGGGCTCCACGCAAGATCTCATCCCGTGGGGTCAAAATGATCATGAGAACGGTGAGCAAAGATCCCAGAACCACACGGGGGGACCTGGTGAATGACCTGCAGAGAGCTGGGACCAAAGTAACAAAGGTCACCATCAGTAACACACTACAACGGCAGGGATTAAAATCCCGCAGTGCCAGACGTGTTCCGCTGCTGAAGCCAGTGCATGTCCAGGCCCGTCTGAAGTTTGCCAGAGAGCACATGGATGATACAGCAGAGGATTGGGAGAATGTCATGTGGTCAGATGAAACCAAAGTAGAACTTTTTGGTATAAACTCAACTCGTCGTGTTTGGAGGAAGAAGAATACTGAGTTGCATCCCAAGAACACCATACCTACTGTGAAGCATGGGGGTGGAAACATCATGCTATGGGGCTGTTTTTCTGCCAAGGGGACAGGACGACTGATCCGTGTTAAGGACAGAATGAATGGGGCCAAGTATCGTGAGATTTTGAGCCAAAACCTCCTTCCATCAGTGAGAACTTTGAAGATGAAACGAGGCTGGGTCTTCCAACATGACAATGATCCAAAACACACCGCCCGGGCAACAAAGGAGTGGCTCCGTAAGAAGCATTTGAAAGTCCTGGAGTGGCCTAGCCAGTCTCCAGACCTCAACCCCATAGAAAATCTGTGGCGGGAGTTGAAAGTCCGTGTTGCTCGGCGACAGCCCCAAAACATCACTGCTCTTGAGAAGATCTGCATGGAGGAATGGGCCAAAATACCAGCTACTGTGTGCGCAAACCTGGTAAAGACCTATAGTAAATGTTTGACCTCTGTTATTGCCAACAAAGGTTATGTTACAAAGTATTGAGTTGTATTTTTGTTATTGACCAAATACTTATTTTCCACCCTGATTTACGAATAAATTCTTTACAAATCCTACCATGTGAATTCATGGATTTTTTTTTTTCACATTCTGTCTCCCACAGTTGAAGTGTACCTCTGGTGCAAATTACTGACCTCTGTCATCATTTTAAGTGGGGGAACTTGCACAATCGGTGGCTGACTAAATACTTTTTTGCCCCACTGTAAATGGTCTCCATAATTTCAATACTACCCAGTACCTTTGGGATGTGGTGAATTGGGAGATTTACATGATGAATGTGCAGCCCAAAAATATCTTCAGCAATGGTTATACCTTCATATCAACATGGGCCAGTATTTCTGAGTAAAGTTTCCAGCACCTTGTTGAATCAAAGCCATGAAGAATTAAAGCAGTTCTGAAGGCAAAAAATAATTCAGTCCAGTACAAGTAAGATGTACCTAATAGAGTGTCAGGTGAGTGTATATTCAGGTACCAAGTACCTTGTGTATTGAGACATATTCAATCAATGATACAGTCGTTCAATAAGGCAGCAACTACTAATTATGTTAAAATCCAAACTGCTAATTATATTCTTAATAAATTCATGCTAGGCAATCTTGTACCCATCAAATATTTACTATCTGTGCTTGAAAATAAATTTGAGTAAGTATGTAATTATCAAATTACTTGCATATGGACTTTTTCCAAGTCTGCCTTTTTTCTACGGCATTTACTTCTACATGTAATTAAAGTCTTGCTGCTTTAGTAATAGAGTTTCATTTATTCCACCAGTCTCTATTATTAGATTTGATTCTGCTCTTAACTCAATGGACTGAAGCCATCTTGGAGCCTTAGGGCACAGAGACCATGAAAAACTACAACCAGGAAGCATCAATTAGTGAGTCCTTGGGGAGAGAGCTGAGGGCTTATGGTCAGAACCATTCCCATAAACTACTGACTACACCGAGACACACAAACGCAAACAACACAGATAACCAGCCAAGCATTCAGTAAGTTATTCCCTGCAATGACTCGAAACCTTTAATAAATACATATTTCATTCTTGTTTGTTAGTTTGATCTTTCCCTCGTCATTCTTCAACCTCTTTCTTCTTACTTCTTTTCTGTTTTCTTTAATTTTTCTGGCATTTTTCTTTTTGTCATTACTCATATTTAGTTTTCTTTTCATTGTCTAACAAGGGAAAAATCAAACGAAGAGTAAATGGGTGTGTAGGAACTTGAATATTAATATTTTCAAACCTAACCCACACAATATTCTCTATTAATAATTTGCCAGTACTCATTTTGACTGCTCTTTTGTTCCTGTGTGTTTTACTTGTTCCAGCAACAACAGCCAAGATCCCAGTGGATCACTGAACCATCGATCTAATCCCATCTTAACCACTCCTCAAAGCAGCTTAACGATGACATGTCAAGATACTGCCTTTAAGGGTATGTGTGTGTGCTCCAAGTTTTTGTCATGTTGTGGGGACCTAACGCTTTTTTCTTTTTACAGACGGAGATGTGTTTTTTTAAACATGAATCATATCCGAAATCATCACATTTACAAATAAAAACATATTTTTAATGTAATGCTTGTCCTCTGAAATTATAATGTGTGTGTGTGTGTTTTGCTATCTTTCTGAGGACCAATGTTTGTCTCAAAACTATTATCACAAGGACATATCTGATAGGAGGACATGTGACAGATCTTCAAAACATTTGCATTTTTCATGTTAAGATTTTGCTTAATGGCTGGGGTTAAATTTGGGGTAAATGGCAAGAAAACGCATCATGTCAATGAGCGACCGCACAAAGATAGCAAAAACAGTGCAGTGCTAGAATAGAAGATTACAGTAACACAGCTCAGACAGGTCAGACAAGGGATTTCATCATTCACTTCAAAGCCCTAGAAAAGGGGTTTTGTTACTTTCTTTCCAGATACTTTCTGACCACACCCTGTCAGGCAATTGAAGTCAGCAAATCACTATTTTAATGTCACCTTATATATTTTACTATCCCATGAAAAAAAAAGGTTTCATTTCTTTAAAGTGATAAGTGGCAGAAAATAGCTGGGTGGATGTATGGATGGATATAATTTATTAGTACATTTATACTGTTCATTTTAAAAGTAATCTAAATGTGCAGAACATCTTTACTGGTGTTGTATTAAAAACTATAGGGGCTGCTTGGCTGAAACCTATATTTTCTTTATTCATACACATGTTCCTAAACATATTTTACAGTTCACAAGCATCTATTTTTAGTCGTAAACACGAATGAATCACACTGGCCTTATGATCATTGCCTTCCTGCCATGTTTCCCATGCAATTAAGTTCTCCTCCTTCTTTCAGTAGCCTCATATGCTTTCTTTGATGGGAAAATAATGACTACAAGAAAAAAAATGCTTGTTAACGACTGCTGGGTTTGGTCAGTTTGCTTCATAGCTGAAATCTTGACTTGAAATGGCTAGGCCAATATGGGGGTTTTTTGGTCTATCAGTTCATTGGTTATATTTGAACCTTCTTCAAAACCTTATAAGACCTAAAAAGAGCTAGAGTATAGCCAGAATTTCTGAACTAAGAAAACGTCAATACAAATGTTACCGAAACATTACTGAAACATACTGACTTTAAATCCAGCCCTGAAGCAAATCTTTTTCTCCTATGCTGTTGAGAAACAAGTTGAGACGCTGTCATATTGCTTCATACTTTAAATAAAGATGCTCTTTTGGACTTTAACAAAAGTCAGCTCCCATAAACCCCATGACCTTTCTCAGCTAAACGTCATAACTGCAAGGAAATGATGAGTTCACTGAGCAATAGAGATGTTATTGAGTGTGGAACTAAACTCCAATCAGCTCCAATCTCACAAGTAACAATTGATTAATTTTAGTTAAATCCCAAAGGTAATGGTTTCTTAAAATATCTAATACTATGACATAGTAAATATTAGTTTTTTATTTTACCCCACAGGGCCTTCATTTTTGTTGGATCAAATTTGGTACTTTTGCAGTTCAAAATGTTTGAAACATAACATCAGTGTCCCTGATTCATCATTATAAGGATGACTATTACACAATTAATCACTTGCTAACAAAAATCAACTAACCAAATGTCATTAGTACAGAGGTTCAATAACAGTCAGATCAGGTAGGCCGTTCCTCCCAGTAACACTGGGATTGGGCAGGCGGCGGCAGCATTCGCTTCCCTGCACTGGTACGCCTTTAACGAACCCTGATCATGCCCATTCTACTTTACGGCGCGGAGACGTGGACAATGCTCAAACACGACCTGAGCAAGCTCGAAGTTTTCCAAATGCGTTGCCTTAGATGCGTTCTCGGCATTTCCCTTCACGACCATCATTCGAATGACACCATCCTCACCAGCTGCGGCAGCCAACCGACGATTGGCAACCTAATCCAGCGCCGCCGATTCCGTTGGTTTGGCCACATTTGTCGAATGGACCAGAGCCGCTACCCCCATGGCCTACTCTGGTTGACCCGCCCCACCGATTGGAGGGTGCATCGAAATGCACCAAAAAAGACATGGATGAAACAAATCCGGGATGATTTGAAGGCCCTTCGACTTGACCTCGAGCAGGCAAGAACCATCGCCTTAGATCGAAAAGCGTGGAAGATAATCGTTGGTCAAGCAAGAGAACCTGCGGCACCTATAGCAGCATACTGGTTGCGCGGCTGACCACCGCCGCTGGTCGTCCGCTAAAGGACAAGAAGAAGAATACTGGGATGATCCCGGCCTAAAGGTGCATGGAAGCAACGCTCTCAATGACTGGGAAAAAAAACTGTTATACAAGTAGCAAAAAGCCTACCTCTGTTCTGGCACCAGTGTGGGGCCCCATTGACCCTGTCCTATGCAGGGTAAACTGGAGTCTTAATTTTGTTTTTCATCATAGGGCTTGTCAGCTTTTTGTCTGACACCTCACCCTGATCCAATTTGTCTTAGGAGACTCTACCAGGAGCAAACTGCTCCTGACAACATAGCTCCACATCACACCCATAGTTTACATAAATGCAGCTTGCTAATACAGCTTACTAGCCTCAGATGATAGCACTCTCACCCAAAAATCTGGGTCCAAAATCCAGCAGGAGCCAAAACACTAATACAGAGGCTTCAAAATGCATATCAAAAAACAATAACTGACACCTAGAATATGTATAGACCAATATCCATTAAACACAATGAAGTGCATGTGACACAATAAGAAGAAAGAGCAAAACAGTCTATTTGACTCAGATCCAGTAATCCTCACTGGATTAGTTCAGTCTTGACAACTGTAGTGAATTCTGAGACTCTCCAGTAATGAAGGCGAAGCTTTAAGAGATATAAGCAGGGAACACTAAAACACAACACAGGGTCCACAGCTGTGACTTTATGCTGCAGATATACCAAAACTCTTTTGTGTTAATAATGCAGATAAGTATTTACCTGTGACAATGTTTATTTTCTTTATTTAGTCCTTCAAAATACACCGGGATCATTCCATAACAAATGTGAAAAAAGCTCCCACTTGACACCCTCAGAATTAGCAGATATTTTGTGTGTCAGGCCCTCTTAGTACACAGTGGTGAGTTGAAGTTTTAAACTTTTTAATAATTTGGGCAGGGATAGCTCAGTAGGTAGAGCGATGGCCCCATGATCGGAAGGTCAGGGGTTCGATTCCCCTGAACAGCTACCTTGAGGTACCCCTGAGCAAGGTACCGTCCTTACACACTGCTGCCCACTGCTTGACTGAGTGAATGGGTTAAATGCAGAGAGGAATTTCCCCACGGGGATCAATAAAGTATACCAAACAGTTAGCTACAATAAAAAAAAGCCCACATTTTCAAAAATTATTATAATTAATTATTATAAAAGTTGAAAACAAAGTCTACAGCCCCCCTCTGGTCTGCTGCATAAGCCTGAAACCCATCCAAATCAGCTGCTGTCCTCCAGATTTCCCTGTTTGCTCAGATTAGTTCTCCACACTCTCAGTCACAGTTCCCTGTGCTACTCTTCACACCATCAACCCACTCTGTTCTCTAAGAGCCCATTTTATCATCCATTAATTACATAAAAAATTAAAAAGCAGTTTCCAAGAAGAAAAACTTTTTTTTCTAAGAGTCACAAATTCAGCAGTGTGTTACATACCAATGAAGAGGATGGGGAAGGTGATGAAGAGCAGGAACACATGAGGAACCAGGTTGAGAGCATCCACGAAGCACGGATTGTTCAGCACGCCGTTTTTCACACTGTAGGCAGTGCTGTTGTTGCCACAGAATGACAAGGCCCTGCCGCTATCCAACTGCTCCATATGAGTCCTGAGTCAGTCTGGGAAAATAAGGCCCAAAATCAGCCGACACATCACAAACCACACTAAAGACAATTGAGATTATTTTTATAAAAAAATAATAATTTTATGTAATCTTGCAGCAGCAGCAGCTGCTTTGAAGTTCAGACATTTCTGTGGCTTGACACACAAAGTACACACACACTCTCGGTGCTACACTCAGGCTTCTGAGAGGCATGAGAGCTATTTCAGGGACACCGTCCAGTTATGTGCAGCTTATGGTGGCTTAATGTTAAGTGAATATTAAGACTTGGAAAAGCCTCGTCTTAGATCTCATGATGCCATTGTTACTTCTGTAATTGATTAATGCGCAGAGCCAATAACCCCAGGCTCTGGGATTCAAATCTGTGACATGAATGCCCTCCTTCTTTACATTGGGTTAGGGTTAAAATTGTGACCTCACTAGCACATCTTCAACATCGTCAGAATGTGTTTGAAAACTCATTTGTATTCCTTGATGCTTTGGTCAACGATTGCCGTTTTTAAATGCACTCGACTTTACTCGTGACATCATAAAGATCCAAGAATAGAACAAAAGAGAAAAAGAAAAGTCTGCAGCCTACGACAGAGTATTAGGGCCACATTAGGAAAAAATGTATTACTGTTCATTTTACTGAAACTATTTAACTATTTAACTGAAACTATTTTTTAATTATTATATTTTATGGTATAACATACCCGCACTATAGTGGATGAGTGTGTAACCATTGGTATCATTGAATCTGTCCAGCTACTTCATTTTGTGGGAATCCAGCCAAGTCTTCCAGGTTTTAGGGTTTTTCCTTCTGACCAGATGCCGATTTCTGCACCATCTCTTTAACGTCCTTATACTTATCACAACAACATAAATAATTCTTTATTACTAAAACTGATTTTGAAGCACAATTTCACTAATTCATCTACACAAGGCTTTTTGTAGAGGGTGTAACAGCAAGGGCAGCTGTTTAACTTGAAACAACAACTCCCCAAATTTCAACTTTATTTACAAAGGTTTGGCTTTATGTGAAGTGTGCTGTTTTAGCGTTGACTCTAACTAAACATGTCTTTTTTCCCTTTTGTAAAATTAGTTCTGTAACAAAGTCAGATATGATATGCCTCAAACACAAGGGGGAAAAATGTGAAAAATATCAGTAGATTATTAAACACCTCCTAACAGATGACAGTTAGCAGTATGCTAAGCTAATAGCTAATATTTATACTTGGTAATAAATCCAAATACTCACCAGATATTAAAGTAAACAGTTTTTTGTTTTGTTTTTTATTAAAGAATCATATCTCTATCTTATGTAGAAATGGCAGCAGTGCCCAGAGCTGATAATGAAGCCAGTGCCAAAAACTGCAGTTCCTCTAGTGACCACTTGAGGCTGTCTCTAAAAGTGATTCAACACCCAATGCCCCCATATTGAATGATCAAACTACAACAGAAAACAGTCTTTACAGTCTGGTACCAAAAAAAAAACGAAAAACAGATTTTGCCTCTTTGGATAGTTACCCCCTTATAACAGCTGTACTGGAGTGACATTTTTATGACCTATTCTGGCGTTGTACTGCTAAATATTACGGTTAGGGGTGTGACCACTTTCTAGCTCTCTGCTAGACCTTCGCTAATTCTACTCAGTAACTTGGACGTTGTGATTGTGCTGCTGAAGCATTTTTTAATGGGACTATCTGAACAGTAATTATGGCTTGCTGTCAGGTACAACTCATCCAAGAATTCTGTGCTTAAGTTTTCGTGACTAAAAAACATATTTTATTCAAATCTTTTACTTAGCATGAATTAGCAGTTACGTGCTCTGGGTTTTGCATCTGTAGAGTTGGATGCACCAACCTTTACCTTTAAATTACCTTTACCCAAGCATGCCAATAGCTAGTGCCCCTCTGTGTGCACTTCCAATCACTTATTATACTTCGTTATCACTTCTGACTTCAGAAAACTAACATGACACCTGGCAAAATGCTAATGTTGAGGCCTAAATATGCAAAGGCTAGTTACTGAATGACTACATGGCGGTTACGTTCAACGTTTATATGCAGCCACTACACAGCATTCTGTTGCCTTATTGCTGAGAAATTATCACTGTGTGACTTACAGGAGAAGAAGTGTATCGTTTCAAGCAGAGTTTCACCTCAAATTTCTGCCTACTGTTAACTTCTTTACTTATTTATTTATTACCGTATTACTTTCCCTTTTACTACCATCACAGAAGGATGTAATTAATGTACGTGGATCATTTAACTTGGAAGTACAATTAAGTTAACCTTGAACACCTGCGTTACACTACAGCCCAGTACTTAAACTACATGTGGATAATTCAGGAACCTAATTTAGAGTTGTTTAAATTGAAGCATCTTAATAAGAAAAACTACAATGGTAGCGTAATAAAACCAAGTGTCTTACCTCAGAGTAAAGTAATAAGCCTTATCAACACCGTCTCATTCAGAATGCTTGAATTTAAAAAAAAAAAAAAAGCAAATAAAAACAAAAACAAGGAAAACAGACAAAGGAAAGAAAAAAGAAAGGAAGAAAGGAGGGAGAGGAACAGAAACAAAATACGGTGAGAGTTGGAGAGGGAAAAAGTTGATTATTTTTAGCTCCGCAAGAGATTCAGCTGCTCCACTCACTACTGCCTGTCTGTGTAGATGGTGTCAGCTTACATCATGTATGAAGAAACGCTTCCATCCAAGTCTTTCAAAATAAAACCTTTGTATTTGCAAATAAACTGAGTACTGTGGATGTGCTTACACTGAATTACTCACAATCCACAGTTAAATATAGAAAAATGCTAATTGTCTCTCATTGCAAATTTCCATAATGTGGCTCCTGATGCAGAACAGGTTTCTACTAATTGGAGTAAGAAAGCAGTTTATTTAGATAGAATAAACAAGAAGAACCAGTCCATATAATAATTTAGTGGTTTTGAAAAATATAATACGAAGATCATTATTTATAATATCTATAATTACATTTATCTATACCTTAGTTTATAGTTTATCTTTTTGGCAACTTAGTTCAATTTAAAATACGAGTTCATGATGACTAGAACTGTACTAGTACACAAAAAGAACAATTGCAGATTGTAAGATAAGATATTTACTGTTTAGTTTTTTTAAAATAATCACTGTTATTACCAGCACATGTGACACAACAGTCTTAAAGTCAACAATGTAGATTCAACACTTTACACCCCATTTTTTTAAAACACCTTGTACAATGCAGGAATAACATGAAGTAATACTAAAACCAGCATATTGAGGCAGTTAAATATTTAAATACTATATATGCTTTGAATACAGACATCTGGTTTGTTCTCTGCACATGTATAATGTCATCATGTGTACGCATGCTAAATGCATGCACCTAACCTAACCAAAATGTCCTTGTGTCATTTTCACTCATTATTTTAAATTGTTTGTGTTCAATTTCACTACACATATTCTTGATCCCACATTACATTTGTCTCCTTTTTTGCCCTTCAGACTGTGTTGTATGCTCAGCAGTTTCTATAAACTGAACATCCCTATAGTTAAAAAGAAAAAAAGGAGTTTTATTTTGAAGGTTCAAACCTCATAAAAATCAGCAAAACTCAGTATATTCAGACAGCTTGATACAAAGTCACCTCCTATCAGATTTCCAAACTTGTACCAGTTTAAGGGTGAGAAGGAGGTTTATTATAGGCTTCCTCAACAGTCTGCTGACATGTCAAGAGCAAAGTGGATTTACAAACATGCAGCTAAAGAAATATCGCTTAATCTGGCATATCTACTTTTATCATGTGCAGTACTTTTATTTAAACCTCTACAGCACAAACAATCTGTCTGTATGATTGTATGAATATTGTTGGAAAATCAAACATGTTTTAGGTAAATCACACAGATGCGTAAAGTCATTATATTAATATTTTATTCAAAATAACTAGAATTAGTTGATATGATATATATAAATAGAGTAAATATAATGCTATTTTAATTAACAAGGTGAAATATGACACTATCCTTAAGGGACCTCAACCTGCTCTAATGTTTTGGCATGTGCACATTTATAATGATGGACACTTTAAACTCTTTAATCTGATTTCGTGTGGTTGCACACACAGCAGCTTGATGTGGGAGATCATCCCTAAAACCTGAGTGAATCCTAGAGCCTGCAGGGTACACACGTGAAACTGCTATGCTTAGCATTAAAACAGAGACCGGGACCTTTGATGAGGTCAGCGGGCGCACTGAAGAGAGCACATTATCGACTGTATTGTCTTTCATTCATGCAAGCTGCTGCACTCAGAAGGACGAGGTTCAAGTCTTGCATGCATAGAAATACCTAAAAAAATATGATGGAGCGGGAGGGAGGATCAATCGGGTTTACTTTCACGTGTCATTCAGTGTCCTTCATTGTGATTCAGTCCTGCCACGCATTAATATCAACAAACCTCCATTCAGAAATCAAACAGTTGGAAGACTTTCAACACGCGGACCAGTAAAAACAGACATATTATAAAGATGTGTGATTTTTCTAAATCAATGTGATCCAATCTAATATTCGGCAAGAATAACTGAAATAATAAGAAGATGTAAATTTATAAATCCTTAAACTTTTTAAACTGTACCGCTTGTAATCGACCAATCCTCCTTCCACGACCAGCAGCAAAACGCATTGTTTTTTCCTGAACTGTGTGTGCACGGTGCATTACACTGTGCCGAAATGAAGACTCGCATCTCAAAGACTCCGATATTTTACACTGTTTATTTTGAAGCTACGCGCCAGTAGTAAGAGCCAAATCGACTCAAACTGGAGGAATGCTCAATGAAGTCTGGCTCTCTCACAACAGAGCACCATCTCTTAACGTCCTCAGTTAAGACGTCGTGTTACGGCACACTGAGGATGCTGTAGCCTGGTTACGAATGACAGAAGGATAAAGAAGGAGAGCTCACCCCAGCACTTACCCGACCTTTGACGCAGGTTTACGGGTCACGGCGTCTCTTCCGCAGTCTTTATCCCCGTTCGAGGTGTCTTATTATGGTTGCGGTTTATACTGAAGGCTCGGTGACAGGAAATGCCTATATATTACGACCACTATCGTGTCCGCTCAGAAGCCGTTATGGCGCTCGTGCGGCACAATACGCACGCACTCTCAGATATGATGGCTGTCTTTTTTTTTTTCTTTTTTTTTTTGGAATAGTTCATGTACATGATAGAAGGATAAATTTAGGTCAAACTAAAGCCAAATCAGGATTAAATCGGCCTTTTTCAGAGATGCTGTTTGTAAGCTGGCAAATTAGGAGTATGTTTCAAATGAAATAAAGGAATTTTTCCCCCAGGTTATGATATCAGAGAAAAAAATGAAGACTATTTTAACTTATGTGTGGTTGGTAATATAAGAGCCATAACAGTGACTCAATGTTAGTAGAGTTTTCAAATATTGTTTTCCCATTAATTTTATTTTGAAAAGTGTAAGCGCTATTTACGGCACAGTGCAGGGAGGGAGCTTTCCAATCTGATTGTACCTCTAAGACGGGGACACCTAACGGAAGACTCGTGCTCAGTGCATTATATTTTTATAAAGTTAAAAAAGACAGTTATGAAGGTAATTTGTAGAAAAGGTACACCTCCAAATTTGGAGGCCTTCCAAATTTCTTTTTTCTTGACAGGACCTGACAGTCTAAATTACTGCTCCAAAAATATCAATTTAAATATGTAAAAATTGATAATTCAGCTGTACAGATCAAGGATCACTGACTTAACTTAATTCAATTCACATTAATTTTTAAAGTGCCAAACCACATCAACAGTCATCTTAAGGTGTTTTATATTATAAAGTAATGACCCTACAATAAAACAAAGAAACCCCCAACAATCAGATAACTCCCTGACCCAAGAGCAAGCATTTGGTCACAGTGGGAAGGAAAAACTCCCCTATAACAGGAAGAAATCTCCTGCAGAACCAGAGGGAGGGAGGACAAAACAGGGGTGTCCAAATTCATAGGCTGCATCCTCCCGAGGCTGCATGTGTAGGCAGATTACATGATGTAATTGATGTGTGATGTACTCCTCCGAATGCAGCCAACAAATGTGTCCTCCTTTTCCCCAAATTTGAAGGATGCGTCGGGTGTATCCTTGTATCCATATCCCAGAATTCACAGTAAGGCCCAGCCAATTCCAGTTTCCAACAATGGCGGCCGCTAGTTGTAATATTACTCTTATTACTCTTTCTGGGTCACAAAATAAACTTTTGTGATATTTTCAGGTGTGTAAACTTCAAATATCTGCTCGGTTTTTCAAGATATCACACATTTGCAAAAGTGCTCCGACATTTTTGGAGATGTCTGTTACCCAACAGCTCGATAGCTAGCCGGGGCGATAACAGCGAACTCCCAGCACATCGTTTTCAACCCCCGCAGTCTTTCTCTACTCAGGTTAAACATGATATATAAGTCACTTAGATAACTTAAAAATGTTATTGTTTGGCCTTTTTTGGTGTTTTATTTGTGAGTAAATCAGTTCTCTTTCAAACATTCGTTTCGGTGTCTCACTATGGGGAACGCTCTCTCAGCGTTGTCCTCAGAAGCCTCTATATCATTACTCCAGCCAGTATTGGCTGGCAGTCGTGACGCTTGCGTCAGGGAGGGGCCACCCTCCTCCCTATAAAAGGGTGTGACGCAGCGTCACCCGTCATTCAATTTCCTCTTCTCGCTTCTTAGAATCCTCATCTCTCCTGACTGTGAACGTGAGTGCTAGCTTAACTGTCCACACGAGCAAGCTAACACCTTGGTCACCGGGCGCTAGCACGGCTCGCGTTTCGTGTCACCTGCTCTTCACCACAGAGCCAGGTCGGAGAGTGTGTTAGCTGCCACCACGCATCTAGCTCAACAGTTAGCTGACCAAGCTATCTGTCTTTGCTACACACGGCCACCAAGCCAAGTAGCGCAAGCGCTAGCCACCACACTAGCTAGGTCATACTAGCTCACCATAGCTACCCGACCGAGAGAAGAAAAGAAAAAAAAAAAAAGTTCAGCGTTAGCCGTCCAGCCATTCCAAGCTAGCTACACCAAGCTTCCTTAATATGGCAGACCGCAAACCGCTGCCCAGAATTTGCTCCTGCGGTTGCAAAATCTCAGGTTCAGATACACATGACGCGTGTGTGATGTGCCTCGGGCTGCAACACGCCCAAGCAGCTATTTCCACACCGGGTATATGCGAACACTGCGCTCGCTTCACCCACAAAAGCCTTCGCCGAAGGCTAGCCCGCCAGGCTAGCTTGTCGAAGGAGGACCCAATGCTGTCTCCAGTCGGCCCACCGATGGAGCACACTGAGTCCGCCACACCAGGCACCAGCTGGGGCGACGAGATGGATATCGTCCTCCCGCTGGTGGATGATGCCGAGGTCAGCTGCGAAGCTATGTTTGATTCTCTCGAGGCTAATGACGAGCTACTCAGCGAATCCTCTGAGGGAGCGTCGGAACATCTCGTCTCGGACGAGGATGACGACGTTTTCTTTGCCCCCTCTGGTCGAAATTCTGCGACACAAGGGGCCGATTGTGATAACCCCGGCACACAGTCCCGCGGCATGGAGCTATTTGACGTTGCAAAACGGGCAGCTGAAAAGCTGGCAATCCCATGGCCCGCGGTGACAACGGAGACCTCCACCTCACGATACGAGGGTAAAAGGCTCCCCGTAGCAAAGCGCACTACTAAGCAGGTACTGCCGCTTTTCCCCGAATGCGTGGACGAGGTCACACGCTGCTGGGCAAAGCCATTTTCGTCACCCAACCCCGTGCAGGGAGCGGCGGCGTTTGACTGCGCTGGAATGAAAGAGAAGGGCATCTACCAAATTCCCACAGTGGAGAATCTGGTGGCTTCTCATCTCCACCCAAACCAGAAACTTTCCATGTCATCTGGTCCGTCCCTGCCCTCCAAGGCCGAACGCCTGCAGTCCTCCCTGGCTGACAAGGCGTATAAATCGGTTGCCACCACCGCGAGGGCATTGAACGCCTCATCGCTCCTGCTAGCCTACTCGGCGGAGCTCCAGGACCAGGCTGCTGCGAACCCGGATGCTAGCGAGCTGTGGGAAGAGCTGGGCGTAGTTACGGACCAGTGTCTCCACCTCACTAGAGCAGCAGTACAAGCGGCGGGCAGAGCCCTCAGCATCATCGTCCTACAGGAGAGGGCAAGATGGCTGAACTTGTCGGGGCTTTCGGACAGAGAAAAACGTGACATTCTGGACGAAAGCATCGACCCCGCTGGGCTTTTCGGGACCGCCGTTGCCACCATGCAAAGACGGTGCGAGGAGAAAAAGAAAGAGGGAGAGGCCCTGCAGCTGTGTCTCCCTAGGAAGACCCAGGCTGCGCCTCCACCCAGTCGCCGCACGTTCGCTCAGGTCACCAGCCGTCCAGCCGGCGTGCCGACGTTTAAAATCCCTCGCCGCCCAGCCCCGCAGGTCGCGGCCCAGGGTCCCCTAGGATCGCAGAACCCTAAGACCCACTGGCCCAGGAAACACGTCCCGCCTGCTGCCGCTCAGGGTGCCCCACCACCAGCCAAGCAGTCGGACCGCAAGAAGAAGCGGACTGCCTAACATCCCCCACGGGGAGATCGGAGCCGGACCAGCCCGGGCTCCAAGTTCACTCCAGGGCTCAGTTCCGGAGCCCGTTCGGAGAAGTGTGTTCTGCCTCCACCTTTCAGCGCCTGGGACTCGAGTTGGATCCCACAGAGCGCATTTCAACAAAGAGACGGCGAGACACTGTTCAGCTGAATCAAGCATGTCTGTCTCACAAAACACACTGTTTATTAAAAACTCACCCGTTGCATCCAGGCAT
Source organism: Neolamprologus brichardi (assembly GCF_056152115.1). Classification (NCBI taxonomy): domain Eukaryota; kingdom Metazoa; phylum Chordata; class Actinopteri; order Cichliformes; family Cichlidae; genus Neolamprologus; species Neolamprologus brichardi. The sequence goes on along the minus strand of NC_142120.1, from coordinate 19,592,559 downwards.
GTCGCCAAGGGCACGGGAAAAATGTGTGAAAAACACAGAAAGCATGTTGAAAAACATAATGCCCCCACGCACCCAGACACCACCGGGGTTGATTCCCTCAGTGGTGTCCGGCCCCATAAGCGCTGGTCAAGCGCGGGCCACCCGCGCATGCGCAGTCGGGTCTGGCCCGAAGGACCAGTTTCCGCCACAAGAGGGAGCCAGAGCTCCGTCTACTGTGGAGTGCCTGTCTTTGGGGCCGCTGTCAGCAAGAATAGAGAGATGGCGAGCTCTCGCTGCGCCAGAATGGGTTGTGAGGACATTAGAGCGAGGCTATCGTTTGCAATTCGCAACCACCCCTCCCAGATTTCACAAAGTGATTTTCTCTCTTGCAAAAGGCGAATCAGCCAGGATCCTGCAAGAAGAAATAACTACCTTGCTATCAAAGGGAGCAGTACGAGAAATACCCCAGGAGCAGAGCCAATGCGGCTTCTACTCAAAGTATTTTCTCGTGCCCAAGAAGGGAGGGGGACTGCGTCCGATACTGGACCTACGGGCTCTGAATCAGCATCTGAGGTCATACAAATTCAGGATGTTGACGACCACCACTCTGCTGCATGTAGTGCGCCCAGGCGATTGGTTTACATCAATAGACCTGAAGGACGCATACTTTCACATCCCTATTTACCCACCTCACAGAAAATTCCTGCGCTTTGCGTTTCAGGGCAGAATGTACGAGTACCAGGTCCTGCCGTTTGGTCTCTCACTGAGCCCTCGGGTATTTGTGAAATGCACAGAGGCAGCCATAGCCCCACTGAAGAGGCGGGGCATCCGCATAGCAACATACATAGACGATTGGCTGCTGCTATCAGAGTCCGAAATAATGGGAAGAGAGCACACCAGGTTGACAGTGGATCATCTGATGGCTCTGGGTTTCACCATAAACTACCAAAAGAGTGTCCTGCAGCCAACTCAGGAATAGCATAGGAATAGCTCTAAACTCCGCCTCGTACAGAGCGTGTCTCTCTGTGGACAGAGTAAAAAAAATGCTATCACATGCCGGCATTTTTCAGTTGGGAAGATATCTCCCATTCAGAAAATGCCTGCAGATGCTGGGATTAATGGCGTCTTCACTGGCAGTCATTCCACTAGGCAGACTGCATATGAGGGAATTTCAGCGATGGGTTGCATCACTGAGACTGAATCGAAAGCGCCATACCTACCGCTATATCAGAGTGACAGCAGACTGCGCTGCAGCACTCCACTGTTGGAGAAATCCCACATTTCTCACTCAGGGGGTGTCACTGGGGGCTGTCACAGCCAGAAAGGTGGTGACCACGGACGCGAGTCTCACGGGCTGGGGTGCTACTCACGAGGGCAGAGCAGTGAGCGGCAGCTGGGGCTCACAACAGAGGGGTGCTCACATAAATTGGCTAGAATTGCTAGCAGCATTTCTAGCACTGAGACACTTCCTTCCCCTGTTGAGAAACCACCATGTTCTGATCAGAACAGACAACACCACTGTTGTGGCATACATCAACAGACAGGGCGGGTTACGTTCCCGTCCCTTGCACATGCTGGCTCGCAGACTGATCATGTGGAGCAGCATCAATCTGTTGTCACTGAGAGCTACTCACATTCCAGGAGCTCTGAACTTGGGAGCAGACTTAATGTCCAGGGGAAACCCGCAGTACGGGGACTGGACCCTGCACCCACATGTGGTGACCCAAATCTGGACCCGCTTTGGCCAGCCACAGGTCGATCTGTTTGCCTCGAGGGAGAACGCTCAGTGTCCACTGTATTTTTCCCTGAGGGACCAGGAGGCTCCGCTAGGGGTAGACGCATTAGCTCACAACTGGCCACATGCTCTGCTTTATGCGTTCCCTCCGCTGGCCTTAATTTCTCCCACTCTAACCAGAGTGAGAGAGAGAGGGCTAACAATGATATTGATCGCCCCAAGGTGGATGAGGTCCCACTGGTTAGCGGAGATTGTGCCCCTCTTGTGGAGCGAACCTTGGCCTCTCCCTCTCCGACGAGACCTAGTCTCCCAAGCCAGGGGGGAGATTTTTCACCCTCACCCCGAGCGCCTTGCCCTGTGGGCTTGGCCCGTGAGAGGTTGAATCTGAGTACGGCAGGACTCCCCCAGGGTGTTATAGCCACTATTCAGAGTGCTAGAGCCCCCTCCACAAGATCATTGTATGAGAACAAGTGGAGGGTATTTGAGGAATGGTGTGGAAAGTCTCACACTCTCTCCTTTCAATGCTCTGTGACAACAATTCTCTCCTTTCTCCAAGAACTGTTAGATAAAGGAAAGGCCTTTTCCACAATTAAAGTATATCTAGCAGCCATTTCAGCCTGCCATGTGGGCTTCGTGGATGGCCCGGTGAGCCATCACCCGCTAGTCTGCCGTTTCATGAAAGGGGCACGACGGCTCCACCCGGTGTCTAAACCTCTCGTTCCCACGTGGGATTTATCCCTGGTGCTGGGGGCAGTTTCACAGCCACCATTTGAACCACTAAACCAGGTGGAAATAAAAATCCTGTCTTTGAAGACTGCATTGCTCCTGGCTCTCGCATCTGCGAAGCGTGTCAGTGATATTCATGCGCTGTCAATACACAAAGAGTGCACCCGATTCACGCGGGATAACTCTAGAGTCACACTCAGGCCAAATCTGGCCTTTGTGCCCAAAAATCCTTATCTCCGATGCACCCCATTGGAGCTGGAAGCTTTTTGCCCTCCTCCTTTCTCCTCCCCTGAACAGGAGCGCCTACATGCTCTCTGTCCAGTTAGGGCTTTATGTACCTATATAGAGAGAACGAAGGCTTTCAGGAGGTCGGATCAGCTGTTTGTTTCCTGGGCTAAACCACATCTTGGCAAGCCCGTTAGCAAACAACGCATTTCCCACTGGATTGTTGAGGCGATCCAATTGGCTTATTCCAGCACGGGTCTGCCCCCCCCGGAGGGACTTCGTGCTCATTCTACCAGAGGGATGGCAACCTCTTGGGCCCTTTTTAGGGGTGTCTCTATAGAGGAGATATGTGCAGCTGCGAGCTGGGCTTCACCTTTGACCTTTGCAAGGTTTTACAGGTTGGATGTCACTGCACCGTCTCTAGCCCACACTGTGTTAAGTGTGGGTCCCCACGAGACCTCCTAAATTGGCAGTCAGTCGTTCAGATGGGCTTATCTGGCAATACGGGAGTCTGCATATCCCCATAGTGAGACACCGAAACGAATGTTTGAAAGAGAACTTGAGGTTACTCTATTCCGTAACCCCCGTTCTCTGATAACATGAGTGAGGTGTCTCATCAGATCACCCTCCTTGCACGAAGCGAGGAAGAGGTGAGCTTATCTTGAATGACGGGTGACGCTGCGTCACACCCTTTTATAGGGAGGAGGGTGGCCCCTCCCTGACGCAAGCGTCACGACTGCCAGCCAATACTGGCTGGAGTAATGATATAGAGGCTTCTGAGGACAACGCTGAGAGAGCGTTCCCCATAGTGAGACACCTCACTCATGTTATCAGAGAACGGGGGTTACGGAATAGAGTAACCTCAAGTTTGGCTGAGATTAAAGTTATAGTTTCACATAGCTCAATAAATGTCAAACTGATTAAACAGAAGTGTGAGATGATCGAGAATTTATGCCAGTGTCCTGTTATATTTTAGATAGAAAGGCCGAGTTTATTAAACTCCACTAAGACAGCTGGTGATGTAAAACTGAAGGCTAGACGTCCAATTTCACAGCTGCTCATTTCCAGCCTACCCAGCCTTCTGAGGACCTGGCCCACGTAGACCATGAAGGCCAGGTCCTCAGAAAGACACAGCCTATGAATTTGGACACCCCTAAAGACAAACTGTGGAAGAGAATCAGAGATTAATAATAACTGATGATAATTGACTGGACTCTGTATTTTGAGTCCTCGGTTTTATGGTTCAAGTCAGCAAGTTTAGTTAGTGGACAGTATCCATCCAAGACTGTGGACGCTTTCTCCAAGACGGACTGGTGTCAAGGCACCACTCATGTTCAGCATCCAGAATCTCTGCAAGACCCCAGTCAGCAGGACTCGGAGATCCAGAATCATCTCAGATGGTGTGAAGGGGGAGGTGTTCAAGGTGAGGCTCACTGATCGATCAGGTGCTCCAGCTCGTTGCTGGGGATGTTCGAGACATGAACAGCCTTACCAACCTCCACAGCATGGGCCTGACCTGTGCAAGGATGCTGTTCCATGGTCAAGAAGTAGCATTACTGCTGAATATGAAGCCAACCAATGGCTACCTTCTGTGCCTTTTCTGGGTGGGTTTCTCAAAGAAGCACACCAACGAGCTCAGAAAAACAACCTGCGTCTAGTGCAGCAGGTTGACCCATGGGGTCATGGTCAGTCAATGGTCAGTCAATGACCTCAAGGAAGCAGTCAACAAGGAAACGAAGAAGGTCTTCTCATGTATCTGCCCACTGTATGATGTGCCCATCCGCAAGTTCAAAACGGCATTCCACATGCTCTCGCTGTAAAAATAAGCACAGTTGAATAGAAGTAGTGGGGGAAAAACCCCTGCTTCTCCCTTTCTGATGATTTTTTTTGAATCAATCAATACTGTCAAGTCTTATTTAATTCAGTATGATGTTGATTCTGGAAGATATGTTCCAGTTTAGCATAACAAGGATCTATAATAGAGTCACAGCTTTGGATAGTGACTAAAGAAATAAGATTACAAAAGAATAAAACATGAGGAACTTTAATATGCATAAGAAGCTCTGCAAAGCAGCAGCTAAAATTGATACATTATGGAGATGTTCCATTATTAGAGGATTTCTAGAGCATTTATTAGATTTGAAACATACTGAGGACATTTAATAATATTTCGTCTGGCCTGGGAAGGCCTCAGGATAACCCCAGGAAGAAGTAGAAAGAAGCACTGGGGAGTGTTACTTATAGACTTCCTGCTCAAAACACGGTCAGTCTATAAATCAAAAACATATAATGTTTTGTATCTATTGCCTTCATTCAGTCTACGCCTCGAGATAAAAACAGAAAAATGCATTTAGTGTTTTTTATCAAAAAAGATAGGAAGAAGGGATCTTCTCTTTCTATTCCCTTAGGAAGAATAACATATTGAAGCACAAGCAAAGTAATTACTCAGACTTTTACACCCATGAGAGGACCCAACCTCCAGGGCTGGGGAGAGTGGTCTGGAGACCCCTGTAGTGCTGGGATATGTTCTTACAAAGGTTACAGATCCTCAACACGGAGCCTGGGACTCCATTTGCTTTTGTGTCCCAGCTGAGAGGCCACAGCCTGGGGGCAGCAGCCAAACCAGACGTGTGTGGGAGGATTTGTCAACAGGGACACCGTGAGCTATCAGTGGGTCTGAGAGTGTCCTTACTGCATGGCTAGGCGACGTGTGAGGAGATTCTCATCCACCAGTGTTTCCCAAGAAAGTAACCAGGGGATTAATTTGACCTGTGCCCTGTAAACAAACACACACACTCACATTTACATCACTTCAGGGGACTGTACGTACCAAGCATTCCCATATCAAGTACTTTACAGTGAAGTTTTTATGATTTTCCTTTTTCATTTGAGTTTGAGTCCCCAGAACAGATGTAAGGGCTCTGCTTTGTGTGTGCATGTACACACACAACGGTTAACACACAAACACACACACACAAAATGCCATAACTCCATGACTTATTTTTTAAACTCCCCCATGGTTTCACTCCCACTCACCCTCTCTTCCTCTGTTCTCACATACTCACACACCATTAGAAAGAAAACCCAAACAGATGTTCAACTTTGACCTCTGACCCTTGTGTCACCAAAAGAGGAAGTAGCACTTGTGACCCACAGTGACACCCCAGAAAGGCAGATGATGGAGGATGGGGATTAAAGCACTACTGAGATTCAAATGTGTGTATTTATTTTAACTGTGCGTGTGTGCGTGTGTGTGTGTGTGTGTGTGTGTGTGTGTGTGTGTGTGTGTGTGTGTGTGTGTGTGTGTGTGTGTGTGTGTGTGTGTAGTTTACAGCGTGAGAAAACTCTTTCTTGAGGGAAGTGTTTGACCAACAAGATGCTCCAGAACAGGAAACGGGGACTGATCCCCTCTGCGGGACACACACACAGATTTATACCAGCATCCTTTATAAGGACGCTTTTTGTCATAATTAAGTATTTAGCCCCTGACATTAAGCCTTGTGACCCTGACTCTAACATCAGGAACATCAGTCTTTGTTAGCTGACAGCTGTTTAGCTCTTCAGTTTTGAGCTTTTTATGGTTATGTGAGATTCCAGCTGCTGATGTTCTGCATGCTTCTCACATCTTCTATGCATTATTTTTTCCTCACTCCTGCACGATCACCTGCTCTCTCCTAATATGTTTCACCGGCTTCTGATTGTCTCCTCACATGTTTGACTCAGTTCTCTTAAATCTTCTCTGAAATTCCACCTGCTTCCCACAGGTGTGTATTTGGATCCTCATTCTGTTTGTCAATTGATCTTACAGGTTACAATTTGATTTCAGTTCTTTTGCACATTACTCTATTCAGTTCAATTGAACTCAATTAAATCAGTTAGTAAAATGTATTTATATAGCACTTTTCACATATAAAGATCACAAACTGCTTCACATGCAGACTGGAATAGGCAGGGATCAATCTGCTGATCTTCTGATTGGTAGATGATCTACTTTACCTCCAGAGCCACAGCCAGCCCAACACGTGAGATATGGGTCTTTGTATCTGTAATATGAAGCGAGCTCAACATTATCCAGATTATCTTTTCCTTATCTGACTTCACTTGCCCTATCCTCACTAGTCAGACTAAATGAAACCTAGCTTACACATCCACGCTGATCTTTGAGTATAGTCCAGTCCAAAGTGGTTTTTCAATCACATCCAGTCCTCTCATGTTACATCCTGTTTTAAAGGACCTAATACTCACTTTGAGCCTTTACAGAAAGACTTAACTGACAAATTATTAATTTTAATATACACTCGGTGCTGTAATGATGCCCAGTGTGAGGACGCTTTTATAAAAACAACACATTTAGCAGACAAAATCCACTGAAAACTTCCACTTTCTTAAAAGCAAAACAGTCTAAGTGTCCAAATAAATATCTTTGTTCTTGAAAAATTATTTCTTTTCCAAATATGTGATCACTTTGCAAGTATTATTCTTCGTAACCTACACCTAAATCTTTTTTGTTCCCCGTAAGTAGTCAAGTCCTCAGCATGCCATTAATACACACATATATACACAGAGATGGGGTATTAGTCTGTGCTGCCACCTTTTGGGAACTTGCTGACTGTTGCTGATGGCTTCTGCAGCAACAAAGCAATTAATCAAACTTCAAACTGAAGCCACCAGCCAGAAGATGACAGCACATTATTTTCTCTGACACTTGAAGGTTATCTGAAAGACAGCAGAGATAGCAGTCACCAGGAAACGCTGATTGCACATTCAAAACTTTTGCATTGGATTGTTCTGCTTGGTGAAGCCTGTTATTCGACAGCAGCCAGCCGTTAAAAGTCTCTAATGAAAGGACGCCAATCTGAGCACAACGTTATTCCTGCAGATTAAAGGAAATTAGTTCTTTTATTTTTTAATCATTACAACAAACAGATGAGACAGAGGTAGGCTTGATGAGACAGGACAAAAAAAGAGAGAAGTGTTTGACAGCTTCTTTGCTGCTGAAAAATCCTGACGATCCAAACTGCCAGAAACATCAGAAATGCACTGAAAGTAAAACTCTCAATTTACTCATCTACTTACTTTATGCTTCAGTCAAAACTAATTTGGGTTGTCACAACTGATTTGCATCAAAATCATAGTTTACCTTGTCAGACACTTTCTTCTCAACTTCTTCAAATTCTCTTGATCTTTACGTTTCTCCTTTTCTAATGCAGGTACAGGTGTGTCTATATGACTGGAGACCATCAGCTTACCTTCCCTTACCTACTGTGTCAGCGCTGTCAGGGCTGCTTCATTTATGTAACCAGTTTAATATTTACTGACATTAAAAATGCCTTCAACCTTTGAAGCTTTTCACTCAGAACTGAGAAAGTACACCAGGAAGTTATTTTTTCATCATTATTTATTTGAATTAAATTACATTTATTTTTTAATACAATACAATACAATACAGCTTTATTTATAGAGCACATTTAAAAACCAACGGTATACCAAAGTGCTTCACATAAAAGACAGAAAATAAAACATAAATATGAAATACTATAGGACCATAACAAAGCCCCAAGTATGCTAACAGGTCAGTGTCACTAATACACAGGAATAGCATAAAATGCATATCAAGAAAAACATGTTAAAAGCACAAAGCCATAAAAGATATGTATAAAAGGTAAAATAGAGTAAGTCTAGGAATCAGATACAGGCATTAACGAGCAGGAAAGGCAAGGTTAAACAAACAAAGAACAAAATAGTTTAGACAATTTTATTTATTTTAGAGCATTTTAAGTTTGACTGATTAACAAATAGTTTCAGCAGAATGTGCAGGCCTGTGTGAGAAATGCAGTTACTTTACAAAAGTATAATATGAAGCAGGCTTTAAGTATAAAGTGTTTACTTACAAATGATTAACAACTACTGAGCCATGAACCGGCCCATAGGTGCAAATCCCATGGGCGGTATCCATAGGCAACCACAAGCACCTGTCTGTAGACAGTGTGGTCACGTCACTATTCAACAGACAGCAAACAGGCAGCAAATCATTACACAGGTCAGTCTTGCAGTTGTATGAGATGCAATTTGGGTTATGCATGAAAAAAATGAGGGTAAAATGAAATTTTATGTTCTGCTAAATGTTCTCTGTTTTACTTTACTTTACTGTTTTAACCTTTACTGTCACTTTATTGTTAATGGCAGGTGACTCATGTTTTTTCTCTCCTGTTGCCTGTTTTACAGATCCTACATGACCAACAGGAGGCGTCCTTGCCTTACTTTAATAAACTGAACATCAGCAGAAAGACCCCAGCTGTATGTTTCATCATGTCCGTGCTCTCCATTGCCCATTATAAGGCCGTTCATTTAGTTCAGATATAAAAAAGCTATTTCCTCCTGGAAATGGCAATAGATGCTGGGCATTTAGAGCAGGAAATATGCAGGTAGGATGAGACGCAGGATTCATTATTATTATTGATCTCACAGCTGGTTTAGAGAGGCTAAAAATCTGAGTGATTCTCATGCTATTTAATAAAAACTATCCATTTGTAACATTAATTACAGGGTTGAATATGGTCTCCTGCCATACACGTGGTGCTTTGCAGAGTGATTTACTACATCAGTGAGTCTATAGGAGGTATAACTGCAGGTCCTGAGGTATTACTTTCTTGTCTGTGGCTATAAACAGACAGTAAACACCGTAGTGAGGACAGGTGGAACTTTATAAGTGTTTCTTACAAGATCTACCACTTGTACACAGTACAGCTTCAACTTTTACTTCTTTTGGTTCATAACCATCGGTCATCATAGCAGGGACACGAGGGAGGAGGATTTATTTTTAAGTTTTATGAGCAAGGTGATTGTTATTGTTTATTAGAAGGGAAAATACATTTATTTAAGTAGCATGACAACTGACATTTGAAAAAACATAAGCTCTCACTGATGAATGTTGTCCACTGTAAATGTGTCCTGTCATTTTCAAGAATTAAGAAAAATATAAATAACATACAAATGGCTTAAGAAACCTTTTTCATTGTTACTTAAGTGATGTGTCATATCTGGTTACATATTGCATTATTTATTTCACGTAAAATTAATACTGACAATATTTTTCACCATGAATAGCTGAACTTGTCAGAATTTTTTCATAACAGCACGCAAATCATTGTCATCGACCAGTTTAAACCAGTTTAAGAGTAAAGAGGCTTGTACCTCCTCTAGTGCAACTGTGTTAGTTTGAAATTTTAGGACATTATGGCACAATGAAAAAAAAATTAAATATCATATTAAGAGTTTTTATTTCAGCTGTAATAAAGAAAGACAATTCAACAATACAAGAACTATAAAACATCTTTTTAGGGGGAAAAAAACGTTTCATATTCTCTCATGTTAAAACAATTGTGTTGCTAAAAATTTATATTCATAAGTTTTAAAATCTTTGTAAAGCTTTAGTGGAGTCTTTCCAGATGTGCAAGCTGCCAATTCCATGGGCACTGCAGCCCCAATACCATGAGAGAGGCAGTACTTAAAAAACAAGCCGGGTGGTCCTTCTCTTTGGGAATAGAGCACAAATGTTTCAAACTGAAAATTCTCTGACCTCAGGAGAGCTTTCCACTTTCAGTCCATTTTAAATGAGCTTTAGCCCAAAGAAGACAGCAGCATGACTGGATCGTGTTCATATATGGCTTCCTCTTTGTATGATAGAGCTTTTGTGCTCACAAACAGGGATTTCTGGAGGTGTTCCTGAGCCCATGCAGTGCTTTCCATCACAGAGCCAGGTCTGTTTTTAATGTGGTGCTGCCTGAGGGCCCAAAGATCACAGGCAAAGACCCAAAGGCATCCAGAACTGACTGATGGCTTTGTCCCTTGCGCACAGAGATTTCTCCAGATTTTCAGAGTCTTTTGATCATATTTTGTGGGGCAGATGATGAGATATTCAACCTCTGTCCATCGTCTGAGAAACTCTGTCTCTCTAAAATCCTCCCAGTCACATTACTGACCAGTTGCCACTTTGGAAATGGAATTCAGATCGAGCTGATATTTTTCTTAAAATATTCTTAAAATAATATTTCTTTTACTCAGCTGAAACTTTTGATGTGTTTTCTGTTTTCTATTGTGAATTAAACATATGAGATTTGCACATCACTGCATTGTGTGTTTTATTTACATGTCACACAGCATCCCAACTTTGTGTTTGCATGTGGCCGACATGAAAGCCACTGGATTCCTCTACAGCTAGTTCTTGTGTTGTAAGAACCAATAGTATAAACTTACGAGAAAGCTTGCTGTGCGTTTTCATTTTAATTTCAATTTCAATTTCAATTTTTTCTTCTTTCTACGCTGTTGTTGTGTCATGCTGATTTAGGCCCAGGGGCCAGAGAGTTCATTTTCATATTTTCTATTTGAAAATAAATAAATAAATAAGCAGGAAAAGCAACACCCCTCTGTTTTGCTCTTTATTTTCTGCTCGACGAGTGCCTTGGAACACCTTCCTTTTGATTTATGGCTTCGCTGTGTTTATCCTGCGTAGCTCAAAGGACAGGTCACAGATGAAAGCACTATCCACATATACTCTAATATCATACGTGCGGCTATTTATTTCAACAGGAAACGCTGTTGAGAGCGTGACTCGTTACTCACCAGAACCTGCGGCAGCCTTGGGCAAAAGCCAGAAAAAACGTTCTGCATTCACACCGGCACGCAGTGTTCAGGTCAGGCGTCACCAAGGACAGAAGGGCGCTGGGAGAAGAGATTAGGGAGCTGGGTACTCATAACAAAGCCTCGTTCTCTCTCAGAGTCAGAGAACTGCAATGGCTAAGAATCACATCTAGTCCTTGAGTGGTGATACTGCAGGCCGGCTGTCACCCAGCTCTAATATGTTGGCCATAAAGCAGCCACTAAGACCATCTTTGGAAAGTGAGAAAAAACAGAAAAACAAACCCAGCTTCATGTTTAAAATTCCAGCTTGTTGTAAATATTCTTTCTTCGCCGGAGGCATAAAACGCCTCCAATGGGGAGCAATTCAAAGAGAGAAAACATGACAGGGCTGGATGGAGGCTTTACACTGGGTTTTATGTCCGGGTGTGATGACGAACAGATCCTGCAGGAGGTACAGAGGTTTCCTGACAATTTTATGTTTGTATATCAGCAGGAGAAATTTAATGGTAGCAGCACTGATTCACACACTACTATCATACCTGCCTTATAAAAATTTTAGTGATGGTGAAACAAAGTTATGTGTAATGAAAACAGAGGAGAAGAGGACACGATAAAAATACAAAATTCAAACTGACAGCAGTCATTTCCATCAAACTTGGCTGATGATTTTATTAAAAATCTAATTCAAATTAGATAAAGCTTCTAAATAATTCCCCATAAGATTTTTAAGACTTGCTTCTAAGATATTTTTTTGGCTGTTTTGGATTTCTATAGAAAGCGTCACATGTGTAACCTTCAGTGTCTCTATAGCCAGTTTTGGAGGCTATTGCATAGCACCACAACCAGCCCTGCAGGGCCCCTCCTATGTGGTATCATAGGAGGGGCCAGGCCAAACCAAGCTCCATGGCTAAGGACCAGATAATCCTGCACCAGGTGAGGTGACTTCATTCCTTGCTATTCATCATAGAGATGCTTTGAATCACTTGTAGCCTGACCACACACCCGGGACTAATTTGCCTCTGGAGACCAGGGAAAACAGCCCCTGGGATCATTTGAGACCATGTCATTCAGGAGAGGCTCAGAGGAGAAAGGTGACTCACTGAAAAGAGCCAGCTGAGGTGGCTCGAGTACTGACTAGGACCTTACCTGGATGTCTGCTAAGTAAGGTGTTTTGGGTAGGCCCAACTGACCCAGTCACACACTGGACTGTTTATGCCTCTCCACTGGCTTGGTAAATCCTTGGTATCCCCATCAGAGGAGCTGACCAGGAAGTCTGCTCTAGTTATGCAGCTGCCTCCATAATCTTGACCTGGATAAGTGACAAAAAAAAAAGATTGAAATACAGAAAATGAATATTATTTACTACATGGAGAAAGTATGAAACTCTTATAATGCACTTTATACTATACACATTAACGTTTTTTGTACCTATAGTATCTCACTCATACACCAGCGCTTGTTATACCAAAAATCAAATTAAACTTTATTTACAAAGCCTTAAACCTTCTTATTAAATTAATTTAATGTGTTTATAATTATTTTTTTTAACTGTTATGTTATTAATTGCATTCAATTGCCTGTATTTTTTATGCTAAATAAATGGAAATAATAACAGAAAAAATTAAACTCCACCTACATACTTCCGGACATCCGCCGACATCCGGCGGAAGTAAATTGAAACCGCTGGGCGTGTCACTAGCTGTGTCCCGTCAGCCAGTTAGCCGATGATACAACTATTTTCCTAAATAACCTGAATGAAATCCCCAAAGTTCTGCAGATTATTGAAACTTTCTCAAAAGCTTCAGGGTTAAATCTAAATTTAAACAAATGTGAGATCTTACCCTTAAATGATTGTACTATTTCTAACACTTTTAATATTCCTGTTAAATCCACTGTCAAATATTTGGGTGTGTATATAACCAAGAATAAGACTGATTTAGATAACCTTAATATTTGGGAGAAAATCCAAATTTGTAGAACTCATTTAAACAACTGGGCTCAGAGAGACTTATCGATTCTGGGTAGAATTTTTCTCACCAAAATGGAAAGTATCTTCAGGCTAGTATATCCTGCATATGCGGTAGGAGTGCCTAAATCAGCAATCAAATCTATTAACTAGCTAAACTTTGATTTTATATGGAAATACAAAACCCACTATATTAGGCAAAGTAATTTAGTCAAACATTTTAAAGATGGAGGTTTGCAAGCTATTAAATTTGACAGCTTAAATGGCACCCTAAAAATAAATTGGCTTAGGTCATTTTTAAGAAGTCAAAATAGCCTTTGGTTTCACATTCCAAGCAAAATATTCTCAGATCTAGGCGGAATTAATCTTTTACTTAGATGTGATTTTGACATAAAAAAAAAAAAAAAAAAACTCCCCATAAAGCTCTCTTCCTTTCACCAGCAAGTTTTATTATACTGGAAAAATTAATATACAAACATAACTATAGCCCACACAACACTCCCCTATGGAACTGTCGTTACATAAACGTTGGAAACAAATCAATCTTTATAAAAGAAATGGTACGATAAGGGCATCTGGTCAGTGATGCATTTGTTAAATGATAGAGGTAAAACCGTATTAGAAGATTTCACCACCAATTATAATCTGCAAATAAATAACAAAGAATTTCAAAAAAATTACTAAGGCTATCCCTCAAAACATTCTATGTACAGCATATAATCTTTTTCAAAACCCTGACTATAGATCCCATGAACTCCCTGAACTCTTGGTAAATGGGCATAACATTACAGCTAACAGTCTAAAGAACTCCCAAATTAGGGAATTATTTACTAATGTTTTTTTCCCTTATAGATCCAATCCAAATTCCATCTCACATCTGTTCTCCGGTGATCAAAAGAAAGAGGTAAATTAAGGTAAAGAGAACTTCCCATTCCTCCCAAAGCTAAGGAGGTCCACTACAAAATCCTTTCTGGTATTTACCCTTCCAAAGAATTTCTCAGACGTCGCTTTGCTATTGATAATAATTCTTGCTCTTTTTGTGATGGGGATATTGAATCAACAGAACATTTATTTTATGATTGTATATTCTGTAAAGCCCTGTGGAACAATGTGCACTACTGGCTCTTTCCAAAGATTCCAAACTTACTTGAATTTTCTAAAAATTATATTATCTTTGGTTCTCTAAGAAAAGAAAATAAGCTTGAAAATGTTCTAAATGTAATAATTATTATGGGGAAATTCTTCATTCACAAATGTTGTTTTCTGAAAACAAAGCCGTCCTTTTTTTACTTTTCACAAAGAACTCTGCCTCTTCCTCTCATCTGTTAAATTTATGGACAAAAAAAAAAGTTCTGATTCTGAATCATATGATTATTGAACTAGATCTGCTAGAAAACCCCTAAGGTATAACGTTTTTTTTTGTTTGTTTGTTTGTTTGTTTGCTTTGAATCTGTTTGGGGTTTGTTTTTATTTATTTGTTGGTTGTTGTTTGTACTTCCTGTTCATTATCTATCTTCTATATGTTGGAATTCAGCCTGTTCTGATACTATTTCATGTTGAGAAAATAGAATCTTTGTAGAGATTGCCATAATTGTTGTACATTTCTGTGCAAATGAAAAAAAAAACGGTTGGCAAAGAGAGGAAGTGACGTAAGATTTGCGGATGCGGGGTACCGATCGGGTTTCCGGTACGGATCGGGTAGTGACAGTAGCGTTAGCCTGTTATTGACCTTGTTGCGGATGGTTGTGTAGCCGATGAGTGTGGCAAATTGTTGCAGTAGCAATGTCTTCAGTTGGTGGGTGGAGGAGCGTCATTGGCGTGAGGCTGGATGGAGCATTTGAGGGAATCTTCACAGAGTTTGAAAGTAAAATGGAGCAGTGCGAGACAGAAGTGGAGCATCAGCGCAGACTGCTGGAAACCATCCGGAACCCCGAAATAAAGCTGCACAGAATAGGTGTGTAACACACAGCACGGCAGCAGGTGTGTTTCAGCAACATGTCACCTGGTTTAAGACAAGAAACGTTTCGTTTATGTCGGCATGTGGACACAGAGAGGGCTGACTGCAGAAAATTAAAAACACGTGTTTTTTGAATGGAGTTTGGTGTGAGTGCTGGAGTTAGGAAAACGTGAGCTTTTACAGGGGCTCATTCTTCTACTAGGAGTCAATAAAAAATTTTTTTAAAGAGAAATATAACTTTTATGAAATAAAACCACACAGCCAAAACGTCCAAAAGTTGATTCTGTTCATCTGGACGAACAACTTTAAAGCATAATATTAATATATTATAGTATAATGTTCTGTTCAACCCCCTCTCATTTACCTGAAAATTTTATGGTTTAAAATTGGGACAGTTTTATGGTGAGAGAGAACTTCAGGCTTTTATTTCGAAAAGTTGTTGACATATACATGTTCAAACATTTTCTCAGATTTCAGTGTGTGAGGGGGAAATTGTGGACCATCAGATTTTAAAAATTGGAGATGGGCAAAATTGAATGGCCCTTGTGCTTCCAGACTTCCGTTTAGCTTGAAATTGCATTTGTGCCCTGCCCAGCAACAAGTGACGAAAGAGGAGTTAAGAAAATTGTAAGTCAACAGGAAACACCTGGAAGATGTGAGGGTCGAAACAAACTACCATATATGGTAAAATGTTGATGAAAACGAGAACTTGTCTAACTGTTTTTAGCTTTATTAGATGATTGAGTTGCCTACCGTGAGGCTTTGGCCTTCCGTCAAACACAGACTGTGAGAACTAATCTTGTCAAGCCTATTTTGAATAATATAGGCTTACCCGCATTGCATTCTCTACAACGGTCATCATCGTTATGCTTAGTGTATTACTAAGAAGTGTTTTGCTTGTAATAGCATACGTGCTTGCACATTGACAGCTGTCACTAACTGTAACTGATGCATGTTATGTTATCTACTTACGCATGAAGGGGCGTGGACCCTGACCCTTTTTTAACCAGGAAGAACACCGTGTGTGGTTGAGAAGTCTACAATTTTTTGGCTAATTCCTGGAAAATCACTTGCTTAATGGAAATGTGTTAGGAAGAACAGAAAAAGTCTTAAGAAAGGAGAAGTGCAGCGCTCAGAGGATCAGATCGCACTTACACTAGACTCGTCAACAGTGTTCTTCAGTGTTGAAACTACAATGTCCGCAACATGGACTACAAAATGAGCATGTTTTCAAACAGAAACACAATATGACAAAAACATATAAACACGTGAATGTTAAAGAACATGGAACATGTGGCTCATAAAAGGCAGTAAATATATTTTTCTTTCCTTTCCACATTTTCAAAGTTGTTCTGTGACTGAAATATTCCCTTCATCCATCACTTAGCCAGTTCAGGGTGTCTGTGGTGGCATATGCTGGCAATACAGCTTCTATATTGTATTGCCAGCATAACTCTAAATGCTGCAGTGCAGCAGCAGATATTGCTAATGCAAACCTATAAAACTATAGCTTCCATCCACTTTGATTATTTTAATACAGCTCATTATCTGGATTTAGAGGTTATATAAATTTATGTGAAGGCGAGAAGAAGCAGGTGTTATTCTTTCAGTGGTGTCCAGTGTCTCCTCTGCTAAAGGAGGCAATAAAAGAAGCAGTGAAGCGCCTTTCCTTAATATTTAGAGAATGCAAACAGCTCTCATTATTAGCCAAGCAAGCTAAGCAAAACAAACTATTTGACAGCACCCCTGTTGTTAGCCTTGAGTAACACATTATCTTTACTTCACCTGAGGCTTTTCTCTAATATGTGCCTCCTCGTCTCCTCCGTCCCTCTGGCTGTGACCCGGAAGTTAATGGCAAGAAGTAATGTTGAAGGATTCCTCAAATCCTGAAATGTATCAGGAGGACAGAGGAGAAAAGAGACTGCTGGAGGAGCAATAAGCAAGGATGCACAGGTGCAACCTGCACAGGAGGAGGAGGACTCTTTGAACACCCTCACTGTGTCTATACCCCTCACACTGCACCATTTTAATTAAGGTGGCCCTAAATATAAAATTATATTATATCTTATTATATTACCCGTTGTTTCTCTTCTTTTATCCCCTCCTCACCACCTCCCGTGTTGGCATGTTTGTTAGAAGGAACTAAGATCTCTTCCACTGCCTCATAAGGGTTTGTAGATGGGTATAGTGTGATCCACAAGCACACAGTAAGATTTGCAAATGCGCACTCTAATCCACACACACATTTTGACAATGCCTAAAACTATTTTACAATGAATAACAATATTATATAAATAACAGTCTAACCTTTTAAGTTTATTGTGACAAATCGGATCATTTTGTCTTTCCAAACCTTCCTACAGAGAGTGTAAAACTACATGTAACATCCCCCTCGCTCACTTGCAAAACCTTAAGTACAGGTGCACCAGTGGATGCGCAAGGATCCACTGGTGCAAGCTGAGTTCAAGTCCTAGCGGAAAACTGGGACACCTGGGTTCTTCTCTATACCTGCATTTTTTGTGTGTTTGTTTGGGGAGGGGAGGGCAAATGTCTCTCCACACGTCACATCCCAACTAACGATCTGCTCACGTTTTGCCTCGTGTCCCTTTGTGCCTGTAGACCAACGCTGTATCTGTACAAAGAAGGAAGAGGAAATCTCTATCCAGGAGAAGAACGCCAGTCTGGATCCAGAGGATCAGAAACCTTCACTGATTAAAGAGGAGCTGGAGGAGCTGTGTATTAGTGAGGAAGGAGAGCAGCTTGTGCTAAAGCAGGAAAGTGATGCCTTCATGGTGACTCCTGTTTGTGAGGGCAGTGCCGAGCTTCTGTCCTGTTTTGTACCTGAGAGTCGAGAACAGGAAGGAGTCAAATGTGAAAACTCAGGAATGCCCTTAAAAACGGAGCCAAAACCAAAGAAGGTCTGTAACAACACAGATGAAAACACACAAGTCTGCAGGAATAGTTTACAAATAAAAGAACTGTGTGGTACTACTAATAATAATATAGATGGGAAGCTTTACTCCTGCAGCTCCTGCACGGAGACATTTGAACATGAATCAACGCTTAAAAATCACCTACAAATCCACGCAGACGATGAGCCGTATTCCTGCATGACATGTGGGAAGGTTTTCAACTACAGCGCTTCCTTCAAGCTCCACTTGAAAGTCCACACGGATGAGAGGCCATACTTCTGTGAGAAGTGCGGCAAAACGTTCAGAAGAAACGATAAGCTGCGGCTGCACATGAGAACGCACACGGGGGAAAAGCCGTACCTCTGCATCACCTGCGGAAAAAGGTTTAACGACCCGTCGGCGTTCAGGAGGCACACGGCCATACACACTGGCGAGAAGCGGCATTCTTGCAAAACCTGCGGCAAACGTTTTGCCCACAGCAACAGCTTCCTCTGCCACATGAGAACCCACACGGGTGAGAGGCCTTACCTCTGCACCACCTGCGGGAATAGATTTGTCAACGCCTCAAAGCTTAAAAGGCACACGAGGACACACACGGACGAGAAGCCTCACGTTTGTAACACCTGCGGGAAGAGGTTCATTCGCCTTTCCAGGTTGACGAGTCACACGAGGATTCACACGGGCGAGAAGCCGTACTCATGCCAAATATGCCAGAAGGACTTCGCTTACACCACTTCCTTGAAGGTCCACATGAGAGTTCACACAGGCGAGAAGCCATACGTTTGTGAGAAATGTGGGGAAAGTTTTAGTCAGGCGGGGAGCCTAACCTCCCACATGAGAGTCCACACAGGCGAGAAGCCGTACGTTTGTGAGAAATGTGGGGAAAGTTTCAGTCAGGTGGGGAGCCTAACCTCCCACATGAGAAGTCACGCAGGTGAAAAAAAGTCCTGAAACACCTGTGAGGAGAAAATATGAGAGAAAATGAGTTGATTAGGTTTAGGTTTAAAGAGGGTTGTGTAACTTTACTGTGCGTTATACTGTACATGATGAGCCTGCCATTAGATTCAAGTCTAATGTTGTGTTAATGTGGTGCGTCAGCGGTAATGCTCCAAGTGATCGAGTTGCACTGCGGGACGCAGCAGAGGACAACAAAAAAAATGGCTTCAAGGTCAGAAAATTGAAGCCTGCAGTCTTTTTAATGACCAGCAGGAGGCGAGTCCTCTGGGTTGTATGGAATTTATTGATTTATGATATCAATGAACGCTTTCCTGTTCGTTTCTGGACTCGAACGCTGGTTTTAGGTCATATTTCATAAAACAGATGAGGATTAATAGAGTATATGTACTGTCTGAAATCCTGGGCAGAAGCTACCCCACTTGTTTCAACACCAAGATGGTGAAAACCAGCTTGAGGCTTCGTGACATGATGTCATGGTGGATACATCCATCTTTTAGATGCAGTTTGTGGGGGCATCTTTTTATGATGAAATCCTTAAAATCTGAGAATTCACCAGCACTTCTGAAGCATTTCATCTCTAATTGTGATATATGTATGCGGGATTATGTGTTAGTCTCTCGTGTATATTAGAGGACTACAGATTTGTTATTAATAAATAATATAAGATGGGAAGGAGTGATGAAATGAGAGGCCAGCTGGCTTTTGTGGTTCATCTGAATCAGTTGAAATCTGAAAAATCGACCCTGCCAGTTTTTGTTTTTCTTCTATTTTTAAAGGATTTTTTTTTGTAAACAAAAAAAATAGTCTCAAAGAGTGTAAAAGACAATAAAAATTCTTTTCAATACAAATATCTTTTTTGTTTTCAATTATTCAAACATCACTTCCCAAATTACTGGATCAAATGATTATTGGACACCTACCTGTGACTGACATCAGATTACATACAATAATTAATAGGAGACGGCGTGCTTGGTAAATTTGTAATTGTTATATGAAGTAGTGTTTTGATTATTTTATGATCTTAACTTAATTGTTTCTGGTTTTCATTAATAGCTGGAGTTAACTAGCTAGCTTGCTATGGCGAGGTTCACCTGCCACTATTGATTAAACACAAACTTTTACTACCTTACAGTGCACATGATGGACATTCAGAGACAGATGTGACTGCTGTCTGAAGCCACTCTGTACAGCCAAGCCACCTGCAGCAACGGCTGCTGTGTCAGATTTTCATTGTCCCATCCCTCTTATCCATTTTTAAAGCTCCTTCTGACTTCATGGTCGTGGCAAGACAATGATTATTGGGACAGCTAGTAAAAACAATTTAAAAGTCAACTTCAACTTGACACTTTTGCTTATTAATTACACTTCCACACAAGGTATTGAGGTGATATTCAACTGAATCTCTTTTTATTCAAGCATTAAGGAAATGTACACAATTCATTGGAGATATTTAAGGGAAATAAACACTAGACTCATGTCTGGGATAATAATGCTGATTTCAAGCAAAAAAACTAAAAAGCCAATAAAAAACATACCTGAGGACAGAGGTGTGTACGGGTGAATACTGAGTGGAAGCAATACATGAAATGTACGTGATTGAGGAGCTGACCTAAAACAAAATCAATTGGTTGCATTAAATATACGCTCACCGGCCACTTTATTAGGTACACATGTTCAGCCACTTGTTGAAATAGATTTCTAATCAGCCAATCACATGACAGCACCTCAATGCATGACCTCCTGATCAAACAGCATCAGAATAAAGGAGGTGATTTAAGAGACTGTAAAAGCATCATTATTGTTGGTTCCAGACAGGATGGTCTGAGCATTTCAGAAACTGCTGATCTGCTTTTTATTATTATTTTATTCAAACCTTGAAGCAGATGGACTGCAGCAGCAGAAGACCACACCAGGTGCCACTCCTATCATCTAAGAACAGGAAGTGAGGCTAATTCCTTGGGTGAAGGTGGGTGGATTGTTCCCTGGCTCTTGCAGTCCACATGCTGAAGTATCTTTAACCAGGACTTTGAACCCCAAGTCGCCCTGACGGTTTCACCGGAGTGTGACTGTTAGTGGCCAACAAAGTGCGTGTGCATTGATAACAGTACTGTATAAACTTCGAGATTCCCCATCATATGAGCATGAACCAAATGTCTTCATGCTTAATCTATCCTATGAAGAATTACAGCAGTTCAATGAAGTGTCGACTCAGTGAAGTGTCCAGTGAATGTGTCTGCAACATACTCAAGTTATTTTCTTCACATTCTTCTTCTACTTAGAGTTTCAGATTATTTCGTTAATATGAAGGACAGAATCTGTGAGATGATAAAATATTTTATGAACACTTGGATATGTATTCACTAAATTGTGCCCGGGCTATAACTGTGCATATATTTGCCTGGCCTGGTCCTTGCCTGGCACTTATTTTCAGATGCAGCAACAGCCTCCCTCTCCTCCACCTTCCTTTTTCAGCAGGTGACTTGTCCACGGTGTAGACAAGCATGCAGATAATTGCCGACTCACTCCTGTTTACCTATAATATCAGTGCTCAAGCTGACAGTTCATCACAGGCCAAAACAGCCCTCTGGCCACCAGGACATGTCCTGGTGTTCCCCACAGGCCACCGATCCTTATACTTTCACTACACATCACTGGAGGATCAAGTCGAATCAAAGCCCCCCTCCACTTGTTGTTGTGCTGGAGAAATAAACATTCCTCTCTGCTTTTGTAATCCTTAAACCTGTTTTTATCCTCAAGAAAAAAACTGCTCAAAAACTGCTTACTGCCTGCCTGTGATTGCTTTACCGTCTGCTTTAACTGCCTGTTTGGTAAATCGTGGTCTGCTGAGCTATTAATGGTTTGTTGCTGTGCTCATATTCTCAGCTAATTTACCTGTGGATCCATTTGTGTTTCAACATTCGGGCATTTGCACTGCAGAGCTGTAGACGCACAAAAAATAAAGGCTGATAAATTTATTTCATGATAAAGTAAGAATAAAAGAAATGACGATGTTTGGAGACAATGAGGGGAAATGCTGGGCTTATAGACACACACCTTCTAACAGAGTGCCGATTTCCTGAATTAAAAATGTGCATTTCTTTGAAAGCACTTTCATCTCAAAATACCAGCAGTCAGCAGCTTAAGTCCACCCACATCAGTGTCAACCATCAAACACCGGTGTGGGTCCAACCCCGTGTCAGCTCCTGAAATCTTTCATTAAATAAATCGCCCATAATTTCAATGCTTCCGGCCTTTGCCAGATCAAAAGGCAGAGCGTGGATTTCATCGGGATAAATTATTCAGTGCATCCTGTGACAGGTGGAGCTGTGGGACAACAAAAAAAGGTACACACCTGTCATCCGTCTTGTTAAATATGAACAAATTGCCCTCTGTTTATGAACAGCGTATAGGACCTTGAGTCAGACTTGTGGGGATGTACCGCTTCCCTCGGCAGAATACTAAGCAAGGATTTTGGGTGTGTGAACATGGGCACAGTGGATTAGCATGGAAACAACACTGGCAACATCCACTAAAAACAATCCCTGCAGAGCAATTCAGAGTCATGAAGGGAAGCGTATCAGCAGCAACATACACAAACACACATGCACTGCACATACAGGCCCCAACAAAGGCTATATACAGGCCATCAGCCCCACCACACACACACACACACACACACACCAGTCTTGCTGGCAGTAATCAGAGTGCAGTGTGTTTTTCACAGCGGTGTAATTCATCAAAGTGACGGCTGCCAATGAGTCTCAGTCAGCCAGACAGCCACAGCTAATCAATCATCAATCTACCTGCTCTTTGTCTGCAGCCACCACTGCCATATTTCACGACACACACATACATTTATACACACAGTCTCCCTTTGTATGGTTGCCTTCTGCAGCTCCTTGTCCAGATCACTGTGTAGAGCAAGGCACTAACACGACCAGGGTTAGGAGTTTAATTCCCTCACTAAGCCGACTTGAGAGAGAAAGTAATTAAGCGCCCATCGTGTTTATTGAGGAAGACAGATGGGCGTTACATTAGTCTGATTTTATGAGCTCATATTTAATATCTTTAAAGGATTAGCCTCATGATGTTCTTCTTAGCTTATGTTAGCATAAAAATACAATTTGTCTGATTAACCTGTAAACAGACAGAGTGGGGCTGCAGGGGAACTCACAGGAAGTGAGTCTACAATGCAAGATTCAATAATCACACCACAGGAATTTCTGCTTAAAGGTGCTTACTAGAAATGTTTCCATAAGGTTGAGGTGTTTTGCCAAGAGTTTTTAGTAGAATAGAATATAATGGAAAAGAATAGAACTTTATTGTCTTTATACATGTACAGTAAAATTGTGGGTGCTATACACCAGCTGTGCCAGAATCAAATACAAATTGTAGACAGCAGGAATAAATAAGAAATATGGGAAATGTATGCAAAAATAAGAGAAAGACACACATTTAAGAACAAGTTCAAAGTGCTTGGAGAGCAAAGAAAAGACTTGGTCTATATAGAGTCTGTGTTAGAGTGAGTGGCCTGAGTGATGAGGGTTACTCGGGCCATGGATCAGATTGGTGAAGTAGGTGGGCAGGGGTGGGGTGTGGGGGCATAGTGTTTGTTAACAGTCCAAATGGCCCAGAAGGCAGTGATCAGGCAGGTGGTGGGTGAGGTGCAAGGGGTCATCCATCAGAGATGAGCCGAACACCGTGGTGTCATCAGCATACTTGACGATGATGCTGGTTGGGTGGGTTCGTGTGCAGTCATAGGTATACAGGGTGTAAAGTAAGGGACTGAGAATGCAGCCCTGCAGAGATCCGATGCTGAAGGACAGTGGGGTGGGAAAGGTGGAGGTCAGATCGGACTGATTGAGGCCGGTTTGTGAAGAAATCTCCAGGAGCAGGTGACAGTGCTGAACTGAAGGTTGTCCAGTTTGGTGTTGAGGATGTCTGGGATTACGGTGCTGAAAGCTGAGCTGAAGTCCACAAAGAGCATCCTCACATAGCTCCTGTTCTCCAGCTGGCTGAGCGCTCTGTGAAGGGTGATGGACCAATTTACTCTGTAGGGGGTGCAGGGGAGGGGTGGTATCAAACCAAGCAAAGACAGAGCCTGGATTTCACTAGTCAGCCAAGGTTTTCGGTTATGAAAAACCCAGATGGTTTTGGTTATCATCACACTTTCTACACAGCACTTAATGTAGAAAAGGACATACTGAGTGAAGGTCTCTGCTGTTCAAAGGACCCGTAAGGCTGACCACCTTGAAATTTAGAACTTTGTTGGAATTTTTCAACTGAATTCAATTCAGTTTTATTTATATGGCGCCAACAACAGTCGCCTCAAAGCGCGTTTACTTTGTAAGGTAAAGACTGTACAATAATACAAAGAAATTTTAAGATGATGTTGTGAACTTGTCGCTTACTGTGACTAAAAATGTAAAACTGTGTTTTTACTTGGGAAGCAACAAATTACAGATACTTTGTTTCTGTACTTAGGTAGAATTTTCTGTACTTTAATTAAATGCTTATTTTTCTAACTAGAGAAAAGAAAGCATGCTAACTTCACTCAGATGGAGAAAGATGTAAAAAAACAGGAGAGGAGGAGGAGAGGTTATATTTAATGATAAGGCCTGCTCAGTGGCATTTGATAAACTTCAGATTTAATGACATGTTATGTCGCCATTTTTTATCACATATTGGACCTTTATAGGATGCGTTTTGATAAATTATGTTGATTAAATTATAAATTATGAATTTTCATATTGTGAAATGCACAACAAACTAAGCTGTACTGACTTTGTGTTATTCAAATGTTGCGTACTGTTGCAGTACTGTGGTGATTTGCACTGTAAAGCTCTGTGTTGGACAGGTGCTCAGTGGCTGTGGTTTCATGGTCAGTATTTGGTTACATTAAGTGTAGCAAGTTAATTTGCATTTCAGCTGATGACACTCCACCTTTATACCAACTGTATGCAGTCTAGTCAAAACACAGTATACTGTTCCTTCTACTGATACCTCATGAAACATCCACTGACATCTTTGTTTAACTCAGTTTTTTAAAATCCACAAAGAGCAGCAGGTCAGCTGATCACAGCCTGAACTCAAAGAAAATTCCCTTCAGCTCACATTAGAGATTCTTTTCTCCATGGTGAGTCACTCCAACAGATCTTAGTGCTACTACATCTACTGAATCCCACTTTAACCCCAGACATAATAGAGTCAAGCTGAGTGCATTCATCAGAATTCAAATTTACATTCAAATAAGACTTGTTTTCTAATGCTAATATTATTTTATTGTCTTATTAATATAGCACAAGGTTCAGTTAGCTTTGCATAAAATATGATGCATGATGTTTTGAGTGTTTCATGGGGTCCCCCTGGATCATCCAGCTAATGCTTTCTTTGCATTAGCTGGGCTTGACAATAGCTAACACCCCAGTGTGAGATAACTGGTATCACAACGATGGTTATCAAATTTCTCTGGTAAGCCAGGCTCTCTGCTTCAGGCTCTGTGTGCACTCAAGTAAAACGGGCACAAAATGATCCTCATGAGTGCTGCAGACTCCATTCAGGGAGGCTATCAGATGATGATGATAAAGAACATACAGTGCATGTGGAAAACATCACTTGTTCCACATTTTGTCATGTTACAGAATTATTCCGAACTGGATTTAATTCATTTTTCACCTTTGAAATTCTTGCTTGGAATTCTAGTAAATTTATGAAAAAACACAAATATAATGTGTACATAATGGTGCGCTCCTGGATAAGTCAGAAGTCAGAATTTATGAGGTCCAGGTAACCTTAAACTCAGATTTCCCACTTGGAAGGCCCGACAACCCCGAGTTACCAAGATGGCGTCACTGAATATAAACGGAATTAAAACTGTAAGAGTTTTGTTCTGTACTGCTACTGTCGTGTGTTTGTGAGTCAGGTTTCAAGCGCAGGCTCCTTTGTTGTCTTGGCTGTCAGCTTTGGGTCATCGGCTTGTTGGAAGATAGACCTAGCTCCAGACCAAGATCCAGGAGACATCAAGGTTGACCCCCAAAAAGTCACAAAAGAGTTCATGTTCAATCAATTTGACACTGTTTGAAACATGAAAAGAGTACTTTTGAGTGTAAAAACTTGCAGTACCATTAATGTCCACTTGAGGCTGACTCCAAAAGTGAGTGAATCTCTAGACTCCTATGTTAAAATCTCAAAATTTACAGCATAAATAAACATGTTTGCAGCCTGATCCAAAAACCTGTTTTGGTTTCTATAGTTAATTTCCCCCTTCATAAAAACTGCAGTAGGGTTGAATTCTTAATATAGCTGAAGCTTTTAAAATGTAATTGGCTTTGAGGTTGGGCGTTAACAGGAGCGTGCCAATGAGTTCCGACTAAGCCAATCACACAGCTGGACCTTTTATCAGTGTTTGTGCTGTTGACGCATTTTGGATAATTTAATAACAAAGTCTTGAATGTGATTAATTGTACCGACACTGAACAAGATGTCTGCGCTTCAGAAAAGCTTTACAGGTGTTAATCGCCCCCAGAATTTCACCGAATCCTTAAACCATCCACTCAAGCCAGGTTACTGCAATCACTCCAATTAACCTCCTAAGACCCGAACTCTTTCATGGCATGCATTTTTAATTTCTCTTTGGTATTTGGGCTGATTGGGATATCTTTTCACCTGATGTAGAGGATATCAGGCCCTTGTAGAGCAAAGTTTAATACTGTGGTCTAGACAAGCCAAAATGTGATGTCCACATATGTGGACGCCAGGTCCTAGGATGTTAATTCTTCTACTACTACCACTATACACCTGTATACCCACTTAAATTTGTTGTATGATGTTAAATTCTCAGCTGAAATGTATGATTAGTGGGACTGCTCCTCTGAAACAGTTGGCAGCTTTGGAGGAATAAATTATGTGGTACAAGGCATTTAAAGTAGGGGGCAATTAATCTTACCCAGCGCATTGTCCAGGTTGTTAACAAGTCCTGTATTGATGTAAGTGAGATATGCCATTTGTACCTTAATGGACTTGAGGAATTGCTCAATTTGTTTCTTCCATAATTGAAGAGAAGATGAAACCAGTTCTGTATGATTCCCTCCGATCAATATTCACTTTCTACTCCTGTATCCTGTCAGAGAGGAACATAATTGGTGCGTCAGCGGATTTAGTTTGCAGAGGCTTTAACTAACCCTTCGTTCCATACATCTCACTCTGCTTATTTATTCTAATTTCAATTTCAAGGCAAATCTACTTTGAATACAGTTATTTTTAAATCTATTAGAGCAGTTACGGTTGAAAAATAAGACTGATTTTTTCTTCCTTCAGTAGCTGGTGTGCTGGATCATTGCCTCCCTCATTCTTTCTATGAAATACAAAACACTGTTATTCTGTCTCTTCAAAGGCTTCATTATGGAGACTACGAGAGAAAAGGTTTTTACACGGAGAGAAATGAAGTGTGGGGAGTGGGTGTGCTGCTGAAAAAAAATGGTTTCATTACACGGGGAGGGAGTGAATGAGGTTTTTAAATAACATCCTAAATGCACCTTGGTTCATTGTGCTGTCCCGCTCTCTCATGCTATTCAATTTACATCCCACTGCCTGATGTTATGCCTGTCCTTTTTTATTTCATGTCTCTGTGTGACACATGCTACAGTTAGATCGATGGGCTGATCTATGGGGACAATATTTGTCCTTAAAATTTAGTCAGCCTGTGTTATAATGGCCGGGTGTTTTTTTCTTGTGTTTTTTGTTCTTTTGTTTTATTTTCAAAAAAAACAATGTCTTCAAATTACAAAAGCATGATTATCTTTTGCTCCCAGTGTTGGAAGTGTTTTAAGGAGCACAGTGTGTTTCTTTTGAGAAACAAGTATGAAAATCTGATTTAATCAAGGGGTCGCAGTCAGTCCATGCTGGAAACAAGGCATTTACGGACCTCAATCAAACCATTATTTTATGCTTGTGTATTTCTTTCACTGGGAAACATGCTGATAAGAATGTCTGTGATCTGAAAGCAGCATGCGAAAAATGATATTAGCTTTTCTCTTCAACCAGTACAGACTCAAAAGTCTGCTAGCATGACTGTGGAAAATGTGTTTTGAGTGGAATGCTTCTTTGTTCACAATGTATTTGTGGAGTACCCGAGTCTCCAATAAGGGGCAAGTCAATGTAGAAGTGCCAAAAACTGCCATTTGCCAACAGATTCCGCCGTTAAAATACTTTAAAGACTCAAAAAGCATATTTAGAACCTGGTGCAGCAGATGGTTAGTTTTCACCTTAATGGGTTTTTTTGAGGTTTTTTTTTTTTAACTCATCTTGAAGGACAAGAGCCTCACCTCTGCTAAGAGGAGTCATTAAACTGGTTAATTTAACCATGTTAAGCCTTTATTTTATTTTTTTTTTCAATATATTTTTATTGATTTTATAATTGAGCAGTATACAACAATCACCTTCAAAAGAACACAACAGAAGGTGGACGGCAAGTCAACAAGGTGGTAATACAGCATACATACAGTGGGGCAAAAAAGTATTTAGTCAGCCACCGATTGTGCAAGTTCCCCCACTTAAAATGATGACAGAGGTCAGTAATTTGCACCAGAGGTACACTTCAACTGTGAGAGACAGAATGTGAAAAAAAAATCCATGAATTCACATGGTAGGATTTGTAAAGAATTTATTCGTAAATCAGGGTGGAAAATAAGTATTTGGTCACCTCAAACAAGGAAAATCCCTGGCTCTCACAGACCTGTAACGTCTTCTGTAAGAAGCTTTTCTGTCCCCCACTCGTTACCTGTATGAATGGCACCTGTTTGACCTCATCATCTGTATAAAAGACGCCTGTCCACAGCCTCAACCAGTCAGACTCCAAACTCCGCCATGGCCAAGACCAAAGAGCTTTCGAAGGACACCAGGAAAAGAATTGTAGACCTGCACCAGACTGGGAAGAGTGAATCTACAATAGGCAAGCAGCTTGGTGTGAAAAAATCATCTGTGGGAGCATGTGGTCAGATGAAACCAAAGTAGAACTTTTTGGTATAAACTCAACTCGTCGTGTTTGGAGGAAGAAGAATACTGAGTTGCATCCCAAGAACACCATACCTACTGTGAAGCATGGGGGTGGAAACATCATGCTATGGGGCTGTTTTTCTGCCAAGGGGACAGGACGACTGATCCGTGTTAAGGACAGAATGAATGGGGCCAAGTATCGTGAGATTTTGAGCCAAAACCTCCTTCCATCAGTGAGAACTTTGAAAATGAAACGAGGCTGGGTCTTCCAACATGACAATGATCCAAAACACACCGCCCGGGCAACAAAGGAGTGGCTCCATAAGAAGCATTTGAAAGTCCTGGAGTGGCCTAGCCAGTCTCCAGACCTCAACCCCATAGAAAATCTGTGGCGGGAGTTGAAAGTCCGTGTTGCTCGGCGACAGCCCCAAAACATCACTGCTCTTGAGAAGATCTGCATGGAGGAATGGGCCAAAATACCAGCTACTGTGTGTGCAAACCTGGTAAAGACCTATAGTAAACGTTTGACCTCTGTTATTGCCAACAAAGGTTATGTTACAAAGTATTGAATTGTATTTTTGTTATTGACCAAATACTTATTTTCCACCCTGATTTACGAATAAATTCTTTACAAATCCTACCATGTGAATTCATGGATTTTTTTTTTTTTTTTTTTTTTTTTTCACATTCTGTCTCTCACAGTTGAAGTGTACCTCTGGTGCAAATTACTGACCTGTCATCATTTTAAGTGGGGGAACTTGCACAATCGGTGGCTGACTAAATACTTTTTTGCCCCACTGTAAATGTTAAAACAGAGTACATTTCACTTAAGTTTATCCATCAGGCTAATGACTGGTTGCCAAATCTTATAAAACACTCTCTCTCCAGGTGGAGTACATTTCCAAATTCTCTCAACCACGTTTCGAAGACAGGAGGTTTATCAGACTTTCAACATAGAAGTATCAGCTTTCTAGCCACAATTGTAGTCATTGACACAACCTGCGTCTCTGTCTTGTCCCTTGCCCATCCCGGTTCAGCCACCCTGAACAATGCTGCAAAGGGGGTACATGGGACCTCCCTGCCAATGGCTTTCGTCAGAAAATCAAACAGATGATTCCAAAAAAGCTGTAGTTTTTGGCATTGAAAGAAAAGGTGAGATAAAGTTCCTCAATCACTTGAACACTTAAGGAGCAGTGGCAGGAAGAACAGGGGGTGGATGTTACTGATGATGTTTGGCAAGAGTGCATTAAAAATATATATTGTAGTTCTATAAATGCTAAACATAGTCTGATCCAATTTAAGGTTGTGTATAGGTTGCATTTTTCTCCCACTAAAGTGGAAAAAATACATAAGAATGTTTCAGCCTTCTGTGCTAAAAGTATCAGATGAAGGATTGTATAAAGGAAAAAGTCCTTCATCTGATAAGAAGAAAAAGAAAAAGAAAAAAAAAGAAGGGAAAATTCAGATAAATTAAAAACAGCCGTATAAACCCCTATATATGTGAGCTTTACTAGGCTCCCATACAGCAAATCAAAGAGTAAACAAAGACCCTGAGGGCTTATACTGTCCATATTGTAGGAAGTAATAACAGCAATAATACTGACCTAAGCTGTATGAGCCCACATCAACACGCCCATAAGAACAGTAAAAATAAGGCTTATGCAGAAAAAAAAACATATACCTGAGGAAGTAAACCGTTGTGTTAAAAAGACCTACTCATTTGTACCCACGGCCAGTTTTCTGGTCCAGGAATCTTTTGGCTGCCTCCGGTTTATCAAAAGTCTGTGTGACCCTGTCCAGCGTCACCCGTAATCGAGCTGGATGAATAAAGCCTTAGCGTAGATTGGCCGCCCTGCACCGTTTGCGGATTTCTTCAAACTTCTTGCGCCGTGCCAGCACCTCCGCGGTCAGATCCGGAAAGATGAAAACTTTCGCCCCGTCGTAGTGCAGCGGAGCTTTTTGTGCTGCCAGCCTCAGGATACGCTCGCGGGTTTGATAGTAGTGCAGCCTTACAATAAAAGGACGAGGCCGGTCCCCGTCAGCTGGCTTGGGGCCCAGGGCACGGTGTGCTCTATCCACCACGACCCTGCCCGTGAAGTTCTCACTCCCCAGAAGCTTAGGAATAAGCTCAGAAGCAAAGTCCAGTGGGTTTCCTTTCTCTGTCCCCTCCGCAACTCCAAGGATCCTGATATTCTGTCGTCTTGACCGCGACTCGAGGTCATCCAATTTTTTGTGATGTAAATCGCATCCTTTCTGGAGCGAGTCGCAGAGCGCCTCTAAAACGGTGTTCTGAGAAACCATTATACTCTAACAAAACGTCCTACCCGTATTATAATTTGACATTGACTTGCGACTACCCCTAACCCTACCCCTAACCATAACGCTAACCACGACCATAACCTTAAGAAGTATTCCGGATGGGTGAGAGAAAAATAAGTTAATTTGGCGTTGGTGTTGTGCGCATGCGCCGCGTCTGCGCAGAAACATTGGGTAGGATGTTTTTTCAGGTAGGATGGATTCCGGCAATCCTGTCGTCACGCCCATTTACAGCTTCCTCAGTATCATGTATCCTCCCAGTTACAGTAGAAAGAGTCATAGCGTTCATCGTGGTTGAAATAGCAGTTAATTTGCTATCAACCGAAGTCTCCAATCTAGCAATTGCACTCATTATGTCAGCTGACGTCGGGTTAGCTACTTGGGAAGTCACGGGGCTATTTGCACTTGGCTCCTCAGCTAGCGCGTGCTCGTTAGCCACACTCGCTGACTCACCTTCATCTTCTCCGATTTTCTCAGTCTTTTCACGGGCTTTTGAAGTTTTAGTTTTCGTCATTGTTATAAAATATATACAAATGTCAGGAATCAACAGAAAGGTGTCAAAAAACAGATGGATATGAGTAAAAAATTATAGGCTGGTGCAGAGCTCTTCCAAGAAACGTCTCTCACTGATGACGACTTAATGGCAAGTTCTTTTGTTGTTTTCAGTCTGACCCACCCTGCTCTCAGCAAGTCTGGTTTCAAAACTCAAAAAAGAAAAGAGAAGCCAACTGTAAAATCTCAGTTTGTGCCTCACAGTGAGGTGACATCTAGTTTTTATATCCGCTCTATGAGTCAAAAGAAACAATTTGGTCACCCTTCCCTTTTCACTGCAATGTTCTGCATTAAACATGTTTTTTTTTTCATAGCTCATAGAGCCTGTAGTACTTGTAGAGCTTATAGAAAATATATGTTAAAGGTTTAAGGTAAAAACTGCTCAGCCACATAAAAAGAAATGTCCTGGTTTACAAACTCCCCTGATTTTAATTCAGTTAAGCATCTACAAAACACACATAAGAATAAGAAAACTGTAGGAATAAAACAAAGAGAGAGGCCTGGATGCACTTGGTCGCATCCCTCTGTGCTTATGCATATGTCGAATGATGATTGGCTGAAAAGTTGGCTTCGGAAGGAAAATAAGCCACAGCTGAGTTCACCACAAAGAGGAAGAAGCTTAAAAAAAAATCAAAGATTTAAAAAAAGGGAAAAAAAAGTGTATAAGAGATGCACTCTTACACACTGAGGCTTCAGTGGAGAGATTAAACTGTTTTTGTTTCACTCGCCACAAAGCAGTCCTTTGTCTATTATGACTTCTGTCCGCTCCACAACAGGAACCAAGAACAGGACAAATATGAACAGGGTTATCCCACATTGTTGATTTTTTTGATGTATTTTTAAACTGATAGTATGCAAGGTTCTGAGTAGCACCTATAGTCTACCAATGTGCTAACACGCAGGACCTGAGAGACATAAGACTTACAGATGACCCCTTGGTGTAATTGGGGATATTCTTCTGGCATAGCAAACAACTTCTACTCCAGCCTGGATCCAAAGCATTTAAAAGCAGGAGCATTGAGCCTTTCATTTTTCCCTGCAAAAAAACTACTTCCCAGCATGTTAAGAAAATCTGCATTAGTTTGGACATGAGTGATCGTTTTCACACACGCTGAATATCTTTACATCAGTCTTTGAAATTCCTGTTGCAGTTTTCATCTCTGTTTTTGCAGTAATGTGTGTTGAATGTAGCCATAATACTGATGGTGCTGCTGCAAAGTCATTGTTTTCCCAGAAATGACTCCATTTACATGCAGCTTTGGTCTGGTTTGCCTCTGTAATGTAAACATTTCATTTAGATTATGAGAACTTTTATTGGCTGCGAAACAGAGCTAATGTTTATTGCAAATTTAAAACAGAGAATAAACAGAGGTTTAGATTGGCAGCTTTGACAGAGCACAATATTGTGTGTGTGTGTGTGTGTGTGTGTGTGTGTGTGTGTGTGTGTGTGTGCTGTCTCTCTCTTCACTGTCCTTCAGCAGTTCAACAATCTAATTTGCATACTCATAAATCATTCCCATCCGACATCTCTCTCGCTCTCGCACACACACATACACCTGTGGGCGTTGTAATAATGAGGTGTTTGAATACCTCTTTCAGCTCAAACAAAAATAGCCCACATGTCCATGGATGGGCTGAATTAATGGTTAATAAAATGTCGCACTGTGACGTCATGCAGCCCTGTTTGTTTTCTGTTTACTCCCAGTAGCCTGCATCAGTTTTCCTTAACCCTCACCTCGCTTGTTAGCTGAACTTTATTAAAGTTTCTGGCAGTTTAACTGTGACAGCAAACATGCGCTAACTTTAACGAGGGAGTCATTTTAACGTGTATCCTAAGGTTTCTCCAAACCAGGTTTGCCTTCAAAGCTGCTGTCGTTCCTCTTGGCTCGCTGGAAGTATTCCTCAGAGATTATGGTCAGTGTTGACATGACAGCATGATCCCAAACTTGCTCTACCGGATTGAGATCCGGTGACTGTGGAGGAAATTTGTGTACAGTAAACTCATTGTCATTTTCACCAAGCCAGTTTGATTGGAACTTTGTAACATGGACCGTTATCCTGCTTTGGTCATAAAGGGAAGGACATCTTACTCTGTACGCCACAGCTTCCTGAACTTAGCACTCAAGTCAGCTCACAGTAACTCTGGATTGCACTGTATTACAGCAAAATTCAACTTGAATGTGTTGTTGGATACTTTGGGAGTTTTGTTGCTTCGTTTTAAAATAAATGTCCATAAATTTGAATAATAGCCACCTGCCTAAAATAAATTTATCACGAAGCAGCAGCTGAGAGGTTCATGTAGCCGAAATACTCTAATTTAACCGTATTCTTCTGCAATTCTCAACTGCGGCAATTAAACCTATAATGATGTTTTTGGGGATATGGACTGTGCCTCACTTCAACTGAGTGCTCTCATCTAAAATAAATATAAAAGTTGTTGTTTAGATTGCAGAGATCTTGTGATCTTCTTTTCTCAAGAGGATTGTTAAAAGTCTTGCGGGGTTAACGTTTTTTGTGACCAATCACTGGAGTGTGATTAGATGCTTCAGGACTGATTTGAAATCAAAATAAAGTGCATGAAGTGTTTCCACTCAGCAGTCTCCAGCTGCCTTCGCAGTTCTGATTTCAGCACTTGAAATTTGTTCTCTGTTTTGTTGTTTGTTTGTGTTGTTTCAGCCCGCTTCCATTCAAACATAATGACAGTGACAAGCAGACAAACTGGCAGCTGGTAGAAATACACTATCCAAGGACAGCTGACCAGACACGTGGGTATCAGAGGTCATAGTTCACTGTCAGGTGTCTAACGCTGGGTTTGTGGGGGAGAGTAAAAAAGAAAATGTTGATGAGTCTTTGCTGTCTAAACCAAATGAGTAGTTGCCACTATTCATGACACACTTCATTAGAAATTGAATTACCAACTTGTGGGTGCATGCCCCTGCCAACCAGTCAAGGTACAGTTTGCACAATGAACACTCATATATGCAGTGAATGCTTGGAGGGAATTTATTAGTGCTCTTGTTTGAGTCAGTGAGTTGTGCTGTGTGGATGTCAGGATGTCCGAGTGGTCTAATGTGTTAGGCACTTTCTCAGTAAGGGGACATCTGGTCTATAAATGCAGGCGTGGGTTCAAATCCCACTCCTGACACATCTTTTCCCACACATTGCTCTCTTCTTGGCAGTGAATAGATCTGAAATCTACTTTCAACTGGACAGTTGGCCTCTTTAGATGACATCTGATTACAGAGTTGGAAGTAATTTATTAAGCCTCTGTGCAGTTATAGAGGCCTGGGTTCAAAGTCCAGTCCTGACAAGATTTGACTTTCATTTAACATGACTAGAAATCATTTCTGTAAATGAAATAGTGGTTAAATTAAAAGTTTCTCTGTCGAACATCACTGAAGCTTTTTTTTTTTTTTTTTACTGAAGGTCAGTTTATGGTCTCTCAGAATCCGTTAAGAGACTCACACTTAAACTTGCCTTCTTCCAACAGCCTTCAGGTTAAAAATTAACAGATTTCCAGACACTTTCTTTAACCAGCAGTTCTTCATTAACTCTTTATGCATGGTGGGAAAACTTTGAAGGAATTAAATTATTCAATTCTAAGGGTTCTGGATATAAAACATCAACTCCCTTAAGGCATTCACGAGATACTGCATTTGTGAACATTTGGTGGCAATTTCAGGCAGGGTTTAAAAAATGTGACAGAGTGAGGCTGTTAAACATCTGTGAAATGTCAAGAACTAATATGATCAGCCAAAGGAAGTGGGCCTATAGTCTGAAATCATATGAAACCACACGTTTGAAATACCTGCTTTATGTTTAAAACCTCCCTACTTCACAGAATGTGAAGTAACTGCTGCTATGACTCTATGTTCAAATCATCCGACCTACATTCAGCTGACCTACATTTGAGGCCTATGTTTTGAAAAGACGTTTTAACATCCTCACCTGTAAAATGCTGCCTTCTGTTTTTGAGAGTTTCTGTTAAAGTCTACAGAGGATAATTACAAAAAGTTCCTTTAATGCAACATAGCCTGAAATACTGGACTAAGGGCTAGATGAAGAACTAGACTTACCGCTCTGTGGCAGTATCCTTCAACCTAAAGCTCAAATTCTGGTGTATATACAGAACTTGAAAGGACTTTATTAGGTCAAAGAAAACATTTGTGGCAAAGCTGAATAAAATTACCCACAAGGTGTTCAAAAGTGAGCACTGCTCTCGACTGTCAGGATGGCTGAGTGGTTTAAGGTACCAAACTCAAGCATTGATTGTTTCCCAAGCCTGAGGGTCTTATGGTCTCCATATGGGGGTGTGGGTTCAAATCTTACTCTCGACAAAGCAGCTTTTTAAAGGAAGTGATTTTAATCCTGGAAAGCCTGAGAATTAACTTTTAACAGAACTAATTACCTGCTTTAAAGAAACATTGTATCAGGCACTAGCATTACCTCGAACAGGCAGTATGTTTAGTTGCAATTTACATTACCGTCAGTCCATACTTGTGGAAAATATATAGTGAAAACTACATGAATTAAACAGCTGGGTTCCTGATCTACTTTAGTTAAGTGATAACATATCAACTCTGTTTCCGATCTAAGCGCATACTGTGCTGATTGAGTCTGAGAGATGATAAGGCACTATGAGGTCTTTAACATATAACAAAGGCCTGATTATTTAAGATATTGAATGTGAGGTGAAGGGTTGTAAAGTGTGCAAGAGAATGAATAAATGTGGTCCTACATGTTTGCTTAACGTGCATGCTGAATCGCATAACCCTGGTAGAATTTGTGCTTTAGAGTTTGCTTGATTTTGCAGAAGCGTTTGGACCCAGAAATTAACAAGTAAATAGTCAAGTGATCAGATGTAAAATACATCTACAATCTCCAAGTTGTTCCTGACTTTAGTGTTGAAAAGTGGTCTTGAAGGAGATGTCACCTTCACAAGATTAGACATCTATCCCATTCTTTGTCTTTGGCACAGAGGCATAAAAACTTGGCCAGGCTGCTGGTGGTGCTTTGGAAAATACTCTGAAATTCTCCCAATACAGGCCATTGTTTGGATTGTCAATGCAATCCTCTTCTCCCACTCTTCACACACTGATAGCAACACCGCAGGAGAAATGCCAGCACAGGCATCCAGTGTCTGTAGTTTCAAATGCTGCACATCTCGTATCTTCACACCATAGACAATTGCCTTCAGATGACCCCAAAGATAAAAGTCTAAGGGGGTCAGATCAGGAGACCTTGGGGGCCATTCAACTGGCCCACGACGACCAAGCCACTTTCCAGGTAACTGTTCATCTAGGAATACTCGGACCTGGCACCCATAATGTGGTGGTGCACCATCTTGCTGGAAAAACTCTGGGAACGTGCCAGCTTCAGTGCACAAAGAGGGAAACACATCATCATGTAGCAATTTCAAATATCCAGTGGCCTTGAGGTTTCCATTGATGAAGAATGGACCCACTATCGTTGTACCCCATATACCACACCAAACCATCACTTTTGTTGTTCCAACAGTCTTGGAGGGATCCATCCAATGTGGGTTAGTGTCAGACCAATAGCGGTGGTTTTGTTTGCTAACTTCACCATTCACATAAAAGTTTGCCTCATCACTGAACAAAATCTTCTGCGTGAACTGAGGGTCCTGTTCCAATTTTTGTTTTGCCCATTTTGCAAATTCTGTGCGCCGATCTGGGCCATCCTCGCTGAGATGCTGCAGTAGCTGGAGTTTGTAAGGGTGCCATTTGTGAGTAGCTAATATCCGCCGAAGGGATGTTCGACTAATGCCACTCTCCAGTGACATGTGGCAAGTGCTACGCTGTGGGCTGAATGAAGCTAGGACAGCCACTGATGTTTTTTCATTAGTGACAGTTTTCTTGCGTCCACATTTTGGCAAATCCAACACTGAACCAGTTTCACAAAACTTAGCAAACAGTTTGCTAACTGTAGCATGGGAGATGGGTGGTCTCGTAGGGTGTCTTGCATTGAAATGACCCGGTTACTGCGTTCACCAGATATCAACACAATTTCGATCCACTCCTCATGTGTTAACCTCTTCGACATGTCGATGGCTGTGAACAAAGAGAAACTTGTAAATAAATCATGAAAGAATAAAGTTACGTTGAAACCAAGCACACCATTGCTTTTCTTGTGACATTACCAATATGTTTGATGTGTCACATGGCCCTCTTCCTATTGAAAAAACTAAAGTTGTATCCAAGATGGCCGACTTCTAAATGGCCACCATGGTCACCACCCATCTTGAGGAGTTTGCCCCCTCACATATACTAATGTGCCACAAACAGGACTTTAATATCACCAACCATTCCCATGTTATTACGGTGTATCCATATAAATGGCCCACCATGTATATTGTCAAATTGAATAAATATGTCCTGTGCAATCTTTAATGCTGTCTACATTAAAGGCCAAATGCCAGACTATATTTCCTACCATTATTTTACTCATGATTTATTTGCAGTGCAGAGATATACTTAGTGCTATCACTGACTGAAATACAGGGTTTTGCAGAGTTTTCTAATATGAAATGCTCTTGTCTGGTGACTGAGTGGATGAGTCGGAGCATGACCAGAGACAGCAAACAAGCCACAAGGAATAATGTGGCAGGCGGTGCGTATGATTGTGTTTATCTCTATGTGCTGACCCAAGTCTAAGTAAAGTGTATTGACAAGCTTTAGGGTGTCTGTGAAACACATGAAAGCATGTGTACGCAAGACTGTGTGTCCGTATTTACATGGGCTTTGTTTGAGGAGACAGTGTAAACACACACACAGAGCTTGGTTGTCATTCCAACACTACATTTAACAGCTCAGTTAGTCAACCAGTCAGCCCTGCAGCCCAGAAACACTGTTAGCGATGCGTATGATCAGATACTTCAAATGCCAAACTGATAATTGACCAGTCATCTCAATGGTTTGTCAGACAGCTAGTGATTTAGGCTGTTATTTATGTCAATGTCAGTGATTCCTGCTGAGGCATCAATCATAATTACATCTCAAATGATTCTGTAGGAGCGCTGCAAGAGCTCACTAAAGTTGTAATTCTTGAGTAATACCACAGATTATAAGAAAGAATGATAGCTTCCATAGATGCATTCTGATTCTGATAACTTTATTTATCCCCAAGGGGGCAGACAGTCTGTTAGGATGGACATACCCACTGTGAAGTTGCACGTTGGTTTTGAAGCCTCAATTTTGGCTCCCGCCTTGTTCATTTTTGGAGCCAGAAGTGACTGTTCAGAAGTGAGGACCCAAACGCAGGACTAGTAGACATGTTTAAGCAACAACAAAAAAACAAACCTTTATTGGCCAACTCAAAGTCTGTGACATATGCCCGAATACATAGGAGAAAATACAGCAAATACCTCATATAGGACGTCAGAGATGGATCTGGCCCTTCAGTGTCAAGTGCTTGGAGCTACAACTCTCTCCTGTAGTGAGTATCTGCAGCCATATGTAAATCATGGTGGAGGCTCTGTCGTGGTTTGGAACTGCACTAATGGAATTTTGAATGTAGAAAAATACCCGATTTTTTCATTCACCATGCAATACCATCTGGAAAAGATTTGTTTGGTAATGCTCCATTTTTCAGTACATCAGTGACCCCAAACACACTGCCAGTGCAATAAAATCATCCCCGGATAGACAAACACATCATGAAACACCATCAAACACTGTCAGTCCTGGACTGGCCTCCTCAGAGCCCTGTCCTTGAAGCAGTGGGGTGGTGGTGTCGGTGGTGATGGTGGTGGGTGACAGAAAAACTAACAGAAGAGCTCTGACTCTATCTTTGAGAATGCTGAAGAACTATTCCTGAAGATACTTAAAGAAATTACAGACAGCCAGCTCAGACAGTTCAGGATATGTTAAACTCTGGTTAAAGCGCTCATTCCAAATATTTCAAGCTTGTTAGAAATGCTCAAACTCTGTTTCTGCCTTATGTCCTAAATTTCCATGTATGTTTTCAGATGTAGTATGCAGTTTTGTTACACTACTGCTACACTGTTACACTGTTTATAAATATTTAGCTTGATGTCTTTCCAATTACATCATGCTGTTCATTTAAGAACTTACGGTCTAATTTATATTAAAAAAAACAACAAAACATGTTATGCCATAGAGGTTGGCTACCTAGTGATCAACAAGTCAGGGTCACATCATCAGCCCACATGTGACATCTGCACAAAGCCAGTATGGTGACAGTCAAAAAGTTAAACACAAAGCTTTGGAACTTCACAAACTAATAAGTGGCATTTTTGTCATTTTTATAGTTTTTTAAACCACGATAGTACCTGATATGTGTTCACTCTTAGAAAAACAAGATACGGTATCTAGCAAACAGACACAAGCTTTAAACTATAAGTTATAGCCCTAAACTATACGAGAACTCTACACCCATGACCCTTGACCTTTCCCACATACATACATTTTCACTGGCAGCTTATCACTGGCAGCTTATTCAACTCTACACAAAATAATTTCCACCACTCCAAGTTATCCTAAAGCACTGATGCCTACTGTAACATTCAGGAGACTTATGAAACAAAAGGTTAGGCCTCTGAATGGCCCAATGTCAAGGATTACTTCTTAGACAAATTCTCCAACAACAAAGCCTCCATTGTGGCCCACCAAGCTCTCAAATTAACAGCGGGAGCAACTGCACGCTTAACAGGGCTTGACAGGCAGCACCACCACACTCCCAGGCTTTGAAGCATCTGTAGAAAACAGGAAAAAGAAATCAAATCAGTGTCTCTGAGGAGGTTAATTAGATGATGATAAATATAAATTAACATGTTCATAATATGTTTAAAACTAAACTTTAATCTAAAGCACGGATAACATCCCCTTTGGGAGCTTCTGCTTGCTGCCTGTTGGCTTGTTTCTTGATTTCAATGAGTTTTCTGTGCTGTTCATTATTTCTCTTAAATCACGCTAAATTTATTTAAAGGAGGGGTTTTGGCTGTCTTTAATTCCCTTCTATTTGTTTTCTTTTTATCTATCTATTTATTTATTTGGGACTGAGTTTACTGCGAAGGCGGCAATTTGGTGACAATGAAGCACACCTTTTCCGGATGAGATTTTCAAAATAAAACCCTCCTTAGGGAGCTTGTTTTCTGGGTTAAAAGAATAAGTAGGTTCTTACCGTTTATTTTAAACTTGTATTTTCATTTAATTAACAGAAAATAATCTCTGTTGAAACACAAATCGTTGCTAAACATTAAGTAATTGCAAGGTGCCATTAATGTGCTAATTTGTACACTTTGTATACCTTCTGCACATTAACACATGCACTGAGCAGTTGCTGCAGGAAATGATGCATGCTGTTTAAATCATATACAAAGGCTCTCTGCTCCTTCTCTGCTGCTTTGTCTGAAGAAAGTTCAGTTAGACATGGAAAGGAAACAGTTGATGTTTTAAGTGTTTAGAGCTCAGAATTAGAATTTGAATAGCCTCAAATGCATGCAGAGATGTAGAAAAGACTCATAAGACTCATTCTTGTTTCTTTAGGGAGTTCTTCTTTCTTACTGTTGCCAAGTGATCAGCACAGGGGATCAGCACCATATAAAGCACCTGACTGTTCCCATATGGAAAAGATATATATAAACCTTATCAAGTTTGTATCTGTCTTGTGTGAAACTTGTATGAAAAGCATACAAGAGTGAAAACAGATATAAGATCCCTTGAAAAATTATATAAATGAAACTTGTATGTTTTGGATACTTCCTAAAGAAATACATGAAAGTAATGAGAAAGTGGCCACTTTTATGAGTAAATCATATAAACCTTATATGATTCACTATATGAAGCAAGCCAAATCTGATGCAAGTCTTTTATAAGTTTTTTCTATTTCTTTTCCATTTGGGTTGTAATGTAAAGCTGCTTCATAACTAAAATTTACAGTCTTACATGGAGCTTCAGCTTCCTGCTTTCAAATGTGCCGAGATATTTCCTCAAGCTTTCCAGAAATGTTACCATATTGGTCTTAAAACTTTTCTATTGTCTCCCTTGGTTTTCTTGTTTTCAGTGTTTTAGAATAAAGCCCTGCCTTTCCTTTGAGGCAAAAGAAGAAATTTGTTGTCTCCACTTACATGTCACTGTCATGGTAATGTTATTTATATGCACATGACTTTGCAGTGCTTACACACTCTAGACCAGGGGTGTCAAACTCAAATACACAGTGGGCCAAAATTCAAAACTGGAACAAGGTCACGGGCTAACATTAATATTTATTGAAAAAAAAATCTTCCTCCAGATTTAAGAATGAATCTCTTCTTATGGACTCAAACAAGTTTTGCTGAAAAACTGAATATGGAACAAGCAAAGCTTAATACTAAACAATATATATATTAGCTGTATGATACCAGTAGGCCAGCTCTAATAATAATTTGGTATGGCTTTTGGCCCGCGGGCCAGAGTTTGACACCTATGTTCTAGATGCTGTAATGTAGCACTGAAAGTAACCATAGGTCCTAATCAACCATCGCATGTCATTGCCTGCTCAGGTTGGATGATCTGCTATGTTGTTTCATAAACCCAGCAGCCTTTATTTATTATGTTTTTTCGGTCTTATCCCATTTTCTTTGGTTTACTTATAGGACTTATTCTTTCTATTGGTCCCTAAAGTCTTAACTGAATGTAGTCACTCTTATTTTTGTGCATTTGACTCATCTCCTATCTATCCTGAACAAGGAAATTCTTGCACATAAGATTTTTAGGGTTAAACCTTCTATAAGCTTTTATTTTGAAAGGAAGCTTGTGCATGCTTTTTGTGTTTGATGCTGCAAACCTGACGGAGCATATACGCCAACAGGCATCGGGGGTTAGTGTTAGGAGGAGGAGGAGAAAAAGCCTTCACCCTGATATTCCTCAGTTTTGTTGCATCTCGCGCCGTTTCCAGTGGAGCTCGTGGCAGTAGATCCTGCCGGATGTGTGCAGCTCGCGTCGGCTCTGGATACGGAAAGCACGCGCTCCTTCCTTTAAAAGCTGGAAGTATTCGCGTGTGAGCGGGCGCGCGTGTCTGAGTGCGTGTTGGCTTAGTCGTGAATCACACCTGAGCTGGGTGTGCAATTCCTGGGCGTGTAAAGCACATAGAAGGCAGCGTGTCCACTTGTTTGCCGTGGGAATGTTGTTAAACTAAACTTCCCCGCAGCGGCTCGGGCAGACGTGCGCTGCGCTCCGGTCCGGTCGGCACTCTTTTCCTCCCTCTTCCCAACACCAGGATGTAATTTGGGCAACTTTTTAAAGGACCGAGGACACGCAGGACTGGTTTTATCAGCTAACATTTGATTTAATTGGGGAATATTGTCGGCAGTCTGTAGCAGAGGGACGCCAGCGGCGGATCCAGAGGTACGTTGAGCGGCGTTTTGGCTGCCTGCTTGTTACTTTTTAACCGCACCTTTAATGAATACTTAACGCAGAAACAAAACTATTGTTCGTCCTCAAGCGCAGTCTCCCAAAGCCCTTCACAGCAGAAAAGCCTTTAAGGAGGATTTTAAAGATCTCCAGAGCACTCGTGATTCCTTATCAACGCGTGAATTCCCCTCGATGCCTTGTTTGGAGAACGCTACACCAAACTCCGCTTACAAAAGTTCAGGTTTAAAAACAAACATCGGTTATTAGCGATTTGAACGGTTACCATTGTAATTAAGTGGTGTTTTATACTTAGCATGGAAGGTAGTTGGTATTTGGCATTCAAGCCATATTCCAATCACTACGTTTTCTTTAGAAAAAAAACAACTTGTGGACTTGTGGACATGATTTCATCCGTGTAAATCAGCTGCCACTGAGGAACACTTTAAAACTTTAAGTTGCCAAAGTTTTAAAAGTGTCCAGCTGATACGGAGTCTCGGCTGTAATGATTGGCTGCAGGATGTAAGAGTCTTGGATATTGCTAATGGGTTAGAATACATTTAATTTAAAGGTTCCTAAACGAAGTCTGGCATATGGGAGACAGCGGAATGTGCTGGGACCCATCAATACTCAGAACATCTGGAGCCTCAGCCAGTGGGCTGATCCTGTTGAGTCGGTGACAATAATATATTCCAGACCGACTTCCTCCAGTGTCAACTCCACATATTGGAATTTACAACAGCTGTAGGAACCCATTATCTTTTATTGATTCTGCCCATTAATTCCATACCGATCTCAATGAGAGGGGCTTTTTTAAAAGACTCTGAGCTGTAACTCAACATCAGTTAGATATCCCTAACATTGTAGTTAATGTAA
This sequence comes from Neolamprologus brichardi, assembly GCF_056152115.1. NCBI lineage: Eukaryota > Metazoa > Chordata > Actinopteri > Cichliformes > Cichlidae > Neolamprologus > Neolamprologus brichardi. The sequence goes on along the minus strand of NC_142120.1, from coordinate 19,548,356 downwards.
TGTGGTTGAAGCAGATGTTTTTTGAAGGCATTATTGATCATAAGTGCCTAAACCATTACAACAGCAGCCAGATAATGGTTGTACTTAGTCAAATCTTTGGCTCCAAAGGTCATTAAAACACATTGGTCCCCATCTCATGCAAGGAACTATGAATCTTGGAAAGTGTGCTGCTGGCCATCTGCTTCAGAGAACTGCTGTACATGATGGGGAGGTAATTGCCCATGGTGTGAGTTAATGGATTAGAATAGCCTCCACACTGCACCTTGGGCTCTGGAGCCATAAAACTATTATAGCTGCAGCGACACAGCTCTGTTTAGATTCAGGTTGTTTGATGTTATTAGGACTAACAGGACACTCCAATCAGCCGAGCGTGCAGTTTCAAGGCTTCTTGAGCAGTTCATTGTCATGTTTGAGCTACTGCAGCCACTGGTGGGAAGTTTGAATGAGCGGGAGTCGATCAGATGTGTCCAGAAACTTTATAACTCGTACCTTTTTTTCCCCTTCTTTTTTTAACATGAAATTTGCAGCCAATTACCGGGTTGTGCTTACTGTGTCAGTATGAGTGATGGAAATGTCTCCTAACAGTCATTGCTGACACTTGTTCAAGCAATGTTCTCAATGAAATAGCATTTCCAATGTGTTCTTAAAGCAATCGATGGTTCAAAAGCACCGTGTTAGTCTGAATAAGCTCCTCAGTAAATCCCCTTTAAATGTTTTCCTAGAAGCCAAGCTATTTAATAGGCAGTTTTAACTCATCTGTACACAATGCTACGGACAGCACAACACAAACACTGTCTTCTGTTTAGTGAAGTGACTCGTCAGCTGAGCTTTACATTGAAAAAGCCTTAGATGCAGAAAGTGCAGGTAAAGGGAATTTCACTGGCTGCTCACTGGGTTGATTCAGCAGGACGGCTGACTTTCAGCTCGGTTACGTAGAAATGGAGAACTAAGAGAAAGGAAAATAAAAGGGCAATGCCTCCTTTTTTCACTTATTACTATGACATTTAACATTTTGGAAGGTCAGCATGTTAACTGTGTGTTTTTGGGTAACTTCTAGAGACATTTTGCATTTGGCGACAGAGCTTTTGGATCCTTGAGATTACCTTTCTCTTTTCTATTTGCTTAAATAGGCTTTACCCTGGTCTGAAGGCTGGGCCAAATCAGAACTGGCAGTAAGTAATATTCACTACTTGTACAGTTTAAAAAAACAAGACAAAACCCAGATGAAACAGGAAATGATGTGGGCTGAGCTGATAGTTTAAGTTGTTAAATTTGGCACCCTTTGCCTTTTGCTGGTTTAAAGAACAACACAATTTAAAGGAGTAGTTTAATGTGTTTGGGAAGTGCACTTATGCACCGTTTAGCCACATGCTTAGTTTGTAACTGTGATATTACTGCGCGGTTAGCTCAGAGTGGAAATGTGTGGGAGATGGCTACACTCTTGGTAAAAAAACAAAGTACACCCTCAGCCCTTGTATAGGAATTAATGAGGTAAATGGCAACCAGTTGCTGCTAATCATGATTAACTTAACATCAATTAGTCTCAGTTAGCATTTTAAATGTTGAAGTTCATGACAGTTAGAAAAAGACTGAACGAGTATGGCTTGTTTGGAAAGGATAAGGAACATGGCAGCACACCTTAGGTTTGCAAAATTGCATCTGAACCAACTACAAAATTTCTGGAACAAGGTTCTTCGGACAGATGAGACCACAGTGGCGATATTTGGACATAATGCACAACACCACATGCCAACTGTCAAGCATGGAGGTGGAGGGGTGATGATTTGGGTTCCCTGTAGTCACAGAGTCAACCATGTATTCCTCAGTATACAAAAGTATAGTGTGTACTAAGTATTCTGGAGTCAAATGTGAGGTCATCTGTCCAGAGCTAAAGCTTGGCCCAAACTGGGTCATGCAACAGGAAAATGATCCCCGAGCACAGCAATCAATCTAAAACGGTCCATCTGATTGAAATGCTGTGGATAATACTTCAGAGCTGTGTGTAACTGAATGCCTGCAAATCTCAATGAATTAAAGCAATTTTGTAAGATGGGATGAGCTACAATTCCCCGCAAAATAAAGCTATCGTGTTATTGTCAAATTAATCATGTGGTGTGTTTAGTTTTTCACAAGACAGTCTCTAGACTGTCTAAAATGAAACAAAATGTACCTCAAGCGCTCACTAATTCATAAACTGTTCATTTCAAATTATTTATTACATTGTAAATGTAATAAATAATTACATTAAATAGTGAATGATCTGTAACAAAAAAAGGGATATTGTCAAAGTTTCAAAGAGACAGCTATTCTAAAGGTGAGGAATCAAGTATAGCTAATTAACTGCTTTATACCATCCAGATTCATTTAACCTTGTTGTTTGGATTCAAACAAAAGAGTAAGGTTTCTACGCAATAAATTACGGTAGCAAGCTAGCTTGCTCGGGCAGTTTCCCAACTCCTCATTCAATTATTGGCTGATTTAACATCTAATGGAAAATGCCAGCGCTGCCTAAACAAGCTATGGAACAAAGGAAAAAGAGGAATTATCATTGATAACGGCTGGTATTTTTCCAGCGTGACAATATCTATTATGTAAGTTTGATGTCGTTAGCCATTTTCAGGCCCAAACACTTTTTCACTTAACAAACCAAACAAACACTGACGTGGTGCAGAAAAGTAAAGACTCCAAATTCTTTCAGTGACAGAAATGATTAATATGAATGTCCTATAAGATATTTAAATCAATACTCATGAAAAAGGGGATTTCTAAGGTTTAGAGGAGTTGGCAGTAAATATAGCTTGCTACTAGACATCTCAAAGTAATTTAAGAAAAAAATATAAAAATGTACCGCACTGCTTTAAGTTTGAATTTAAACTAGGTTGGAAAACTTTGAAGAAGTTGACAAGAGGATGTGTTACCTGGTTACTAAGTACAGGCTATGGCTATGGTTCGGCTACTAAAGATGAAGGATGGGAGTTAAACTGTTCTCCTGAAAAGCCCATGTTGTGGTCCGTGATGTTCAAAGAGACTCTGAAAACAAAAGCTCCACCAAAGCAATATCTGTGATGAACCCATCCACAGCAGTCACTGAAACCATGAACTGTAGTACATGCTCTGAGTTTTTAAAAACCTAAGGACATGCCGCGTATGAATGGTGCTAATAAAAAGCTGGCGATGCTGCGAATGGTGACTGAGTAGTTTTAAGGGGCTTCTTTTCAGTAAAGAGAGACAGAGTATTGCAGCGTGTTTTTGTTTTTTTTTTTTTTAAAAAAAAGACAAGAGGCTCATCTGCAGCAGCAGCAGCAGCAGCAGATGTTTGGGCCCAGAAACAGGATCGGTAGGTCTCCACTTAACAAGCAGATTGGCTATCCACTTTGAGATGTTACTGAGCCTGCATGCAGCGTCCTTCCAGCTCGGCTTCTTCTTTACTTTTTTTTTTTTTATATATCCTGAACCTGCTGTTGCTCTCACCTCTGCTAAGAGCTTGATTTTTTTTGTCTCTCATGTGTTTGTGTATTAAAAAGAGCAGCTCTGGCCCCACCCTGCACTGTGTAACCAACTGAACGGGTAGTGTGTTTTTATGTTGGTAAAGCTCTCATCCATCAGAAGCACAGTCAGTCTGAGGGCTTAGCTATACATTAGCGTCACCTTTGCACTTCCACCGCTTGACTGTAAGAAACCTGTTTAAGTGGAATGCAATTTGGTGGTTGAGTAACAGCACCACATTCAATACTCTGCTTAAACAGGAAGTTATGCTACTGCTTATATACAGTACACAATGATAGTAGGCTGTACTTGGATTTCTGTGCTAGATAGAAGCACAAGCAGATAGTGTTGGTGTGTTTAATTTCTACTTCTGCTTTCAAACCAAAACTAATGGTTATTAGCAAGCTGTGGTTTAAAAAAAAAAAAAAAAAAAATAGAAAAATCTGTTCTAAAAACATAAAAAATAATTATTTAATCCAGAGGAAGAATTTACAACAATACAGTGCTACAATGAAATACACAACTACTCTGTAAAAGTAATTATTATGTAAAATAATGCTTTTTGAAGCACTAAATTGTTAAGTCCCCAATTTCTTACGGTTTATGTGTGTGGTATGAAAAAGGAAAAAAAGGCAGTTTTGCAGGTGGTGTTGCAGCCTCATCATGCTATTAGCTCAGGGACTTTGCATGAATCCCAGGCTGTGTAGCATTTTGCACAAGCCTGTATAATTTAATTAGCAGTAGTGCATCGTACTCCATGGCTGTGACCGTGCCACTGTCTGCTAAGCTGTGATGCTGCTCTGCTGCATGTGCTGCACACAGTCCTGGGAGTATAGGGAATAATCATTGTTTGTGTTTGTGATGAATATTGGTCTGCCAGTTTGTTAATTAAGCTCTATGAAACGCCTTTAAATTGAACGCAAGTACTGTATATGAGCAATTCTAAGTAATTATTGAATACAGGACAATTTATTGCTTTTGAAAATGTGCATTGATTTATGTATCACCCATTAGTGTTCAACAGTGTGTAGCTTGGCCTCTTGTCTACTTTTAGTGGCCACCAAAAAGGTCAGTTTAATTACATCATGTACTGCTAGCTTAATCTTCAAGAACATATTCTTGTTGTAAATCTGTATAAGAAAAGATAATTGGTAAGTAAAGCTTTAAAATTAATAGTAAATCCTGTGCACCTCTGTAGACTCACCGCTGCAGGTATCACTGCTTGAAAGAGAGAGGTTGTTGTGGGCCTGCAGCAAGGTTTACAAGAAATCTGCCTAATGTGAACAACCAGCAGTTTAATCTGCATGCAAGCAGCTTTCATTCTTCTTAATGAGGTTGGTGGATGCGGCAGCTTAAAAGATAGTTTTGTTTTTTTTCATTTTTTTTTTTAAATCTTCAAAAAGGTGATTTATTGGTATTTTATTGTGAAAACACTGACTGAAGAAACAATGACTAATTAATAATTTCACACAGTTTGCTTCAGAGCTGAATTGATTGATGGAGACAAGCTGGTTAATCAATCCTTATATTGAACCCGGGATGTTTGTATAGATTTTTATTTATTTATTAATAAATGAATCAATAAATCTCCTGATTATTATAACTATACTGTCCAAGTACATGCTGATGTGATAATTTAAATGTAATTAATATGCAGTGAAAAGTTTCACTCTCTGTTTTTGGTGTTTAAGTATGTTAAAGTTTAGCTTTGCGAAGAGCGACTGTTACTACTAAAATACTTTTTAAATTCAGGCGAACATCCTGTTTCAGGTTTGCTTTGGGTTCTTACAGCTGTATGTGGAACAGACTGTTTCTGTAGTTGCAAAAAATGGCAGAGGCTGGTTTTAATCTGTATTTATAAGCTGTGAAATTGAACAAAATGTTGGAGATCAAACTGTCTCTAACAGATGGATGCAATGCTTCCTGTGCTGATTGTCTGCTGGGTGCTGCGCAGACGTTCTGCAGCGTGTGTTGAGTAATTCTGCGACTAGAAACTTCACTTTTTAAAAATCTCAGCAGCTTCATAGGAGAGCTCCTTGTAGTATTTGTTGGCTTCTTGTTCAACGTCTTTTTCATATTTGCGTAAAACCTTCTGAAAGCTTTCACGACATCTTCAGTTTTCATTTTTTTTTCTTTTTTAAATGCATTTTCTAGCCTGTCAGCCTGTCCGTGGTTGTTTTCAGCGCTGAGCAGCAGTAGCTGCTGTTGAAACACAAAAAAGTGTCTCCGCTCTCTTAAATTCAAAGCATGGACCAAAATTATGTTTCACAACTTGGCAGAGAGAGCAACGGAAGACTGAGACATGCTTTCTCTGTGCTGCAGTCATTTATCACAGGGAGAGAGTGGCAAAGGTCAGACAGCATTCACATACTTTTTAGGTGTGTGTGTGTGTGTGTGTGTGTGTGTGTGCGTGTGTGCGTGTGCGTGTGTGCGTGTGCGTGTGTGCGTGTGTGTGTGTACCCTTGGCAGAAGATATTGTTTTCCACTTCTTGATCAGTTGTTGTTGTTGTTGTTGTTGTTTAGCAGTTAATGGCTCCTAGATAAAGAAACATAGTTTATATAACAGCTTTCAGATGGCGAGATGAGTGCTGGGCACGGAGATGCTTTCAAAATATATTTGGAGAAATAAGCCAGGGCAGTATGGGCGCAAAGGCTGTACCAATATTTCACGCTGTTTTTATTCCATCATGTTGACATCTGCCTGTTACGATGTCATTGTGATGTCATAGGGTGTCATATTACAACAATAAATGTTTTTTGCAAAGCTCTCCTCACGCCCTTTCACATGATATGTTATTTGATATTGTTTCTTTAAAAAAAAAATTTTAACCTTTTTTTAAACTTTGACCTTGGGTGCTAACAATGGAGGTCACGGTCAAATTTGTAGCCAACCCAGGTGCCCATGAGCCCCAGAGCCTAGCAGATTGTTGCTGAGTTTGAATATTTGCCATAAAGATTTGTGGGGAATGTAAAGGTTTCACAATAACAGCATTACAAATGGGAATAAAGACAAAAAAGATGAAAAATCAGATAAAAAAATATAACCCAAAACATGGACAAACTAACACACCTCTCTCCCCCCCCCCCCCACTTCCGCTAACAGCAGGTCAAGTTGACATTCAGCCCTCCTCTGATTGGCTAGTCTAGGCTAAGCAAGTGTATGTGTGTGTGCATAACTTCACAGGAAGTAAACCTGTTGGATGACTCATGGTAATAGGTAATAGTTTCAACTTTGTTGTTCTTCTAGACTTTTCTTTGTTCACTTGTCTAGTATGTTGCTTTTGGCCTTTAATCACCTCACAACATCGTCCTTCCTGGTATGTCATGGGTTGAACTTGACTCATGCCATTCTATGAAATATTTTAAAAAGTTCCTTATTTTAAAACAATAAAAAGAAATGTAGCTGCAGATCTGTAACCAGTCCTGTTTCTGTGCAGTAATGTAGCCTTATGTCTCCAAGGTGTCTGCAGTGTTACTAAACACTTAGAAATGCTTGTGAGGTTTCAGACAGTGGAAGGTAATGCATTCAAAGCGCACGCTTTATTAGAGCAGTGAAAACTCAGAAGTGTTTTTCCCGTATTTATTTAGAGATGAACAGGAAGTGTTAGGGATTTAAAAACAATAAAATAAAAAAAGGAGGAGGAGGAAGGAGGAATGAGGGTCCAGGCTGTCAGCCAGTGGGTTGCTCAGCATTTAATTAGTTGCAGTTCTAGCAAGGATGTTTATTCCAATAATATTAACATGACAAAGGGTTTAGACTTGGAAAAAGGTGGAATATTTACTTGAGCTGAATAATTTTCAGTAGGCATAAAAATATACTAATAATATTCAGTTAGTCACTTTGTCTTCTGGAAAATGCTTTTTTTTCTCCACATATTTCTTCTGTCATTTAATAGTTATTATGAATCAAATGATTAGATAATCAATGAGCCAAATGCCACACATTGTATTGCCTCTAATGGCTACTTGAGGTGGCCTCCAAAAGTGAGTCTGTCCCCATAGCCTGCCATCTTTAAATGTCCAGCAGAAATAAACACGTTTGCAACCTGCTACAAAAAAAGTTTCGATCTCTTTAGCTAATTTAAGAGATGAGCGAGAGATGCACAGGCAATAAATCTTTTACAGCTCACACATTTAAACTCTAACATTTGGAGTTGTGAATGTTGACTATACATTATTGCCTGTATGCTGGGAGTTGAGCTGGGCCTGTCCTGTGTTTGTGGGATTCGGTGCCTTTTGAAGCATTTTTGATGCATTTATCTGATACGCCGCATGTATCTTGTTCATGAGGCTTGCTTGTGTCAGCTGATGAATAGAATTCCATCCAAATATGGCCTGTTTACACGAAACCAAGATAATGATGTTCATGTTGCTAAATTTGACGCTTGGGAACAGGAGGTCTCAAACTGGCGGGTGATGTCACAGTGACCATCTTTTGTTTTCAGTCTGTGCTTACTGGTGTAAAGTCTGTCTAGACTCAGTTTTTTCCGTGTTTCTGAGCCTCCACTCGGAGACTACACTTTATTTATAACGTATAGCTGTTTTCATGTGGAGCCTCTTAAAGCCATCATCCATGAGATTCCTCATCTTATTTCCAACCGCCTGCACCACCAGCACTATGCCGACACCTTTGATGTATGCTCATTGCTGCTCCGTTTGTCTCACACTTCCTTTACATTATAATGAGCGCGCTCAGTCATGCAGCCTGTTGGTAATAAACAACAGCAAACTGTAGCAGGCTTAAAGATAAAGAGCTGCGTGCTCTCTGTTCGTCTTTCCCTCTTTTCATCTCTGAATATTTTTTAGTCTTGTCAGTGTATTTAAGAAATCCTGCTTCCAGAAACATCAAAAAGTTGACTTTTTTTTTTTGCTCTGAGGAGGGTTTTCTATGAGGGATGCAGCCGTCTGTCGCTAGGTGTTCACAATAGAAAAAAGGTAGAGCCCCTCATCATAATTCAGCAGTTGTGAAACAGACATTTATTTATTATATTTATTTATGTGAATGTGAATTTATATCGTGCTTGGAGCATGTGCATCTCTGATAAAATAATGAGTCCATAAATGGATAACTTCCCGGTCTTCAGTTCCTTTCATGTCCTCTTATGGTTTTAGAAGCACTTTTAAGCAGACTCATTTTTGATTTCTGTAAACACCTCTACCAGGCAGGTGTGGGGGAAAGCAGGCCTAAATTGATTCGATCGCAGAAAACGATGCTAAATGATCAACTTTCTAACTGCGGAGCGGTTGTTCTGAGTGCATTTAAGCCCTGAAATGCTCTCGTGGAGGCTAAAACAAGCCTGCCTCTTGGATTGTGTGTCTGGAGCCACTGATTGAGGCTGGCGTGTACGCGGACGAGCTTTGCTGTGTTTTGTTTGTCCAGCTGTTAATGTGCCGGTCTCATTATGCCGCTGTTGTCAGGGAGCCTCCGAGTGGAGAGCGGTGATTTAAGAAGCCAGCCTGACTGATTACCGACCTGTGCTCTAGTCCTCTTGTTCTCTGTGGCCGTGCATGTGTAAGCGTTTACACATGCACGACTTGTACAGGTCAGCTTGTGCTGCAGTTTAAAGCCATTAGCAGTATAAGACTCATTTAAAAATAAATAAATAAAGCACCGCTTTGTGATGCCATTCTAGAAATGATAACCGCCACTAGCTGCCGTCTTTTGATTCCAGCGCGTGCAATGGCTGTTCAGCAAGGTTCATTGTTATTGGTTCGATGCTAGTGCGGTCTCTGAGTTCAGTTTGCAGCTCACTGAACTGTGCTCAAACATGCACTGTCAAAACTATCAGTATTAGTATCTGCAGTACTGTCCCTGTATTTACTTGGTACTGGATCGATACCAAAACTCGCAGTATTGCACAGCACTAGTATTTAGCCTGCTTAATCTTGATGCTTTTTGCGAGCCGGTTTGCTTATTGGCATTTGGTTTTCTTTATCTTGCTCTTCCATATCTTCTTTTAAAGTTTTGGTTTTCCATCATTGAAAATTCAACATTTTATTGATGACATTATGGGTTAGAAGCTGGAGACCACTGATGAGCTGGTCAGCTGTTTGATTTGAAATTATTCTTCCACGTCTTTGGTGTCAAAAAATAATACTGGTCTGCATTTCTGCAGATAATCAGACTGGACCGATATGGTTGCCTTTAGGTCATTTGCATTAACTTTCTTATGTACCACTATCATATTGTGCTGGTACTAACGGGTTAGCGGGTGCTGACTTCAGAACCACAGTAAGTGCTGACATCGTGTTTCTCAAGGTTCAGTTCACATTGAATGGCGTCTGCCTTTTAGAAGTGAAACATGACAGCTTCTCAAAAGAATACAAGAGAACTGAGCGTGTATTAATTGAATGTCTTGAACTGTACATGAACCCTTGCTGCCCCCCGTGCCAGCTCGTGCTACGAACGGGTGTGAACTGCAAAGTGGAGCTGCAGCAAACAATTACTGTGTCGCTCAATCATTTTGACAGTTCCTCCAGTGATAAATTCATTTGTGAGCTCAAGAGGAAACGTGTCAAACTAAGTTTCATCTGAAGCATTGTTGATCCTCAGCGGAAGACAAAAGTCTGTTTCTATGCTCGTCCTGCCAGGTGAGGAAAATAGATTTTATTGATGCTTGGCTTGACAAGTTTAAATTAGTGTTACATATGAGGATATATTTTTGTTGGTTTAGATGTCTGACAATTTTATGGTCATTAAAATTTTAACTCTACAAATGGCCCTGTAATAATCTGTGTGTTGAGTGGGTGAAGAGCTGTATACAGAAACAATGACAGAGTCTCTGTTGCGTTGAGTTGTATAGCACCAAATCCCAACAACAGTCGCTTCAAAGTGTTTTATAAAGTAAAAAAGAGATCCTACAATAACAGAGACAAACTCCAACAATTTGTTGATCCCCTGTGAATAAGCACTTGGCAACGGCGAGAAAGAAAAACTCCCTTTTAACAGGAAGAAAGGGAGGTGAGGGAAGGAAGATGGGACAAAGACACATTGTGGAAGAGAGGCAAAGAATAATAATAATAATAATTTATGATTAGATGCAGAGTGGTGTTCAAACAGGGTAGAAGAAACGCTCAGTGCACCAAGGGAATGCCCCAGCAGCCTAGACGTATTGCTGTGTAACCAAAGGAGGATTCAGCGTCACCAGATCCAGCCATAACTAAAGGCTTTATGAAAAAGGAAAGTTTTAAGTCTAAACTTAAAAGTAGAGAGGGTGACCTTATAATAATGAATGAACTCTTATGAGTAGTGAGTATATCTTTGTAGAAAGCTAGAAACGTGTGTTTTATTTCTATGTTCTGGTTATGATAGCATACATTCTCCTCGTTTTGTTCACTTAGAAGCCAAAAGATGTTCATCATCGATTGCTTTTGTTAGCTGAGTTTCTGCTCACCTATTCACAGGAAGTCTTATCAAAGCTTCCTTTTGCCCAGTGTTTATCTGAACTATCCCACTGTCTGACCATGTTACTGCTCTATAGCTATGCTTTAGTTGGACTGACAGTCGCCAGTAAAAGTATTTCAAAAGTCTGTGTTTGTGGACACTTAGTGATGATGAGACTTGATTTGTCTGAGTGTTTCTCAAGGAAATTTCAATACTGCAAAGCACGTACAGATTCCAGGCAATTTCTCGTGGAGAAGAAACCCAAATGGCACAAGGGGAGCTTTGTGTGTGACACACACATTTGGCAAATTGTTCCCGTTGTTTCTCCATTCTGTCCTCCACATCACAAAAACCCAGGAAGGGGGAGCCCCGAGAGAGCGAGGGAGGGAGATGGAGGGGGAAAATGGATCCAATCAAGTCAGATCGCATTGTCTCGTTGATTGAACAATTTGTAAGTCTGTTTTGTCAGCATCGTGCTTTTGCAGAACTCCCAGGAGTGCCGTGCACGAAGGCCGCTGCACCATCGGGCGCCATTTATTTCACCCCAGCTGCCCTTTAACTTCATCATCATGACTGCTTACACGTACACACATACTCTGTATCTCTCTCTCACACACGGCAGTTTATGATGATAGATATTTGCCTGCGGAATGAAGAGTGGGAAGCGTAGAGGGCCATTTAGCGACCTGGGTATTGCTGGCTGTCTATGTCTCTCTCTGTTAATTCAGGGTCACGTCAGTCAGCGTGCTCGGAGATGCGAGGCGTCACACTCAGAGCAGAGTAATGATTAAATGAATAAAGGGCTGCCGCCTGCTTGGTAAAGAATAGAAAACATGAAAAGACAAAAAAAAGGACTGAGGGAGGAGAGCTACAATGCCCCTCAGTCTAATGATTCCAGCCAGCATTTCTTTATCTCCATTTAATTTCATACAATGCCTTTAATTACTTGCTATTCTAGTTGCTAACGTCTATTGTGCGGGCCTATTACAGGAGGAGCAGGAGGTTCATTATACTAGAAAGATTGATGCACTTCAAAGTCTTTCTTTTTGGTGTTGAGTAGTTTTGCTTTTTTTCCTTCTTTCATGAGAAGTTGAACGAGATTTTTGATCTTCTGCGTTCAGTCTTGTGTCTTTAGCTCTTCTGTTTGGCAAAAGGTTTAAATTTTCAAACAGTGGAACATTAAAATTCAGTTCTTAACCCACCAAAACACACCTGTGTTTGTAACTCTTAGTAATTATAGTTTTGCTTGTAAAACAAGCCTCTATCCTCGGGCTAATATTCATGGAGGACACATGTGCCCGGCGACCACTTTATTGGGAGCACCTGCGCAGTCTAATGCAGTCCATTACAGCAGCTCCACCATAAAAATCTGCTTTTATAAAGCTTATTCTTGGGCCGCTTGACTGAGGCAGAAATCACATTTATTTTGGTCTTTGTAAACAATTTGAATCTTGGTTATTTAACACAATTATTTTTATTATTTTGGGGGGAGACGGGGTCATCCAGTAGTTGGCTGGGCCCTGATTGCCAGGCAGCCTGTAAGGTTCTTAGGTGATACTGAAAATGGTGACTTTTTCCTTTTCCTTTTTTTTTTTTTTTTTTGGCTTTGCATAGTGACTTAAAGAGAGACAGCTGTTGAACTGTGCACGCTGCACAGTGATCACTTAGATTAGGCAAACTGGACTTTGGAGTCAAATGTAAAAGTAAATCTTTAGAGCTTGCACAGCATCTGACGTCTGATTGCTTCATTTGCTGTATTTCTTGTTGTAGTTCTTGAATTTTTCCTCCATGGAGCTAAAAGCTTCCTTCTGACCATTGTGTGTCTGCACTTACACATCTGTTATAAATCTATAACTATTATTCAGTTTAGTCTGTTCCTATAGGGTTGCTTTGTCATTTAGTTTATATAGGGTTTCCGGGCCTTTACCTGGCATTATGGAGGAGGTTCAGCTGCTGCCAAGACTGCCTTTGCTGCCTTCAGATGTTGTGATGATCGCTGACCACTTTATTTACACCTGTTGAGAAGGTCTTCTTTACAGTAGGCTAACAAGTTGTCGCTTCAGCCTGTTTCTCCTCTGTGAGCGCCGCCTCCTCGCAGCTCGGCATCAGGCTGAACACATCCTGTGTAAACGCCGACGAAGCTGTGATGTTACTGGTGTGTTGCTCCTGCTTTTGCTTTTGCTTCTGCATCGAGACTGTGACGGTCATCCAACGCTGTTTCCATTCACGGCCTCTGCTTGATCCGATTATGAAGCAGCAGCGCTGTCTCCTCCTCTTCTTGCCCTTTCCTTGTCTCTCACTCGCTGCTCACCTCTGCCCCATTTCCTCCTCATTCACAAATCATTCGGAGACTTTAACACCATTAAGACTCAAATTAAGGCGCTTTAATGGAAACCAGCATGGGCATGTTCCGTTTTAATGCAGCACCCATGTTGAGCAACTGATTTTGATAGCGTATTGATGTTTGAACTACGTGGAGTTACTGGGTTTATTGTACAAATCCACCGAGAAGGTCTTATAAGGCCCAAAACGTGCTAAAAACTAATCTCCAAGGTTATCCGTATCAAAACAAGACCGGTGTCTATTTAGAAAAAAAATCTTTAGACCATGCTTCCCATTTAAAAGAGAATCAGATCTCTAAGCCACAGCAAAGTCCCTGCATCTAATGCAATCAGCTACCAAATTTAACAAAAACCTACAAGCCGCGGGCATCAGCCAGAGGACGGGAATTACCGCTGCTTACGTTGATGTTGCATCACTGCAGTGTGTCTGCTTTGTTTTGTCTCCAAAAGAAATGTAGATAAAAGGAGCATCCGGCATACAGGAAATAAGATAGGAGTTAATTTATCGATGACTGAGCCACATGTTCGTCCTCAGTTGAGATTCAGATAACCAGAACCTGATGAAATGGTAAGCAAAGATAATTTGGTGCCAAAACAAGTCTTTGATGAATTAATTGGATTCTGCTCTGCTTTTCCTTATTTTCTGTCATATGTTGTTATAATAATGGGCACTTAAATTAAACTTGACCAACATCCAAAGCAACGGACCGTGTACGAGAGATGAAGCGAGGGTTGGTGTGACAGAGGAGGACGCCAGGGGAGGGTGAGATGAAGGCAGATGATCCGCTGTGCCGACCCCTGAAGGGAGCAGCAGAAGAAAAAAGACATTAAACTTGACCAATGTTCCAAACAGCAAAGTAAGAATAATGTCTGCGAGCCAAAGCCCCATTTTCTAGATTTTAGATTTAGATGAAAAATAATGAAGATGTTTAAATATTTTCTTTTATTTTTTAGAAAAATAATAAATGAGAGTTAGTTGCAGGAATATCTGGCAGTAGTTTATGTCTGTGGTTTATGGTTGTTACTGCTGTCAGGTCAGGTCAGATCACATGGGACAGCATTTAGAGGGTGATTACGTGTGTGTATTTGTGTTGCCTTTGGGTTACAGTGCCTTTGTGTAACATGCTTTCAGGTTGAAGCTTGAAGGCTGAAGGTTGTGTTTGTTGTACAAAGAGTAGCAGGTATGTGTGTGTGTGTTGTCCTTGACTGCTTTCTGTTTGTTCAGATGGGTTAAGATGATAAAAGCAGAGCTCTGAAACTTTTTACAGTTCTCTTTACTCTCTCTTTACACCGGTTTACATCAGGTCTGTTACAGGTACACTGAGTTATTACCAAGTTAGGTCTGAGTTATTCTTTACCAGCGGTTTATGTGGGCATCCCTCAACTTGTTTCAGAGAAGCTGTGTCTCTGGCTGTAACCGTACTCCTGCAGTACAAACTAGATGTATGAGGTTACCGTAAAGTGAGCATTACGTGGCTGTTGCATTGCACTCTGGGAAATGTAGGATCCAGTTTTTTAGTTCAGTCCATGCCACTGATGTTTTTGTGAGTTCTCTAAAAGATTTAAATACTGTAATTTATCTATACATAAATTAAGTTTCTTTTCTATGAGGATTTTTAAATTTAGATTTTTGCTTGCTGATAGAATAAGTTACTACTTTTAAACATTTTCTGTGATGCAAAACAAAATATTTAAATTCCTTTTCTTGTCTCAACACTCTGAACTCTAGTCCCTGTATGATGTCACTGAGCGCGTCCTTAAACGCAGTCAGCACCCCAGTGCTGACTGGCAAGCCCCACCCATGTTTTATGCTAATGTCACCCAATCAGAAGGAAGTCTAAGGGTGGAGCTCAAATGGGCTAGACCAAATGCAAGATGACATGGAGTAAAGCATAAACTGACCTCAAGATTCTTCTTCCATTACTCATGCGCCACCTCTCCACCAAGCTTAATAAAAATGCCTAGGTACTTTTTTTTTTTTTTTTTTTTTTTTTTGACCAAAGAACAAATGATACCAGCAATTCAACCCACATCTTGTAGAAAGTAAAAAGAAATTCTCCTTATATGCATAAAAGTGATTAATCTATTCAACTGAGTTGTTAAAAGCAATTGCCATTTATCAAAATCCCAAGTAAATAGAGTTTGCATAAATCGGTCAAGACTGCCTCTCTGTGTGGCTTTAGTGTCAAATCTGCAGAGAGTAGAGCTTGTTCTGTCTGTGCACAGAAACGTGTGTGTATATAGGCAGGTATTTAAACAAATACTCTCAAAGGTGAAGCTTTTGTATTTTTCTTCATCTGCTGTGAAATTGAAGATGCTGCGCTGGGACCATTTCATAATCCAAACAACAAATTCGTCCAAGAAAAAGAATAAAATCAGTTAAAAATGGTTGATGAATAAAGCTCTACATAGATGTGTTTTAATCACTAATCCTGTTGGTATGTGTTGCACTTTCAGTTTTCATCACTCCACGGGGGATTTTTTTTAGTTGAGGCTGATGGTGTAATATGTGCTCTCTGGCTGTGGGACTTTACCATGTTTTACTTTAGTCTATCTCACTATCTAACTGAAACCATGTATCGGTGTTTAAATCTGTGACTCGTAATGAGAAACCCACAAACATCTGATGCCTGAGAATACAGCGCAGTTCTATTTTGTGTCAAATGTGCAAACATGTCTGAGAACTGTTCTTATAAATGCAAGTGAAGCAATTCAGGTCAACAGACTTCTGGTGCTCTGAGTATTTTAGAGGTGAGAGGGTCTTCCTGTGTGGGCTGTAATTAAAACCACGCGTCCTCTACTGAAAGCTGCTCCCACACAGGGAGTGTCGAGTTGAGTGTCAAGCAGTATGGAAGAAGGAAATGGCCCTGAAAGTAAGTGTGTGTGTGTGTGTGTGTGATAGGTAAGCGGTTGTAAAATTTGATAAGTTGACGTTACCTAAAGGTATCTTTGCGGATGAGTTACATTAACTTTCATACCAAAGTGTAAAAGAGCTCTACCTAGTCTGAAGTTTTCAGTGTGTTTAGCTTGAATGGTCAGTATGTGCCTGCAGCTGTTGGCAAGAGCAACACTGGCAAAGCTCAGATACTGAAATGTGGCGCTGACTGATTTTAGTGTGAATCGCTGCTTTTAAGTGCAGATGTAATTTGGTTGGAACTCTAAAAATCCCAAAATTGATACCCAGCCATACCTCATTGGTTGGTGAGGGGTTTGCTGGAGGTTGCTGGCTGTTAGGTCACACACAGAACGTGCTGCACTAAAAACGTCCCTATGATTGCCGGTTGCTCCGGCAGATTGCTGTAGTTTGCATGGAGACAAGTCTATGCAAATACTGCAAACTGGTTTTGAATGCTTTTTGTTGGTAATGACTGTCGTGTGGCAGGAAAAGTCTGACAACCACCGGCTTGAAGGGGATGGGTGGAGGAGCCAAAACAGTGTTTCAGACAGTGTGAAGTGAGAAGCTGCAAAAATTCCCGGTGTGAGATAAATAAGGATTATTTTGAAGTGGGGAAACTAACTGCACTGTTACACTCTGAAATCAAGCCAAATGGATCCACTTTAAGTCACTGTAGAATAAAGTGCTGTGGGATTGTGGTTGGAGAAAAGCGCTCAGAGTGGTCGATAAGAGCAGAAAAGGGGTTGTATAAAAGATGGAGCGTTTACTGTTTACAAAATAATGGACATTTGCCTATTTTGCTAAACACAGTGGACACATTTCCCTAAACTGTATTCTACTTTCTACTTGGCGCTCTTCTACAGACCTCAATTTGCATTTATGTACTATTGCTGCATGCAGTCAGCTCTGTTATCTCCTGTGTGGATGAATGATTCACCCTCACTTTACCTTTACCTAGTGCCCATAGAGTCCACAAACTCTTGGAAACAGTCAAAGTGAGGACGGAGCTGCATTTTCAGCTGAATGTGTGGCAGCATGCATGTTGATCTATCAGTGCGATCGCACCCCGAGCCCCTGTCTGCAGGCTCCTTTGACATCTCATTGATACTGCTGGCTGTTAGTTGAGGAGTGTGCGTGTGTGTGCGTGACAATCAGACATAAAACACGGTGTGAAAGACACAAGCGCTTACTCCTGCTTCAGGCCTGCATGGTGCCATGAGACTGTGGGTTAGGTGGGAGGCGGCCCACTCTCATGCGGTCTGAAGTGTTATGTTTTTTCACCTCTTCTAACACATGTGGAAAGGCAGGTGGTGGAGGTTGCACACACAGTTGTCTCCTGAATGCAGTGTGGCTGGAGCTGAAGGATGTGTGGATGTGTGTTCCCATGGCTGCAGTTTGACCTCTAGTCTCCACCAAAGGAAACCTCAAACCGCTGTCCTTTCCTCCACTATTTTGTCTTTTTCAACATCTGAGTGTCTAACTCCAGCACTTTCCCACACCCTCAGATTGCTTTGCTTTGACTTCATTTCGCTGCGTAAATCTTATCTTCATGTTTAGCTTCCAGCCTTCTGTGTGTGTGTTTTTTGCATGAATTAGTATGAAAAGCTGCGAGTCTCCTGCTTAGTAAGTGGAAGCACTATTTGTTGTCCTTATCATGCAATCACCATGCCACTGTTCATG
The DNA here is from genome assembly GCF_056152115.1 of Neolamprologus brichardi. Taxonomy (NCBI): domain Eukaryota; kingdom Metazoa; phylum Chordata; class Actinopteri; order Cichliformes; family Cichlidae; genus Neolamprologus; species Neolamprologus brichardi. Next base: position 19,530,568 of record NC_142120.1, on the reverse strand, counting down.
CATTGATGGTAATCATGATGAACACACACACACTGCTGATTACAAATGAAGCATGCACATTTTAAATTGAATCAGCAAGTTCTTTATTGTTTTTGTTTTGTTTTTTTTCATTTTACTTTCACTGTTCATTTTTCTTCTGTCCTTTGGATTTGGCGACCTTTACTTGACTTTGTTAGGACTTTGTCAGGTAAAATTACGCCCGGTAGTGTGGAAAATAAAAATTATAGGCTTTTTTGTTTTTATTGCTGTTAACTTGTGGGTTGTTTTCTCATGTTTCCATCCTTCTCAGGTCCATGTGGTCACATAAACTACATGGAGTGAAAACCAAGTTAGTGAACTGACTGTAAGATTGGTGACCAAAAACCGCAGTTCCTCTAGTGCCCACTTGAGGCTGACTCTGAAAGCAAGTCAGTCCCCATACACTCCCATGTTAAAACGCTTTACTTTTCAGCAGAAATAAACCCAATTCCACACTAATGTGTTAATGCTAAGGCCATTTTTGTATCTATTGTGCAAATAGATTTTTCTGACTCTAATAACAAAGGTGGCGTCTGTAAACAAGAAGAGTGGGCACGCACTGGGCAGCATCCATCTTTTATATACAGTCTTTGCTTGAGTTCTGCCTATTTATTTAAATTGAGTTCAAACTTTTTTTGGCTAGCTGTTCCTCATCTGTTCCTCAAAAAAATGTCTGTATTCTAGTGAAATATCTCAACAACAGTTGGACTGATTAGCATGAGTTTTTGCACAGAACATTTATGGTTAGCAGAAGATGAGTCCTTGCTGACTTAGGTGCACCCTCTGTCTTTTTCTGAAGTGTTACATGGGGATCGCATTAAGATTGTGAATTATAACCGGCATGTTAGCATAGCAATACTGACATTCGCAGATTCACTTGCGTGGCTTTCAGCTGCTTTTTCCTTGAGCTGCGTTTCTCCTGCATTTCTTTATAACTTGATTTTTTTTTTCTTTAAATCTAGCCCTGAAGTACAGCCTGATTCTTCAAGTCTAACCAGGTTAAATCGATGTTAACAGGGTAACAGGACAGGCACTTTCTGAGCCAAATAAAGGTCAACAGCTCCTTCCCCCTAGAAGACTACAGTAATGTTTGTCGAATGATTCCCATTTAGCTGCAGGAGAGCTGGAAGTGGGGAGAAAACATACACACTAATCAGAGGCTGTCAGTACTTTCCAGTGGCTCTGACGCAGCGTTACCCTTGAATAAAGGTTTAATGCAGTTTAGTGGAGTTGCTGCAGCTGTAAGATGTGGCTTTGTGATTGTGTGTGTCTGTGTGGTCCTACGTTTAACCTGCTGGGTGAGCATCTGTTCAGCTCTCTTGAGTTTTCCTGGCTTTCTGGCCTCTTCTTAACCTTTCTCCTTTTCACTGTGGATCACCCACTTTGTTCAGACCAAACACTTCCAACACCCACCTTCCACATTTTGTTTGTCTGTCCTTTTCTCTGCCAGGTAGTCTGCTGCCGAGTTCATGACCTGTGTTGTGAATACAAAACGATTATGCAGCTGTGAGACTTCTCTCTGCTTTAAGCAAAAGGAGCCTGTTTACATCTGTCGCAGTGGTGGATACCTGAAAATCTGATTAGCCATGCTCCCCACTACCAGCTTCTAATCAAAGGCACCGGATTCATTTCCGAAACGGAGGCCAAAAGGCCTGAAAACCGGGACTGCTGTATAATTTTAAGACATGCTCTCTGCTGCCAAAGCCCCCTTTTCCAATATCCCGGTGCCTGTATGTGTTGGTTATTTAAAGTGAGCTCTTCCCAGTGTGGACAAAGCTCTGTGAAATTATGTGGGCTTTTTTTTTTTTTTTTTCTTTTTTTTTTTAAAGAATGAATCAAGTTCAGTATTATTATGAATTATCCAGTTTCTCCTGTATTTTCTTATGAAAACACAATTACTGCTAACTAGGTAATCCTACAGTTTCCTTTGATGTCATATTTTTCTCACATCCTATCACTGGATGCCAAGTAAACTCCATTAGTAGTTCGTTGGTGGTTCATTCAGCTCTCCAACATTATTGGATAAACTCATGGCTTAGTAAGACTACCCTCTCACCTTCATCCCCATCCTCTGACGACCACCAGGGCCGAGAAATGAAGCCACGTCAAGAATCAGCCTGAATCCGCCTCAGGCTGGCTCTAAAAGTAAGTCAGTCCCGTAGACTTGGATTGTTTAAAGTCTAACTACAGGTGGGATAATTGTGTTTACAGCCTGTTATAAAAATGCTTTGGCCCTCTGTCTCTTGGTGCCTTTTGGAGCATTTTAATGGGGTTACTGACAGATAATGGGACCTGTTGCATTTCCAAATATGTTAACTTCTGGCTACAAAACAATTTAGTGACTTCACTGTTGCTACATCCATCTTTTATATATAGTCTGTGTTATGTTGGCGCCTGCTGGGGGAGTTTGAGGTTGCATTGCTATGAAAAAGGCAAAAGAATACTGTTGTTATGTTTTTGAGTCCTAAAAATATTTCAGTGAAGACCAAAGCAGAGCTAAGTTACAGTGAATGTCTGACATCTGCCGCCTGTTGGCCAGGAGATCTGTTAATACCACTTTATTACACAAATTTGTGTTTTGACTTCATCTGATCAGAGAAATGTGAATATGTTTTCAGTTAGGAATCGGTGTTAAGGTAAAGCATCGTCTTTAACTTCAACTCTTTCCCTACATTGTTATGTAGGCTTGTCTGTTATCTAATGCTCTCATTATAAAGTTATTCTGGAGCTTCTTCCAAGCTTCTGGAGGGGGTGAGCTCAGAGCCTGATTACTTGCAGAAACCTTGTTCTCGGTTTCTGAGTCATGCTGAAGGCATCAGGGTCGCATAAAGTAAGTGTGTGTGTGTGTGTGTGTGTTTAATTTCCTGTGCTTTTGACCCTGCATGACTTGGCTGCGTGCCCTGCTCTTTTCCTTTTCGGTTCTTGGCATCAGTCTTACTTTCCTTTCCTTCTCTCCTTGGATTTATTTGCTTCCTGGAAACACTTGCATTAAAGCTCAAAAACTGTTTTTTTTTTTAAAAAGCCTCTTAAAAGTGTTTAAGTCAGAAATAAGTATATTAAAATACTTTTAAAAAACGCAAACAAAATTCTAAAATATATGTTCAATTTGCCAATATGTTTGTTAAACCATGAACAACATGGATGTAGCTTAAGAAGGGAAGCCATGGAAACACGTGTTCTTTCTAATGGCCAGCAGGGGAGACTCAGACGTCCAACCGTAGATATATGGTGTTAGTACGTAGTTGTAGTTACGTAGATATATAGATAGATAGATGTCCTGCTGAATTTGGATGTTACTATCTAACTTCACATCAACTGTCATTTATTATGAGCAGCAAAACAACTAAAACTGTGCACGATTAATAACAACTAAAGGCCATTTATTTGTTGTTTAGGTGTTTGTTATTCTATTAACAAGAAACTTAAAGTCCTTCATCGTTGTGTGAAAAAAGATCTTTTAGTTTGTTCCCTTGTAAGAGGAATTTTTGTGATTGGCTGGCCCTGACAAACTGTAAGCTTGAAGAGCTGGTGGGTTGTAGCAGTTAGGCGCATAACCTTTGCTTTGAGGGCAGACGGTCTCTGTTTTCGATTTGTCAAGACACACTTTTGAAGTTTGACTTTGAGTTTTAAGTTTGGCAAGTGTTTGCAGACAAGTTGGCGTCCTCCGTGCAACAAACTCTGGGCAATTTGGTGACGATCAAAGCTGTAGAGAGGAAGTCTTCATATGGAGGGAATGGCTTTTGACTCACAGAGATATATACTGCATATACTCTGAGCTCAATATTTAAAGCTTTTTAATATGAGCATACATTGTCGTAACAGAATAAATACAAGAGGAAATAAGGAGAAGCAGAACGGGTCAAATCCGAGTATTTTAGCAGCAGAAAAGTGCGACTAAAATAGAACTGGCTCTCAGGACAAAGCCCCATTTGTTGTGCACGTGTCTTTTTTGTTGTTGTTTTTCCATTTTTCATTTTGTCTCTTTTGTCCGTTTACATCTCTGTCTCGCACACAGCCATGGAAATAAAGGAGCTCTACCCATTTGCAGTCAGTCACATTGTTACGACTAAATGAAACCACATGTTAGATTTTTCTTCACTGAACACATGCACCACACTGAACACGACTGGCTCGGTCTGCATGTGAAACTCTCCAATAAATCTGCTTTCATGTGTAGAGCTCTGCAGATTGAGTTGGACAGTTTGTTTTATTTCTGGTTTTTTTTTGGGTTTTTTTTGGAGTGTTTTTGCACATTAGGTCATTTTAGCATCTCAGTGGTAATTAGTGTTGTTGGGGAAGGAGGCAGGAAGGTTGTGGGAAGGTCAGGACATTTGTCTCTCATCCATCTCTGTGTGCGTTTGTGTGTCTGTTTTCCTGTAATTGCTTCTTGTTTGTTACAGTGTTGCTGCCCCTTTGTATTAACCTCCATTTGAATGTCGTAAGCAGTAAATAGCCGCATGTCATGTGTGGGTTGAATAGTTGGTCGTGCATTTCATTTGGCAGTGTATCACCGAGTAAGATCTGAAACGGAGCATGTCTGCCTGGACAAACATCCGCTCCACATCTGTATCTGAAATTCCAGCAAACACACAAGGAACATGGAAGTGGCAGGAATCCAAAGATCTGAGGCAACACGTGACGGGAAACTTCAGCCACATCTATGGCTGGATATTACTCTGCTCCCTCCCATTTTTCTAAGAGCATCTCCGTTCATTACTGTGGCATTAAGATAAAATTTGGTTCTTAAAATAACCAGAATGATAAGTAAAACCTGATAAGGTGTAATACAAATGTTCACCTTTAAAGTAAAAGTGCTTCAAACGCTCCCACTTGTGCTGTGAAGGCACTTTTTCAAGTTTCACAACAGCTTAGCGAGTAGCTGGTGAGTGTTGACAAGCCGGGATCATACATGATAACCATGGACGTCCGCAGCAGTCTGCAGGAGATGGACGCGATCGTGAGGAGGATTTTCAGTGCACCACCGATATGCCCTCGCAACCAATTGTAGCTAATGACAGCATTCAACAAGTAGTGTGTTACAGGGGGTCACTGACCTGTAGCAGCCACTCACAACCCACAGAGTTGTTGTTTTATTTATTTTTATTTTTATTTATTTTTTTGAATAACCTTTCGATCATTAGTCTCCAGCTGGGTTTCAACACGTCTGTATCTGTAGGCCGGTATGAGGTCTCAATGATTCAGTTTTCAACATTCTTACTGACCTGGACTCTGAGGTAACAGACAAATCACTTAATTACTCTTGTTTTCTTATAGATAACCATTAAGTATCAGAAAACTCTTGTTGTCTGGTTTGTTTGTTTGTTTTTGTTTTTTAAAATTCAATATAATTTTTGTTTTACAGCAAGTAAAAAAACAAAACAAATAAGGTTTTCTGCGAATTAGCAGAAACTTATAGGACGACATTAGAGTAACGAGTTACCAGGATAACTTTGTGTAATTTTACAAATTTATTTCTTGGAGTGAAAGTCAAAGAAGCCATTCAGATGAATTCTCTTACAACAGCAGCATTTGCTTGTAATCACGAGTCTCACCGAATGTGGACAAATATCTCTGGATGTTCGTCAGTAACTGTGAACATTTTTGGAATTTACTTCGCACTAAAGAAAGAGAAACAGTTCAGGTATGCATGTTTTATTGGTTATTAGCTTTCTTAAGATCAAATTGGGCTGTGTGGGGCACACAGGCTGAAATGAGTGTGACACCCGTGATTTACAGTACGTCCTCTGTGCCATTTACCGACACTGCTGTTGATCCTGAAGCAGATTTACTGCGTATCAACTCTAAAGCAAGAAAATTCCTCTCATTTAGATGATATCGTCTGTATCATTCCCAGACACTTCCTTTCATTGTAAAACAGTCCTTTAAAATTTGATGAGTATTCTCATCATAAAATCTTGGAGCAGGAATTTCCATAAAATATCTGACATATTTCCAGTATTTGCACATTTCTTTATTTTTGTTTTATTTCTCTGGTGTTTCTGTCACACACTACAGTCACTGGTGCATTTTGGGTTAAATATGCATTTATTTTCTGCCACTCTGTAGCTTTACTAAACATAATATTGACTGGTATTGTTCTCCAGATTAACTTTATCTTGGATATTTGGCAGATTTCTCAGCCAGCTGATGGGTTTGGATAACTTTGAGGCACTTTGCAGTTTCTGATTCGAGAGCTGCTTTGGTTCAGAAATTTTGGAGCGGCTCCACCACATGTGATGGACTGGAGGGAGCAACTAGTTCCTTATTTATTTCAATTATTCAGTTGTGAAAACCGTTCATGATTAATCCTCTGCTGATTGGCATATTAGTTATAATCAGTGGATTGTTTCAGGTCTTCAGCTGATTGCAGATAAACCAGAAATGTGCACGCACGCGCGCACACACACACACACACACACACGTGCTGACCTTTTACGGCTGTAGTAAACACAATTAGCACAGAGTATATTTTTGCCAAAGCTAATTACAGATTTCTGCGTGCTCCTCTGGTTTGTTATCTGTGCAGTCTCCAGAAAAGCTGTTTTTATTGCTCTGTTTCAGTTGTTATTTCCTGTTGTGTGTTATTGTGATTCCTCACATCAGTTGGTATTTCCTGCAGGTCTGTTTGTCTGCCGCGAATGAGCCCACTCCTCCACCCTTTCCCCTCTTTCACTCTTGCTCCATCTCAACTTTCTGTTCTTTTTCTCCTCCTCCTCTTGTACTTCACCCCCCTCTGTTTCTGGCAATCTCAAATTTCGGTGTCTGTGTGTCTGTGTGTGTGTGTGTCTGTGTGTACTGTAGTAAAATCCTGCTCCAGTTATGAGGTGATTAGTCATATGGTATCACTTTATTTTGCCTGTAATGGAAAGTGCTCACTGCCAGCAACGCCCCTCTGTCAGCTCCCCACCTTGGTTCTCCTCCTCACTTTTCTCTGCGTTTATTCTCCGTCGTTCTCTTTATTTCATCCATTTGCTCTCATTTTATTCCCTTTCATCATCCCTTTAAATTCTTCTCATTCCTCGTTTAACCTCCCACCCGTTCTCCTCAGCACTTTTTCCTTTCCCCCCCTCTGTCATCTTCTATTTCCTCATCTCTCCAGCCTCTCTAATGCAGCCCACCCTCCTCTCTTCATAGTGGATGACGAACTAGGTCTACTCCACCCAGCTAATAAAGAAAGCATGCTTAGAACCAGAAAGGAAAGGAGCATTTCACCAAAAAATTTCAACCCCCCCCCAAAATCTGGCAGCATATATGCTGCATTTAATTAAGACTCCCATCAGTGACATTTTGAGTAATAGTTTACCAAAAAAAAATCCAAGTGGTTGTTGACTTTTGTTCCAGGTTGGCTGACTGTGTCCGCTCTGATAAATATTCTACATGCATCTTGCTCTTGAGCAAGCCTAATGTTGTGTCAATTAGAGAGGCGTTTGGTTGGGAAGAGCGATAAACACAGAGGGAGAGAGGCAGCGGGCGGCTGAGTGTTGACATTTTTCGGCTGCAGGTCTGATTGTGGAGGAATGCGAGGACGTCTCGGTCATGTCAGCACTGGATGACGGGTTTACGGGTCATTCACAGCAGAAACAGCCAGACTTACTAAAACACCGGCGCCATCCCAGCCTGCTCAGAGTAAACCAGCTAAAACAAAAAGCTTCACCTGCCTCCATGGGTGGCAGGTAAATGGTTTGTTTTGTTTAGTTTTTTTCCAGAGATGTTCTCAATATTCTTTATTAGCATAAATCACATATGTAAATCCAAAGTGTACAAGAGCTTAGAGAGCCTCTTTAAAAACACAAGACAAGCTCAACAGAATTACATCCAATATGATGAAAACTAAGCCGCTTCCTTCAAGTAAATATGATAAATGATGAACAATGTATGCAGCTCTTTTGTATTTAAATGAACATTTTAGCTGCATAAGTGGAACTGGAAAGGAAGATGAATATTTTTAGACTGTGTGGGATGTAAATGAGCGACTGAACTACTGTGGAAAAACCGCTGGGCGCTTATGAGCTGAACACACGCGTGTTGTTTGCTGTCAGAATAGAGATGAGATGTGAAATTTAGCATTTCCCACACAAAGTTTTTATGGCCACACGAGTACATTCAATAATTATTTCTTAAATCTATCTGAGAGATAAACACCAGCTGTGGTGGATGAACTGCTGGGCAATCGCGTACCTTTATTCTGAAAGTTCAGTTGCTGATAACCGGCTGGTCATGCCCTTCCTGCCTTGTGCATTTCTTGGAGGTTTTCTTGATGCCAAGGTTTCTAATTTGGCCTCGTTTCTGGTTCTGAACGACGGCGAAGTTGCAAAAGGCTCCATTGGGAGGCAGCTGAATGACATTGAGGCCTGCTGGAACGGTCATCCTGCCAGCATGAAGAAAAGGTGATGGAGAAAAAGATAAATGGAAAAATGACAAAGAAAGAAGGACCGTGGTCTTAAAAGTACACCGAGCATGTACTGGCGCAAGGAGGTGTGAGCTGATATGCCTTGGTGTATTTTTTATTTTTTTAATGTCTGGTTTTCAGAACTGAAGTCCTTTTGATTAATTGTCCAATCCCACCTTGAGTCCCTGCGTCTGTTCATTTTTCATTCTCTTCTTCTTTTTTTTTTTTTTTTTTTTTTTTTTTTTTTTAACCGTTACTCCCACAAGAAATCATAATTTTCTCAGTTTCTTGTTAAACCTTACGCTTAAATGACATTCACTGGTTTCATGTTGCAGTCTTGTGCTGGAAGATGTTCTGAAGACTGATTAAAAATGTGGAAAAAAGATTCTTGTGAATTGCTCAAACCCTGAGCTGCTGGTTCTGTGTGAAAGTTTGGAAAAGGTAACAAAATCCAAACAAGCACCCTCAGGAAAAAAATAAAGCGCGTTGTACCGCTCTCTCCACGCCCTTTCATATGACATAATACTCAATGTGGTTTCTTGAAATTTTTATTTTCAAGGTGAACTGTGACCTTGAGTGTTAACTATGAAGGTCAAGGCCTAGTCTATTATTCCGCTGTTTATTAGCTACAATTTTTTTGTGAATTGTCTTTAAAGTTTTTACAGATTTTTCATGTTTGGTGTGACCTCAACCTTGAACTGATTTTTTTTTTTTTTTTTTTTTTCTTTTCACTAAAATTAAATCCACTCGAACCATTATTGACATCTACCATCACACAACATTTTACAGTGCCATCTTGAAAACTGTAGACTCTTGCCTGTTAACAAACAGACGATTACATACTCGTTCCCTTCGCCAAGAGAACCATCAAATCTGTGCATCTGGAGAACAGTTACACCCCTAAAAACACACATGATGCCTGCCTCATAGTTGTATTTAGCAGATCTGATTAGCCACAACAATAAAACCAATTGCTTAAAATTTTGTAGATCATGCCGTCGAAACAGCTGTGACCTGTGGGCTCAAGGACAAAAGGACCTCTTAATGGCATCCTGTGGTTTCTGGCATCAGGATGTTTGGAGCGGGTCCATCCTGAGAATTGCTGTTTGAATAGAGAAGTAGGAGTTTTGAAGGCACGGTCAACACCTTGAGCTCTCTGTTGCTCCTCGAGGTGCTGCTGAGAGAGTTTGACAGGCTTGTGGTCCGACTTGGGAGGCCGCTGCCATTGGGGAGTGCTGCTACCAAGTTTAGTGGGCAGTGTGTGGAGTAAGGTCTACATAAATGCCAGGACTCGGTGTTTCCCAGCAATTTTATAGCTGATCTGGTCTATTACATTACTAACACTGAGGAAAAGCTGTCCTGTCCTGATACATGTTCTCAAACTGACTTCAGAGGAGGTGGAACCTGGGAAGCGTCGAGTTTTAGCTTAAAAATATCTCCATTACATATTCAGAAAATGAATTTGTATCCGAGGACATATAGCATAAAAAATGGGTTGAGTGATAAGTTACTCTAACAGCATATTGATGCATATGGTCCTCTCCCCTCCATCATCTGCTCCTCCTGTTAAATCAAAGTGTGGAGCAGCTGGAATCTCGCATTAATGCGGCAACAATATTTAGCTGAATTTGAAAGCTGATTGGCATAAAAATAATCAGAGGGAAGGAATTCAGGGTGGTGTGAATGGCTTGAGTTCAAGGTCGTGTCAATGTTACGGGGTTTGAAATGGAAATGTGTGAGTGATGTCGATGGGGAAATAGCATGTGTGTGACTCCACGGGAGGCAGATATGGCATACTAAAGCTGCATTTCATTAGTGTGTGTGAGTGAGTGTGAGGGATAGGGAGCTGCCAAACAGGAGGACATCAATGCCAGCAACTGATAAACACACAGATTTGCTTCAGGGTTATTTCTCAAGGACACAGACGTACACACCGCTGTCTGGGTGTGCTCGTGGGTGAATCTGTCTCATATCAGTGTGAGGTTTCCTGCATATTACCAAAACAAGCTCCACCTCTTAGGCAAATGTCTGTTTTCTATCCATTTCAGCTACAGAAACCTCCCAAACAAACGCCTCTGGGTTTAAATTAGATCACGGTTGAAGAATTAGGAGTAACGTAGCAGGATGAGTGAGGGTTTGAGCAGAACTGCATTAGATGCAGATGAAAACATATTTGTGATGGTATTCACGTTGGAAATTGTCATTTTGATATGTTTAAGTAGCCTTCTTGCCAAGACTTAAATGAATAAATGTGTGAAAGTTTGATCTCCCCCTTCAACTTTATTGCGTTATCGTGATGTGTGCTTGGCTTTCTTTCTACGCCCTCCAGGGAGGGTTGTCTGCTGGGGTGAGTGGCATAGCCTCAACATTGCATGACAATATTTAAAGAAATTTGCATTTAGTGCAATCACAGTGACATAGGCCAAGGAAAAAAAGTAGTCTAGGTGGCATTTTCATGGAACTTTTCAATAAAAGTATAGATTAACTGCTTACTTTAATCATTATTATTAAACTTAACTTAACCCTGTAACTCTTCAGGAGCTGCACAAATTCCCATCATACACTAAAATCTGTGATGTTGCACTAAATGGTGCTGACATGACTGGTTAGATTTGTGGGTGATTTATCTAGTTATTTAGTTGAGCTGTTTTCTATACTCGGGTGGAGTTAGTTTATTGGTGAAGCGCTAAAAATAAGACGTGCTGTTTTTTAGGCATTAAATATTGGTAGTAACCTGTGTCATGAATTAGCTAGGAGTTAGTAAATTAAATGCACAAGTATTCATCACCAGCACATCTACTCATCAGTTCCCCTAACCCCAACAATCAGACGATACCCCTTGTAACAGCAAGCACTTGGCAACAGTGGGAAGGAAAAACTTCCTTTTAATGGGAAGAAACCTCTTGCAGAGCCAGCTCAGTGAGGGACAGCCTTCTGCCGTGATCAGTTGGGGTTGATGGAGTTATATTTTTGCTTTAAGTGGTCAGCTGAGCTGGGAAAACTTTTCTCTGCATATTTTGCAAAACAGAAGTTTTGTTCTTTGGTGAACGTCCTCAAAGTAGCTTTTTAAAGTATTAAATTGTCATCACAGGCAGACACGCTGCTCTCTCTTTCTGGTCTTGTGTTGTTGCACAACCCAGAGAATGTCAACACAAGACGTTGCTATATCATTGACATCACAAAATGGCATCACGTCCTTTGATGGATGAGTTCCCTTTGAATCTGGAATATCAGAAGCTTTTCGTATTACAAGCTAGTTAGCATTCTGATTTTTGCATTACAATTGAAAGTGCACATAGCTGCATAGTTGTTATTTTGAATGGTGTTAATAAAAACAATTCTTATGATGATACTAAGAGTTTTCTGGAAATGACACAATTGTGTTAATCTTCTGTGCTCTACTTCTGAGCATGTTTCAGTTTTAAATTCTGTGTTTTGTACTTTTTTGGTGGAAAATGTTTTTTTTGGTAATGGATTAAAGTGGTTAAACTTCTCTAACAATGTATTTTCTGTGTGCTTCAACTGCAGAGATAAAACTATTGTTATCTGCCTCCAGAAGCCCATATGTGCTTGATTCTACTCTGATTTATCTTTCCAGACACAGACGCTGATAGATCTCCAGACGTTTCATGGATTTCCATCGAATATTTGATGTGCACTCAGCTGTTGTTAATGCCAAGCTTTGCAGCAAACAGATCAGAGCAGTCATGGAGGAAAGAGTTGTGTCAGGAGAAAGAAATGTTCAGGGTAGGGCGAAGGCATGACGAAAGTGAAACAGACAGGAGTGCGGAATCAGAGGAGGTTAGAGCGAGGAGTTTAAAAGTGGGATTCTTGATTGATAAAAGGCTTTCAAGGCCGACGCTGGCAGTTCTCCCATCATTTTCATGTCTTTACATTTTCACCATGTGTCAGGAGTTTTATCCTCTGCAGACCGCAAATGATTCTTCATCAGGATTTGGACCACAGTGGGACGTATGCAGGCTTTGCCCCACTTTTAATCCTTGGAAGGGACCTATTATGCCTATTAGTTTCAACTAATAGCTTTGTATGATCCACAGTTTTGAATAAACTCCATTCACCTTTTTCTCGGCCTTTTACATAGATGGTGTAAAAGATGGAAATGGCCACAATGATGTCACATGTTGGTGGAGCTGGAGCTGAGTGTTTTCACTGTCGCCATCTTGCTGTTTTGAAACAGGATGTGCTGAGTGAGGGGTGGAACCGGACTGTTTTTAAGAGTGATTTTAATATTTCTTGGAATGTTTGTAGCACCTGTGGAATATTTGCAGCCATTTACAAGGTAAATTCATCAGTATCTGTATATTTGGTCGACACAGTGGATTGGTCATTTTCCCATTTAGAAATACTAATAGGCTTTAGTTTCTTCTTATTTTTCACCTTTGTCTTGTTGCTGTTTGGGCAAACTTGCTCCTGCTTGCAGCTGTATGCATGTTTGAACCCCGAGTCACAGCGGTTGGTGGTGATACCTCCGACCCCAACCATCTGCTCTCAGAACATGCAAATTTTTCCAAATTTCCAAATGTATTCCCCAAAGTCTTGGCAGTAAGAGGGCAAAAAGGTCAATATATTTTTGACTGACACACATCAAAAACTATGTGCGTTTTTGCGTTTCTCTGAAAAACAGGGTTGGGGTTCATCATCTGAGACCTCACGGAGTTCAGTCTGTCCAGTGGTTGGCGGTGCAGAAGGCGGCAGTTGGATGTAAGGGATGTAAACAAGTATCAGCACGGCTATTAGAGCTAAAGCGCTGTGCGAATACCAACAAGTCTCAGAGCCAAATGGTGATATGATTGGTGTGTTTTACTTCAGTTCTGTAACCCATGTACATGGCGTTTCTCAGCGTGCCCCGTCTACCAGCAGACTGGATTTTCAATTTCACTGTTTAATTTCTTTTTCTCCCACTTTGGTCAGAGTTACATCAGTGTTGGAGATTAAACTTCTGCCAGTATGAGAAAGTCTGCTTTGATCTGAGCGATGTACATTTTTTTCATCAGAATGAGAACACAAGACTCTATGCCGACATCTGTGCGCCTGCCAGTTTGCCTGTTTCTTTGTTTTATTATTTTTGTTAGGAGCAGACAGGGCACTAAACTACAGTGCACCGACTAGGCAGACTCCAAGTGAAGGTTAAACAAAGTATAACAGGAGCAAATGCCTATCTGCTTGTTCATGTGCATTTCTACAAGGGGGCGTATTCCCAAGTGGTTGGCAACTTATTTTAGCAGGTTTTACGCAATCTGCAGTTGATTGTCTGCTAAAACTGTTCAGTCACTGCTAAACATCTAAACTTAGCACAGAAAGTTAAGAAATCTGTGTTTGGTAGATTATTTCTTTGTTGTGGGGAAATGCAGTTGTGGGTTGCGTCCATGAACAACTTGCCAAATCTTCGCTGCATATGGCAAACGGCTTATTCTGTAAACAACATAACCACACTGACTGGCTTGTGACAAATGCTGGTTGAAGAATGGGACCATCCCTCAGCAGTGTATGACCAAGGTGTTGACCAGCATGAGGAGGTGCCAGGCTGCAGGTTCTTCCACATCCTACCCAAGTCCCTGTCTGTTCAATGAATAAATAGTTTCTACAGACTTCAATCATCCAGTCCAATAAATAACAGAAGAAGCTGTTTGGCATTGGCAGAGAAGATTTGGCAAGTTTTATATTAGTGCAACCTACATGCTCAACTACAAAAAGGCATTTTTGGTGCCATTTAAGAGGAGATAAACTTTCCAACAGTATGAGATTTATAGTCAAGAAACATTGTTACCACAAAGAAATCAAAGAAACACAAACTTTCAGACTTTTTATCCTATGTTTAGTCCCACCCCTTCTCTGTCCTCTCCAGTGAGACTCATCCTTTGGTCGTATAAACTCAAACTTTACCGTTTTGGACTGCAGGTCTTGGTGTTAGAGATCTGAAGGACCGCTCTAATGAAATTATGGAGCATGTAGTGCTCTGCTGAGAAGAGACTGCTCTATTATTTACCTCTGAGTACTTTCCAGTTAAAATATTTGCAGAGGAGCACCTTAGACTGTACTGTAGCTTGTTATGTTGTGTATCATTCTGGTGCATGCCTCTGAGACAGTAGGGTTGCTTAACTTTAACTTCAGGTCAGAATAACTTTATTTCAGAGTAGAGCACTGGGAAGAATGTGTTGAAAATGCACAGCGAGTTCATTTTTCTTGTTTTTCAATGATGATTTTTGGATAACAAAAACAAGCCTGTGGCTGCTCGCCCATTATCGTACATTTAGAGTCTTTAGAGATGCTTTTCATGAGTCAGCATTAATTTGTTCTCATCTGTCACCTAAAAAAAGGAGCAAATTTACCAAACGAGGAAAAAGCGGAGACGAAAGCTTGTTCTGGGTCTTCACTTGGACTGCTGGCGTAATTCAGGGCAAGTTTAAGTGTGTACAAGCTTTCAAACACACGGGCGAATCAAAGTGCTTTTAATAATGCAGAGAAATGCATTAGAGCAGCATTTAAAAGCACATAATAAGCAACACAGCACTAACAAATAGCCCCGAGTTTAATAAAGCTAATGCAGAGAAGAGTAGTATTGACTAATCCACATGCGCAGCTTTTATATTAATCATATCAGCAGTAAATGACGCAGCCGCTGCCTGATTTGATAATTAGTTCTTGTGCAACAGAAGGACAGTACGAGCTGTGTGCACGAGTGCAGCTGTAGTTAAGAGGATGGCAGAAAAGAGCGTCTGTCGTGCAGATAAGAGAAGCTTCTGATGCTGGAGAAAAGCTGTCTGGCTGCTATTCAGCTCACTAAAACATGATTCAGCCACTGTGTGTGTGTGCGCAGTGATTGGTAGGTGTAGAGGCTCTGGTCTGTCACTCCCATTAAACACACTGTCCTCATTTTTTGCTCTTTAGTCACCTCAGCCTGCTCCCCATCTCTGCACTCTCCGCTGTCTCTTGCCTCTTCCTTCTCCTGCCTCCCTCGGCATCTCACTTTTTCTGCTTTTCTGTCTCCTCTTCCCAGCAATGCTCATCACTTGCTTGGTTGCTGCTGCTGAGGTTCGGACTCTGGCTTGCTGCGGCACACACACAGACACACACAGACACACATCCCAGATACAGCGCTCCGCTACACTGCTCAGGAAATTGGACCCTCAACAGACTGTGTATTGGAAATGAAATTCCTTTCAGAGACCTAGACACCAACACACACACACACACACACACACACACACACACACACACACACACACACACAGTTTTAAAGACATAGTTTGTCGCAGCTTGCTGGTTTTAACTATAGTCTTATCTACAGAACCACTATCAGTAGTTTAAGGATGGAGCTAATGGAGTCTTGTTTTCTCTTTATTTCTCTCTGTCTTTCTGTCTCTGTCTCTGTCTGTTGTCTTCCTGACAGTCAGTGTCTCATGCCCACGTGTGTCTCTGACAGATAAGCCATTGATGTTAATTACATGACGTGTAGCCTGTTGGAAAGACGTCGAGAGTCGGGCACAGAAAAGTAGAGCGTGGAAAGATTGTTACTGGATTTCCAGCATCAGTAAAAGTGCTGATGATTCTCAGAAACTAGAGTAGGTTCTGTGATGTATGCAAGTGATCCGTCTGAAGCAAAAAAGCCAGAGCAAGGAGTTGATACTGATTATTTGGTAAAGATGTGCCAGTTGGTGCATCATAGATGGTAATGATCATTATGTATTTGGCCGTTCACAATACTGTGTCACAGCTGCCCTAAGTCTTCATCAAGGTGCTGAAAACAGTCCTCAGAGATTTGATCCATGTTGACATGACGGCATCACACAGCTGCTGCAGATTTTTCGACTGCGCCTCTGTGATGTGAATCTCCCATTCCACCAAAATCCAAAGGTGCTTGTTGAACTGAGATTTTTGTCTGTGGAGGCCAAAGTCATCTGCATGTTAAAGGTAACTGTTTGAGATGATGTGAGCTTTGTGACATGGTGTGTTATCATCCACTTTTCCATTTTCCAATTTTGGGTAGTTGTGTTGTTTGGGTAGTTGTGTTGTGTGAATTGTAGCCTCAGTTTCCTGTTTTTAGCTGACACGAGTGGCACTTGGTGTGGTCTTCTGCTGCTGTCGCCCATCTGCTTCAAAGTTCAACCTATTGTGCATTCAGAGATGCTCTTCTGCATACTTGGGATGATTGGTTGTTCGAGTTACTGTTGCTTTCCAATCAGCTTCAAGAAGTCTGACACTTCTTCTCTGACCCCTGGCATCAGCAAAGCATTTTCATCCAGAGAACAGTAATTTCCTTTCTCTCCACACAACAGCCTGTGGTGTGAACCAGAGCCTGCTCCTTTACAGAAGAGAACAAGAGCTACTGTTTCTAGCTGTAGTCCACAACAGAATGGGACGATATTTTTGGAAAGCAGCTAAATGCTTTCCACGACCAGGTCAAAGGACAGCAGTGACCTGGCCATGACATGGTGTTCGTCGGGGATGGCTGTTAGCAGCAACTGAACTTTCACAATAAGAGCGAGGAGGTTGTTAATGGATGAAAAGGTAAAAAGAGAAGATCTAAAATGAATGAAGTAAACCTGGAGATCCAGGTAAAGGTTGTGTGTGGGGAACACTGTAAGGAAATAAAGTTTTTTTTCTTTTTTTCAAGGCCTGAACTGAACTCTTATCAGTTTCATTCAATCCTCTGAAAAAGTGAAAAAGCAGTTTGGAGGCATCTCATTTTTGTCCCTGTTCTCGCAGCTTGATGAAACTCGAGTCCAGGTGTTTTTAACCTGAAGTTTGTATTTTAAGTTAAATTGAGGATGTGGAGCTGTTTTTCCCACTTGGTGTGAACACATGAAATAATTCAGTTGAAAGCATTCATTTGGTGATTTGCAGGTAAAAAGATGTCTAGACGTCCTAAATATAGTCCAGACTGCAGGTCCACTGAAGTGCTGTTTAGCCTTCGGTTCCACTAAACCTGAAATCTTAAGCTGCAAATCACTGACTCACTGCTTATGACACAAACAACACGAAGGAAAAACACAGCAAAACAGCTGTTTGTTAGCAAAATAGAGTATTGAGAAGTGCCTTTTGTTGGACTGAAACTTGCATTAGATGATTGAATTATCCCATCTCTCATATTTTCCAGCTTGAAAAATTATCAGTTTAAAGTTTTAGATAAGATTGTTCGTGCTTTATGCATCACTCATATGTCTACCTGTTGTAGGACTCCCTCTAGACACCAGTTTCTCTCTGTACTGGCATTACAGAGACAAACTATGCGTCTCTCTGTCAGGCTGACAGATTGAGCGGCGATGAGAAGCCCTCCTGAGGTGGTCTGTGCTTCATGTGTGCAAATATGTTTGTGCATGCCGTGGCATTTTATCTGTGTTTCTCGTCTGGAATGTTTCACATCTGATGAGTTAAACTGAGAGCAGGAGGAAGCATTTGCCACTTCCAAGTGCAGATGAGTGTGCGTCAGCCATCCAGTAAGGATGGCTTTGTGTGTTTATTGGTGCAATTTCCCATCTTCACTAAGTAGCTTTCAGAAAATGATTTAAATCAAATTAAGTTTAAAGTGCTTTAAATGCTCTAATAAAAAGCAAAGATGGCAGAACAAATGTGCATCCCCTCTGCTTTTATAAACAGCCAATATCCTAACGGTTGTAGCTGCAGTTTAAAATCTGTCGTTACTTATAAACAGCCGGCTGATGGAGCAGCTTTGTTTTCATTATTTACGTTGTTATGTTGCTCTTAAAATTCATTCCCAGGTGATATTAAAAAATGCTTTGGTTCAGCGCCTTTGGAACTGTAATTTCCTCCGTAGCAAATTTGCCAATTTATCCTCTCAGCTGTTTGCAGCCCTGAACTGGAATCCCCATTAACCTTGAGGCTTAGTCATTTTGGCAAATTCCCATTAACCTCCAGAACGAGTTGTTTGGTGAATTCCTATTAACCTCCAGTATTAGTCGTTTATCAGACAACAAAGAAGTGTTCGTGGGAGCGCTGGAAACTCATTTCTGGCTCATTTGGACATGTGTCTTTTTTTTCTCTCTTTCTCGCTCTCCCACAGAGTGATCAGCGGAGCACAACACATGTAACAGGCAGGTTTGCGTTCTTTAAGGGCTGAACAGATGAAATAAAAATGGTGTAATCCAGAAAAGACGGCCTGGGCTCAAATCAGTTCCAGCTTCTGCCCACAGTCAGAAGTTTTCATTTACACTTCTAGTCTTTACAAACCCAGTAAAAAACCGGTCAGTAAAGAACGCACATCCTAGTGGTAGAGGACTCCGTGAATCCCAGAGGAATGCTAATTTTTCCATGTTTTATACCAAAACAAACATGGTTGTTTTGGTATAAATTGCTCTGTTTATATGCGGTGCAATCTGAGCTGAAAGGGCAAGGAAAAAGGAAGAGGTGAGTCTGAGTCTGCCGGTGATACTGTGTAGGCCATAGACTGTAGATCAGGGGTCTCCAACTCCAGGCCTTGAGGGCCGGTGTCCTGCAGGTTTTAGATGTGTCCTCGAACCAAAACAGCGGATTTAAATGGCTAAATTAGCTACTCAACATGTCCTGAAATTCTCCAGAGGCCTGGTAACGAACTAATCGTGTGATTCAGGTGTGTTGACCCAAGGTGAGATCTAAAACCTGCAGGGACACCGGCCCTCGTGGACTGAGATTGCCCACCCCTGGTGTAGGCCACAGACTGTAGATCAGGGGTCCCCAACTCCAGGCCTCGAGGGCCGGTGTCCTGCAGGTTTTAGATCATCTAAAAACTGCAGGACACCGGCCCTCGAGGCCTGGAGCTGGGGACTCCTGCTGTAGATAAAAGATGGAAACAACCACCATGTCTTAGCTTCTAATTTTTAACTATTATTGCATGTCAGTCTCAATAAGCACGTTCATCAAAGCATCATCAGGCAAGTTGTAATAAAAGTTTTAACAGAAGAACAAGTTTTTGCAGCAGGTTGTAAATATGTATGTTTCTGTTGTAAAGCTAGAAATTTTAACGTGGGAGTCTGTGGGGAGGTTGCCTCGAGTGGCCATTAGAGGAACTGCAGTTTGTGGCACATCTGCCTCAGCTTTTCCAAATTAGTAATTAACATCCGCCATATTCATATTTCATTATATTATGAGTGTGAATAATTGTCTGTGTTCACCCTGTGATAGACTGCAGAGCAGATCAGTGCACACCCCCCTCTCTTTTGCTCCATGTGAGCTAGTATAGTTTCTAGGACACTATATGGGCTCTAAATCTGATTTAGCATGTAATTGACAGCCCTAATAGTTTCTAATCCCGCTGAGAGCCTGTATGATAGGAGAGTGTCGATGATAGATGGAAGTGCAGTGATCGGTCACTCGTTTCACTTTTGCCCCAATAAGTAACAAGTGGCATTCGACTGGATACATTTAGCAATATCTCAGTAACTACTCCTCTCACTCTTTCTCTTGCATCACATTTACTTTCTTCATGTTGGCCTCAGTCCAGCTGAGTGCCATCATACAGCAGCTCATAGCTTATTGAATAAAGCAGAAGCTTCAGCCAGTAAGAGGAGATTAGGTTGCACTCGGTGTGTGTGCTTTCCCTCCCGTGTCTCCTGCTCAGTGGTGTGTATCCATCCTCTCGCGTTTTGGAGGACTAATCTAAGCATGTCCATGAATTCTTCTATAACGTGGACCGCATATCACATAAAGTACAAAATGAATGCTCGTTCCCAACAGAGTAGTCAGTGTTATATTTTCCTTTGTTATGTATCATGATTGCAAGAATATGCATTAAAATATTGAACTGAAGCAATGCTGTGAAGAAGTGTGGGTTAGACTGATACAGTCTTATAAAAAGTTATTCCTGCTAAAGGTAGCTCTACAAGCTCCTGAATCACAGGGTGAACTTTATAAACTGTCTACTCAGTATTCAGTACTCAGATAAATCTACCACACTTAGTTTTTTGCAAGACTTTGATTAAATCTAAATGAACAGTACATTTTCAAGGATATCAGAAGTGCTATATTCATTATTTGAAGTTTCAAATAGAGGCCACACACTTTGGATACACTGATCGAGGAATATGCAAGAACCACATCCGAGAGAAGGGTTTGTAGAGGGAAGATGGAAAATAGACGGCTGGCATTAAGGAGGAGCAAATATGATGTTCAGCAGTCGGAGCGATGCCAAACCAGAAGTGTATTAAGGGAGAAAAATGATTATTGGGAGAATGAAGGCAAATAGAAGAGAAGATGAAAATGTGAGGAGAAAATGTCAAGAAGTGTAAGTCGGTCTGAACCCATGGGTTCCCTGTAGTCAGCCTACGGTTGTGAAACTGAGTAAATATAAGTGAAGGAGGAGTGATGGGTTGAGATGCAGCCTGCAGCCTGGCAGTTTCTTAATGTTCTGTGTCATCTCGGTTAGTGCGATTTCCACAGTGATTTCCCCCGAATCCATTCGGCATTCAGGAGAGGACGCAGCACGATGGCACGGAAGATAAAAACAGCGGCTCCCAGCAGCAGCAGCAGGGTGCACACATTTGGACTCAGACTAGCATGCTTCCTCATGCCTCTAATCAGCCTGAAGCAAGTCTGATTATACTTGTGTACTCATACATAGACTCATACATACATAATTTTCACATGTTTGGACACTCTTTTGACTGGTACTGTTTTCAAATACTGATGGCTTTTTTTTTTAAAGTGATGTGATTGAGAAAGCGATGCCTTTGGTGCAGGGGTATTAAACTGCTGTGCTTCTGTTTTTCAGTGGAGTGGACTCGAAAATGTTTGCAGAAGGTTGATACATTTTGGACGGAGGGAAGTGGAGTAGAGTGTTGGTTTCTTAATTTGTGAGGTTACAGTAAAGACTCAAACTAAAAGTGCAACCATAAAATGATTTCTTAAACAGTAATACGATGATGCTTCCACACATTAAAAAATCTGGTAGCTGTAGCTCCAATGAGTTTGGTTAAATCTGCAGTAGTTAATATTCCAGAAAAGGCCTAAAATGAACCACGGTGAAGTTGCTTCACAAATTAAAAAAAAATAACTATTTGCTGGATTCAAATCCCACTCTCCAAAGTCCTCTTCTTAGCCAATTGCAGTTACTTCCCCCCCTCTTTATTCCACTTAATATAAAATTCAAGTGATCTTGTCTGGAAAGGTCTGTGATTGGTCGGTCTTCAGTCATGGCTTAGATTTCCTTAAACCTGCACAGAAAAAGCAGAATTGAATTCCTTTCCACAAAAACATGAACAAATGGACTAGTGTATGCATTGATTTTAAAGATCAGTGAAATATGTTTGTGCTGTGAGTGACATTGAACATAGTTATATATATATACCATAGTTATATTAGACTGATTAATGTTAGCAGCAGCCTTCTTTCCTTGCAGGTAAAGCCTGCACACCTGAGCAGTGGGGTCGAGTGGAATCATGTCATTGTGAAAAGTCCCTTTTTTCTAAGAATAGCTTACCCAGCTATCTGAATTCCTGAAGACGATCCCGATGAAGCTGTTAATGTCTCAGAAGCTCATCATCATTAGCTTCTTACACGTTGTTAACAGACATGCTGAAGTCAGCTGCAGGTCTTTTGGTGACTTTGAACTAGAATATCAAATATGGGACTCTCTTCATCTTTTTGTTGTATTTTGTGTTTGACCAGGTGGTTCCTCAGATTAGTTGTTGCCATGAACACCTTTGTATTTTGGACATTGAGTTTTGAAAAGTGTAACCACACCTGTAACCACACCCTGTTTGTGTGTTGCTTGTTCTTCAACACATTGCAGAAGTGACGTCACATGGTCTCGCTGTCTTTCTCTGACCCAGATGTGCTCTGGGACTGAAATTTGCCACTGACTGATTTGGTACTCGGTAGTCACACAGCTGACATACAGATGTTTGAAGTGGAAAAACAAAGAACTGCAGAAATTCGTGGTGCACGTGTCTTCCTCTTGCTTGTTTAAACATTCTCACCACAAAGAGGTGCAGTGTTAACTATTTTGGGATGGACACATTTGAACCAACAGCTGGCATTGTGCACAAATCAGATTAGCTGGTATTGGTATTCCCGTGATTGACGAGTGAGGCCAGGGAAATTTTAAACATCTGGATGGTTGCTCGGGCACATCCTTGCTCCTTAGAGGAGCAAAGCCACTGAACAAGTTAATGTCCTGCCATGAATTAAGACCTGCAGGAAACTTTAAATAACTGTCACAGGATATTATCACTATGTAAATGTGTCAGCTTTCATAAAAGCCACATCATAACTCGCAACGCACAACCCAGGAATGTGTGTGTGGATGGAAGCAGGCAGTAAAGTCCTTTAACAGTCACATCCTGTTCTTAGATGACTTACAGCTTGTGATCTCTAGAACCCATGAGAACAGGAGCTTAAGTGGGTTTGAAGCATCCTGACAGTGATTGATACCAGCAGGAAGCTCTGAATACAGACCACACTGCTGGTCCTTATCAGTGACACATCCGGCACATCCAAAGCAAGATGTCAGCTGTTTGCAGAGGGAAAGGAGACGTGGTCTGACTGCTAGTGGGGAGTCGGCGAAGAAGTTCTGTCAACAACCTTAAAACTCTTTCACGACAACACTAAACAGCTTTGTGAAATAATCTGCTGTTTGTGTTGGATCCAGATCCTTCTTTGATGTTTAAGAAATGAGCTGCAGGCGTGAGATTAAAACTAAAAACTGGACACCTCCAGTCACACGTGATTCATCGAATTAGTTCCGCAAACCTCGGGAGCATTCGGCGGTAAACTGCAGAGATGGAAGAACAGTTAGCATAATTGCTATTATGGTTGTTTTGCTACGCTGCATCTGTCTCTGTGCTCTTTTTCTGGTCTAATTGTTTTGAAACTGCCGAGTTAGAGGTCTCAAAAGAGCAGCAATATGATCGAAATATACACCGAGCAGCTAAATTACCAACAGAGGAACTTCAATTTCTGTCCTTTTTACTGAGGCTTTATTGGCAGTACGGGCTCTGCATCGCAGTCGTTTCCTCAACAGAAGTCATACGTTGATGGGAGGGGGTGAGTCACAAATATGGGCCTTTTGCTGAACTATAAGGACACTAAGAGGCGGGTTTGTCCCTGTACAGTTTTGAAAATCAGCTCAGATGGCACCTGCAGTTCATGAGCTGGACCACAGATCTAAAATACAACTCCCTGGACATAAATGAAGAGAAATAATAAGATTTGAATGAAGCAATTAAACCATCCGTCTGGATTCAGTTTGTTGGAGTGGTCTTTGATCGCATTCCTAAAAGGCCCAGATCTCTGCTGGTTCTAGTTCTAATGATGTGATTGAGGATAATATTACGTCTTGGGTGACTCGTATATCTAATGAACCTTTGCAGGAGTTCAGATCTCACTTAAAAGTTAACATCCAGGACTAATTCTTAATTCAAATTACATTATGAGTATTTTTATTTGAATTTTGCAATTTCACTTGTGGTCGGGGTGGGGAAAAAAAAACCTTGTAGCTTTCTCAGACTGTGCCCCCATAAAGTGAAGTCACTGTGAGCAAGTATATCATGCCAGTTTGTTTAGTGTTCGTGTTGTGTGCAAGTAGCCAATATTAAAGCTATTCCAGGATTAGCAATAAACTCTCACTCTTTATAGGTTAATAAAGCTACTTTGCAGCTAAACTCATGTTTATTAGTTTTATATTTATGCCAACTTCTCTCATTCGTTTCACTGGAATTGCAATTTTGGTGTAGCACGTTGGTCATTGCTTGGTTATTGCATTTGCGTGGAAGATGTCAACTCAACACTCAATGGAAACCATCACTGCTGCTGGATTGGACTTCAAGTGGACTTCAATGAATTATAACAGGGATAGCTTATCAGCCGGTGTATCTCCAGCTGTCTGTGTGTAGCTCAAGGACGACAACTGTAAGCCCATCTAGTCTCCAACAGCAGCAGGTAGTTCTGAAGAAAGGCAACCATTTAGAGGCTACAGAGTTGGATGATTTTGTTGCAGGAAGTGTTTGAGACCAAAGATGGAGCTAAAAGATGAATGAACCTTAGGTGCTGGTATATCTCACTGGGTATCACAAGCAACCCATGTTTCTTCAAGCTATGGCAGAGGCCACGGTTTGAATCTACCCACGCGTTTTCTTTCCTTTCTTGTCCTCACTGTCCTGTCAAAATCAAAAGCTGTAGTACATGTGAGAAAATGCTTTTAACGCATTTGCCGGTCCGAGACATGACTCCAAATTAATGCTAAAAACCTTTTAATATGCCGAGTTTGTGTTAACAGCTGTTGCTGCTCTAGAAGAAAAATAAAAGGAGCTTTTCTTTTCAGATCTGTTGCTTGGTGATGTTAAGACGCATTTTATGTACATTTGTAGGCTGCTTCCACTTTAGGCTTTTCACTTGTCTGGATTTAGATCCAATCAGCTGAACTAATAGAATACTAAGAATGTTTTTGAATTCTGAGAAGCAAGCACTGCTGCAGTGGTCTGACTAATATCCCGGATATATTTGTCCACTGGCTCCTGCTGTACACTGAACTCTTATCCATTTCCTGCCCTAAAACCAAAATGAATGTGCAAAGTGCAGCTCTTCTGCGACTAAAGGTGCCAAATAATTTATGACTTTCGGGAGTTTCTCTAAAGTCCAGTGGATCTTTTTTTTCCCCGTTCTTAGCTCAGCAACAGAAGGGCTTGAAATGGAAGCGTTGAAAGCCAAAAATCTTATCACAGAGACCGAGTAATGGTCGAGTCACTGGTATTGATCAACAACCCTATCAACTTCAGCAGATATATTGTGGTCATTTTTCTGCTATGGGCCCCAGTAGAAATCTTTGTTATTGACCTCCTAAAGTATAGATGACAGGCATTAATGAAATATGATGGGTCCCTGTCTCCATGTCTGTAAACTGCTCAGTCGTAAAATTAACATTTTGAACAAAGCACAGCTTGAGTAAGAGAAATTGAGCAACTTTTTTGAGCCAGACCTTTCAGTATTCCTGACTCGGTCCAAACACAGGCCTACAAAACCGCAAGAGTGATAATAAACCCTTTGTCATTATGCCACCCATTTCAACTACTTAAATTTTGTCCGGACAAATTAGGATTTACCAGATGAAAAGATGAAACAGTCCTCAAGATGACAGTAAAGAAGCTTGATTTAAGAGCTCACAGTTACATAAGTGGACAGGTAGCACTCAAAAGAGAGATTTACACATATTAATATTTATCCTGCGTTTCCCTCGCTTGAGCCAGATTTCATAATATGCTCCAGACCTCAGCAGCTTCCTCAGTACTCCCAATAGATCAAGTTTGATTATTTGAGATTAAGGTAAAAAATAACCTCAAGAGACAGATTGACAGCCCTGAGAGATGGATTAAATAGCCTGGATATGAGCATCTTCCATCTTCTAATGAGTTTCTGAACGGCCAGAGGAAAGAGGAGGTCGTGGCGATGGAGAGGATTTAATAAGACCACCCACAGAGAAACGGGAAGAGATGAAAAGCAGGCGGGCAGAACTTTGTTTCACCTTCTGAACCTCATTATGGAAATATGCTACATTTCTGATTGCTTGGCTGCATTTGTGTTTGTCCCTGTGTGTGTCTCCAGCTGATGACTGAGGCTGGAAAGAGATTAAGTCGAGAACAGTGCATGGCCGGGTACTGTGGTGTAGAGCTTCTGTAGCGTATGTTGAATGTCAGGATTTTATAGCTTGATGAAAACAAATAAGTCTTCCACAGAGAGAAGGTGCAGAGGACATCCTTGTTTACATTTTTTTTTCCAGTTATTTGTGGAAGTCGTTTAGTTTTTTTGGCTGAAGCTGTAGGTCTCTTGTCTCGCAGCTTATTATGATTCAGAGTTAAACTGGGATAGGGTTAGGGATAAAGAAAGGTTAAGGAAATTTGTGTTTGATCTTTAAGTCACTCCTGTAACCTTTAACCATAAAGAGAGTTTATGCAATGTTATGACCAGTAGCTGAGCTAAGGTGTGGACCTAACCACCATAAAGTTGCTGGGAACCCTTCACCACCAGTGTTGGTGTTGCACACACATACTTCTCGAACTGGAGATAAACCAGTAACTATTATTTTATTTGCTGGAGGTTCTTGCAAAACTATTTGTCAGGGGTGTATCATTTAACAGCATTTCATTTGTATATTATCTTGTTAATGTTTTAAAAAGATTAGCTTCCACAGCCGTTCCAATCTTCAGTTGTGGGTTATATAAACGAGAGCCTTCGCTGTCACTTCTACATGATAGTCATGCGTGGATAAGCAAATAATGGCCAAAAAGATGTACTCTAGGCTGGGGAGATTTGCCAAAAAGAAGAATAATTAGCATGATATTAGTTTCTGTGACCATCCCAGTGCAAGTCAGAGCCTGGCCAGCTCTGTAAAAGCAACAGTCGTAACTGCGTAGGTGGCCTGAAGAGTCAAGACTGGTTACAAGCCGGCTAACACAAGGAGGTGCATCCATCTTAGTAACAAGCAATGAATCAAAGAGTGCAGAACTATTGTTAATGTTCAACTATTTAACCATCTATCTATTTTCTTCCACTTATCCAATTGAGGGGTTTGTCGGGGTCATGAAGTCTGGAGCCCATCCCAGCTGGGTACATCCTGGACAGGTCGCCAGTCTGTCATACAGACATTCACCATCACATTCACACCTATGGTCAATGTGGGCTCACCAGTTAACCTAACCCCATGCATGTTTTTAGCCAGTGGAAAGACGCACGAGTACCTGGGAGAAAATGCACTCCACATAGAAAGACTGAATTCAAACCCCATAAAGCAAGCAGACATTCACCTCTGCAGCCAATATTAAATGCATTTGATATGCTCTGAATTTGCATTTCATATTAGTTAGTGAATGTGAGCATACTGAGGCTTTTTGAACTAGGGAATTATGTACTTGTTGACACAGTAACTTTAAACTTATTATAGTGCTAATGTGAACCACCAGTTTTTGTTTTATACCTCCATAGCATGGTAATACTTTGTCTCATCTAAGTCCAGACAGACAACAAATGGAAACAAATAGAAGTTTATGAATATTCATGTACAGAAACTTGTGAGGAAGCCAAATAATCAAGTTTGAATATTTTTGACATTGTGATTTTTAATCAGTGAAAATAATATAATTGTGCATTAATCTCCATTATATTATTCTTTAATCAGTTGTTTTTTTTTTTATGTGGGGGGAAAAGTCGTGACAGCAAATGTGCATTGCAGGTTCCCAGAGCTAAAGCAGACTCTTTGAATGTGTCGTTTAGTTGAACTAATATTAAAATCAAACACTTTTTCTAAATAAATTAAAGAGAGAAACATCAATTCAGATATTCGGCATTCTTCCTCATCATTTTAACTCTGACCTTGTGAAATAGCTTTATGGGTAAAGTGAAAGTTTGTTGGTAATAATATTTCTTACTTGTAAAGCACTGACAGAATGATAACGAGTCTTCAGGCAGAGGCTCCTGCTTTATCGCAGGCACTCATGCAACCTTTGACCTCTGCCTCAGTAGTTGGACACTTCATTGTTTGATCTTGAGGTCATGACCCTCGTGCGACCCTAACAGATCCCTGAAAGCTTTTCCCTGCCACAGCTTTGTCTTCTAGATAACGCTCAGACGTGTACCCTTGTATAGGCGAGTCGCTGTGCAAAGTCATGAATTCTGAAGTTGGACGTGCTGACAGATCTCTCCATGGTGTTCTCTGTCCACCAGAACAAAGCATGGAGTTAATTAATGCTTTGTTGCTCTTTTTTTATTGCTTTGAAAAAGAGCCTGTTATCACACTGACGTTGTCTGAGTGTGTCTGGTTGTTATAAAGCCGTTGCTAATGCTTGTTTAGTTGTTAAATGAGTAAAGTAAGGGGTTCGGAGTGTTCCATATATAAAAGGTGCCGGTGTTGGTGCACAGTTGGCTCCTCCTCGCTGCTGTTTTAGACGCAGCCACATTTAAATGGGTTTGAGGAGTAATCCTTAGTCTGACCAGCAGAGGTTGGTCTGTGGGCTGCATCTTCCAATCATTGGTGAATTTCTTGGGGCAACTCCTTCCATATCCACCCTTCCCAGTAACTTTGTGGTGCGGTGTGGGTACCAGTTCTTTGTTTTGTTTTGTTTTTTCTTTTCTTAGTGGAAGTTATTTTGAGTAAAGTGAACAGAGGTCCATGTGGCAGCAAACTTGTGCACCAAGGTTTAGGGATTTGTGCTTTCAATAGGAACAAGTAGACTTGCCTATCAAAGAGACAAAAATAGTCAGTTTGGTGTTTTTGAGGCATACGCCACATCGGTAACTTACATCAGAATCAGTATTTTTGAATTGTTAGTTGAATCCTAGAAAGACTGAACACAAGAACAATGTTTACACTGTTGACTGGACTCTGTGTATTTAAACAACCTGAAATAAGACGCTGTTTTGTGAGGTTAAACTGCTGGATCAAAACTGTCCCAAAATCTACTCGTCTGCTAGGAGGTCCAGCAGTTAAGGATGTCATCTATTTCAGGCTTATTTAAAGTTTCTATCTTTAGTCTATTGTTGTGGTGGAGTTGTTTGGAAGTTGAGGTTTGCTCGGTTGTTTCCCAACCTCATTTCTTCATGTTGGGTTTTGGTGTTCTCTGCATGTCTACTCCCAAAGCAGAGTCCTGCCCCTGTACATGGGAAAAGGGGAAAGCCGCTTTGGAGCTCTCTGAGGAATACTGGCGTGCTGTGGTGTGACATAGCAGGAGGTAATTAAGAACAGACTTACTGCAGCACAAGGACAAATGACCTCTGCAACTTCAGTGATTCTGTGCACTTTCCCATGCAAGCCTTCAATTTTTTTTAACAGGAAACTGCTCATGGCTGTACGGTGCTTTATCTTATCAGTACTAATGGAAATTCAGTGTGTGATTCTGTCTTGACCGTATTTTTCTAGGCCTTCTTCTCTTCACATTGTCCTGCAATTTGTAAACAAATACTTGGTTTAATGAAATGTTTTGTGGAAATTGAAAATAAGGCCAAGGATAAAATTGCTGCCAACATATTATGTCCCTCTGATCACGCATTCAAGTGTGTATTATATAAAAATTAGACTTTATTGTTCTCCAATTGCACCCATTGCGTTGATGAGTCCAACGTTATAACGGCCAATAAGATGACGACGAGACCCTAGAGCAATCAATCATAATGAGCCATAATTATTTAATATTTATATGAACCGATGGTGCAGCCAAAGGTTTTGAATATCAGTCTAGATATTATTGATCTGCTACAGGTTGATACTAAGTGTGAAAAGACAGACTAGTGTAGTTGAAAGTGTTTAAAATGATTTAATACCAGCTGATTTAGCTAAAGCTTTCAACAAAATGTAAGGAAATGGCTGCTTTTACTTTTGACTGTGTCCAAAAACATCTATGCTAGGGTCTGGCATAGATCAATTTTGCAGCAATGGCCTCATAGTTTCAAGGCACCTTGTTGAGTTTTTGTCTCCCATGCAAACTATGAGCGACTGCGGTGATCTGCTAGTGACTAAAGCTAGCAAGGAGTTTTTCAGGAGCATTTTATAACCCTGTGTGACCAGTTTCACCCAGAAACAGCCAGCAACCAATTGGCAACTGGTTGAAGCGTGTGCATATAGGTCTGTGAGATTTCAGAGCAATCTTCAGCAAGCTCTCGCCAACTATCGCGGAATACGCAATTTTTCTAGCAGCATGCACTGGTAAAATGCTGCCCCCTGATGGTTAGATTTTTTTTGAATGGCACATTTTTTTCTGCATTGTTTCCCAGTCCTGTCAAATATCTGCATGAGCCAGAGCTTCACTCCTCATTAGATCTCAGTGTTTGACAGGCCCTCTGCAAATTCTGGAAACAGCCCTCTGTGAATTAACTTTATGGGTGTAATACTCGAAAGCCAGCCAATAAAAACAGTAACGATACCGCAAATGTTTTCAGGCTGTCGTTAATACTAGCTCCCCATGCGTTTCTGGCTTTGCATATTTTAGTTATAACTTGAAACCATGTAAATTACCCTCAGGTTTGTATGCCACTGTGTTCTTAATGAATTTCTAAGCTATATTGGAAGATAATTTGTTAAGCTTCTTGGTTTTTGGATGCGAAAGTATGTCTAAAGTTTAAAAAGATCATTACCGAGTCTGGTCCAGATCTACCTCCGGTATGATTTTTTTATTTCCCATTGAGAGTATTTAAAATGCCATAAGGATGTAAAGAAACCAACACAGAGCTGGTGTTTGCATTTCTGTCTTTGCCACGTTACAGCGCCTAACCTCTGCTGACTCATTTCTGCCCTCTGCTCGCTCTGTGTCTTTGTTCACTGCCTTTTCTGTCCGAGGATTATGGGATTTGCTCATTTCTCAGTGGACTTGATGTTACATAACTCGGTCAGAAGCTTTAAATTTGCACCATACGCTGAAATGAATCGGCGTACTCCGACATCACTCTCCTGCTCGTTCCGGGATCAACATTTCTGCTTTCATGTCATGTATGAAAGAGAATCGTGTTTGCTTTTAGAAATCCTTCTCTTTTTTTTCCCCAGGCAATGTGACTGAGTCAATTTTAATGGCGCCCTTTTTTGTGTGTGTGTGTGTGTTGCATGAAAGACAAAAAAGCCTTTGTTTTCCAATTGGCATGCAGCTGTTTACCAGTGGCTACCACAGAGGAGGACAGTTCAGGGGCATGTTTTCATGCGTTCTTTAGCATCAAAGACGAGCAGTCCTTCCATGAGTTTACCATTGATCTGATGTGGATTGTTGGTGATCTCCTCTATGGAAAGTAACCACACAGAGCTTCTGTATTGATTTTGAAGCCCTTTGAGTTCTTTCTTTAAAGACTACGCCTGTGAAGAATTCACCCTTTACCTGTTCAGAAAGCAAAGAGCTCTATCTATCCCCTGTTGATTGTCTAACTCCTAAAACAACATCTGAATGTTTCTCCATTTGCCTCTAGTGCCTGTAGTGCTGTGAGGTAGAAAAAGGCTGATAAAGTTCAAAGGTCGAAGTAGAGGGCACGGTGGTGGTACGACTTTCAATCAGAAGCCCTGGGTTAGCTACTCCGTGTGGGAGTACTAAGCACTGTTTTTAGACTTATTTCAGGTGTTATTCTGGGTTTTCTTTCAGATTATTACTTTTATGGACAGCCCTTGTTTTTATTTGTTTTGCCAGTAAAGTTTCTAACTCCAGCACCTTTAACCAGAGGGTGGAATTTAATGTTGCACTGAAGGGATTAAGTGCTGTCACTTTTAATAGATGTTAAATATAAGCCCCAGAGAGAACAGCACAGTTGTGTTGGCCTATGTGCTCACACATTGGGTGAGGATGGGTGTTGACTTTCAATTTCACAGCCTATAACAGCAACAACGCACCAAATTATGGTTCTGCATCATTCACACGCTGCAGAGAATGATGTCACCTATTTGTATACTGGGTGGAGTAAGTGAACAGGTAAAAGTAATAAGGCTAAAATAAGGTCCAAACCAAACAAAGCATAGCGCTGGATTGAGTGGATTGGGGAGAGTGGCCAGGGTGATCTCAGTTGCAATCATTAGCTCAGCCCTTTAGGAACCTGCGAGGCAAGACAGAGGGCTAACCATACACCACAGCTGGCCAAAGCAGGATGGTTGTCACACGCCAAACCTACCTGGTTAGTTTTAGGAAATCACGATGATTTAGATTAAAATGGCAGCAAGAGTAACCTCATGTTAGAAAGCAAGGTTCTCCAAACTGAACTATTTACTTCACTAATGTAAGTGTTATTTTTAAAAATCAACCACTGTTATTGTCTTTCTGGTGAGATCAGACAAAGTTTGCCATCGTAACATTCAATGCAGCACTTTAATGATCTACCAAACATCAGTGATGTTCACTGATCTGACCATAATTGCAGTTCGAAGAAGCTTTTGTACAGAATGGCTCCTGTATCATGGTATACCTGCAGTGATGCGTTTTTAGAGTTAGATTCTTGTATTCGAGCCGTTACAGTGGAAGACTATGTAGCCAGTGTTTACGGGGCTGGAAAAGGCTCCTGCGAGTCCCTGAATTGTCCTGTAATTCTATCAGACTGACTTCGGAAAACTTGTAAATCCACCGTAAAACTTCAAGGTCGGAACAAAGCGCGTATTAATGTGTTGATAGGAGTCTGTAAACTCTGAGTGGGTGTCAAGGAGCAAATCTAATACTCAGGAAGTAAAATTCCGTTATCGGAGTTGCCGAGTTTTATTGATGACCTGATTCCATCCGTCCAATTGGAGTCCTCAGAAGAGCACAATGTGCATTCATGAGGCTGGATGTTTTTTTGCTTTTTTTTCCTTTCAGAGTTTGGTTTCAAGGCTGAACGATTATTTTTCTATCCTTGTTTTGTAGCTTGACCCCTGAGTGAATGTCTTCTGAATGGTAATTCAGAAGACTGTTGATCCATGCTGTGGAATTTAGAGCAGTGGTTTTCCAAACTGTGGCTGCTACATTACAATATGTCAGATATTCTTCATCATTATTTTACTAAGGTGTGTGTGTGTGTGTGTGTGTGTGTGTGTGTGTGTGTGTGTGTGTGTGTGTGTGTGTGTGTTGGTCACTGTAATTTGCAGTGAAAGACGCTGACATGCAATCCTGTAATGACAAAGTATCTGTGTGTTTTTCACAATATGCTAACATGATGTAAAAGCTCGTAATTAAGTTATTAAATTGTATTTCTGTAGCAGATTTAACACAAAGCTTTACACTAAAATAGAACAGAATACACAGATCCCTAGTTTACATTCAATAACACGATCACAGCTCCAGAAATCATCAGTTTCCAAATGATTTCTGAATTAGCTGAAAAAATACCAACAAAAGCAAACATTTTATCACTGTAATGGCAAATTCAGAGGACAAAACAAGATTAAGATATCAAGTATTAATACTTTATACAAAAGGGTTCAAATATGATCCACAGTTGATCTGTGGGAATCCTGAGTAAACCAGAGCCAGTCTCTGGACCTGTTGCCACTGGCTGCTGATAAACACATTACCAATATGGCCAAGCAAGCATGACCCTGCGAAACCTCTTCATCACTGGGAGGTGCTCTGGGCAGAAACACAACAATGGGACGCTTCTTTTAGTTATTAGTCATCTACATGATGCTCCTGAAATATCCCAAGTCTGGCTTGATGATTGTAATTTGCTTTGCTGCTTTAACCACTTACTTATTAAACTAATTTGACTCGCGTGTAACACAAATTTCAATTTCTCTTCATCACACAATGTTGACCTTGTATATAGGTAAGAAGACTTTCCAAATAAAAACACTCCAAGATAACAGGGAATGGATAGAGTGGATATACTGCTGTATTATTATATAAACTACTATTTTAACTGTGTGTGCTGGAAAGCTGCAAACAAACAGAACAATCAGGGTTGTTGTGGTTAGATGTTTTGTTTCTGCATCAGTGTGAGGCTGCAGAATCTGAATATACTGAGGGTGACGGGCAATCATTGATTGATCTTTTTCTGCTTTATTTGGTTTTATGAAATCAAATGTGTCCTCATAGCACAATGAACCAAGTGTGTCAATATCAGAATTGTGCAACAAATCAAAACAAAATGAAACAGAAACAGTATATCAGGTTTATTTGATTGATTATTAAAGTGAAAAATAAAATGAATCTTGATTCAAAAATAGTATGACAGTAAGAAGAAATCAAAAGCCACAGAACACTGATACATCTTTAGCCTGTGATGCTGTGTGTATCATATTTAATCCATTAGTTTTTGATTTTCTTTTTTCCTAAAAAAAAAATGAAATTGCACAAAAATGTTGGGTGGAGGAAAAACAATAGAAATGAACACATTAAGCAAATTTATAATTAATTTCCTTTAAAAATGTCAGAAGGTTCACTTCATTTTCCAAAAATAATATAATGTGGCAATGATTTCATAGTTCAGGCTTTACAGGGTTGAGATATATCTTAAAAGGGTCGATGGACCACGAGCATTTGATTCAGAGAGGAACGCTCTCCCAGCATCTTCCTCACCCATTAACTTTAAAAGCAGTTGTTCTGATCTCGTGTTAGAGCAGCTCTGAAATCTGAACCATTTGATTCGTGTTTCCTAATCTGGTCTGTGCTGTTTGAACTCTTAACTCGGTTTTAACGGATTTCCTCTTTCGGCTGCTTCACTTCTTCGTCACCACAGCGGCGTGAGTGTCAGTGTCTTTTACATGTCTTAAAACACTTCTCACTACCATCTCGTAAACCTTCTGGACTCCACCCTCTCCAGCCTGCTTGCGCTCTCCTCTTCACCTCTCTTGTCTGTTGCTTTGGATGGTTGACCCCGGGCATTTAAACTCATCCACCTTCACTGCTTCAGCCTCCTGCAGCTTGGCTGTTACACCCGCCTCCCTCTCATTCGCAGGCATGTATTCTGTCTCGTTTTCATTCCTTTCTTTTTTCCCTCTGCAACACCTTGAATCTCCGTTTGTGTGTGAAGCAGACTTTAAATAAAATTGCTTCGCTTTGCCAGAAACTACTTTCGATTTGAGCCTTTGAGTGTTAAACTAACAGCTGCAGTCAAAGATGCTGCTAATGGAAAACAAATCAGAGATATTTCATGTGTTTCTGTTCTGGTTATTAAAACAACTTAGAAAACGCATCCATTACATCTTGTTAAAGTGACTCTGTGAATCAGTTCCCGTGGAGAAACTAGGTTAGCATTAATAATCTCAAACCCAAATGAATGTAATCCATCAAACGGAGTCATAACAGCCCTGAATGACTAGAGTGTTTGGAAGTGATGCTGGATTTATTCCTACATTCATCTTTTTCTTCTGCCTCTCTGAGCATAAACTTTTGAGCGCCACACAAAATCAATAGCGCCTGCTGGAAAGTTCTCGACTCGGGTAATTACATTTGTTTACTGCCCGTGCACTCGCCTCCATCTTCATGTGAACATGAGACTTTATGTGTGATAAACCAATAAAGCTCAGCGTTGTTGCATGCTGTTACCCGACGTGGCCGTAGCACAAGTTTTACTGAGGCCCTCATGTTGTTTGGATGCAGGTGGTGAGAATGCAGGAAGAAGGCACAAGTACTGGTTTATAATTTTATGACTGGAGACATTGTAGTGATGGTGAGAAAGGACTTTTGGTTGAGTGATGATTGTGTAAAGCCTGAACACTGCCCTACCCTGCTGAGGCTGACAGAAACCAGCATTAGACACAGTTGCAGTCATAGGTATCAGGAGCCTTTTACCACCTGCCAAAAAATGCTAAGAGCCATAAAACAGTGGAGCAGGAAATGCATTTAGCCATAAAGCTACAGTCAGCTGAGACAAACCAGGGCTGCAATCTTATGAATCCACCCTGTGTGCCATGTTTCCTCTAAACTGTGGTTCAAAATCAAGTGTGATGCGTGACGACTGTTTCAGTTTCGTTATCAGACACAAGCTGAGAGTGAAACAAGTAAAACCAAAACACTGAGCTGAGGGAGGCTAAAACTCCCCTTGTACAGCTGAGGTAAGCTCAAGTGTTGGTGGTGATTGACATTAGGGTAGTGCAAGAAAATGGTAAATGGCCTGTATTTGTATAGCGCCTTACTTAGTCCCTAAGGACCCCAAAGCGCTTTACACTACATTCAGTCATCCACCCATTCACGCACACATTCACACACTGGTGATGGCAAGCTACATTGTAGCCACAGCTGCCCTGGAGCGCACTGACAGAGGCGAGGCTGCCGGACACTGGCGCCACCGGGCCCTCTGACCACCACCAGTGGGGTGAAGTGTCTTGCCCAAGGACACAACGATCGAGACTGCCTGAGCCGGGGCTCGCACTGGCAATCTTCCGATTACAAGACGAACTTCCAACTCTTGAGCCACGATCGTGTGACTGGACAAACTGTGTGTTTGTGTGTGTGAGTCTGTGAATTACAATCTGATGAGGCCAGCTTCCCTCCTGATGCTTTGTGTTTGTTCACGGAGGGGCCGGGGATGGAGCAAACAGGCCTACAATTATGGCCAACCTGCTGAGCGGCGGGGTGCTCGAGGACGCTAACAGTTCTCTATGAGAACCTGATGTTCTTCAGGCTTTGAAAAGCTTAAAACTTTCTCCTTTATTTAGGAAGTCAGATGAGTTCAACATATTTAAATCCAACTAAGGTAAAACTGATCCCCGTTACTTCTCCCACTGGGAAACTTACTGAGCTTGTTGGGAAACTTTCAGTTTTGGCTTGTTCTGCAGCATCTTTTGGAAACATTTGTGGCCCAGCCATGAACTTTTACTTATATTGTGAGGTGAAGACCCTACAATGATAAGAAAAAAAGGACACTTTTAACATACTTCCCCACCTCTAATAAACCTATTTCAGGCAAAAAAAAAAAAGTATTAAATATTGAATTATTATTAAATTATTATTATTATTATTAAATATTGCGTGTTTTTAATTCCTTAAGCAGTTTGATTTACTTGGATTGCACAGTTTTAACATAAAATTCGAGTAAATCCAAGGTTTTTTTTATATACTGTAACATAATCAAATAACGTCTGCAGGGCCCAAGGATTGTAAGTGTAAATGCAGTTGAATTACATCATGTTTTCATATCTCTTTAGGTGCATGTGAGATCTGGT
Source organism: Neolamprologus brichardi (assembly GCF_056152115.1). NCBI lineage: Eukaryota > Metazoa > Chordata > Actinopteri > Cichliformes > Cichlidae > Neolamprologus > Neolamprologus brichardi. Next base: position 19,493,627 of record NC_142120.1, on the reverse strand, counting down.
TTAGTAAATGATTACAGTTTGAAACATTTCAGAGTCAGCCCAGAATTTCACAATCACCGCATCCCTTGCTGCCATTTGAGCTGTTGTTTATGGGAAACTAATTGGTTAGTTTAATTTAGGAGTTTCGTGTCCCTCGGAGCATTGCAGCAGAGATTCTGCTGATTGTAACACTGGGATGTAAAACCGACGGCCTCTGGCTGAGTCCACGCGGTCACAATATCCTTTCTCCTGATACGATCTGGTATCTACGTCGCATATCATCTGTTTGCTCCCTCCATTTTTCTCCATGTCCTCTGCTCTGAGCTATTCGAACCCTCACAGCACAGAAAGTGTTGCTGCAGTGTGTGACTGACCCTCCGCGTTATTCTGAAGACTTTAAAGGAGCCTCTACTGACTTTATTGGTCTTCATATGCTGTGTGTCAGCTCGGATTTTCCTGATGAAATCACATTTATGTGTGCTGGAAATCTGTTTGATTTTCAGCCTCATATTTGGCTTCAGTCTGTGGCAGGCTGGTTTTGTGAACCGAGCTGAGCTGCTGCACTCGGAGCTCTTCAAAGGCCTGCCATAAAACCTCCGGATCGTAATCGGATGCTGTTCAGACTTCACATTGTAATTATGTCTCAACAAATTCCTGTCTGCACACTCCTACAAAGGAACGATGTGTGTTGGTTTGTTTGGGCTTCTTTTTTTTATGGTGTACAGTTGATGCATACACTCTTTGACGAGTGGGGAGGGGGCCTTATAAGCTGCATGTTATATCACATTAACGTTGTGTTTGAGGCTGCTGATGTTTGTGTGCGATGCTGGTGTAATATTTGCGCAGATGTTTGTGTGTGAGTGTGCACCAGCAGCTTATCTTTTCCATGCTCTTCTCACCAAGTTTCTTTGGTCTCAATTGGATGTGAAAGGAAATCCCATGTCTGCAAGGCTTCCACTACAGGCACAGACCTGTGTGTGAGTGTGAGTGTGAAGCCTTTACCATGCCACAGTGGATTAACCACACAGTTTGAGCAGTAACAGTGAGGCTGTGAAGGATTCGGAGAGAAAACAGAGTGTGAGCCAATGAGAGGCAAAAAGGAAGTGAAAGGGAGGTTAAGGCTGATGGATAAATGGTGTTTTTTCAAAAACACCGCCACTTTTTACACTAATCTCTTATTTAAAAACACAAGAAGAGAACACACACACAAGTTGTGAGCTGCAATATGTGTTAAAGATAAGGTGTTCCCTTAAGAAACACAAACAGAGGCTTTTTAGGACTAATAATAACCACTTTTTGTTCCCTCTCTGACAGCAGTTGGTAATTTGTTGTTAGAGGAACATGCCACAGTAAATCTTAAAGGCACAAGTTACAAAACACCCGCAATGAAGGACTAAATATAAAATTGGCCAATAAGCTATGCTGGTATGAAGAGGGTCTCGCCCATTGTGGACCAAACCCGATATTCAGACTAACAGTGAAGAGGCGGATCGTGCTGCAGGGAATTCTATCAATGCTCTGCTTTGACAGATCGTAAAAACAACAGTCTGTCACTGTCAGAATATATTAAAAAAAGAAACACCACCACAGTGTCCCAGGTTAACATCTTTGCATAACTTGATCGTGTGGGCGATCGTGGCTCAAGAGTTGGGAGTTCGCCGTAATCGGAAGGTTGCCGGTTCGAGCCCCGGCTTGGACAGTCTCGGTCGTTGTGTCCTAGGGCGAGACACTTCACCCGTTGCCTACTGGTGGTGGTCAGAGGGCCCAGTGGCGCCAGTGTCCGGCAGCCTCGCCTCTGTCAGTGCGCCCCAGGGTGGCTGTGGCTACAATGTAGTTTGAATGTGTGTGTGAATGGGTGGATGACTAGATGTGTAAAGCGCTTTGGGGTCCTTAGGGGCTAGTAAAGCGCTATATAAATACAGGCCATTTACCATTTCCATGCGCAGTGGTCTGAAACACAGAGAGACAAAAGCCGGAACTCTTGGGGACTTTTTATGCTTGGAAACGGATTTAAAATGATTATAAGAATAGTGGCAATTAAGTTTCTGTAGTGGACTAAGCCAGTAATCGAAAATGGTTTCGGCTCTATATTGCTGGCTGTGGCTGTCACATTTCACAAAGAATTAAAGTGCAAGCTTTTGAGTCACCTTTGAAGGGCTGAGGTGTCAAACTTACAGCCCATCAGAGGCTCCAGTCTGGGCCGCCGGACGGCTTTACAAAGTGAGAAAATTGCAGTGAAGTCATTAATAATTAAAGTTTTTCAATAAAGTGCACTACTATTTTATAAAAAAGTAAAAGACTTTCCGTGTTTAGTTATAGAGTGTCCAGCATGTGAAGGCTTGTGCCTTTAAAGAGCCACTGTTGCATTATATTGTGGGTGTAATGTCAGAATGAGAAAATGTGGAAGAACTTAGATCTACTCTTTTATAACCTCTCTCAGCTGTACATTAAAGAGGTTGAGAAGAAGAAAAAGGTTGTACTTCTTGACACACGATGGTTTTATTGGTTCAGCCCACTCAAAATCAAATTGGACTGTAGGTGGAGTTTAAAACTAAATGAGCTGAGACACGCTCTCTATGGGTGATCAGTAATTAAAGCACTGAAAAGTACTTTAGATATAAGTAGTGGCTGTTTAATGCATTGCTTGCAGGCAGTCAAGCACAACTGCAGTTCCTCTCATGTCCACTCGAGGCTCTAAAAGCTTGTCAGTCCCAATAGGTTATGTTAAAATGTCCAACTTTACGTCCAATTTACGTCCTGATATGAAATATGGTTAGTTTCACCTGTCACGATGACTCTACAAGCAGTTGGTATTTTTATAACTGACTTGTTTAAGTGAGGCCTTAAGCTGTCTTTAATTGGGGATGTGGCTGCTGGCTACTGACTTGAGCCACTGTTCTGAGAAACCGTCCTACTTTGGCAAATCGTCCTACCCGTATTATAATTTGATGGTGACTTCTGACTAAACCTAACCCTAATCCTCACCATACCCATAACAAATATTTACAATGGGTTCAAAAATGAAGTAAATTAGGGTTTTGTGTTGTGCATATGCGCAGAAACAACAGGTTGGATGGTTTGTGAGGTAGGATAGATTTCCACAACACCACTGAATTCAACCTTTTAACCATTTTTAGGTTGTTTTTTTGCTCTTTTGAGCATTTTCAGTGTGATTGTTATGTTTCCCTTTGCAAACTGGGGTTCCACTGAGTGTGGCCTAAAGAACACCTGTGTCGCTTGTATAAAGGCAACTTGAGATGGGATGCACTTGAGAGCTTAAAAAAAAAAAGGAAAAAAAGATCATTTCAGCACCATCTAGATTTTTGGGTGATTGCAAAAGCTGTCTGGACTGGTCTGAAATTAACCCATCTAACTAGTTTAGCAGCAGCTGAGTCGGTTATGTGTGGATATGATGGTGTTCAGACATTAGTAAGTGTATTTTCATCATGTTTCATCATTAATTGCGCAGCATGATGCTGTTCTTACCTCAACCTGGCAGCCGCTCGCCTCCTTGCTGTTCAGCGAGGCAGCGCCTGCGTGTGAGTCATTGAAGGGGGAAGACAGCTCGGCTGCACAGCTTTGAGCTCGCTGTACCGCCCTGCTCTCATAGCTCGCATTTCTCGGATAAAAACCAGCTAGCAAAACTGATTTACAAGACTCCTCTCCACTTGGTGTGTGTGTGTGTGTGTGTGTGTGTGTGTGTGTGTGTGTGTGTGTGTGTGGATTTAGAAGACTTAAAGTATAATAAACTATCGTGACAATCTCTGCGAGGAAAAGCACATCAACCTGTAAATCACATCACAGCATTCAGCACTTGTTCTCCATCTGTCATGCAGCTGCAGCAGCAGTGTGTGTTTACAGTACACTCATGCAGGTTTCATTTTGCACATGTTGAACCTAAATCTCTTTGTCTTCCTCGTCCTCTTGTGGTTTTTTGTTCAGCTTGTTTTTTTTATGTTTTCTCTGCACTTTCTGCATCTCGTTGTGTGTACATGTTTACCTCACTCCTGTGTCTTGACACACTCATACTTATCTTCTCGCTTTTGCTGTCAGCACCAGTCATTTGATATGGTCTCAGTGTTATAGGGGAGGGAAATTCCAAGAAAGCAAGCGTTAACTCCCTTTATTGGATTTCCAGCCACCAGGGCCTTCCTTAATATCTATGCTATGAGTAACTTAACACCGAGCTGGAAAGTGTTCTTTACATTGGCACTGACTTTAAACCCAGAACCAGCAGTGATGTGAGTGTACATGGCAGAGGTTAAGTGTGCTTTCAACCACTACAGGACATTCAGCTTGACTTTTTTCTTTTGTTGACACATTTTCAAACACAAAATTTGTCCTATTTTATTTTTGTTTTTGTCTCCACAAGCTTTAGGGGGGAAATGGCTTCATCATTAAGTGCTAAAACCAGCCTCAGTGTCTACCTTTGGGAGCAAAGTTCCTCCTGAAACTATCAGTTAGAAATAGTTCTAGGTGTCAGCTGACAAAAATTAAAAACCATAACTACTATAATTAAATGTGGCCAGTCTCCTCTTCAGGGTCCCTTTCTTGTGCATGTTTGAACAGATTCGAACAGAACTGTTAGGTGGAGATCACTTGGTGACAGTCCTGTTCTTAGTCCTGTGTAGTTGGACAGAATTTCTTGGTGCAATCAAGGGGAGGAGGGTGTGGTGTTCAGTTTTTCATCATCTGCTTTTTGCAGATGATGTGGTTCTGTTGGCTTCATTGAGCCTTGCTTGCACTGTGACTGTCTGCAGCCAAATGTGAAGTGGTTAGGCTGTGAATGAGCTCCAAGTCTGAGGCCGTTGTTCTCAGTTGGAATCGGCTGGAGGGCCCACTCCAGGTCGCTGGTGAACTTTTGCCCATGTGGAGGAGTTTAAGTATCTTTTGGTGTTATTTATGAGTCAGGGGAGAATGGAGTGGGATTGGTGCAACATCTACAGTGATGTGGACGCTGTGCCAGTCTGTTGTGATGAAGAGAGCTCAGCTTAAAAGGAAAGGTGTGGATTTACTGGTCAATCTACCCTCCAACCTTCATTTATGGTCACAAGCTTTGGGTAGTAACTGGAAGAATAAGACTGCAGATGCAAGAGTGGAAAATTAAATGATGTCTTGATTAAGCCTTCTAGATATTAGGAGAAGTTGGGTTTTTCTGAGTCAGGCACTTGGAGTAGAACGGCTACCTCTCCCCATCAAAAGGAGAAAGTTTTAGAGCAACTTGAATGCCTCCTGGGTGCCTCCTGTATGTCTCCTAAAGTATGAGTTTTGGGGGAATCCTTCCAGGAGGAGGTCCCAGACAAGATCAAGGCCATGCTAAGGAGATTACCTCCCTGCTGGCTTGGGCACGCCTCAGTGCCCCTCAGTAGAGCCAGAGGAGGTGGCCTGGAAGAGGAAAGTCTGTGATTCTCTTCTTAGAGTGCTGTGTGAATAATGAGTGATGGATGGATGGCAGAAAGAAAGTGGACAGATTTCCCAGGGAGCCAAATCTTGCTATTAGGAAAGGAATGGCCAAAAAAACCCACCTTTAGTTGTCATAGTAAACTTATGTGTCTGTGGTCTCTGTGAGCATTGGAAAAAGCATTTGCATGCTCCTGATTCTATTCATGACCGGACCTTAGAGCTTTGGTCTTAAAAACTAAAAAATTCTCCCACTGAAAGTTGCTAACGACCACAAAACGACCTAGCTGTCATCACACGATCCTGTCGCTAAAAGCCAGGTCAGTTTGACACAGACTTGATGCTGAGGATTGCAGTGAGCAGAACTTACTGGGAGGATGTTGAAAAGTAACGGCTGTACTGAAAAAGGTGCATATGAAGAGGAGTTTTGAGAGGAGATGTGGTAAAATATGTTTTTATTTATTTTAATGGGCTGGTTTCTGGAACTTTTTTCATCACGCCTTGCATAATTGAGTTCAGATGGGGTTTGAGGAGGGAACTCTATCCAGTTTTCTTGATGTTCTCCATTGTCTATCTAACTTGATATTAAAGGCATATAAAGCAACACAACACCTTGAAATCTGTGCTGAAAATAGTGTGCAGACACCTCAAGCTGTTCTGTGGGGTTGGAAAGCCTGGGTATGATTTTTATAAGGTGCACCAAGAAAGTGGATGAGACAAGTGTTGCCTTAAATACAATAAAAACAGTAAAGAGGTAATCATGCTGTCAACCTGTCCTCTGTTACAGAGTGTTTAATAAAAGAAACTGTCAGTGTTACTGTCTCATTGTGACAGATTTTTTCTTTGATTCAGTTCTAAGTGGAAAAACTCAACTTCCACATATGTGTCTGTGTCTTTTCAGAAAATACATAGCGGTGTATATAAGACCGTCCCACTATGGAGAACAAGCAAGACACAGAAACATGAACACCCACTCCCTTTGAATAATAGACTGCTTAAGTCTCAAGGATACTGTGCTGCAGTACAGAAGGTTGTATTTACCCCGTGGTACATGCAAGATCGATTGACAGAATGTTGAAGGAATGCAAAATATCCAGTTGATTAAAAAGTGAAAGTGTTAAGATTCTTTTTCTGCTGACAAATAACTGAGCTCCTCGCCTCAACTGAAAGCTCTCTCCACATTTATAGAGAAACATAGCTGACCGTTGGTTTTACACCAGTTATGCTGCCTCTAACATTGTTGAGCACGACAGGTTCCATGGTGGGTCAGTGATGGTCTGGAGAAGCATAACATTTGAGGGCACAGACTTCTACACAGTTTACAACAACACTCTGACAGTGGGTCCAAGGATTTCACCCAGATACCTGATGGCTGTCAGACTGGTGCAGTGGGGCCTGGGTTCCTCCTAGTAGACGACAATGCCGTGACTCATGTGGTGAGATTATGCAAGTAGTTCCTGGAGGATGAAGGCAGTGATACCACTGACTGGCCCTAATGCTCACCTGAACAAAATCCAATAGAACACCTCATCGACGTTATGTTTTGATCCATCCAACGCTGCCAGGTTGCACCTCACACTGTCCAGGAGTTAAGTGATGGTCCTGATCCAAGCGGAGATCGCCCAGGACACCATCCGTTATTTCATTAGGAGTCTGTATGCAAGCATGTGGGGTCGTACAAACTACTATTACTGTTTTGAGTTGCTGCAGTGACGTTTTGGCAAAATGCTCTGCTCTTTGGTTTTCAGGGTGGTTTTGAATTCAGCCCTCTGTAGGTTGATGATTTTCATTTCGGTCAAACAATGTGGCATTCTTTCATTCCTAACATGTAACCAAGTCCATATCAGTGCAGATATCCAGCATTATTGTATTCCTAGTAAGATCTGATGTGTTTACTATCTACTCATAAATTGGTCAACAGTAGCTTCAGCTCTCATTGAGACTTGTGTCGGCTGTGGTGTCGCTTTTGGCTTTTGAGGGAATCTGCTATCTTGTTCTTTCTTCTTTTTCCTCAGTTCGTGGCCATAGATCAGGGCGGGGAAATAGGAGCTGTGACTTTTGACTTCTCCTTTCCCCTCTCATGAAGAAAACCCCAATATGCTTTTCTCTAGTCTGCAAAGAGTCACGAAACCAGAGGCACCACATCACCTGCAAAATGCTAAATGCAACCTTGAGACTACAGAGTCAGACGCACGTCGGCTTTGACTTGAAATTCGTTCCATAAAAAGTTATGAATCTGTAACAAAAAGAGCCCCCAGTGGAGTCCAGTATCCACCTGGAACTACTCTGACTTCTTGCTCACACTGCAGTTCAAATAAAAGCGATACAGGTAAACTGACGATAAGACAGAATTGGATTCAGGAACGCTTTGATTCAGCTTTCATTAAACCGCGTGTTTTTTTTTTTTCAAATTTGATCAAAGCAGCTTTTTATTTCATGCATGAAATGGGGAAAAGGTCCAGATCACCTCCAACATCAGAGTCCAGAGAGCATTAAATTTATCTCCTGTCATGCATTATGAATGGACTGAGGATCAAGCAATAGAAAATATTAACTGACAGCTTTCTTATCTTTTTAAGTCGCTTTTTTCTTTGTCATTTTCAACGAAATCTTGTATTTCCTTTCAAATAAAGTTTAATTTAGCTTCAGTTCTTTCCATTAAACAAATGTGATCACCAGCAGATATACTCCTAAAGAATCTGGCCTTTTTAGTCACCGTGCTCTGATGCAGAGGAGCAAAACGAAAAAGCAAAAGGAAAGAAAATTAATCAGTAACTATTTTCTCTTTTCCAGCTCATGCGGTGTCAGGATTTTGCTTATTTGTCTTTTATGAAACCTTAAATTTAAATATCTTTAGCCTGAGACTAATGGCCTGGTGGATTTTATAAGGTAGTAATTAGAAGATGAATCCATAATGAAAATAATCACTGGGTTGACCTCCAGTTAGAGTTAACAGAATCATTCGTTTATATTTCAGCGCTCCACGGAGAGAAGGAAATGTTTGTAGAAAGATAACCAAAGTTATTAAAGTTTAGATGGAGAATTTCCAGCTGCATCGCCTGAACTGAGACGCACGCAAGCCGATTTCAGAAGGCCTCAAAATTTTCAATGACGCCTCACAAGAAGGATTAATAAGCAACGTATTTAACGAGGAATTCAGTCGTTAAACTGCCATCTTTCAGCTAAACAATGCAGCAAATTTGAGCAGGCCCTCTGGGTTTTTTCCTCCAGAACAAACAGCCAAGTCGGGCGTGTGAATGTTTGAGGAAATAACTTATCGCTGGGCTGCAGGTCAAACAGAGGCTAATCATTTGACACTCGGCAGCTGGATGCATGTTTACCCAGCAGAGTTTGTATCGTGTGTATTTATAGGATCGGCACTAATCACCAGCAACAACTTCCCAGGGGTACACTCTGAGGAATATCAAAGCTAATACGAATTATCTTTTTTTATTTTTAAAAGAACTGAAAACAGACTTAACTGAAATCGTAGCCGTTAACCACTACTTTTTAAGACCTGTAGATATTAATAGATGTTACCATGTCTTTGACTTGTTGCTTTGATTCATTGAAGTCTTCACACGCATCCAAAATCTTCTTTCAGACGCCGCCTTAATCACAAGGAGTCGCCACACTGGGTAGCGCCGCATGTTTGATTTGGCAGATTGTTAAAAATGCTGATCATAAGCACGCTGCTCGCAGATGGACACCTGACAGGCACCTAAACTTCAGCGACACAGAGAAGCGTCACGTAATCCACTTCAAGGGAAGAGCCGATTATTTATTTCAGCATGTGCACACAAAACGTTTTACAGCATTTACAAATCATTCTCATCTCCAGGAATCAAACGGGCCGCAGTGTGGCTCGGTTGTTGGCGCTGCTGCCTCACAGCGAGAAGGAGCAAACCATATTTATTTATTTATGCGGTGCTTTTCCAAGACAAAGCACTTTACAAAACTGATCTAAGATGGTGCAAAATCTTTTCAAAAAGGGGACAGCGGATGAAAGAATATAAAAGAACAAAATGTACAAAATACAAAAATAACATTTACACTCATTGGAGGCAAAATACTACAGAACTAAGAGTGGAGTAAGTCCACAGACTCAGCAGACCTCAGAGGAGCAGGCGGAGCGCTCCACAGCTCAGGTCTGGCAACAGGTTTCCTTTCTGAACCTAGGTGAACCTCTTCTGTGTGCTGTTTGCTCCAGGGGCGCTGCTTATTTCTGCCCACGGCACACCTCACAGAACATATTCTAAATCTAAAGATTTTCATTTCATGGCTAAGTAGAGGTTTAAAAATCCTCTCTGATGCCTCACAGATGTGCCACAGGTGTCCACACTGGGAGGCTGGAGGAGGGGTAGCGTTTGAGGAATCACTGATTCATCGGGAGCTGCTTTAGGAGCTTCATGTCCTGCATAAAACCACTTGGTTAGATTCAGTGAAAGATTGCAGTTTCGGTTAAAATGTGCCGTTTTTATAACGCTTATGCTGCACACATTGTCAGAAACTCTGTGTTTATTGGCACTGACACCAAAAAGCTTGTGCAGAAGAGAACTTGAGAAAACTGAACTGTTTGTCCATAGAAGGAAAAAACAGGTTCATCTTTATAACTCATAACTCAAATCTTTGCTTTCTGAAGGACAGATTATCAGATGGAGTCTTTCCGTGGACTTTAGTGTGTAGAGTTTCAGTTGTCTCGTCCATATTTTTCAGACATTTGGCTTATATGAACAGCTCTCTGTTGCCTTTGAGCTTTTAAATTGAGCTAATGGTGCATTTAATGCATTTTCTATGAGATTCATGTTAAGCGTTTTTTAAAAGTTCCCTTTGTGTGAAGTGCGGTGGAAATTCCTGCATGTTAAGAGCCGGGATCGGGGCGCCGTGTCATGAATGGCATGAAATCACTTTAATCAGGGGTAACTGTGAAGTACTGAAGACTGCGTTAATCTGAGCTTGGTCACCCTGCCAGGCTGTGGAGTTAAGTGTTCTGACTCGTGGCTGATTGGTAGTGTAGGTGGTTGATTAGTTTGGTCCAGATCACATGGACTACTAAAGTCTGATTGAGCTGAGTCACAAAAAAGTTGGAGGCTGAGTGATTCCTGCATTAGGCGTAATTAGCATGTGTTTGTATATGAGCAGCGTTGGTGTGTGGGGGTGTCGTCTCCTCTGAAGTTTACTTCCTGGCTGCTTCTTTCTCCTGTTTTTCAGCTGTTTCTGAGCATAATTAACCTTCTATCAAATGACGGCGTAAACCTCATCGCTTCAATTTTGTTAATTTGTGTGTTTCAAGTCGAACTCCGTGGGAGAGTTAATTAGCAAGTTCAGATTTAAAGCTATGAGTGATTCGCCGGGCCGCGTTCACACAGCAGCAACGTTTTTGAATGTTCAAACCGTCGAACCCAAAAATATGCATTTATGTGTGAAGCTTTGATCAATAAGTTTACCAAGTATAACTAAAGGAAATAAACTCAACTCTTGTGTCTTTCGTAGGTTAGGAGAGAGAGGTTCTTCATGTGATCAGGGTTCAACAGGCTTCATCACTGAACAGGTAAGATTTGATCACCTCCACCCTAATCTTCCCTCTTTGCCTTCTAAGATCTCTAATCAGAGCTTCACTCAGGACATGCTTTCAGCTACCTGACAATGTTATTTCAATGACGACCTCAGTGGTAGACTTGTGATTGAAGAAAAATATTGATTTTTTTTTTGATGATTTGGTGGTCTGCCTGCTTGAGAACTCAACTGAACGCCACCTGTTTGTTCATTCTGAGGGTGCTAGCAGTCTTTCATCTGATTGCTTCATGTAGGTCCTCATATTTTCTATGATTTAAAACATCCGTATACCTCTGGGAGCACTGGGAGAAACATTTTAACATATTTTACTCTATTCAGAAGTGTTGGGATGCGAGCGTCAGTTTAATTCAAATTTTATTTAAACAGCTCGAGTTCACAGCAACAGTTGTTCCAAGGTGCTTAATTTTCTTAGATAAAGACCCTGCAATATTAGATGGGGAACCCCAACAATTAGGCATTCCCCTTTGAACATGCACTTAGTGACAGTGGAGAGGAAAAACTCCCTTCAAGCAGGAAGGGAGCTCCTGCAGAAATAGACTCAAGGAGGGGCAAACATCATGGAGAACAGGGATGTCAGTCAGGACAAAAAACAAACTACATGAAAGAGAAAACATGCACAGCGTCATGTAAATGCCACAAGGAGAAGTCCTCAGTGCATTGTGGGAAGTCCCACAGCAATCTGAGCCTAAAGCAGCATTAAACTGTAAACTTCCCTTCCAAGAACCTCCCTTCACTTCTGTTATACTTATCAGTACTTCTTATGTCCTGTTTTGGAAAGCAGTGGTAAAATCAGCTGCAGAAAGGGGTCACCATTTTAATATACAAATTCATTTTAAACCTAAGTTTAAAACTTTTATTTAAAGAAATCAAATTTTGGCTTTTGTAGCTTTTTAATACATCAGAGCAAACTATGACTCAGAACTGGTAAACGGATCAGTGATTGAGGGATTGTGAGACAGAAGATGAATCCCTGTGACTCTTATCTCCACCTGACCTTTTATGTGGTGCAAACAGCAGGTCAAACACTGGAGTTAACTCTGAATTAAGTTTCCTGTCAGCTGAACATTGATTTTGGCTGTTAGCTTTTTACACCGATGATAAAAACATGACTGACAGGTCAGAGCACAGTCATTGATCCGGCTGTAGTGGGCTTCACTGACACTGATGAAGACACAACAAGATCTGTTCAAGTTTTCATGGTTTGAGCGTCCTGTTGTCTGTTCATTGCTTGAAAAACTGCTTAAACACAATGCTGTGATACATTCACCAGTTTGCAAAGTGGTAAATAAAGATTATTCAGATTTCTTTCTTAGGTACATTTTAATGTTTACTTACTTCAGTAGCTTATAAGTCCAGAAGTTGTATAATGAGAATACATGCACTTTGAAAATCAAATAGCAATTATAGAAAATTATGTTTCTACTTTGCTTTTTATGTAATAATGCAACATATCTGTAAATTAATGACTGTAAGCTTTAAAGTAATGGTGTAGAGTATAAAATATAATATTTATTGGAGTAGAAGCAGAAAGTTGCATTACGTGTCAGTAAATGCATGAAGTTATGTTGCTGCTGGTCCTGTCCGTGCTCTCATCCAGTGTTGTTGGCCACTGCAAGACTGTACTCTAGTACAATGATGTTGGTAGGGGTGGCCAATTGGGGTCACACCTGTGGCCTGGAGTAGGTCTGCTTTGCATGGGATTGGAAAACACTGTTTTAAAAATGGCCACAGATCTTCTGCAGTTAGTTAGTGGTAAGAATGTAAAAATGCTGGTTCTGCTTTTCATCAGTCCAACAAGTTTTTACTCGTAGCTTTCTGTTGTATAATGAGTATTACACCCTCACGGGGTACAGTGTAAGAGAGCTGTGGTATTTTATTGATAAATTCCTCCACTCAGACAAAGACCTACTGCTTTTCTTTCTGTGGGCTATATCATATAAAATTCTCAAAGTCGCTTCATTAAAGTGAAGTTGCTGTGTCAACACATACCTTTTGCTTAAGTGCCTTCTTATTATTTAGCCTCATAATGGACACAGAAACATGCAGTATTTCTGCAACACACACGGGAGGCTGTCAGGGTGATGGAGAGAGCACAGGAAGGGGCGTCTGATAACGCGTCCAACACAGGAAGTAGTTCTGCAGTAATGAAACAGTTGTGGAGCTGTGCTGATGCTTATCATAAACACTCTTAACTACAACAAAAGATTGTCTGTTAGTATTTAACAGTGTGTATTGAACAGAGTCGAGATCATATCAGGTGGTAAATCCTTTGAAGTGGAACATTTCCACTCGGCTGTTTCACCTTAAATCAGAAGAGCTCCCGCTGATGCCCAGTTTGAACTGAAAATCAAAGCTTGGTGCTCTTTTTATTTTTTTTTTCTGCATCCATGTTATAATCTTCTTTCCTGTCTTTTGCTATTTTTGCAATTCTGCCACCTGAACATCAGTGGAATAGTGTGAGATTATTAGGGCTCACTCACAGGATCCAAATTTTTTGCAACTGGGGGGGGGGAGAATTGCTGTTTGCTAGAAGATTTGTATTAAGAGGCCCCAGCCTGGATTCAAATGCAGGACCTTAATGTGAGGCTTACAATTGTAACTGTGCCATGGTTAGTGCTGTTTGGAGGCGATCCATCTCTGAACAATCGGGATCCCACTCGGGACTGACAGCAGTCAGCCTCAGATTGAAGGTTTGTAGGCTGGTGTGGGACTTTAAACTGTAACTGGTGTGCACATGGGTCGATTTCTGTGGTTGAAAGCTCTGGAAAAAAAACATTAAATGGACTTTAAGTTGAGTTTGTCAAACAGTGCTTACATGTTTTTATATTTGTTGATCAGACTAACAAATAAGGTAATAAACACAGGGTCATGAGTGAGTGACTGACGATAATTGAGACCAAATAGTGATGAAAAGGGGGAACAGGAGCTGAGGTCCACCACAAAATGCAGAAAATATAGAAAACAGAAAGTGAATGATTGGCCTTATAAAAGAGGTCAACAGAGAACTAAACACATCAGGTAACTTGTGTGTTTTTGCAGTGGACTGGAAATGAAATGAACATGGGCAGATGGGTAACATAAAAGTGTGCATTGGGGTAATGTGGGCAATTTGAAACTGTGGCTTTCACAGATGAGCAAATAAAAATGCATCAATTAGCTGCACCTAACATAGATTTCCACAGATTTTTCCAATAATTAGAACTAAACATCAGACTCGTGACATCAAGTGATCACTTCTGAGTGTAAATACATAAAACTGTTAAAAAGTCACTGGTTGTTCGCCAATCCCTAAAGTTTTGAAGCTTTCATCATCCAGTTTTAGTAAAAATGTTGTAGTTGCCTTGTTTATTTCATTTTACAATCACCAATACTTACACATTTCAAAGTGTGCATTCAGCTAAAACATCAGAGTGTAAATGGTAGCGATCGACAGAAGCACAGCCCTATAGTTACAATTCAAAAGCAGTGCTGTTCATACTTAAAATTTATACACACAGGGAAGACCTCTGTTGACCCCAGGTAGTGCATTATCCATATTCTCTTTCTCTGATCCAGCCTGTGTTAGGAAGACACGCTTCTCCAGATCCAGTATTCAGCCACCCTCTCATCATCCCGGCCGTATATTCCCAGGAGCCTCCTGACCAAATGTGGAGGCTCAAATTTCAGACCACTGAGACGGGAACTCCAAGAACTTCTGTACATAGACAACGGTTGAGACGAACACTGTTTGTTGAAATGCACACGTGCAGTTTGTGGTGTTTTTAAATACACTTTAGATGCTGTTGAATGAAGTGTTGTAATTTTCTTGCTGGTTTTTGTAAATTGCGGTTTTTGGGTTGTATACAAAGCTAGTTCAAGGAATTGTTCAAGGGTTGCAATGGGCTCGCTGTAATGCTTGTGACTGCGACAAGTACCAAATGTTCAGCAGTGAAGCCTTCTAAACAAAGATGACCCAACAAACTCTCCAAAACAAAACCTTAACTTTAACTCTTCATTTATCCCAGAGGCTTTAAACCTACTGATCCCAAATCCTTCTCTCTGAAGGGCTATGGCTGAGTAGTCGTGTTTTCACCAAGAACGCAAGAAAATTTCAGGAGAATTGGATTGTTCTCAGGTCATTCGTGCTTCCATCTTGCACAAACATGTTCCTACTACCGGGAATACTCTTAGGTTACTCCTTTGCTTTAGGCAAGGGTGTTGCCTGGATGTAGAGCGCTCAGCTGGCCCGTCATACAGATATGATACAAGTTAAAGTTCTGACTGTGCATTATTGAGTAATGTCTGGAAGAGTCAGCAGTGCAGTAAGGCTGTTTAAAAAGAAGCCATTAAAACATAAAAATTCACTAAACACGTAAACTGCATCTTCATTTTCTGTAAAACACCAAAACATATGTCAGGTCATAAAGCTTATAAATGTAATTGTAAACAGCTTCTTTTTTTTAAATTTATGTGTGTTTATAATATCTGTGTTTATGTATTTATACTAGTTCACATGCTTTTTCCTGCACACGCACACCCACGCTCCTCTGGGAGCTGCACAGGAAAGCGCTGGTTTGTTTTGCAGGAGGAAGTTGTCTGCGTCTTCATTTCGGTGTGGGTGTTTGCGCGTCTCGGAGGGGAGCCACAGCTGCGAGGCCTGGCTCCATACTGTAAACTCGACTCGCGCTGGAGAGGACAGAGACTGTCATCGTTACTGTTAACAAGTCCAGCAGCTCCTTACTAGCTCCAGCAATATCTGCACTGAATTATTGCACATATAGTGCATGCATGGAAGAGCATCAGCTGCAGTTTCTTTCCAGATGCATTCACTCTGGAATGGATTTGATCAAACAGGATTTATGTCCGACACAAAAAGCAGCCACTCGGATACAGTACCAACATGCTCACGTATACCTTTTTGTATTGCACCGCTTCTCCTGTATTAAATCACAGAGCTTCCCTGATTGCACAGGCCTCTATTAACAAAAAGATTTCAGAGTTCCTTCTTCAAATTTGCCCTGCAGAAAAGGTTCTCTGGCAGTGAGAATGACTGTCAGGAGGAAGCAATTGTGCATACTGAACGCGTACATGTGAGCGCGGTGAAAAGGATGCAACAAGCAGTGGATGGATGAAAGAGATTTATTTCCTGGTTAGACACACAACATTAGGTGTGGCTTGGAATTCAAAGTGCAGTGTTTGACTTTAAGATTTAACGGAGAGAAAAAAAATAAGGTTTGCTATGGTAGACAGCTGCACTTAGTGGCGGGCTACAACTCCAGAGACTTTCTTGTTTGTTAGTTCACATTTTTATAAATGGACACAGTTAAATGTGCCAAATATATTAGCAGGTCCTTTAAGTGTTCCTATCATAGACAGTCAACACCTGATTGATTTGATGCTGAAGTAAACTCCATGATTTGGTAGCTTGCAGAACCAATTTCAATAGCAATATGGATACAGGTTCATTGAGGTTTGTGGGCATTTATTTATGCACATTCGCCTCCGCAGCATTTCAGTCGGGTCTGAACATTGACTGGAATTCTGTGTCGTTTGTTTTTCAGCCATTCTGTCAGAGATCTGGTGCCATTCTTGGGATCATCGTCCTACCCCATAAACGACTTTTAGTCCAGCTTTAGCTACAAGGTGGACCACATCATTTGACTCTAGAATAGTTTGGTGTACAGAAGAGTTCATGGTTCCCAGGCCCTGTGGCTGTAAAACAAGCCCAAATAAAAAGGACGTTGTTCCAGAAGTCTTGGTTGGTTGGTTCAGAAGCAACTTTGGAAAGCTAAGCCATACTGCCACGTTTTAAATTTATATATTTATTTTTTTAATTTAAATGTTTTAAATAAAACATGCTAACTGAGGCCTGTAGAGTCAGAGATGTAACTTGTGGGTTTTTGCCCTGTCTCACTTTGCAGTGAATTTGCTGTGAGTTCCAATCCAGGGAAGACTGTGATATTGTGTTAACACATTGCTGAACACTACAGACCAGCAAACTGTCAAAACGTCTGCTTTTATTGAGGTGGCCCCACTTTGTGGCAATCAGTTGATCATTTGATTAGTACCACCTGGCTGCTGCTGTCCTTAGGCTGTACATGGTTTTTCACACGACTATATAAAAGTTAAACGGTACAGTAATGCATTAATTTGTGCATTTACCATCACTATCTTTTATTCAAGAGAATAACATAAAAATAGATATTAGATGTCCTGTAAGGTTAACTAAAAACTGGTTCTGGAAGGTTTTTTTGTGGCATCTTTATTCCTGCTGTAAAGTTGGGAATCTTAACGTGGGAGTTTGTGGAAGCTGACTCGCTTTTGGAGTCAGCCTCATGTGGACGTCTGAGGAACTGCAATTTTTGGCACATCCGCATTGGTTTCTTTATCTCTCTAAGAAGATTTCTCTGCATTTATTGATAATAGATAAAGAACATACAACTGTTCATGGAGAAAATAAGCTATACTGGACAGAGCAAAATAAAAATCCACAAATCACCAGCTAAACCAACTTTCAGTTGTTCTTTTACACTTTATCTTCTTCATCTGCCTCCTCTCTCTCTTTCTCTCTCACTGTGCTACCCTTTCCACTCCCTCACGCCCCCCCTCTACATTTGCCATTACTGTTATTGGTAATAACATTGTAGAGTAGACTAGATTGGAACAGAGCTTTAATGTCCCCGAGGGGCAATTTGGCCTGCAGATGGTATTTTGTTACGAAAGATCCAACCAAAGTGAAATCCAGGGGACAGTATTTTCACACCCACTGCTAGAGACGGGTAATATTGTATTTTAGCTCAGAAAACGCCAATAGTTGATGGCATAAATTACCTCATATACCTGCTGGTGCCACCTACCTCTGCCCTGATGGACTCAATTTGGCTCTCTGTGTAAAGGTTGCTTGGATTTCGGTAAATGACCTGACATTTCTGCACGGCTTTTATACAAGAGAGAGGGAAAAGAAGGCTGATTCACAGTCACATTTTTCTTTGCAATTTGACTCTGTACTTGACAGGCCTGACTCGAGCCCCTCCTCATTATTGCTTAATATATGCTGGATATAGCTTTAATATTGTATCGTAATATGTATAATTTAAAGTTGTGCTGAATTTTGTATGAGGAGGCTGTATTTGAATTCAGGGATGGTGATGCTGGAGGTGACAGACGGAGTCTCACGGAAAGAATAAGTTCACCAATAATTAGTCACAACAAAGCGGGAAAATGAAACGGCTCATGAATGGATGCAGATATAAGCAGGAGTGGACAAAGACGTGTACGTTCGTCACTAATGAACCGACTTGATCGGACTCTGACAATCACGGGCTGATTATCGCGGCGTTCGCAAGGGCCAACTTATCCATGTGTGTTGCTGATGAAAACTTCGTCTCGCTGTAAATGTGCTGATGCACAATTTAAAAACTACTTTTAAAAAAAAGAAAGAAGTGATCTCTCTCACTCTCTTATCTTGCGTCCTTTATTATATCCCAGCATTCAGATGGGTACAGCGTGAGATGAGAGAATCAGTTTGTATTGAACATGGCTGAATGCAGTGCTGATGAAAGCTTATGCTGATAATAGCTTTTTCATTATGTCCTTAGCCAGGCTTGGCATTTCATTTTCTATTGCAGACAGAGAGAGAAGTTCAGATTTTCACCACCGCTGCTTTGGGTGTGTGCAGCGTCTCTGGGCCGGGGTTCGATCGTGTGTTTGGAATATTAGTTTTTATATTGCATTTCTGCTCGATTAAGCGCCACGCAGACAGGAATGTGGGGCACGAGGGGTTGTATTTACGCCTAAAAATAGACTTCTACGATTAATGGAAATCAAACTGAAGCAGCAGATGTTTGAGACTAAATGCCAGCCTGTAGCTCATGGAGCTTGGTAGATTTCATATAATTTATGCTGCTGTGATCAGTCATGATGTTCAGATATATTTCCCAGATAGGTGGTTATCAGTGCACCAACAGCTGGAAAGCTTAATTAAAAATCAGAAAAGTAAATAGTTGACTGTAGCCTGATACCGTTTGTATTTCTACCAGCAAGCTACTGTAGCTGGTTGTCTAACATTTCTCATCCATACGCAGTGAAGTGCCGTGGACCTGCCGGCCAAGTCTCGCTCCTGCATTTAAGAATTTGTCGGTGATTTATTTTCCTGTGTTTACGGGCATCAGCACAGGAAACAATTGGCATCAAGTATCAACCACACCACAGAAACTTGGTGACATTCAGCAACAAAGTATGGAGTAAAATAACCTGTGCTGGGTCCTGAGTTTTCCCAACTTTCAGCGAAGCAATTGAAGCGACTACCAGTGAGAGAAAAGACTGATATGAGAAGGTGGTAAATCGAATCAGTGATGTTGATAATGACAGAAGATCAGCTGCAAGGTGATATGATTTATATGAGGACGAGGAATTCCGTTTATTTATTTTTTTAATCCCACAAACCAAAGATGGAAGTTAAGACTGATCATGCTGCACAGGGAGAAAACAAAAAGGCCTTAACATAGCCAACAAAACATTAAATATTATGTTTAAGGTTTCAGTAACACAGATTCAGAGACTGCCCGGTCCCCAACTGACTTTATCTTAGAAAAAAAGAGTTTCTTTTCACTTTCTTTCTGGAGCTGCTGTTTCTGTAAACGAGCGGTGTAAAGTTTTATTTTCACAGGAGCGCTCTGTGCTCTAGTGCAGCGGCACCCAACCCCCGGGCCTCGGACCGTGAGTCGTTTGGTACCGGGCCGCGAGAGTGAGACTTGGGTGTGAAATGTACAGTTTTCAGGGTTTTTTATCGGTTTTCAGCGTTATTTTGTTATCGTTTTTATTGTTAACTTGGTTTTCCTGGGTCTTTTCATGTGTGTTATGAATAAATCTCATTTTTTTCGGTACCGGTACTAGTTTTATTTTGTTGTATTTATCTGCGACACCTTAAAGGCCGGTCCGTGAAAATATTGTCGGGCATAAACCGGTCCATGGCGCAAAAAAGGTTGGAGACCGCTGCTCTAGTGTGTCCGAAAATCTTAAGCTGTCGCATGGACATGGTTTCAATTTCGATATCAGCGAATGGTTTGAATGTCGATGTCAGCGAAGAACAAATCTGTGAGGATGGTGTCGATGGACGTGGATGTCAGTAGGGTTTTACCTCGTCTGTCACCTCGACATTTCTGGACACAAATGGTGACTGTGATTTATAAAGACCCGAAGCCTTGGAACCTGCTATTGATTGTGTTCCTTGAGGTCAAAGGACAAGGAAGCCTAGAGCTGTTTTCCAGTAGACTTACTTATAACCTTTTTTATTTGACTAGAGGAGTCTCCCCCTGCTGGCCATTAGAAAGAATGCAGATTTAAGGCATTTCTGCATTAACTTGGACCTCAAATCGAAGCTACATCCATCTTTTATATAAAGGCTTAATGTCCTCAATGCATTTTGCAAAGGTTGTTTCAACTCACTTTTTTTCTTTTGCTGAATTATTTCTGTCAGTCTCCCTGAAATAAAAGAAGACTCATGCAGTGCTAATGCTGAGCTCAAACACAGCCTTAGGCCTGAAATAGAGAAATCCGTCTCATTCATGAAGCAAATTAAACTTGTGACATCATATAATAGGAGTCAAATTCTTTCATCCTAAAGGACAAATTGTTTATTAGTTTTTGTTTTTATTTTATTTCAAAATGGTCCGTCTTCCTATCGAGTTTGTCATGGTATTCTTGGAATGTCATAAAAATATGACGTTGAAATATAGACACAAGGAAATTTGGAAAATAGTTTATACTTAAAATAGTTTAATAGTTTGACGTCATACTTGGAAATTTCAAATGTGTTCGGCACATTGAAAAATGACCATAATAAACTAGGAAAGAACATTTTTATCCACTGAAGTCACTAAAGCTGAAAGTAATGGACAGCAGTGGGAAAAGTCATAAATTTAAAGTCCACAGCATCTGCTCGGTTTCCACACCCTTCTGGTTGCTTCAGATTGGAAGTCGTGGGATTTTTGTTTACTCGGCAAACACCACATGCTTCTGATCTGCGCAGATACCCGTCGGGAGAGACTGATATTGTGTAAAAGTCCATTCCGCTGCCATCAAGCCTCCTCTCTGTGTCTCCCTTTATCCCTGAGGAATGTCAGTCACGTTGAGTAGAACCAGATGTGTTCACCCCCACCTTTCCAGCCATCCATCTCTTCAGTTTTTATCCACTTTGAAGATTTTTAAAGATTAATGTGAGAATACTGTGAATTTCTCACTTTTTTTTTTTGTTGTTGTTTTTGTTTTTTGTAATTTCTTTCAGCTACTTTATTTCACCACTAAAACAACGATAAGAATGTTCAGGAGCCCATCAGTTTCCCAATCACACTGATGTCCTAGTGTAGTTTTAAACTTGAGACTTTTTTTTTTTTAAAAAGTAGGAGGAAGTTTAGATTGTTTAAAAAAAACAAAACAAAAAAAACAAAGGTGTTTATTTATTTATTTATTTATTTTTTAATGCTGTCATTGGTCATAGCAGAAAGCTGAAAAAGTCAAGTCAGTTATCTCATGCAGTAAAATGACAGGCACTGGGTAAAATTTAGACCAAATATCAAAAAAGCATTGGATTTATCCATTTATTTATTGGGAAGTATGCAAGAACACCATCATAAATTATAAATAATATTAATAATAGAAAACTGCTCTTTATTAAACGTTCATTTGGATATGGTATGTGGTGTCATACCTAAGGAATGTCACACTGAAGCTGAGAATGTGTTGCGTTTTTATCACATTCCCGCTTTAATGTGTGAAACCATTCACCTGCTTTTAAGTACATTGTGTGCCTTGTACATGCGAAGGTGTAAATTAAATATCAGTCCACCTAATCACATAACAGCAGTTTCTGCAGGTGCTCAAATACTTTATGGGCTTGAAGCATCATCATTCTGTGTTAGCTTGAACTACATTTCATAGACCTGTAGAATCAGATATTTAACCTATAAGGAGTTCACTCACCTAGTTTTTACATGAAATTAATGTTTTTGAGAAGGTAAATGTGAGATGGTCAGGTGGGGGATATCTGATGAACAACTTCATACATGTGCTAACTAATTTGCTTATCCATTATTCATAACACCAACAACTGGTGCAGTTTATTTTAAAGACATAAGTGTAAGACATAAGTGAGTAACTTTCCTGCTTTTCACACTCCTGGGCACAATGCCAGTGTGCTGTCTGTACGGTTGCTAATGATCACAATAATTACATCAGTTTTGAAAAGAGATTTCTCTAAATTGTTGCCAGTCAGTTAAAATAAATTGATTTGGCCTCAAAACGTAGCAATTTTAAATTCGAATGCAACCTTGAAATGATGGGTTTAATGTTGTAAATGCCACTCTTGCTCATACTGGTTATTTAAGCGTCCTCTGTCACTATTTTAAACTAAAATTACAGATGTGAAACCTTTTGAGGTGTGAAAACATTGTTTAGATTCTGGTTTTCTATATTTACGGACCAGTCACAGGAAGTAAGATGATGTCTTAAGTAGTCAAATTGAAATATATCAACACTTGGTATGGCTTATTGCTGTTTCAGAGAGAATGAGATGATATGAGAGAGAAATGCACAAAGTGGTAATGAAAATAAACCCAGTAGTTTCTTTTCATTTGCTCAAACTGCACTAAGTGAAGATATCAGGTGCACTTTCTACCGACCAATCATAGGCAGATGCTTCTTATATAGGTGATGATGGGACATTGATCAGTCATGTGATCATGCAGTTACAAAAAAAGGTTAATTTTAATTATGTTTAGTGTAAAAAGTTATTTTAATTTTGAGGCATTCAAATCAAGCTGATCGATGATCTTCTGATACTTTAAACAAGGTCATTTTTGAGGCGTCCTTATATTTTTGCCTCCCATCATTGATCCATGAGACAAGATCCGTTACATAGTAATTTATAAGGACGCACCGTCAACTACAGCCTCCTACTATCATGCATAGACTGACCTTCAGCTGCCTGGACCGGCGCCCTCTGGGGGTTGTCTGCGCACGGATTTTAGCATCCAACCCAACATGGCGGCTCATTTCATAACTTTCTCTTATATTCCAGGAATAGTCCAGAGACAGTGGTGACTGTTCAAAGTTTCCTGCAGTGTGTGGTTATGCTGCTGATTTGCACAAAGTGGCCTAGCAGGCACTTTGTTGTCCTTCAAACACAACAGGATTCTAACAGAAGGTCTGCTCCCATGTTTTTCACTCTTTCAGAAAAAAAGATGTTATCTTGTTCTATGGAGACATGTGCATGTCATTTTACAGACTCTTAACTTGTATCTTTTAAATGTTTTGAAGTTAGACTTTAAGTGACGGAGTCACTGTGGTTATGTTCAGAAGCTCAGGTTTATAAATGTATGGAAGTAAATGAATGTGGAGGAGGTGGGTGTGCAGTCGGCCTTCTCGGGGGGAAATAAAAGAATATTGCCAACGTTTGTTGCAGGATAATGTTCCTTTGTAAATCTTTGGAAATAAGTTTCATTGAGAGATAAATTGAGGTGGGAGGAGGTGAGATATTCAGATGGAAAAAAAGAGAGTTGAAGAGAGGCAGAAAGATCCTTTTTTTTTTTTTTTACTGTTTGCACATATTGGTTTTTGGTTGGTGTATCTAAGATTTGTCTGACCTCTGTCTTTTTCTCATTTCCTGCTCTTTACCACTCTCCAAACATATCTCTGTAAACAAAGAAATTCCTCCACCAACATGGATCCGTTTAGCTTTCCACTTCATTTCGGAGCCGGGCTGTCTCAGCGGCCCTGATCACAGCGTACTGATAGAGCCAGATTCAACAGCTCCTGTCGGACTGTTAAACAAACTGCTGCGGCTCTGTTCAACTTGCCAACCTTTATCTCTTCCCTCCCTCGGTTCAGACTTTCTGCCTCCTCTTTTTCTTCTCTTTGAGCTTAAACATTTGTGGGGGTTGTAGTTTTTCCTATTTTTGTGACAAATTTCCTGCTTTACACAAAGCTGTTGCTTAATGTAAACCACTTTGTGATTATGTATTGGAATGTGTCAAATTGGCCTTCATCCTACACCCCAGTCTCACCACAAAGGATAGTGGTTGGTGTTTAAAGGGGGTTGAAACAGTCGTAGTAACGTAGGTGAGCTTTTGTGTTGCGACGTGTAAACATGTTTGGCCTATTCAGACATGTTGTCACCAACACAAGTTTTGATGACTAAAGAAGAACCAAACCATCCAGACGTGTTTTGATGCTTATCTGGGTTCCGGGAGCAGGAGCCTGCTTATAGAACCAAATGACTGGGTTTGCATCAGACGTTAGTGAGGATGATCTCTGTCTATGCAGCTCCCCTTGGAAAAACATGGGAACTATTCTAAATTAAGGGTCGTTTCTATCCAATATCCACGTCACATCTCTGCTCTTCCGCATATTCACATGTTCTACAAGCTAACGTGCCAAGAAACATGTGCACAAAACGTGAGCGTCACGTCCGTGAGAAGACGACGTAACACCAGACTGTAACATTAACGTTGATCGTGACCCAAGATGAAGAACTTTGTGATCCTGCTCTGGCCATTACATTGATAAAGACCACTGTGGTCCCGCTGTGTTATTGATGCAGAGAGGATTTGCGTGTTTTGGCTCCAAAGTGCATTATAGTAATAATGGAGAGGTCTGTGCATCAGTCCTGTTCAGAGGCCTCATTACATTTTTGAACTCTGAAAAAGAGCAGCACAGTTGCATAAAGACTCAGTACAGCACAGTTTGGATGAAGATTTCTCCCTGCATGCCTTTGGCCTCATAAACAATCTGAGTGTGTGTGTGTGTGTGTGTGTGTGTGTGTGTGTGTGTGTGTGTGTGTGTGTGTGTGTGTGTGTGTGTGTGTGTGTGTGTGTGTGTGTGTGTCATCTGATCTGGTCACACAGAGCAGAAGTGTCCTGCTCTGCTTTGCTTTCCTGCGGGATGAAGGGATGGAGAGATGGATGGAACGAGAGAGGTGGCGTGTTGTTTGGGAAGTGGGTCAAGAGGAAGTTGAGGGTGTGTTGTTTTTTTTTTTTTTTTAAAGTGTGTGCGCATGTGATGCTTTACAGCTGAGACCGGTTTGTTGGTCAGTAGGGGAATTTGCTGTTGTGTGTGTGTGTGTGTGTGTGTGTGTGTGTGTGTGTGTGTGTTTGTGTTGATGGTGCATAACTTAATTCCACCGGGAAGCCAAAGCAACAGCGTGCCTCTGCTTCCTGTCCTAATTGCTTAAAGTCCCACACAAATAAGCCTGCACACACACGCACACGCACACATACACATTTGGAAATCCCATGTTTAAAAAGGACTTATGCAGATGCTCTTAGCATTTGCATAGTTTTAACATTCATTATCCTTTTTGACAAAATAGCTAATTTATTTTTTTCACAGTGCTTGCACACACTTTTCCCCCTTTCTGTTTTGCCTCCCTGATTTCTGTGCATCCTCCTTAAGACGCTGCGGCTAATGTATTAGCACCTGCAGACATTAGCGTTGATTAGCGGGCATGTTTGTGTCCACCTGAAGATTATTCACACCAATTCATGAGCAGAATACGAAGCTATGAAGCTGCTGCACACTCCCCTTTCTTCCTCGGTTTGTCTTAGACTTTGTCCATCTGCTGCTGCCTGGTGACGGGCAGGTAGCGCACTCGGATTTTGCACGAGCTCGGCCGTTGGAAGCAGCTGCTGTGGTTTCTATTTAGGGGGAAGTGCAAAGTGTGTTTGGGGCAGCCTCTGTTTTGACTGTCTCTCTTGGCTCGCGCTGTGTATGTGTGTTTCTCTGGCACAGAGGTCAGAGCATGAGCAGAGTGGCATCCCTGCCTCCAATCTGGACCTGCTGGGTGACACTCCATCCTCCGTCTGCCTCATTTGTATTCCAGCAGAGCCAAAAATGGAAAGCAAATCAGGATTTATATTTCTGCCCCCTAATATAAATCATTGCAATGTGGTAATGCATTCAGTTCACATCACCATCACACTATATATGTAAAAAAAAAAAGTGCTGAAGAAAGATTTAAATCAAAATAAAATGCAGCCCAGGTCCGTTTAGCTTTTTCCTACCATTTGCTGACTGACAGCAGAGCCCGTTTTTGAATCCCGTTCAATAGAAGAAGCATAGTGCAAATGAAAGAGGCGCAGAGGAGGTCAGTGCAGGGTGAGCTGAAGAGAAGAATGCACAATAGCCTTCTGAAAATTTAATAAAACTCACGGAAATGTTTCAGATATTTTCAGATTCTTGTGTTTCTGTACCTGTCAGGGCTCCGATTAAGGAAAAAGAAAGTTTACCATTTTATCTCTGCACATAGTGCACGCACTGCAGGTCAAGGTATTCCTTTATTTTACTTAAAATGATCTCAGTATAGAAGAATACATGCCTTTTTCTTCCAATTATCATTTTCAGAGCTACTAATTTTGATTTACTATCTTGTCATTATGAGACAATGGGCTTGTGATTAACTGACCTTTTGCTAGTCATTATAAGAAAATTGTATTACAATATTTTTTTTAAAAGTATTTTAATTATAATGCATGCTTTTTGGATTGACTACCACAGTCTCTAACAGGGGTTGAACTTTAAACTTTCATATTATTTATAGTGTGTTTTAAATCATTTAAGTGTTCTGCAGTAGCCCGACTGACAAAGTGGATTCTATTTTAGGATTGCTATAGTCCAAAAAAAAGAGATTTCTGTCTGTAGTCATATATATTTGGCAGTGAGACTCCATCAGTAAATAAGTGGAGGAATGTGTGCTCACTCTTCTTTGCAATGTTGCTTCAGTTCACTGAGTTTTGCACTTATTCCTCCCTGCACAGCTCTCTTAAAATCCCACTTTTACTGGGCCACTGCAGCAGCTCGATTCTTCTCTTGTTCATTTATTCTGTCGTAGATGTGCTGCTGTGACTGGGATTATTGTCCTGTCACGTCACCCAGTTAGGGCCAAGCCTCGAGGATACTTTTGTATACAGAGGAAGGAGCTTTTGGTTGACTTGGTGACTCCAAGATGCCCAAATCATCACCCTTCCACCACCATGCTGGCAGCTGGTATGAGGTATTCATGCAGATATGATGTGGTGCTATGGTGGAGATGGGTAGCAAAGTGGTTTGCAGATGCACAATAGGTGTAAAGCAACCTAAATGTTGCTGAGCTGGCATTGGGATTAATGCTACGTCCACACTAGCCCGGATAAATTTGAAAACGTATACGTCTGAAAACGCTTCGCATCCACACTATCGTTTTCAGACGTTTTCACAGAGTTCTTCATCCACATTGAAATGGCTGAAAACAATTCGACCTGCCTCATTTCTGTCTGCCACTTTTAAAAGTTTCGGCTCTTTGAAACGTCGCGGCAAAATGTTGAGGAAAAGCACCGAGTTTTTTAAATGGACTAACAATGAGGTGGAGCGTGCTGCGAGTAACGCAAAAATACAAAGAATTAAAGAATTTGAAGAAAAGCTATCTGAGCGTGTAGAGACTGATACAAAACAACTGCTGTGTAATTCCCTCCGCTATCTTAGTTTAATTGGTCACATGACTGCATCACATAACTAAAATGTGTCATTGTTTTTGAAAAGGCTCCGGGTTCACTATCCACACTAGAACGCGAGCAAAAACGCCATCTCAGTGTGGACGGAAGGCCAAAACGGAGAGAAAAAGTTGCGTTTTCAAACAAAAACATACTAATGTGGACCTAAATGTACCAGGATTGTGACTGAGGTTGACTTCATGGTCGCCCTGAACTAACACAATGTTTAGAATACACTAAATCAACAAAGTCACACTTTAATGTTCTCCTGTCATTTGAAGAACTAAAAAATCAACAACTTTGTAACTTCGACATTCCTGAAACAATATCTACATTTACCTGCATTTATAAATGAGCCAAAATTTTATTAAAGAGCCAAAATTCACAGGCATAAACAAAAAGAAAAAGGTAAAAACAATCGTTTTGGGGTTTGTTTTTACCTTGAATGCATCACAGTAACTATTTAATCACTGTTTATCGTATAAGCCTGTCCACGTGAGTTTTAAAAATATGAGGATTCATAGAGCATTTCAATTTCAGCCCCTTGAATGGTTTTGGTCATAGGAAGTGTAGATTACCGTTTGGGAATAACATGAACATGGAAATGTGAGTCACTCTGTTGTGTCTGTTTCTTGGGGAAGAGGCTGTATCTGCTGTTGGAGTGCTGCGGGATTTATCATCATCCACACACACACGTGTCGAACAAAAGGCCTCCAAATAAAAACATTTTAAAAAAACAGAGAATTTGTCTGATTTGTAGCTAAACCTCAACTGCCGTCGTTCCTTCAAGATTTAATCCGTCGCTTTGGGTTATTCAGACGCCACGTTTCCTTATTCTCCACGTCATCTCGTGGCTCTGTGCGCTTTAGAAATAAAAAGCACTTTTTTGTGTGTGTGTGTGTTATACTTATCGTAATATGATAACTACTCTATAATTGTCAAGTGAGCGGTGTGGTCGGCTCCTAAAGCCCGGATGATGAATGTTTGTTGTCTTTACGGTTTTCAAGTCACTTCCTGCTGATGGAAGGAGACATTGTGTCGACTGATGCTTCGCCATCTGGATCTTTTAGATGCTGGATGTTTAAATGCTAGAACATATGGACACACACACAGATGCACACAGACACACACACGACTGGGCGCTGGGATCCAGAAGCATATGGTTCTTTGAGATAGTCGAGACAGACTGGGCTATTCTGTTGGATAGCACCGAGGGCCTCGACATTGTTAGAAGTGCTGCCAAACAAACTTCAACACACACACACACACCCACACACACACACACACACACACACACACACACACACACACACACAGTCTCGCCTCACTAGCTTCTTTTTCTGCTGGTTTCAGTGTGATGCGAACGGAGGCACGGACAACCTTAATTCTTGTTTCTGGAGCAGAGGCGAGCGGCGTCCTCATCGCAGTGTGAAATGAAAATGAAGATACCTGTGAATCATATTACTGCAGGCTCATTCAGCAACATTTAGACCTCAGCTGGGCTTTGTTCATTAAATGTTCGCAGCGTCTGTAGCTTTTTGTCTGCTCGGTTGTCTCATTATGAAGATTAGTCCCCAAATTGATTTTTCTTTTCTTTTTATCTTTTTGGTTTAAAAAGTCCTTTTGTTTTACCTGGTGTGCCTATAAGCATTAATGCTATCATTATGAGAGGGAAAACTGAGACCCTCTCTCTGTATTATCACAAATTAAAATGCCTTTAGTTTAATGTATGCCCCAGTGAAGGGCTCTGTTTAAGCTCGGGCACAGCTTCAGCTTTTTGTTATTAGTCCAGGCAGTAATATGTCTTTTCTCTAATAGATAGTATAATATTTCTGGCTCTTGCTGTGAATGAACTGGGTTTAATTAAAAATGCCATCACTGGCTTCGCTGTGATCTCCAGGCTCGTTGTGTAGCAGGCTCTGCAGCTCTCAGGACATATTTCATTTCTGTTTTTGTGCACGGAGCAGGCTGAGGCACCCAGACTTTGTATGGAAAATGTGACAATAACCAACAAATGAAGTCCAGCTAATTCATAGCTGGACATGAGGCTCGGTCTACAAAAATCATGAAGTATTTGATGATTTGTGGTGTTGCTGTGTTCTGATGGCACGTGTCTTTAGTACAGTTTGGTCCACAGTGTAGCAGCTGGAACAAGTAGACTCATAATCAGAGATTTAAGTGTTTATCACACTTATGGTCATGCACATAAGACTAGGGGCAGAGTCCAGAACACATGAACTAGTTATCATGCTCAAGAAACCAGTTTGAGATGATTTGAGATTTGAGCTTAGCCTGAACCGTTGATACAAGGCGGGATGGAGCAACGTTTTCATGGTATTCATACCAAATTGTGCCTCGGCTATTGAAACTTATCAGACCAGGCAATGTTTTCCAGTCTTCTGTCTTATTTTGGTGAGCCGGTGTGAACGATGGGTTGGTTTTCCTGTCCTTGGATGACTTGAGTGACACCCGGTGTGGTCTTCTGCTCCAAGGTACGATGTGTTGTGCAATCAGAGATGCTCTTCTGCGCGGCTTGGTTGTAATGAGTGGCTATTTGAGTCCCTGTCGCCTTCGTATCTGCTTAAAGCAGCCAAAGGGCGTTCTCCTCTAAACTCTGACATCGAGAAGACATTTTAACCCCGTGAACTGCCGCTCACTGGATATTTTCTCTTTTTTGGGCCATTCTCTGCAAAAACAAGAGATGGCTGTGTGGGAGAATCTGAGCAGATATTCACACCAGCCCATGTTGCATGGTTAGTCAGATAGCTACAAACTATGATGCCTGCATAGAGTCATTAATAACTCCACACGAGGGAGATGATCAGGGTAAATGGACAAAGTACTAAAAGAAAAAAAAAATAATGGGGAGGATTTGTAAGGAAAAGTCTGGATTGTTGCCCTTAAGCTCCTCAGACAGAATCGACAAAAGAAACACGATGCAGTCCCTGCAGTCCTCAGGTTTAATCAGGAACAAATATGTCACCTGGATTTGACCTGTAATCCTAGTGCAAGCCTCAGGCCAGTCATTCATTCCTTCAGTTTTCAGCAAATCCAAGCTGTGCTGTGAGATATCAGATGACTAATGGCCTCTGCTCTTTACCCAAACAGGTTTTTTATATATAACTCAAGTCATGTTTTTTGTGCTTCTTTCAGGAGACTGAGGTGATTGATGTCACCAGGGATCAACAGGCCTGAACATTGAATAAGTAAGAGCTACAACTGCTACTGGCTTTTATTTTGAAAGCCCTTCTCATTTATTGTGTTTGCAGTTTTTAGAAACTACTCCCGCTCTTTTATTCATTCCCATCCATTCCTATTTCTGCTCATTTCTCAAGCTCCCCTTCACCCCTCTTCCTCTGCTGGGGGTTTTCAGGAATGCCATTGGCTGTTTATTTTGGCAGATTCAGCTGCTCATGTGTTTGTGGCGTTGGTGGGAGGGGGCTAACGGGGTTAATTGAAGGCTTCGGGATGTTTTTAAGAAATGAATTCCTACTGAGACCCCGCTGCCCCTCAAACAAGCACTCTTCTCATATATCAGCCAATTACTGACACTCTACACACACCTTTCTCTGGCTCTGGTTATGCAGCTTTCTCCATCTATTTTCTGAGTTTCCCAGCCGTCCGGGATCTGAAAAGTGAAAAACATCAGAACATTAGTATTCTAATTCTCCACTAAATTCTGAGAGGTTAGGGCCTCAAGAAGTTGGTGAGTTTTAGGTGAAAGACTTTCCTTATGAGCGCCCTCAGGAGCTCAATCTTCTATCTTTAACCTTTTGAACAATCTGACTCAATAAAAGTTTTCCACTTTCTGAAAATCTCCTCATTTCCAGCTCTAAAACTCTGATTCCTCCTCTCTGGGTCTTGGGCATGAAGGATGAGGATTTGTTTAGATGTCGACCGGACAAGCTTGTTAGAGGTTTTTTGGGTTGATCGGAGCGGACCTCAGCCACAGCTGACATGAACCAATCTCAGCTCTACTTTTCATTCTGGGTGGCATCCAGCATAGTTCTTGACCGCTCCTCTCCAGTTTCAAATTGGACCCCAGAGGCCCCAAGAACATTCGTTTTTCCCCAGTTCAATTCAGTGTTATTTATACTGTGGCCAGTTCCAAACAGAAGGTGCTAACAAGACGATGGTGGCAACAAGTTTGTGTACTTAGGGTTTTGCATTTTGGCTCGATGATGGCTGTCTTATCCGTTTTTTAGATTTACTTGTAGAGCTGCCCAGAGTTAAATGTGAATAAACGGCTCATTCTGGAACAGAGATTGCTTTTGTTGGATCTTTTGTAGTGTATTCGTGCATTTTTGCTGTTTTTGTTTCCTTTTAAATGGAAAGTCCTGACTAGATTTTTGAAAAGAGGAAAATGTGGCTTCATTGGCCCTGAAAGGTAAAAGCCTTTTTGAAGCTGTGAGTACAGCCAATATCTCACACGGTATAAGAGAACCTGGCATCACCTAAAATTTATCAGACTAGGTCCTAAAGTGCTAAGCGAGATATCTGCAAATGAAAGTGCAGAATCTGTAGGTAAGAGGGACTTTTCAGTTTCCGTTTACACGAGTAATCATATTTGAGAGAAATAATTACTAACATGCAACTCCTTTGCATAGCATCTTGCTAGCGAGCCAAAAAACTGATTATTGTCCCCAGAGGATAAGCCAGCACAGCTTCGATGGCTTCCCAGAGAAGCTGTTTACTTTGAGATGTCTCCACTGTGTGGGAGATCATTTAACACGGGGCTTTAAATATTCTGAAAGCTTATTATGTTTGACATCTTTGGAAACTTTAAAGGATGGCTTTGTGGAGATTTAAAATTTCTGCCGTCAGATTCGGTAGCAAGGCGGTCGCGTTTAACAGCGCTGCTTTTTGTCCGAGAGTCAGCCGTGTTGGTCGTGTCGATGGGGTTCGGCTGCATGTGCAGCAGCTACAGGCCGCTCTATTTTAAGAGTGAGGTGTTTAGCATATTTTTACATCAGCACACTAACAGCCTTTCTCTCTTTATATAATTATGTCCTCTTGATGGCGGCTCATCTGGACCTGATTCGACTGATTGTTTCAGAGGCTTTTTGCACCCTGCGGAGAATGAGTGGACCGTATGCTGATAAAATACTGAATGCTTTTAAAATAGTTTGATGTAAGAGTTTAAATATATCAATTAGTGAAATCATTTATCAGCTCTCTCGGTCCAGATACGTTGCTGGGTTGGGCTTCAGAAACCCACGCTGGACATAAATGAAACGTCTCGGTGTGAACGGTTGATTTAAATGGTTGTCTGATCTGAATGACTGCTTTCTATGATCTGCTTCTGTTCGCTCGCAGTCTGCCAACTCATATTATAGCGTGTCTGAGTGTGTGTGTGTGTGTGTGAGTGTGTGTGTGAGTGTGTGTGTGTGTGTGTGTGTGTCTGCCTCTCCTCCGCTTCCCCTTCTGTCTTCCATCCATCACCGTTTTCCTCTTGCCTCCATGCTCTCAGTCTCTCATTCCCTCGGTGTTATCGACTGTGTTTTTTAAAGTAGTTCTTGTTCCCATAAACGGCTCCATTTTCTCAGCCGTCCACAGCGGCTTGTTCCTTGTCACACTCTGAGATCTTGAAGAAAAGCAAATACAAGGAACTATGTTTGGCTGACTTTTAAAAATATCAGCTTCTCATGGTCAAGTTATTATCTGATGTGACCCCAGTGAGCCGATCAGCCCTGCACTGTTTAGGTTTATTTATTTTACCCTTTGCTTTTGATCAAACTGCAGTTATTTGCAACCTCAGGTATGAATACAAAACCTGGTGCACTATTAATACGTTTCCGTACGAGTCACGATCCACCAGGGAAAAAAACAAAAAACTTTTATAGCATTTAAAGACGTGTTTATTCAGGTTTTTGGATTGGTAACCTGTTCCCTTATACTTCTTGTAATCTAGTAAGCACTGGAGCAATGAAAACAATAAAAATAAGCCAGCGGTTTTAGCCTTTGCGGTTTGTTGTCGTTCTTGTGAGTCTGTCCTCATTCTAAAAGTGTTAAAAATGAACATGTTCATAGAGTTTAGAAAATCATTCCCAGTCCTGCGGCCAGCTGTTATAACAGTGCAGACACTCATCTAGTAAAGAGGTACAAATGCTGATGCTACATGAAAAACAAAGGCTTTTTTTCACTTAAAATAAACTCTCCTGATCAGGTATGTAACTGTGCTTTACCTGAGATCAGACTTAACACTGCAAACGTTCATGGTTTCAAATTGTTGTTCTGTCTTCTAGTATTGCAGTAACACTTGTATTTCATAACTCGGGCAGTAAGAGTACAGACTGAAACTCCTTCCTGCGTTTCACTGAAGCTGCTACCAGGATTTATTAGGCTTAGTGTGAACGGCTCAATGTCGCAAATGATGGCACAGCACAGCAGACACATGAGTGCACAAGTAGAAATGCAAACAGTGACATTGCCGAGTACAGCAGGCATTCAAGGCGCTGTAAACTATCCAGTCAAGCAATGAATGTAAACAGAGGCAAACCAGGAGGGTTATGTGATAGTGACATATCAGCAGGATCGAGTTACAGCTATCGTTCATAGCTAACTGCGTTGGTCCTGTTGGTGTTTTAGCCGGTGGTGAAAGACATAGTTTACCTGAATGCTGCAGAGCATTTACTCATTTTGCTTGATGTGGTTAGCCGAGTGGAGCTGCTCAGACCTGTTTAAAGCATATTTAGTTCAGTTTTCTCTATCAGAAGAATGGATGCGTGTGGTTTAAAAAAATTAAATAAAAATGAATGTCCTTTGGTCATAAAATAGCCATATGATGTCAGATTATTACACCCAACAAGATTCTCAACATTTCTACTGAATTTCTAATTCTTCTATTTGGCTGAATCTGTTCTAACTTCAGTTTCCTGAGGGAAAAACAAAAGTTTGACCAATAAGCATAGACTTGGAAGTCTTGTTAGTAAGAGTTTACAGAGAGTTAAGGTTAAACTTTCGTTTATTTTAGGCCATTAAAACTTTGCGAGGTGTTGGCTCAGTGACTCTGTCTCAACTTTTAAAACATTTTTTTTTACAAATGCACCCAAACAGACACACTCTTGAGCAACAGTAAAACTCACAGCATCTTTTCCCATCAACCCCCTGCTGCAGTGTGTTTCCTGAGGCCGACTGCCACAGAAAAGACCCAGCAGATGGTTCGAACAGTGGGGTGCGAGACGAGGCGAGGACCCCGTTTTAGTTGAGGTCACTAGGGCCTTGGGGTGCGTCACAGAGGCCCCGTGTAGCAACAATAAAGCATCATGAAATGAAATCCACCTCGGCTGGAAGTTTGTTGGAAACAGAGATTATTTACAGCATAAAACACAATATAGTTATTATGTAAACACACATAAGACAGGTTCTTATACTAAGTGCATATGAATGGAAAAGTAAGGCAGTTAAATTGAAATGAGTCTGCAGTGGCAATTTAACAAAAATGTAAGTAAGAAGGAATTTTAACCAACTAAATGTGTCAACATTTCAAAAACTTTAAACAAAACCTGAATGGATCAAATATTTATCTTGTTGTTGCCATTTTCATTTCAGCTTTAAATCAAGTTATAATTACATGATTTTGCCAGTCAGCTGTCAGCTAGCTCTGCAACATGAGACTTGAGTCTTAAATAACTAATGATCTTCAAATATTTGTGTGGTTTTGTTTTGTTTTTTCTTTGACAAGAACACAGTTGCTAATAATGGAGTTGATTGTTTCTGACAAGTATTTTCATGAGCTTCAGTGAATGTTTTTTTTTAAAAATCTCAGAGCATCCCTGATAGCGCTGAACATTTGGACCTCATGTGCCACACTGGGTCTCAGTCACACCTTGTATGGGCCAGATGTCAGCTGTGTTGTGACATTTGGCCCATGAAAAATTTGGCAGCGCTGTAAGTGAGACCTCAGTGCCAAAAGTAGTCCAGATTAGACTCAGATGTGTCTGCTGTCTAGGATACTTGTGCCAAACCTCGGGACATTAGAAAATATCAATATTGTCAAGGAAGAAGAGAACCAAAATATAAACTTGTTGGTTTTACTTTTGCGTCTTAAATGTGGTCAATAAGAAGTATTTCTATCTCATATGATCAGTTCAGGGGTTTTTTTTCACAACAACATTTGACTCAAGGTGCTTAATACTCTAAGGTAAAGATGCTACACTAATATAAAGAAAACAGAGAAAGCCCCAACAAGCAGATGACCCCCTATGAGCAAGCACGTGGGCGACAGTGGGAAGGAAAAACTCCCTTTTAAACAGAAGAAACCTCCTGCAGAACCAGGCTCAGGGAGGGGACGCTGTCTGCCGGGGCGGTGTTGTAAGTACTGAGTGGCACTTTAATCCTAAAGTTATCATCAGTTTAGACAACAGAATTCAGAGCTCAGTTTTAATAAACTGACCTGGGATCTGATTTGATGGTGCACATGGTGTGGATGGTTTTCCACAGGGGAAAGAGTTGTGCATCATTTTGTTTGCTTTTTTCCCACATTATGACATTTAAAGTTAACCTGCTCTTAAATCAAAGCTGACATACCCGGTTACAGCCCCTCCCTGAGCTCAGGTCTGCTGGAGGTTTCTTCCTGGCAAACAGGAGTTTTTCCTTCCTGTTGTCACCAAGTTCTTGCTCATTGATGGTCTTTGCTCTTTATTATTGTGTTCTATTGTTGCCTTACCATATAAAGCATCCCGAGGCAGCTGTTTTTGTGATTTAGCACTATATAAAAGATATTGAATTGAATTTACCATGACAGCAACGGCAAAATATAATAAAGGCTTAGATAAATGTAATGCACCATTCAGACACAATTATAATAGCTTCAGAAGCTCTGTTGTCCAACCATGAGTCAAAGACAATAAATCCATCATCATATAACCCATACTAAAGGTCTTCAGTATCTGCAATTGTATTTAC
Source organism: Neolamprologus brichardi (assembly GCF_056152115.1). NCBI lineage: Eukaryota > Metazoa > Chordata > Actinopteri > Cichliformes > Cichlidae > Neolamprologus > Neolamprologus brichardi. The sequence continues at coordinate 19,457,265 of NC_142120.1, read as the reverse complement.
ACATTTTCTTGTGCTAAATCGACTTCTTGTTGATTTATGCAAACAAACGAGCACAGGCACACTGATAATTGAAAATGTGGTTTAGACCTCATGGGGTTAATTGTCTTGTTTTGCTTATTTTAGATGAATGCCTTTCCTGCGATTAGCCGAATATAAAGGCCAGCCTTTGTTTTGCCAGTCGAATGCTTTCAGTGTGAAGCAGCAGCAGGAATTATTTGGCTAGCATTACAGCAGTGACTCAAGCCCCTTTTAGACGGGCACTCCTCTCTATTGAACTGACAGCACGTAGACTTGTCTGCTTCGTGTCTGAATGAGTCCAGTGATGCCGGTAATGACCATACACAATCAAGGAAATCATTATATAAAAACATTCTACTTCTCATTACCGGATCCATGCGAGAAAAAAAGCATCTCTTTATGTTTTTATTGAGTAAAACTGACCAATTATTCACCCATTGAGCAACACTGTTCATATCAGTGGCATCTTTAATAGACACATGATGAGTTCTTAGTAGATTAAGGCAAAAAAATCTTCCAATACTGACCTTCCTGATGCCACATCAAACACCTCAATGATTAATGTCCCCCGAGTGTCGCTGGGAACAACATTTTGTGTGTGTGTGCAACAAAACTGTGACTTGTGGAAATCAGAAAAAGCTTTCAGCGACTCTTCTCTTTTTCTCTCTGCTATTAATCATCTTCATCGCTTCATCACTTACTTCATCACGTCTTCTGCTGGAGTTTTAGATGTGATTCAGGCACAGTTTGTGTGTCTGACGACTGTTGTATTTGGGTTTAGTCCCAGAATTGTTGCTCTGCGTGAAATTTGAGGTGTGCGAGTTGGACCGGGCTCAGGGTTTTTGTTTTTTTGTTTTTGTTTTTGTTTTTACACGCACACACACTCACACACACACAGATGGCAAACATCACTCCACCTCTGCCAGCGCTCAGTGTGTGTCCGTCTTTTTCATTATTTCCCCTTAATCAGCTCATTAATTCAAAGCCTTAATGATATAGAGAGACTGGGGAGGATGTGAGGAAGGAACTAAGGAAACAAGGGAGGGAGAAAAGACTGATGTGGAGGAACACTGCAAGAACAGATGAGAGAGAAAGGAAAACTTGAGACTGATGGAAGAACGCCAAGATGGATGAAAGCTGCAAAAGAAAGGGCAGAAAAGAACAGGAATGGAAAAACAGGAGAAAAAAGTTGACTCGGGGAGAGTGAACGCTAAAGAGACTCAGAAGGCAAAGTTGATGACTTGGAGCAGACTTTTATCAGCTGCCAACTGGTGCTGTGGTGTGTTTATGTGTGTGTGGTGTGATTGAATAGTTTCAGGTTTGCTGCCAGTGTTTTAGCGTGTTCAGTGTCTGTGTGAGTCTCTCTCTGTGTGTGTGTGTGTGTGTGTGTGTGTGTGTGTGTGTTTGGAGGGTGTGGATGAATGGATGCCCATGTGTGGTTTTTGTGTTTTCTTTTCTGTGTAAGCCAGCAGAGTGTGGCTTTAGTCTCCTCAGCATGGTGGAAAGCTTTATACTCTTTCTTTTAGTCACTCCAAGTTTCTCTGGGATTAGACCAGAGAAGAAGAAAAGTTGCTCAGCCATTTGTTTCGGCAACACATTAACTGAAAAATAGTGTTTGTTGTACTGATTCTTTTCCACGTTTGACTTTACCCCCTCAAGTTCCTTTCCTGCTCCTCCTTATCTTTAAAGGCTTTGTTAGTTGAACATCTGTTTGTAGCTTTGTGTCATCCATGAGATACTTTGCTCTGCTGTAAAGTGTCCTACACTTGATTTGTGTTCATGGTGTTAAAGTCATGTCCTACATTATGGAAAGTTTCTGGTCTGTGACATTGTGTCCAGCAAAGAGATCTGTTACATTTCCCTGACAGATGGGGAGAAAAACCAGTTTCATGTTTTATAGTGCTGTACTGTGCTGTATTTTTACAGCGTAACAAATATTCTTGTTAAGTTGTAGCAAATTACTGGCCTACATATTCATCATGTAACAGATTTTCTATTAAATTACAACAAAGTGCTGTCCTATACATTTACAGTGTAAAGGAAATCCATGTTAAATTACAGAAAAGTATTAGTTTAACGTGTTACAGTTTAACAAATATCCTAGTTACCTTGCAGTAAAACTACATATTTACAATGTAACAAATTTCCATGTTAAATTACAGTAAAGTTCAGTTCAATGCATTTAATGTAATTACTGGAAGTACTGACCTGAGAATTTTGTTTTATTCTGAGGTTTTGATTGATGATGGCTCTACACATGTACAATATTACAAACTTTATTGTACACTAACTTATATGATATAAAATGTGCATGGATGTACATTTATATAGTAGATTTTTTTGTGTTGAATTACCATAAAGCAATGCTTTTTATACAGAGTTTGTAATAAATTACAGTACAGGAAACATTACTGTAAACCAAAACACTCCTGAGGTCAGTCAACAGAACAGAGTGGGCTAATTACAAGAGCAGCTCTAAGGAGCCTAAATGGCCAGCTTCAGGAACAGGCAGACAGTTAACAGAGTCGTTGTTAAAGGGATAGTAACTTTTATTTTTTCAAATGTTATTCATGGAAAGATATGCCAAAATAGAGAGCCTGTAAACGTGTATTAAATATTCTCTCTACTGTCCCCGAATGCAGTTTTCTTTAAGCATCTTTGAGTACTTTTCCATCAAGTTAATGAAGCAGAAAGAACAGAGATGCTTCCTCATCTCTGTGCATATTTATCACAAATGATTTCAGAGAACGTTGAAATACAAATGTCACCCCTTCCAGTTTGCCATAGGATGTTTCTATTTCTTCCCATAAAACAAAACATCTGAACTATCTGTTGGTTGAGCGAGCCACTGTTATCTGGCTCATATTTGACCCGTAGAGATCAATTAGTGTCGCACTTTTTATAATGAGAAACTAAAGAGGATGGTTAAGAACCCATTATTAGTTATTATCATTCCTCATGCGTCGTTTGACACTAATATAGGTACTAATATAGGCCAGTGTTGTGCAGAAGTGGAGCTTGTGCACTGCTGTTAGCATATAAATGTACTTTAGCAGTTGCTTATTTTCTTTTGTTTTATGTTGAGCGGTGCCCCTCGCCCGTGCCTGTGCACCCAGAGGTGTCAGTTTTTGGATGTCAATGAATATATTTATTGCCGACTTGTGCGCCGTCCACAGCAGAGCTTTGTTGTTACCCACCAAGTATCGACTTCCCGTTCTTTTGATTCCCGTTTGAATACAAAAAGTAGCTGAATCAGGGATACCTGCAGCTCATTTTTATTATACGTGGTCTTTGAAATGCTGGGGACAGAAGGAAGAAGTGAGAAGTAAAGAGACGAAGAGGAGGAGAGTGCAGGAAAGTACTGAAGCAGACTTTCTAAGCTGCCGGCTACATTTAAGCTTTTATGGACAACAGCAGGGACCCTCCCTGCCTCTGATGGCTTTAACAGCTTACCTCACTCTTCTCCACAGCCTCTTTCTCTATTATTCTCTTCATTTTCAACTGCCAAAGTGAAATCTGGCTCCGTTGCAACAGGTTCAGGTTTAATGTCTTTCACATAGGGAGTTCTGCGGAGCTTCACTGAGTCATCATTGTAAACAAGAAAAATCCTCTCCTGCTCACAGCGAAATACTCTTTTATTTATTTTTTTGAATAAAAAATAACAAACTAATATTTGTGCCTTTAGTCTTCATGGGATTGAATCATGGTGTATATTGCACTGTTGCACTGCCATCCATAGTGCAGCAGGAACTTTTAAACAACCTTAACCCCTTAAGCCCTCGGCTATTATTTTGAATTTCCGCCTGAAAAAACATACCCAGATTCAATCTGTAGAAGCTGCACAACCTTAAGGCCCGAATAAACAGCCTTGGGCTCTGTGGATAAGGGACATGTTCATTTTTTTTTAAATGCAGTAAGTCTGCATAACTCCATCACTTGCCATAAGTTAAATTAGAAAAATTCTATGAAAAAGTGTTTTTGCCATCCCCTAAACATAAATCTAAATTTATAACAATGATGCTGTTGAACCTTTTCAAAAACATTTCCAATCCACAACTCTGCCAGATTTGATTCAACCAAAATGAGGCACAGCATTGTTCCATCCATCATCTCCACATCCTGACAAGTAATCTAAATGTTAAATCCCTGTAATACTCGTGGCTGTCTGCATACAAAACACTAATCAGGCGGTATGTCACTTTTATCTCCAAATATACAGTAGCGTTTTTTTTCTCACAATAAACACACGAACACATTGTTTCATTTAAGTTTCACTGATTTCGATAAACTTCCTCGCTGTCAGCGTGGAAGGCAGAAAAACCTTGCAAACTCAATTTAGTTACCTACCGAATGTCCATTGTGAGTTTTAATCACTCTTATACTATCATCAAGGCTAATAGATGGGCTCTTTATCTGAAAGTAAGCACTGATCACTAGAAAGCTCCAGGAGGACCTCTTGCACTTCTCATCTTAGGGCATCAAATACATTTTGTCAATGTAAAAATTTGCTCAAGGACAATGTGTCTTTCTGTATTTGCACCTTAGCACACAGAGTGCAAGATTGGTAAGAGGCAATGGTGCTCTTTGAAGGAGCAGCAAAATCCACCTAAATAAATGAGTGGCAGTGGCATAAATCACAAGACTGTCATTTCACTTTGTTTGTATGCGCTACTGATATCTACTTGATACGGTTCCAGTCTCGCAAAGCTCCAACACTTTGAAAAATGATGCTTAAAGTTGGCCATATTTATGGGAATGATAATGATTTATAATCCCCATTTTTCTGTCCTGATAACATTCGGGTGACATTTTTTTCTGATTGTTTGTGAGATTTCCGTGTTTGTTCATATTTATAACCTTACTGAATATAAAAATTAGATTTTTATTAAATATTCTTTGTAGGCTACAAGGTGAGCTTATAACTGAGCATTATAATGAAAGCAATTTCAGTAGCTACATGTCTGATAAGGGCAGTGAGTTTAAGAATGTTCTGGGCACACGCTGTTAAACATTACTTGCATTCTTGTCCATCGTAAGCAAATATATCTGTCCTGGGAGGATAGAGGGGATTTTTTTTTTCAATGTGGCCTGTTTCCAAGGTTAAAATCTGAGCTGGTAAATGATGAATGAAAGGTCAGAGCTGTGTTTTATACAACAATATCCAATATTTGGTCCTTTCAGAGTCTTCAAGTCCATCGAGTCTATTTTTTGCACATCATCCGCAGCCTGTTTATCCGTGGTCATGTAGTTTGGAAGGTTTCCAAATATGGACCGCTCATCTCTCCTTCGTGGCGCCTTTGATGTTTGACTGACGGGTCATTAATTAGCTCATTAGACTTCAGAGATTGGATGACCTTTGTATATTGGACGGCGTAAGGAGACTTACAGGAGACACCCGCCATCTGGCTGGGTTTGGCTTTGTTTTTGCTGGCATAACGCTGCATGACAAAACATACTGAAGTCAGCCTCAGCAGACGTGATCACATGACATGACATGCAGACATTAAACAGCAGATATGTTCATGTGAAGACACTGCACGGTGACTCTTGGTGGTTTGTTAAGTGTGTGCTGCGAGGAGTTTAAAGCTTATACAGCACCGTCAAAATTAATGAATTACGATGTCACAGCAAACACCGAGAGCAGGGGTGCACACGTACAACTCGCACACTGTTGCACGTGCACACAGACCCGTGTAATGAAAGCGCATAGACAAATCAAGCAAAATGACATGAAAAAGATGATTACAAACACACACGTCTGTCTGTAAGCACTTCTCCCAGATTCCTTCCCAACTCCTGCAGGGTTTTTGCACATGTGTGTGTTCATGATTATATGTGTGTGTGTGTGTGTGTTTTCTTCTCATTCAGATATTCTTCGGAAGCATCTGCGAGGATTTAATGAAAGAATAAAATTATTCTCTCAAGATTATCTTCGCTTAGAGCTATATATCCGTGTGTGTGTGTGCATGTGCACATGTGAACATGTGAACAAGAGTGTTCTTCTCCCATTCGAATATTCAGACATTTCCAAAAGCTTCAGCAGGGATTGAGTAAGATAATGGAGCTACTTTCCTAGATATTCCCCCCTCGCTCCTATCCTACTATCTCCTTCTCTTCACCCCCGTATTGCTACAGGCTGCATTTTTAATCTCCTGGATCATTTTGATCTCCTGAATCACTCACTGTCATCATTTCGAATTAAACCATTTTGCTGCTCATCTGCTGTGTCTGCGTTCCTCTTCAGGGTTTTTTCTTTCCCCTCCACTCCATTTTCCAGCATTGTGCAACTGAAAACAGTTATTTTCCCACTGAAAGTGCTTTCGCCTGCCTTTTCCTTTGTGTTTAGTTCATCGGGCTGTTTGTAGACCCTGAAAAAGTCTTAAAATGGCTTTAACAACTGGCTCGAGACTGTTAAAGAGCTTTAACAAGGTTAAAGTAGAGTGTTTTTGGTCCTAAAGTCTGTTTTCCAATAATAAAGTGCATATGACAGTGGATCTGGCTTATTTTTGTGCTTTTGTGAAGTAGTCCCTGATTTCTTTTTCTAGTTTAGACCACATTAACAAGCAGTTAATAAAATTTGTAGTCCAGTTTCAGATGTTGGAATGTCTCCTTCAGCAATTCACAATGAGATACAGTGTGGCCTTTGAATACAGTCAGTTACACTATATAACAACACTCTGCAAATATAAGTAGGTCTACCTTGTGACAAATAATCAACAGAGCAATAATCAGCTGCTGATGAGTCTCTCATCCTGTCTTATTTCAACTTTATTGTGCTGGTGAGCTCTCAGCAGGGATGATCTTCATTCTGCTGTGCAGCCTCAGTAAGCCGAGTGCAGCAGAACAAATACTTCTGTTTAAAACTGCAGAGGTGGAGTCTGAACTACAAGAGACTCTCTGGAAAGGCAGCTGAATGATATCAAAGACTGCCACAACACCAGCTCGTCAGCCTCCTGAAAAGACGACATGAGGTGGGCAAAGACTGGGACGACGCAACTGAGCTTTCAAAATAAAAGCCAGGGGATGGTCTTCTGTTTAATCAATCAATTCATTGAAAAGGTAAAAATGCCAAAAGTAGTCACCCAGTCCACTTTGTCAGCCTTTGGTCACTCAGAGAATGGTTTGATAGAGGTTTCTTCCTGTTGAAAAGGGAGGTTTCCCTTCCCACTGTCGCCAAGCGCTTAATTATACAGGGAGTACAGAATTATTAGGCAAATGAGTATTTTGTCCACATCATCCTCTTCATGCATGTTGTCTTACTCCAAGCTGTATAGGCTCGAAAGCCTACTACCAATTAAGCATATTAGGTGATGTGCATCTCTGTAATGAGAAGGGGTGTGGTCTAATGACATCAACACCCTATATCAGGTGTGCATAATTATTAGGCAACTTCCTTTCCTTTGGCAAAATGGGTCAAAAGAAGGACTTGACAGGCTCAGAAAAGTCAAAAATAGTGAGATATCTTGCAGAGGGATGCAGCAGTCTCAAAATTGCAAAGCTTCTGAAGCGTGATCATCGAACAATCAAGCGTTTCATTCAAAATAACAGGGTCAACAGGGTCGCAAGAAGCGTGTGGAAAAACCAAGGCGCAAAATAACTGCCCATGAACTGAGAAAAGTCAAGCGTGCAGCTGCCAAGATGCCACTTGCCACTAGTTTGGCCATATTTCAGAGCTGCAACATCACTGGAGTGCCCAAAAGCACAAGGTGTGCAATACTCAGAGACATGGCCAAGGTAAGAAAGGCTGAAAGACGACCACCACTGAACAAGACACACAAGCTGAAACGTCAAGACTGGGCCAAGAAATATCTCAAGACTGATTTTTCTAAGGTTTTATGGACTGATGAAATGAGAGTGAGTCTTGATGGGCCAGATGGATGGGCCCGTGGCTGGATTGGTAAAGGGCAGAGAGCTCCAGTCCGACTCAGACGCCAGCAAGGTGGAGGTGGAGTACTGGTTTGGGCTGGTATCATCAAAGATGAGCTTGTGGGGCCTTTTTGGGTTGAGGATGGAGTCAAGCTCAATTCCCAGTCCTACTGCCAGTTTCTGGAAGACACCTTCTTCAAGCAGTGGTACAGGAAGAAGTCTGCATCCTTCAAGAAAAACATGATTTTCATGCAGGACAATGCTCCATCACACGCGTCCAAGTACTCCACAGCGTGGCTGGCAAGAAAGGGTATAAAAGAAGAAAAACTAATGACATGGCCTCCTTGTTCACCTGATCTGAACCCCATTGAGAACCTGTGGTCCATCATCAAATGTGAGATTTACAAGGAGGAAAAACAGTACACCTCTGTGAACAGTGTCTGGGAGGCTGTGGTTGCTGCTGCACGCAATGTTGATGGTGAACAGAACCCTGACAGAATCCATGGATGGCAGGCTTTTGAGGGTCCTTGCAAAGAAAGGTGGCTATATTGGTCGCTGATTTGTTTTTGTTTTGTTTTTGAATGTCAGAAATGTATATTTGTGAATGTGGAGATGTTATATTGGTTTCACTGGTAAAAATAAATAATTGAAATGGGTATATATTTGTTTTTTGTTAAGTTGCCTAATATTTATGCACAGTAATAGTCACCTGCACAGTAATAGTCACCTGCACACACAGATATCCCCCTAAAATAGCTAAAACTAAAAACAAACTAAAAACTACTTCCAAAAACATTCAGCTTTGATATTAATGAGTTTTTTGGGTTCATTGAGAACATGGTTGTTGTTCAATAATAAAATTATTCCTCAAAAATACAACTTGCCTAATAATTCTGCACTCCCTGTAGTGGGTTGTCTGGTTGTTAGTGTTTTCTCTGTATATAGTCTATACCTTACAATATAAACTGTTCTTATTTGGTGCTATCCATCAACCAATCTCCATCGGCTTATTGAACTGAAGCTGCCAAGAGGTGAGAGGCTGGTACACCCAGGACTACAATAACCAGCCACACTCACATTGACGCTTAAGTCTCTCCCGGGGACTCGTTTTTTCGGGCTGTGCCCACCCAGGCCCCATATTCAAGAAGGAATATTATTTATTTCCCACTGCTGCTGTGAAATAGTCAAGAATGAAAAAGTTCAGGGTGTAAAAGCTACTATACAAGTATGTAATTTGAAGTTGCTAATAATTTATTGTAATGTTTGCTTTACATTTTATTTTTCTACAGCCCTCTGTCTCTCTGAGCACGACTTTGTTTTACTACATTGAAGCCTTTTTTTCCATTTGCTGCCCTTTTTTTTTTTTTTTTTTTTTTTTTTTAAAAAGGGAAAAAAAACATTTATTCTCTCTCTCTCTCTCTCTCTTTTAAAAACAAGTAAGCTGCCAGAAGTGGGATTTGTTCTCCTTCAGCAGGAGAAAATATTTTGCTCAGTGTGAGATGTTGGTCTTAAAATCAGTTTGCTACCAGAGCTGTGATGCCTGGAGGTGACTGCTCGGCCGTGTAGAAAACACACCAGCAGCGCTCTGAACACAGGCAGCAGGCGGCGAAATCGGGGGAAAATGTGATGTAAATAGTTTTAGTCACCAGAGACGCTTTGCTGCCTTTAAATCTTGCCGTGATTGGATTTGGAAAGGGAGCGCTAACAGACTCTTATTATCAGCAACCCGAGTAGATGGCCGTGTGTGTGTGTCCTGAAGCCACCTGATAGCTAAGCTCTGATGGGTTTTTGTCTGTCGCCAAATACCCGTACACTTTCCCCTTGAAATAAATTGCAGAGTAAAGTAGGTGGACTTCATTCGCCGTCTCCTCGACGTCTTGCTGTTCAAAGTCTCTCGGGCTCCTCTGACGTAAACCAAACCTCATAGAGAAGAGAAGCCTTTGTTCTCATCGCAGCGCTTCTCTGTATCACAGCTCATCAGCAGGACCTCCATTAAAGATGAACAGTGTGTCACTGGTTGCATAAGAGGCCTGAACCTGTTTCAAAACTGAGTTTGCTTTGACAGTTGACAAGTTTGCAGCTCAACACGGAAACTTGAGTCTTTTATTATTTCTCCCGTGGCCACTGGTGGTCCTGAACCCTGAAATGTTTTGGTACCTGTCAGTAGTTCACCATCAAAAAACCACTGATCCTCTGATAAATGATGCATCTGACTGCTTTGCTGCTGTAATATAGTGAAAATCCCTCCACTTTCAGCAAACTTCCCTAAATTTCACTCCGTGCACATGAAATATGTTATTTAAGAGTCTAAATGTGAATAAAAGAGTTCTACTTCACATTAGGTCCTGAAAGTTACGTTTTCGATCTTCTACACCGCATTCCCTTACGTTTAAAACTAGCACTCGTTTGTCCAAAAATTTCAAAATGGCTCAATAGAGTGTTTAAAAATCTTTTATCCTATGAGCCCTCTGCTGGACCGCTCATAGTTTGGCCAACACTGATGTCACCAGGTCAAAAGAAGGATGGGAATTCGGTATGGATAAAAGACCGAACCTTCCATAGTTTAAACACACTTTTCCTCAAACTAAACGTCACCAAGCAGTTGATCTGTTACACTTCCTGCTGTTGTGACCATACACTTGTTTTTGTTTTCAACATTATCATGATTTCAAACACATGCCCTTCTTCTACCTCAAGTTTAGATTTGTGGATTTGTAACTTAAACTCCATGTCAGGAAGGTTTGATCAGTTTTAAAATGCATTTGCATTTACAATGGAAATGCAACTGTTTTAATCAATTTTCTATTATTTTGATCCGTCTACCCTAAAAGCTGTATACAGATGCTAATGTCATTCAGGAAACATACAGGAAGTGATGAAACTCTTAGAATGCTCATGAAAATACAGCTACAGTCTTTCATGAACCAAAAACTCAAGTCAAAGCAGAAATATCTTTAGCTTGCATTATTCCTAATGGCCAACAGGGGGCGACTCATCCTATTATTGTTATTATTAAGTAACTCCACTGGTACTGAAGTTCTGTTTTGTTGTGTTATCTAAGAATATCTTTCTTCACATTTGGGTGTATTAAAAGGCACAATAAAAATTTTGTAATTTCCTTGGAGAATTTTTAGCAGCCAAAATTAACACTGTGGTTTTTGCGATAGTGAATTGCAGATAGCTAGCCTAGCTGATAACACACCGTCATCCAGTGGTTTATAAACTATATGTCTATTTCAGATGGAGTACATAGAATTTATGAAAAGAAAATGGACAAAAATGAGTTTGTTGATGCTGTCATGCTTATGGTTATTTCGGTAAAACTGAACATGGAAACTGGGGCAGTAGGCAAGGAGGGTTTTTTTTCTGGCTTCTCAAGTGGGGAAGAGGAGATTGCTTATAATAAAGTGAAGACGACAAACTCAAGGCTCCATAACAGTAGTCCATGAACCAACAGGTAAAGTCACAGTACCTACACCCATCTTTTATATACAGTCTGTGGCCAAATTACTAAGAGTTATATCTGCTGAAATCAAAAATGTCAACCAGTCAGGACCAAACAGCTTCAGTAGGAAATAGACAGCACTTACCTCTACAGAACCATTTCCTGTTTATTACAATAATTTCAGGTTTGCCTTCTAAATAAATGGAAGCTAAACTAGCAATGATATTTTACAGATTACTCACGCTTTCTTTCCTCATCCTTTTCACTTCACTCTCATTCATTTCCCCCTCATCCTCTCCCTTCTCCCTTCAAACTCTCGCGCTCGTGCCTCTTCCCTTGCCCTCCGGACAGACCTGGATCATGGGGATTACAAGGGTTTTGTGTTTCAGCGGAGAGAAAGATGAGGAGGAAGAAAGGAGATAAAGAGGGCAGTTGAAAAAGGGGGTGGAGGGGAAGATGAGGAGAGGAAGGAGGGCGGGAGCATGTTTGTACAGGCGAGAGAGGAGGAATAAAAGGGAGAAAAGGGAGGGAGGAACTCCAGGGATTCTTGTTCCTCTTTCAACACTCTGGAGGTTTTTTTTTTTTACTTTTATCTTTTTTTTTCTTTATTCATTCTTTCACTCCACTCTGGGTTCAGTCTGTTTACACACACACACACACACACACACACACACACACACACACACACACACACACACACACACACACAGTACTGAAAGTACCTCATTACTGCAGTCAAGTGTGTTCTTGGACGTGCTATTCAGAATACAGATAGGAAATACAACACCAGACACACCCCTCACTGTGAAAGTCTCTCACAGGCAGACAAACACACATACAAGCACGCACAGGCACACAGAAAGACACAACCTCTCAGTCCTCCCAGGTGAATTAGCATTCCCTCTTTTCTTCACATTAAATTGTATTTGCATTGGCGGAGCCTCGGTGCAGTTTCTCTTTTCATAAACTATCAGTCTGAGGAAATTATGATGGAGGCCTGATCTGAATGCAAAGGAAGAACAAAAACAAAATGGAGTTGAAGCAGTAGATGAAAGTCGTGATTAGGTTTTGAAAAATGACGAGGGAGATGAAATGCAGGTCTTTAATTGAGGTATTGGGGGGATAATAATTAAGATAACTGTTGCGGGTAGACATTCAGCATTGTCCCCGTATAACAACAGCTGTCAGCGTGTGCATGTGTCGCTATTTTTGAAGATGTTATTGTTTAAACGCAGCCTCACCGAATATTTTTAGGCACTGGTGCTGCTTTGTGACCTCTCATGGATGTCTTTTGGCTACTAGAGGGCATTTGAATTCTCTCTTTTTCTTTTGACCAAACTTTTGCAAAACATGGATTTAACTTCTAAGTGTGAACGTTTAAGTGAAGGCCTTTTAGATGAATTCTTTTTAATGACCAGTAGGGGGCAACTATTCTAGAAGTCTATGGAAAAGGATCTTTCAGCTCTATAAATCTGCTGCCTCAGTAGACATGGTCTCAGTTGCATGTTGTTGAATCCAACATGATCATTTCGGCCCCCAATGAGGGTCAAAAAAGGACAGTGAAGCAGGTTTTACTGTAGGGCGTCTCTGTGATTGATATGTTGTTGATGAATGTGCAGTGTGACTGTGACTTAGTCATGTTGCACATGTCTGGAATATTACCATTCCAGATTTACAGTACTGTGCAAAAGTCTGCAGCCACCCCCAGATACCTTTATATTTTGCATTCAAACAGCCAGATTTTATTTAAATATCTTGAGTCTTGAGCAGTAGTTCTCCAGGCTTTCTAAAGGTCTTTCAAAACTCTTCCCTGGACATTGGCTGCTTTTTCACTTATTTTCAGTCCAGTTTTTTTTTTTTTTTTGTTTACACTATAAATACTAGCCTATGAATCAATCCATGCATGAAGAACGTCAAGGGATGAACTAGGGTTGTCTGCACACAAAAAATAACATTGTAAAGAAAATGTTTAAATAGTATCTTTTGTTGAATATGTGAAAATTGGCAAAGCTGAAAGCTTAATTCCCAAAGAGCTATTAGCAAAAATCTTCAGGACCAGCGTGCAGTGTGTCTGTAAAAAATTTGAGGAAACTGGACAGGTTGAGGACAAAAAAAGAAGTGGTATGTTTAAAATAGTATTTGGAAGTCATGCCCTTAAGAAATAGAAAAAAAAATCCAGCAAAGACCTGACACAGGACCTGAGAGATGCATCGGGATGTTTGGATGATCCATGTAATGTTTAAACGCTGACATAAACTGTCTTCCGTACCTAATGCATGCATTTGAATTTGTCTCCTGAAATGCAATGGCATACGTTATACTGTTGCAAAAATAACCTTTGCATGACTGAATGGCTCGCAGTGATGAGGCAGTAATGATCAGTGCGTGTCTAAAATGTCAGTTTTCTGAGTGTCATTGTTTGATGAGTGCTTAATGAGCTTATAAGAGGTTGATTCTGAATGAAACTGGAGTCGGAGCTAAAAATCACGAGAATTTTCTTTCAGACTCTGTGTGTCTGTCCTGGAAAGGTCGAGCATGTTGTAAAGCTTTTTCCATCATGAAAGAGCATTTTTGGCCCTTTGAGAGTGGCTCTGTGTGGGTACCTGAGCCCCACCTCCTCTGTGCGAGGGTTTGTGTGTCCGTGCGAGAGTCAAAAGCTGCCCTGCTGTTCATCATGGCAAATGCTGCTGTTCTTCAGCCCTAAATATCTTGTTAAGCTCTCAATGGAGCATAGTTATCAGCAGGCCCACTTAGTATTTACTGCCACTGCAGAGAAATAAATCTTGGATATGCACAATTTTTTTTTTTGTTTTTCTCCCACTTATCAGGCCTGCTAACGTCAACACAGCCAGGAGCTATGTCTAAGAGGCACAGTCTGGGTTCACAGTTAGCCACTACTCTGCTATTTATACTCGAGTGGAAACAGTTTGCCCTCAGGACCAGAAAGACTTTGTGCCAGAAAACTTCATTGTCAGATTTCAGTCTACCAGCTGTGGTGGTGATGCTGCCTGGATCTTGTGATTCTATCCTTAGATTTGACACAAAGCTTGACGGCAAGGAGCCATAATGACTCAATGATGTTGCCAAATAAATATGAAACACTTCATTCCTGCGAGCAGTGAAAAACTTGTCTCCAAAACTAACAGTGCTTAATCACAGACAGCGGGAACAGTTTTCTAAATATTCACTTTTAGTCTGGAAACCGCATTTATTTGCTTCTCGGACTGATCGGGTTGTGTAGATGAGGTTTTTATAACTAATCTTTATTATGGATTTAGCCTTTCGCTGTCTGGGGTGGATTAATAAGTCGTGTCCATCTAATCCTGTTTGATTTAGTCTGCCTGGCACGGTGGCATTTAAATATGCACAGAGCTGATGAGGAGAGGGTGGATGTGTGCAGGATTTTTTAGCTCAATATTTTTCCACTCTTTACCCCCAGTTAACCAAGTGTACCTAACAAAGTGGCTGCTGGGAAAATTCATGTCCAAAAACAAAGACATATTTTAAAAAGCAATAAACAAACTATAGTTTTTGTCTAGTATTTGGTTTTTTTGTGATATGTGACAGTTTCACATGTGCACTTGTTAGCATGAAATGGTCCTCCATAAAAATGTCCACCCATTTTCAGCTCTTCATTGGATACAGTAATGATGCGCGAAGCAGGATTGAAGGTAGCATCACTGCGGCGCTACAAAGGAGGGAGGAGATTGGGGTGGATGGATGGGTCTTGGAACGTGATTGCATGCACCGGACAAAAACTTAATTTTATTTGTTAAAAGGCTGACATGAAAACTTGATCGAAACATTGCACTGATTAGTGTTGTGACATCACTGTAAGAAGGTCAGGTGCAAACTTTCTGATTGGCTGAGGCCTTTCTGTTTGGTGTTGGTATGAAATGTTTGAAGATACGATGATATGAGTGCTAGATTAAAAGGAGACATGCCCCCATTTCTATGAATCATCATGTGGTGACAAGGCCACAGAGGGTTTACTGGAAACCCACAGCTTAACTAATAACCACAAAAAAATTTAAAGTGCGTTTTAATACAGTGAAGTCAAAGTTCTTCAGCTAAAGCTGTTTTTTCTGCTTTCGCTAAATGCTGTCGCCTCTTTTTATTTCAATAAGTGTGCCAGAGTCAGTTTGGTTTTCTGAGGAATCTAAGCCACTGAGATGTTTTGGTGTTTCAATAAAAGATAAATATACTGTATATTAATGTGTAAGAGTCAATTTTTAAAACAAAGTGTTTTGTTAATTAAAATGTTTTCCTTTTTTTTTTTTTTTTTTAATTCTGACCTTATCCTGCTAATTATAACGTCTGCTTTATTTCCTTTCACTGGCTTAAAATGGCTTGTTTTTTGCCATGTTTCTTTCACAGTTGGTGACGGAGTTAAAAAGACTTTATTTTCCTGCTTTTAAACACTAAACGTGCACCTCGGGACCAACACGAGCGCAGCATGCTATTAAATATTTGCAGCGAGAGAGAGAGAGAGAGAGAGAGAAAGCTCTGAGTGAATGGAGGAATGAAAGCCAAGAATGGAGGAAAGAGTTTTTGGCTTTCATTCAACTTCACTAACACTGAACCCGACTGTGTTTGTGTGTCACTGAGGCAGAGGCAGCCTGCCATGCCTCAGTGTGTTAATTATGTAAATTGGTCATTAGGAGCCCTTATGGGGGCCAGGAAACTGCCCAAACACACACACACATGTGCGCGCGCACACACACGCTCATCGGCTGTTAAGTGGGGAAACTGGAGGGAAATAAGGGCATTGGAAAAAGAAAAACTTTCCCTTGAACGTTATCAGAAAAGTGACAGAGTGGAAGTATTCCTGCGGAGGCCTGAAAATCTGGCAATTGTAAGAGGGGGGGGGCACATGCTGCCTTCTCACTTGAATTGATATCAGTAGAAACAGTATTTTGGTGTAAAAATCGGGCTTTTGTGCAAAGGAGAGAATCGCCGGGTGCCATTTTCACCACGCTGTCTCGGCTGTTTGATGAAATGTAGAGCATATTCACGTCACATGTTGCCAGTAATAAATGGCCCTTCTCCATATTTGGAAGTGAGCGCTCCGAGGTGGAGAGGGAACGCTGGAGCGTCTGTGGTGCCAGGATGATACTTGACATTGCTGAAGAACAGACGTTACATTTGGCTATTTTTAACAGAAGAGTGTGAGTGTGTGTGGACCTATGCTTCCTCAGTTGTTTCAGTAATTGCACACATGACTGGTCTCTTATAGTAGATATTAAAATATATATTCAATGACTTTACATTGTGCTGTTTTTGCACTTTTAGTAAGTTAAATTAATATAAAATAAAATAATTGTTATTGTAGAGGTTTCTTGAAACAGCATTGACGACTTAGCCGTAAAGCAAAAGTACAGAAAGCTTTCAAAATATGAACAAAAACAGTGAAATTGTCTTGCGAAATTACCCCTTAAACAACCTTAAATACATACAAAGACTAAAATGCTATGAAAGGAAAATTTTAAGTTGCAAAAAAAAAAAAAAAATCAAATACAAAGAGCAAATTAACCAGCATTGACAAACAAATGCAAACTGACCAAAACTAAAAGAGAGTAAAAGATAGTGGAAATATGACACACACATGCTCAAAATCTCACAGAAAAATCTAAAGCACCCAAAAACAAACGCATGCAGACATAAAATTACCAAAAGAAAAACCTAAAATATCAGCCAAACAATATTAAAGCAACAATATAAACAGATTTAACAAACAGAAATATCTGAAAAATAACAAAAACAACCAGAAACAAAATGACAAAAAAGAGAACAAAAAATCACATAATCCACGTAAACCTCCAAAAGATGACAAAGACAAAAAACAAACTCGTAGACACAGAAATCCAAAACGACCAAAACAAGATTCAAAGCAAACACAAAGAGAGACAAAGTTACCAAAAAGAAACCAGAAACATCTGCAAAGAGATGAAAACTGACCAAAAAGAGAAAGAAAGCAGTGAAAATGTCACACAGTGCTCAAAACAAACCCTAACAACGTGCAAAACGGTGGCAGGGAGAGAAAACAATCTCAAACACAAAATAAACTCTACACACAAAAATTCAGAGTAGCCAAAATGAGAAGGTAAGCAAACACGCAGAGGGCAGGAAAAAAACTGAAATAATTTACAAAATAAAGTAAAAATCAAACACAGACACGAAAAAACCAGAAATATGCACAAAGACAAGAAAGCTGATCAGAAACAGACATGAAAGGATTAAAACTATCTGAACTTTTATCACAATAACCTCCACAAAACTGGAAAAGAATCCAAGGAGAAGAAAAAACATTTATGGACAAACACAATTGAATTTAAACATTTAAATCTTTTGCACACAAAAAATAAGAAATAGGAAAAGAGAAAAAAAGAAATTACAGAGGAAATATAAATGGAGAAAAAGAACAGCAGAGGAGTCGCCCCATGCTGACACTTGAAAGTATCTTTTATATAAACTCAGTCTTCATAACACATCTTTGACATTGTCAGAGTTTTACTGCACTTACTGAGCAGCTGTTTACAGCTCTGCAGGTAAATATGGAGTTTCTTTAGGGGAAATGGGACTGGCGAGCTTATTGCTGAGGTCCTGCTCGCTGTGGGTGGTTACCGCTGACACTTTGAAGTGCTGGGGCAGGAACCTGAACCCAAACTTGCCAACACAGCGACCCTGATTGGGAGAAAGAATAAAAGCAGAGAGCCAATAGTTGTTTTAAGAGGACTTTAAGAAAAGCTTCCTTGGTTTATTTTTATTTTTTTTGGACACATTACTTCAATAAGGAGGAGCTGTGAAGTAATTAGCCCCTTGCTGATTCCAGTGCTAAAACCTTGTGTTGATGAATGCATCTGTCTGTGATCACGCCGCACTCCCGCTCTGTCTGCAGTCACCTTGCCAGCATGATGCCCGGATATAAAACTGAAGCTTTCTTATGAGCGCCATTTGTCTGGCTTTGTCAGACCAAACAAGCTCTCTGATCACACCAAATTGTGCTTAAGGATATTTTGATGGGCTTTTCTAAATCTTTTCTGGCATCTAATGGGGCATTAATTGCAAATATAATTGGGACATTAGAAGTTTATTCTTGTCAGTGGAAGCCTGAAAGGAGTTTGGCTCCATGCAGCATCAGCTCAGTGAGATTCAGAGCAGGTTTATGTCTCTACAGGGAGGAGATGAAAACTCGCGATTATTCTCAGGTGAATTTTTCTCTCTCAAAGCCAACTCAGGGAGGCTTACAGGGGCTGTAAATCACTCTCTCTTATTATATTTATCCCAAGTGAATCACCTCGCTCAGCAGCTTTCACTCTGTCCCGCGCCCCCATGTGGATGATTTTTTTTCCTTCCATGCCTTGTAATGGCCTGTTTGAACTCCCATCTTTAGTTCTCTAATATCTGACAGATAAAGCACTGTGACAAACCAATCTTTGGAGGGTTTACTGTCTACCTTCTCTTGACATTTGTTCACCAATCAGTCTTTTATTTTTTTTCCTGTCCATCATGGTCTCTTTCTACATGTCAGTATTTATTCCTTCCCATTTCTCCTTCAATCTGTCTCCTTCTCTTCGGCTGTCAGATGACTTAAATGATAAGAAATGGCAGCCGTATCAGAAGAAAAGATCGTGCCTGTGTGTGCACGCGTGGCTTCAAGTCTGCACATTCGAGTGTGCGGTTGGCAGGGCTGTCGGCTCTGGCTGTCATTGTGTCATCGTCATTTTCATCCCCATAGCGCTCCGTCACATGCGTGCACACTCTGAACTGACGGACAGCGAGGAAGAAATGAAGACAGAGAGACAAAACAGTCACAACAGAGACATTCTTGATGTCAGATATTTCAAACAGCAGTTTAGTGAAGAGCCAAGGTCCCCGCTGGGTCCTAGACAGGCTCTGTAAAGCGAGCTGTGACCTCACATTGTTTCCACATATGAAAAGCTCTCAAACTCAACTAAACAAACTTAACTACATCACAGGAACAGCCGGCTCCCCTCTGCCCATAACCTCAATTGAGTTCATAACCTCAATCTCTCTGCCATCCAAAAGAAAAATTAATACCAACTTCTTTTTTTTAGTTACGTTGCAGTTCAGCGGTGCAGAGACCCAAGTTGCATATTTTGATGCGAGGGGGAGGTGGGGGGAGATTATCTTTCTTTTCTTATTTTAAATTCAAAAAGCTCACCCATCAACTCAAATCAATTGAGTGAGATGAATCCCCACAGAGCAAGTTTAATGGAAGTCAGAGAAAGGAAAGATCTAATCTGCATTGCAGCATAACAAGAATATTTCTACGCTATTATCAATGAAACCAGATATTCTTGTCATCAAGGAAAAATAATAAATAGCTTGGCTCTGAGTGCATATTTGTTTTTGTTTTTTCTGATTATCTCATTTGAAGCACATCGTGCTTTGAATTTCCACAAATCAGCTTTTAGTTGAGTCAATGTGGCAGCGCTCTGCTTGTTGACACCATCTGTTGCGGCTTTATTTTTTTCACATTGACATATTGAGCTCGAATTTTTTTCCCCTGACCCAATCTCCTCGTTGCAATTCTAACGTCCATCTGAATTGAAAAGAAACGTCCTTCAGTCATTAACCCAACGAATAAAAGCTACCGCGAGCAGCACGGACCTTTTCTCTGGCTTTTGTGTTTGCATCGAATGGCAGTTAACTCTCTGCACATCCGTCAGACATGAAGAGCTTTCGAGCTGTTTTTCTGGCCACCTGATGCATTTAATTCCACTCTTAGCCATAGTTGGTCACTGTCACCATGGGGGCGGGGGCGCTGCCTGTTTGGTGAACATTTGTGTCCGATGTTTGGTGCTGAGGGCGGCATCAATCAACCGCTGCTTCTCTAAATCTTGTTTTGAGAAGTGCTTAATCGTCAGCTAGGCCTAAAATGCATCTTTCTCAACTGTTTGGCAAGTGGTTGCTTACAGTGATTAGGTGAAACTGATCGCTAGCAGATTGCAGCGATTGCCCATACTTTGCATGGAAGTATGGGCAACAAGTAAAGTGTCCGCAAACACTCGCTATTTTGCTGAGCAGAAGTGAAACTGTGAAAAGTGCAACGCCAACTGCAGACCGTTCACCTACAAAATAAAAGTTGTGCCTTTTTAAAATGCTTTCTTGCATCAATGAGGTAAATTTTTAACTTACTGGATCGCTGAGTAGCGCCCCAGTGTTTGCAGACAACTCTCTGTCCCCCATGCAACCAGTAGCTTTCTGTTAGCAAGCAAAGCAATCATAAAAAGGTCACTGCAGCAGCCTGTGTTTGCACGTGCTGATCAAAGCATTAAAGCAATGTGAGCTGGGGAGTTTTGAACGGTTTAATTCACAACTCGTTGTTATTAAGGAGCGTGTTGGCCATAGAGCCCAGCTTGTTTGGGTTTTTTTGTAACAGGTTGCAATAATATTTATTTATTCTGCTATAAAGTTGGTCAATTTTAAAAAGGGAGCCAGCCTCCAGTGGCCATTTGAGGAACTGCAGCTCAGCTTTGAATGTCCTATATTTTGAAGTAATTTTTGTTAAATTTGTCTCTAGAGTAGCTTAACAATGTGCAGATAAACTTTAGGTGAGATCAAAATGCTCTTTGTGATTGTTCATTGCGTTTTACATCTCCGCTTGTATCTGATTTTAGGCTTGTGATGTGCCAGAGAGACGCAGAAAAATAAAATCCTCCAAACAAGTGTTTGGATCAAAGAGGTTCAAAGTGCTTCTCTAATAAAAGGTAAAATGGCACCAACGCAAACAGGACAAAATATGTGTTAAAAGGGGCTTCTGAGGAAGAACAATGTGACATTAACTTGAATTTAATTTGCTCGATTTTTATTTATCGATCCAGTCTCATCAAGGTCAACACGATTCCTTTATTGAAATTTTGAGATCAAAACATACCCATAAAATCGACACAGGCAGCAGTTACATAAGCCGGTTTTTGAATTAAAGTGATAAAAACAGGGTTTCCACATTAGCTATTCCTGCCTCTGGCTCTGTAACCGGTTTACTGTTAATCAGAAAAAATGGCTATGTTTGTTACACAGAACAATATGTGTCACCTGCATCTCCTGTAATGATCTGTAATCTCCTGGAAACCCCCATGGGAATACTGCTATTACACAACATGTGTGCTCATCCAAAAAGAGTAAAAAAAAAAAAAGTAATTAAAACAAGAGCTTTACATGATAAATATTCATCTGTTGAATGTCTTTCAGAAAGGCATTTATTTATTCTTGCACAGCCTTTAATCTGATTAGCTGTTGATTTCATACAATTGCAGCTGCAGATGGTACAAAAATATGTTAATTCACTTCTTCTGCAGCACGCAGGAACATGTATTTATGAATGGTGTGGAAAAATAGGATCTGGTGTTTTGGATTGCGTTTACAGATGTAATTCAGTCTTTTAGATGTCATAATAGCAGATCTTCTGGTTAGGTCTGCAGGACTCGACCACTTCAGGAGAAGTGTGATTCATGTATTGAGGCTGTGGTATGCACATTAAAAACACTTTATTGTCGCGCCAGGCCTATAAAAGTAGTGTTGTTATGGGCAGTGTGAGTCACATTCTGTCTTCCTGAGGTTAGGAAATCTTCAAGGAGGTCAAAACTCCAGAACAAAGTAGGAAGTTTTTGGCAGTTGCCACTGTCGGAGTCTTCAACCTTGTCTCGGTGTTAACAAGGAGGAAATTTGATCTTTATTAACGTGGATGTAGTGATGAAAATGGATAAAAATTTCATGCACTCACCAAAATGCCATTGGAGTTACTGATGCACATGTAGAAAGCTGCACAAAAAATGGCGAGATGCTCTTCTACATACCTTAGCCATAATCAGTGGTTAATTGAATTGCTGGTCATTATTAAAATTGCAACACAATGTATATTTTCTCTTTTTCTGAGCATTCTCTGTAAACCATAGAGATGGTTTGTGGGAAAATCCCAGCAGATCAGCAATTTTTGAAATATTCAGACCAGCTGTCACTACGCCAACAACCATGCTGTGTTCAAGGACACTTAAATCGCCATTCTTCTCCATTCTGGTGCTTGGTGTGAACTTTGGCAGGTCATCTTGACAGTGTCTACATCCCTGAATAAGTTCCTGCTGCCATATTTGTGTTAATTAGCAGTTGAACAGGCATACCTAACAAAGTGGCTGGTGAGTGTAGATGAAATATTATATACAAAAACAGCCTCCAGCAGATGAGGGGCAACTCAGAGATAGTCTAACTAATTTGTAGCTAAAGGTACAAATCTTTGCCAAACCTCAGTCTCGCACTGATCAATAAAGAATTAGCTTTTTAAAGTGGTCCTTGATGATGTGAAATG
The DNA here is from genome assembly GCF_056152115.1 of Neolamprologus brichardi. Taxonomy (NCBI): domain Eukaryota; kingdom Metazoa; phylum Chordata; class Actinopteri; order Cichliformes; family Cichlidae; genus Neolamprologus; species Neolamprologus brichardi. Next base: position 19,434,607 of record NC_142120.1, on the reverse strand, counting down.
GCTTTTCAGACACGTTAACACGGCCAGTGTGGTAATTTGTTTTCCTCTTACTGTAAGAGGATTTGTGAACTGTGATCCAGCACTTGTGGTAGGAGGGGGGAAACATCACTGAGCATGCTCAATTTTGGTTTGGATGTTAGAAGAAAGTGTCGTAGACTGAGATTAGAATGGAGTAATTTGGTGGTGTCCCGGTTCTTACTGGAAATGCTTTCATGGAAGTTTATAAAAACAGAAAAATGCTCTTCTTGAAGTTGTACACTGCTGATAATATTTGCAGGCCTGCTTTAAAAACAATGAGCATTACCAAAGCAGACAAATATGAATGTATAATTTGCATATTAAAGCCTCTAGGCAGGGTATATAATGGCTGAAGAGTTGAAAAATAGTGTATATGAGTCCAGAACAGTTTGTGGCGTAACATAAGGAGTGGTTGTCTCTTGTCCTGATCCTTTCCTGATACTAACACAGAAAAACAATCTCCTCCACCTTCTTCTCCTCCTCCTCCTTATCTTTCCATCTGACTTGTCTATCACCTTCTTATCACCCATCCCTATCACCACGCCTCGCTATGTTTCATACTGAGCAGGGAAAGGATGAGGGAGGGGAAGGAGCGGTTGGAATGAGATTCAGAAAGCGAGTGGGAAAGATGGTGAGCGATAGTGAAAAGGGGCGAGATGGAAAGAAAGGGCAAGGACAGGTACGAGACGAGCCGAAATTAAACCCAGAGTGAATACGTATGATAGTTCGACCGGGTGGAAAGGAGAGAAAACGGTGAAAAGAATGGGAGTATATTAGACGGAAAGATAAGGTTGCAGGCCGAGAAAGGGTAAGTAGAGGGTGAAGAAGAGAAAGGTGATGGAAAGTAAATTAAATCAGAACACCTTTGGGATGTGAGATGAAACCGATGCACAGAGCTGGTTTTATACTTTTATTAAAAATCTCACGTGCTGCCCACCTCTGATACGACGAATGATCCAGTTTGATTGATTGGAAAGTTATTGTAGAATTGTTCTGTGGTGCACTGCTTGTCTGCGCTTATTTGATTTTGTCAGTATGGTGCAGGTCCACCTCGGCGCTTTCATATGAGATGGCACTTCACTACAAATGGCCGAATCCCTTTTTTTTTTTTTTTTTTTTTTTCTCTCGGTCAGTCGCAAATGGATTTCTGGCCATTTTTGTAGTGAGTAAACGGTATATATAGCTCTTAAAATAAAAGTAGGCCTCATGAAGTCATAAATTTCACGTGGACCAACATCAGCTCTTTGGATTAGGCTGATGGTTGGTTTCTTCTGTGCTGCACTGAGGAGCTGCCAAATTATCTAAAATTTGAAAATTCAAGTTTTTGCTCTTGTAGATCACAAGTCAAGTCAAGTTTCCTGGGGATCTTTATCATAAGCACGCCACCTTCTGTACTGACCTGCAGGTGATGAAGACGATGTGCAAAGCAGAAAGCTGTAGGCATGTTGGTGCCATTTAAAGTCTTTTCACAGACCTCCGGAGGAGTAATGGCTGGAATTTGGTTCTGGAGGCAGTCCTTCTTTTTCTATTGGTGAGCCTTAAAGATAAGATTGCAGCCTCTGGTTTGATAAAATGTTTTGACTTTGTTTGGGGTGGGTGGCCTACGTTTGGAAAATGCACTCTAAAGGTGACGCCAGTAATCATGGGGAAGGTGCATGTTTGTGATAAAAGGCATTATTAGATAGTAGGTGGTCAGATTTGATCTAAATAGCTTCTGAAATGGGCTGTTAGAAAACAGAGGGGATCTGGGCTGTAAGATGAATGTAGAGAAATCTAATTGGTGCATAAAATGTGTCAGATATGGTTTAAAAAAAGTGAAAGGTCTTCACTGGCTTTGTAAAGACGGTCATAAATCCCAATGCTTTATAGGCTCTAGAGCTCTGTTTAGGTGCGTCTTTTATTTTTGTAGCACCAAACAAATTGTATTATATGGATGCGGGGTTATTCTAGAGATAAGCTGAGGATGGATAAAAAGATGGATGGACAGCTCTTCGGATGGGTGGAGAGACAGGTGGCTCAATGGATGGATCTAAGGTAGGGCTGTGCGATATGACCAAAATCTCATATCCCCATATTAAGACTTCTATCGTCCGATAACAATATAAATCACAAAAATGTAACACTTTCTGTAAATTCTGTGACTCTTGGGCAGCTCGACTTGCGTGAAGTGTTTCCAGCTGGTCGTCGCGTACCTGGAGTCGAGTGTTTTAACTGATGCATGAAACAATACATTTTTAGACATAAGTTGTAACGGCCGCCGTTTTCTTTGTGAGTATTTATTACACGGCGTGCTGTGGGGAAAAGCCTGCTCTAACGTTTGAGTCTAAGGTTTATTTTTTTAGCACCTGACGGCTCTTTTTTGTTTCTCATCCGTAAATAATCTGCATACTCTTTCACGTGATTCAGTTTATTTTGAAAAGTCTCAACAGGATCTTGAGCTTTATTGTGAAAGGTTTATGTGGAACAAGCGAACACGCGGTGATTTTACCCTCGTTGTTGCTAACGACAACGCATAAAAACAAACGCTTGTCTGTCCGTAGTGTGGTTATATTAAATATAAGAGAAAGAGAGAACTTAAAGAAATTAATATAGCCACTACAGTGACCATCAAAACGATGAAAAAATATTGCCGTAAACGGTTTATTTTGCAACACCACAAAACAAACGATAGCGTAAAATGAAATGATAGATGTTTTTATATCGTCATCCGATATATATCGTTATATCGAACAGCCCTAATCTAAGGCTAGATGGATCTAATGTGGGATCAATGCATCGGTGGATCTAAGTTTATTTCATATTACTTCAGAATTAGCCCCAATGGCTATTACTGTTACAGTTTTGTTTTCACCTAGGCATTTGGTCTTTATGTCTGTATATGGCTCACATGGCCTCTTCCTTAGAGATAGGGTTAGAAGTTCAGCCATCCGGGAGGGGCTCAGAGTAGAGCCGCTGCTCCTCCACATCGAAAGGAGCCAGCTGAGGTGGTTTGGGCATCTGACATAGATGCCTCCTGGGCGCCTCCTGGGTGAGGTGTTCCGGGCATGTCCCACCGGGAGGAGGCCCCGGGGCAGACCCAGGACATGCTGGAGAGATTATATCTCTCGGCTGGCCTGTGAAAGCCTTGGTGTTCCCCCGGATAAGCTGGAGGAGGTGGCTGGGGAGAGGGAGGTCTGGGCTTCTCTGCTTAGGCATCTGCCCCCGCGACCCGGCCCTGGATAAAGCGGAAGAAGATGGATGGATGGCAAATTATTTTCCTGGATGAACCTCAAAGGTTGCTTTGGGTGCTCAGGAACCTGCATGTGTTTACGTCTGAGTGTAAACAGATTTTGTCAAAGCCATAAAGCTGAGACTGTTAATTTTAGTCACAACAATTTAAAGGTGTGTCAAACATAGCTGGTCAAACATGGGTGTGTAAAGGTGAGTAAGGGCTCCTAAGATGCCGTCTTATGTTACATCCTGGTTATTCTATATGATGTAATATTTATGGAGACGGCAAGCTCTAAAAAGGTTTTAATAAGGATGAACTGTTAAGTTTGCTGACTCTGAATTGGACACCCGTCACTTCCTGGGATGTTGTGATTGCCTGGGACCCTCACCTGCAACATCCTACATCACTACTTTGTAATGTTGAAGGTACTGAGAAAAAGTAAATAGATCTGACTTAGCAAGGCTTTAACAGGAGTTATGAGACTGCTACACGTGTGAAAGGAGTTAAAGGAAAGTCAGAATTGTGGCAAATGAGAGAAAGACGGAGAAAGAGTGGAGTAACCTTTTCCTCCAGCTACTTCAATAATTGGATTTTGACTTTGTGCTCCATGTGCATGCGTGTGTGTGTGAGGCAACTCCAGTTTCACCTCTCAAGACGATGGATCAGATAGAGGCCGGAGAAAATGACCAATTCTTCTCTCGTTCTCCCAATGGGCTAGTCAACACTCACACTGTTACACAGTTGAAAAGTTCATAGCAATCTCTCACGCACCTATATAGTCGATAGGCACAGTGTTATTTATAGCCTTAGTGTTTTTACAATTACAAAGCGGCTACGTGATATGGATTTTATAAATTTACGATTCTGTTTGGTCTGTGAAGGAAAATGAATCAGCTTTGTTCGATAAACTCTCTGCCATTGGATTTTGTTTTCTGGGAGTGGTTTTTTTTTTTTTTTGTGCTTTACATTTTCAGTGTTCGGTGCTGTTTCGTGGATACACTTTCTTTAAAGTTTCTAAGTCATTAAAAGTGCCTAATGTCTTTCACTGAAAGATGGGATCAAATGAGAGATTTATACTAATGGAGAAGTTTAAAAAATAACCACAGTACCCACTTTTTTCTTTCGTACTGTTGACTACGGCTTCAGTTAATCATTCAAGTTTGTCAGAAAATGGTGAAAATTTCTCTTAAAAGTTCCATCTTTAAATGTGCTTGTTGTCTGATTGCCAGGCTGCTTCATAAATGTACTTGGTTTACAAAGATAAATGAGAAAGAAGGCATATCTGAGAGGCTTGAAGCACGAATGATGATGACAAAAATGACTGATGGCCCGCTCCTCTTAATTGTTTTCCTGTGTTGCTTTTTGGGATTTGTTGAGCTTTACTTCACAGAATGATGTATATTCAGTTAAGTGGTTCACACTTGACTATTTTTAAATAAACCAATGCAAGACTTTTAGTTTGAAGCAGAGTTTAGAAGCAAGATAAATATATGAACGATTTCCTTGAAGGTTTACAGATGAAGAGAAAATATGTTTAGAGAAGGATTTTGGTTTTGTTTTAAATGTCTGCTTTAATAAGATCAGATCACCTGCATTTGAATAGTCCATAGAATAAACACTCAGTTAAGAATGTGAAATGATAATGTTTATTATTTAAAAACTGTGGGACATGTGGGAGAAACTGACCATGGGAAAAAATGCAGTGTTTGAGTAATCCATCCATTTACTCCAACCTCCCCCCACTTGGACTTTATCCTCTCATGTTTGGATGTTTTCCTTTGCTTCATTCATTGGACTTTATTGTTTCATGGGCTTGAAGATAAGAAGATGTAGGCCCCACCGTTGTACTTCAGTCCTCTAAAGCTCAAATGTTTAAATGAGGTTAGATGGATAAAGCAGCTTAATATAGTCTTGTTGAAGTCTAAAGCTCAGTCCCTCTAAAGCTGTTACCTTTTGGCTTTCCTATGTGAAGGCAATCACATGCTGTCCTCGATGTCATTCTTCTGCCTTTCCATTGAGTCTGTTGTCCTGGGGGTGACCATAACCCTGTTCTGCTCTGTCACTGTGTCAAAGCGTGTGTTACACCCACCATTGTTGTCAAAAACAAAACTGACATTACATCCACTGACACAAATTCCCACCGATTTTGTATAAAATAACGATGAAGACATAAGACAGTTTCTGTGATATCACAGAAATTTATATCAGTGCAGAAACTTAGAGATTTCCAGATTATACTGAACAAGATGCTAGAACATCTTGAAGATATTTGCTTCCCGTTTCTACTTTTGTCTTACTCACAAATCTCTTCCTCTTGATTCCAATAAGAAAGTTATGAGGGCTTCTTTTTATGTCTGCCTTCAGATAATATATGCACAGATGACCCTGTGATCACCTGGTTTCAAATAAATCAGTGGCATGAATTGCATTTCTCAAATTTTTAAAAAGCTCAGCACTTATTACACTATCAGTGTTTCATTTTTGTCTTCACAAGTAAGAACAGGTAGCACTCTAGATCAGTCTCTGCAACATCAAAGAGCCAATCTGACATTTAGTTTTAGAGAAATGTCTAAGGATTGTCTGAATCTGTGAGACTGTTGGAGGGAAACCTGGGCTTACTCTATCAGAGATAAAGGCACTGACTGAAGCAAGTAGAGACAAGAAAAAAATAAAAGTTAACCAACAGATAACGCTGAATTTGGAAGGACTGCAGCCTTGGTCCACTGAAGTGGAAAAGGAAAAAAAATCCTGGTTTGTTATCAGGAAAGTTCAGAATGGAAATGGTGTGATAGGAGTGAAAATGGCAGATGGTAGAGAAGAAGAAAAAGGCGAGGGGACAGTGGACAGAAGGGCAAACAAGCAGGGATAAGAATACATTTGTTTGCTGATATTAGCCTTTATTAAGACTCCAGGAAACTAATTTGTGCACAAAATCACTTCCACCCCTCTCCATATTGTGTCTTTCATTGTCTGATGCTAATTAGCAGAGTATCTCAAAACTTTAATGAAGTCTGGTGGCTCTGGGCCAAAGAAAGTAGTGATTCATTTCTGGTGCAGATCCCAGATTGTTTTGAAAGTAGGACATTTTGAGCATGTTTGACTATTCTTTTATAAACTACTCCTCTTACTTCAGCTTTAGTAACACACACGTTTTAGATGATAAAAACACAAACTTCTGAGTAATGTTGTAGTCTCGGTGAAGACGTGCACTCAGGGGCCTTTTTAATCTTTAGCTGTTTCATTTTTGGAAAGCTGTTGTAATCTGTTCACTGCTGCAAAAACATCATTAGCAACAAAAGAGTTTGTCAGGTTAAATGTGTATCCTGTTATCTTTGTCGAGTCTTCTTCACCTGCTCAATTCATTCTGAGCTGGTGTTTTAATTACTGTATGTGCTTCACTGAAGCTGAAATAAACCAGAAAATTCCAGTAATTAGTCATTGTTGCACAAGGAGGCCAGAAAAATTTTCACCTTTGCAACTCTAAAAAGCTTTTTTTCTAATCTAATGAATACATTTGAGTCATCTCATTTAGTGAATCCTTACTTTGACTAGGTTGGAAGTTTTTGTTCACATGGTTTATTTAATATTTAATATAAATAGTTAAATGGCAGCATTGTAAGATCACTGACATAAAATTGACAAAGGCATGGTAGATGTAATTGTTCTAGGCTTTTGGCTTAATAATTCAACATTCTGAGAGCTTTTGAACAGCCGGGGGGGGGGGGAATGAGAAGGAAACTGAGTCACAAGTCTGACTGAGCCACAGCAGCTGCTCTGTGAGGCGTAGAAGTGCTTTTAGGTAAATGCTAATGGACAGATGATTTAAAGCTTTGGTTGTACTGGCTCAGTGACTGGTAACCAATCATCCTGCAACAAGCGGTTACTAAGAAAATATGTATATTCACTTACCTTTCGTTATACTCATCACACTTTAACAATTACTTAGTGACTAGTAGGTAAGTGTTTGGAGAGGGCATTTTCCACACAAACTATGGGTGACTGAGGCAATCTGCTCAGTCACCCATAGTGAACACAGGTTCACAGGGTTGAAACCAGAGACCACTGATGACTAGGGATGGGTATCGTTCAGGTTTTATCTGATACCGGTGCCAAACCGGTGCTTAAACGGTGCTCGAACCGGTGCTCGAACTGGTGCTCGAACTGGTGCTTAAAGAATGGAGAACACAAAAACCATGTTTAGCTGTTCTTTTTTGTAAAAAAAAAAAAAAAAAAAAGAAAAGAAAAAAAAAGATAACAATGTTAGCCTTTTCTACAGCTGTAGGGCATATATGGTATCACTCTTGACTGGAAGCAGTGCTTAAGCAATGGAAAAACACAAACTTTGTCCAAAAACCTCTCATGTTTAGCTGTTTTCCACTTTTTCTTTGGTCATTTTAGCTTTTTTGGCCAGGGTGAAGGGAGTATCTGCCATCAAACAAGAAGACAGCTGCATGGAGCTACAACGGTGTTTGCTAATTCACCTTACGTGCATTAATTTAATAACGTGGTTAGCCTACTCAACGTAAATTACATACGAACAACATTAAGCTACTCACGCAGAGAAGAACGGCTGCTGCCACCATCATCATCCGCCATCATTTCTGCTACACTGGCAGGGCTACGGGCCAGGACTCTCCTCTTCGGCTTCTTGGGGGATGTTGCTAACTCCGGGTCCGATAACAGGCACCACACCCGCAGTAGATTCAATTCAATTCAATTCAATTTTATTTATATAGCGCCAAATCACAACAAAAGTCGCCTCAAGGCGCTTCATAGATACAGAGAAAAACCCAACAATCATATGACCCCCTATGAGCAAGCACTGTGGCGACAGTGGGAAGGAAAAACTCCCTTTTAACAGGAAGAAACCTCTGGCAGAACTGGGCTCAGGGAGGGGTGGCCATCTGCTGCGACCGGTTGGGGTGAGAGAAGCAAAACAGGATAAAGACATGCTGTGGAAGAGAGACAGACATTAATAACGTGCATGATTCAATGCAGAGAGGTCTGTTAATACATAGTGAGTGAGAAAGGTGACTAGAAAGGAAAAACTCAATGCATCATGGGGATCCCCGGCAGCCTACGTCTATTGCAGCATAACTAAGGGAGGATTCAGGGTCACCTGGTCCAGCAAAAACTTTCCTTTTTGCTATATGCTTTAGCAAAACGGAAAGTTTTAAGCCTAATCTTAAAAGTAGAGATAGTGTCTGTCTCCCGAATCCAAACTGGAAGCTGGTTCCACAGAAGAGGGGCCTGAAAACTGAAGGCTCTCCCTCCCATTCTACTTTTAAATACTCTAGGAACAACAAGTAGGCCTGCAGTGCAAGAGCAAAGTGCTCTAATAGGGTGATATGGTACTACAAGGTCATTAAGATAAGATGGGGCCTGATTATTTACGACCTTGTATGTGAGGAGCAGGATTTTGAATTCAATTCTGGATTTAACAGGAAGCCAATGAAGAGAAGCCAAAACAGGAGAAATATGCTCTCTCTTTCTAGTCCCTGTCAGGACTCTTGCTGCAGCATTTTGGATTAACTAAAGGCTTTTCAGTGAGTTTTTTGGACATCCTGATAATAATGAATTGCAGTAGTCCAGCCTGGAAGTAATAAATGCATGAACTAGTTTTTCAGCGTCACTCTGAGACAGGATATTTCTCATTTCAGAGATGTTGCGCAAATGGAAGAAAGCAGTCTTACATATTTGTTACATATGTGCGTTGAAGGACATGTCCTGGTCAAAAATGACTCCAAGGTTCCTCACAGCGTTACTGGAGGCCAAGGTAATGCCATCCAGAGTAAGAATCTGGTTAGATACCATATTTCTAAGATTTTCAGGGCCGAGTACAATAACCTCAGTTTTATCTGAATTAAGAAGCAGAAAGTTAGTGGCCATCCAGGTCTTTATGTCTTTAAGACATTCCTGCAGTTTAACTAATCGGTGTGTGTTATCTGGCTTCATGGATAGATAGAGCTGCGTGTCATCTGCATAGCAGTGAAAATTTATACTGTCTTCTAATGATGCTGCCTAGGGGAAGCATGTAAAGTGTAAACAGAATGGGTCCTAGCACTGAACCATGTTGCTCGGTGTAAGGTCTCGCAGCAAGCTATCAAATACGGTGCATTTCTCGACTTTTAAAAAAAAATCACTATGCGTCGCCAGGTGTTTCATCAGATTCGAGGTGTTACCTCCTTTGCACAGTATCACCTTAAAGCACTTGTTGCAGGCTGCTGAGTTTGCATCTTTTGCTGTGAAGTACAGCCAGACTTTTGACCGCTTCGCCTTGGGCATTTTTAATCTGTAGCTCTGCTCTAAAAGAACGTACATACCTGGGCCCACCTACTATCCTTGGAAAGGTAAAATATGATTGGCTAGAATCCAAAGTGTATGACATCTTAGGAAAAAAGCACCGAAATGTGCGCTGCTTTTCGGTCTGGTTACTACCGTTTATGTCAGAACCAGATACCGGTACCCATCCTTACTGATGACCTTCATCAACAATGGGCAAAACTGTGGGCAATGTAGGCCGGTTCCAGAGTTGAACTTTTCTCAACTTTAAGGCAAGCAATGGTTGATTGGTATAAGACAGGTTGGTAAATATAGTAGACCGTTACCTTAGGCAGCTGTACCCTGGATTGTCCTCTAGTGACCAACTGATGCAAATCAATGCAGAAAGAGCAAATCTCTTCCTTCAAGCATAAAAATCTAGGAAGTCATCTTTTGAAACGAGAAACGGTGAAAACAGCGGCTGACTATCCCCTATTTAGATCAGTCAACCATAGGAGATTTATAGGTTAGTGAACAGTCTGTGTATCTGGCTTTGTAGCAAGTATATTGTTAGATAATTCTTGCTTCTTTTGAAAGGGAAATTTATTCATGAAACACACTATTACTTAGAAATAGTACTTAGATGGATCAGTCGCATGCTATCTAGTCCCCTACCCAAGGCACGTAGCCTCAGCCTTTTGCCAGCAGCTTCTCAAATGATAGTTCAGGTACTTCTTTTGATATTTTCATCCTGCTTCTCTCTCTAGAGTCCATCTGCTTTTCTATATACATTCTAAAAGAAGGCATGATTTCTTTGGCTGTGTTGTTTGTGCCGAAACCTTAATTTTTCCAATGTTGTTGCAGTCCAGATAGCTTGGTGCACACAATAAGTTCAAGTGTCCATTTGTTTGTGGTGCTAAATGGTCTTTGTATCACCAACATTACTACAGATCATGCAAAGCAAAGTGGTGGATTACTCAACTAACAAACTCACATTGAAATTGTGAGAGACCATCTGGCAGAAACTGAGGATATATGTAGTATTTACACTCTGAATGAAAATCTATTCAGTTGAAAGTAGCATCTGGTTTCCTCTGCCTCTGAAGATTGTAATTTCCAGTGCCTACATTTCACTGTGGAGTCAGTTTTCCATAACAACTAGGCTGCAGAGAACTTTGTGAAATAACTCTGATGTTCTTTTTCTTAAGAAAAAAAAAGATTTAAACATCTGGGATTTCAGTCCAAAACCATCTCAGGTGCAAAAGAAGACTTTGAATATCAACGAGCTTGGTTTTCAGACTGTGCTGAACTGCTGCAGCGATCAGGATAAAGAGAGAAATGAGAAAGCCGTTCTTACTAGAGTGTGTTCCTGGATTAGATATAATGTAATAGTCCATATTGTAGATAATACTTGGATAACAAAGTGCAGTAATGATATAGTATATGAAATCCTCAGCAGGAAACTAATATCCAGCTGTTATCGCCTGCCAAGTTGTGGAGGAGAAATGAAGGAGAAACTTTATATTAAAAGACCCTGTGGCGCTTTGTGTCTCTCCCACTTCATATTCCAACTGAAATTGTCTCAATAAGGCAACTTTGACTTCTGCTTATTAAAGAGATGTTTCCTTCTTTCTTTTTTTGTCGTGGGAACTCACAAAATGTAAAACTTCAAAATTATAAAATAAACTCAAAACTTAAACAAATCTAAGTAATCAAGCAGTTTAGTCATGCTGTGTGTTTATCTCACACACGCATCACTGCAGCTGATATTCAAACAAAACCAATGATAATAATCACCCACCTGCGGCTCTTCCACCTCTCACTTTTTAAAGTTTGCTTCGTGATTCCAGTAACACAGAGCAGAAGATTACAGTGAAAAAGCTCCAAAAATAATTTAGATTATAACTCCCAAACACCAAATGGCAGAAGGATAATGTTGGTGAATATTCCACAGTCACAGGGGTGACCATGTGCAATGGGTCTGCGATGGTGTTGCCCTCGAAATGGCAACTTTGAAGACTGGGACCAGGTCTTTGAAGTGACTTTGGACTGCCAACACAGTGATAAAGTGGCAGTGAGACATAGTCAGTCTGCTACCAGTTTAAGATTGCAGGTAATTGCCAGCTTGACCCCATTCAATCTGTTTGCAATAATAAAACAATTAACTGTGATAAATTGGTGAAAATCGCAAATCTGTTGCTGTCTCCAAATCCAGAAATTTGCTTTGGACATTCAGAGTCCAGCCAGAGCCTCGTAGATTAGAACTAGAAATGGAGAAAATCCGTATTGATGTAATTGCTGCAGGACGGTGCTGCAACTGTAAAAAATGATACAGGTGCTCAGCAACCTTCCTTTTATATAGGAATATACGCACTGCTGATGTTTCCTAGTCATAAGGACGTTGCTGTCCGACTTTTACTTTCATGTGACTGAGCCATTGTTGAGCATATTGATATGTGGATTTAGCAGCTAGAAGATAGTGGAGACCAAACACGAGCTAAAGAAAAGTATTGAAAAAGTGCCCAGATAAATTAGGGAATTGCATTTTATGTTTTTAATGTTGTAAAATATGTATTTTGAACAAAAATGTTTACTTTTAGGATCCTAACAAAGTGTTTTAGTTGTTTAAACTTAAACAAACTGTTGGTAAATATGAAAGAGATTTCAACTCCCATCCACCGCTCAGAGGCAGCTCTTCTCACATTTGCACTTTTTTACTCATTTATATTGTTAGCTGGTGATATTTAGGAACCAAAGCTGCTTGATTAGATTCAGAAAAATATCATGGTTTGAGTTTCACAATATGAAACCTTCACATTGAACAGCTTAACCTGTATGTGTTTTTTAAATTTGTGTTCAGTATTGCAAAACGGTGATTCCCATACCGAAAACAGTCACATGACCGCGATCTCAAGTTGGAGAAACAACCCTGAAAGTCTTAGAAATTTGCAAAAACACAGTAAATAATTGATTAAGCATAACATATATAGCTAAATTATGCAAATTCAATTATTTTGACTCCATTTAATTGATATTCTGGTATTAGGTTGGAGCCATTTATTGTGGTTCGAATAGAATGACCTACTGTAGATAAATTATAGATGACAAATCAGGTGAAGTAATTGCAGCATTAACTTGCTGATTAAACACTGAGCAATGAATAATCGCATCAACACTACAGCGCAGTAAAAGCACTACCCAACTCTGGAAGTCTGTCCAGTCGGAGAGCAACATGTGCAGGGGGCAATTTTAAAGTGTCCAAATGACATAGTGTGCAACACAACATCAGTGCTGAAGGACAATTTAATTTGATCTATCCCAGCTGCTCTGATAAATCAGCTGTATCCCGCCAAACTGTTCGGTCTTAACACTTCAGCGCTTTCCTCCTACAAAGTAGCAAACCTTGGTTTTTGTTTTTTTGTTTTGCTTTTTTCTGTGAAACACTTACATGGATCAGATGATAGGAACACAATCGGGACGATCCGTTTTTATCCATTTCTTGTTTCTGCTAAGTTGCACATAAAATGAAAGATAATAAATACACAGAGGAGGACAAGAGGGACACGAGCCCGATTTAAATTTAGAAAGCATGGAGACCATCTTTGCTTGTTGGTTTTTTCCACCCACAGGATGGCCACACTGACTTTTTAAAAAATATATATTCTTGTGTAACCTCTGAGGCTCTGCAGTACCAAAGAAAATCCCACATGGTTTCATATTTTATTCATTCTTCATCGAGCGTGTTTTTCTGTCTGCCTCCTACACAGCGGTCACTGTGCTGTTTTCACTCTCTTCCCACTTACTTGTCATCTCCCCTATCTTTTCTTGCACTTTTCATGATGGGGACCCCCCCACCCCCCGTCTCTGGAGCAGAGGTCTTCAAAGAAAACTCTGCACTGACCCTCTCCTCCTATGCTCTCCGTTTGCTCCCAGCTGGTCTTCCTCTCCCCTCTTCACTCACCAATAAATGAAAGGTCTTCATTGACCTCACTCTCTTCCTTTTCTCCCTTTTCTAGGCTTCTGAGAAATGTGAAAACTATCTGACATCTCCCTGGGACATCGTGTGTGTGTGTCTGTGGTTGTGTATGTACACAAAGGAATAGATGAATCAATTGAGAGACTCTTTTTTTTTTTTTTTTAAGTAAAATAGTTTGAGAGAAAAATAACTGATTGCATTTCACAAACAGAAAAACATCCAGAGACAGTGTTGTACTGGGGGGCTTTAACTAAGCAAGCACAAGGATAAAGAAGGCTCCACCGGGATGCAATTAACAATCACTTGTATATCATATTAATTGACTCAAATGGAGGATTTTTCTTTGTTTTGTGGGAACAGCGACATGCTCGGAATGCTTAATTTGTTTTAGTTGGAGTCCAAAACTAGAATATATTTAATGTAAAATTGTGTAAAACAGAGAGAGACAGAAATTATTTGTATCTAAGAAGGTGGCATCCACAAGTGTGAATAAAAATGACTCAGCTAATTGTAATTCTGAGGCAAACATGAAAGCCTGCACTAAATTTCCTGGTAATCCATCTGGTAGTTCTAGCCTTTCAGTAATGTTTCTCTTAGCGGGCTTATGAAAAAGTTCTTGTTTAGCTTGAAAACCAAGACTCGGTGTGAATGGATCTAAAAGAATGGCTTCCTGGAAAAGCAGAAAAACACATGCGTGTGGTTGTTTGCTGCAGAGCTTTTAACATTACACTCTTGAATCCTGATTTGTTGCAGCAACACAAAAGCTGCTTTTTCTTTGGAGTTGTAAGTAAAATTTTAACATTTATTTTTTTATTCCATGCCTCTAAGCTCTTTCCAGCCATCCCACCCACACACTCGTACTCCAGTGGATGTATCGGTGGGGATTTGGGGTTTAGTATCTGACCAAAAATAGTTTAACAACCACACAGGAGGACCTGGGAGTCTAACTAGCAGCCTTCTACAGTCACAATGTCCCAGAGTCAGGATGTCAGTAATGGGACATGATTCAGAGGATCTTTCATGGCTCAGCTTGTTCTGAAACATGTCACCATAGGTGTAGATTTAAGGGAGTACTGAAGCTACTTCAAATGCTAGGAACTCATTTGAAAGAAGCAGGGGTATTTATTAGATCCCAGTCACACTGACCTGTAAAGACTGGTTGGCAACTCCTTGACCATCACTGGTTGCTAGGGAAAAATGTACATTCCTGGACTGATTACCTTAGGTAAGGCAGTCTCTAGGTGGAAACAGAGACCTCTGAAGGCAACATGGGACATCTCCATTCGGTAATGAAAACTTTCAATTTTCATTACTGCTTGTTGAGTAATCTGAATGTTTGCTGATAAGTTGGTGTCTTCCACAGAAAGAACAGTCACTTCTGGGAGGTTTTTAGAGCAGAGCCCTTCTTTTGTGACCCTGTTTCACCCGTCAGCCTCCAGCAACCACTCACATAGCAGCTGATGTTGGTGGGTGTAGTTGTTGGAGGTTGCTGTGCAGTCCGTAGACCTGTGTAACTGAGGCCTGAGGAAGACTTTTCTAAGTGAGGCAACAACGCCTCTGACAGAGTTTTTGTTTTCTTCCAGAAAATATACTTACTTATGAATTACGAGTTCTTTTGTGATCATGCACACATGCTGTGAGTGTGTGTGTGTGTGTGTGTGTGTGTGTGTGTGTGTGTGTGTGTGTGCGCGTGTGTGTTTGTCATCATGGCACCGCTAGCATCATGTGCATGCAGGACATTTAATAGCTATTCAGGAGTTTTTCTTCCAGGTCTTCTTCAAAAAGAGAAGAGACTTCAATGGATCTGAGTTGTTATCAGTCAAAAACATCACAGTTTGAAACATAATAGATTGTGAACTCAAAATGAAAAGCTCAGGTGTGTGAAAATGAAAACTGAATAGCAGAAATGAACTCCTTGGTGGTCAAAGAGGCTTCCCCTCTGTAGGTCTCTGCTGGGATAAAGCAATAAAAATGGACACTAACGTCCACAGTGACATTTGAATAAGAAAACAGACGTCACGGTGATAAACATGTGGTGGAAAGATGGAGCTGTGACCATCGCCAAAACCCACAACTGCTACTTTGATATGAACGGAAAGGAATTTTGTTTGGTGAGAATAAAATTAGATGGATTAAAGGATTTGTTTGTGTCTGAATAATTTAAGTTTTTATTCAGTCACGAATTGAGATATTTTGCCGCACATAACCAAGAATTCCTCAGCTGTTTACCAGTAAAACAACCTCTGTTGTATGTAAAAAGAGAGTTTTTCTTCATCAGTGTGAGTGCTTGTGAGGGTTGAGGCGCTCTCTGCCGTCTGTTGCTTCATGTAATTCCAGACTGACTCCATAATGTTGATCGGGGCTCTGTGGGGGCCGTCCATCTGTTTCAGGACTCCTTGTTCTTCTCGAGGTTGAAGATCATCCTTTAAAAGTCAGACTCGGATGTTCAGGCTTGCTGTTCAACTTGCTATTCAGGCTCCGAACAGGAAGCTTCCTCCATTCAGTGGTGTCAAAAAAACAAACAGAAAAAATCTGTGGGAGAATCTGAGTTGGGTCAGTGGAGAGCAAAGCTGAAATCATCCAATGTCAGTTTGTCTTTGCATTTTGGGTGGGCTGAACCACACGGCAAAATATATTAATTGCAAGATAATCCCATTCTCCATAGAGACCAAACCCTTCTTTTTACCAAGCTGTAAAGTTGAACAGTGTAACAATCGTCTATGGGTGGGCACTGATTCAGTTTTGGAGCCACCTTCAAGTGGCCATGAATGAAACTGCAGTTTTCGGCTTAATTTTGTAGCTCCTGGTGTTGCTGCTCAGTGTCAAGTACAGTTTAAATTAACTGGTGCAGAAGAAATGCAATGATTTTTGCAGTCTCCTGAGTAGGAGTTCTTCCTGTCTGGAAAGTCTCTGAATTTTTTTTTTACCTAGCAACAGGACCAAAGACCCCTCAGAAACACTAACCTAACTAATTTACTCAGTGACAAATCCTTTGAGGTTTTATTTTATTTATGTATTTGTCATCTCCTGATTCTCAGTGTGTTGCAGGAACTGCTTCTATGGTCACAAATGAGATTTTAAGCTGGACGTTAATTCATCAACAGCAGTGTGAGTTAGCACTGTTTATATTGTATGTCAACCATTCATGGAGAGTTTTCCTGTCTAGGCCCCTGTGCTTCCTCCAGCTTAGATTTTTAGTGTTATCGCACGCACACACACACACAGACACACACACACACACACAGACAGACAGACACAGCCAGAGAGTGGGTATAATAGCTCTGGCCAAGCATAACAGGACAGTGCAGAGCCAGGTCCTAGTCATAACATCCCTACTGTACATGCTGTTCTGTCAGCTGTGTGTGTGTGCAGATAATGCACCATAACCTCATCTCACCTCTAACACACTTAGACACCTCTCTTCCTTTTCTGAACTATAATTCTGACTCCCATCCTCACCTTGTCGTCTTATCTGCCCTTTTATATGCTCACTCTCTTTCTCTCTTTTTCTCTCTCTCTCACTCACACACACACACACAGCCTCTCTCGTTCCCACACTGTGCAGAGGTGTAAGCAGCACCTCATATTGTAACAAGAGATTAGAGCTGCTCAGCTAAAAATCACAATCTGCCCCGTCAGATAGCACAGCCTGGGTGAAACACACACACACACACACACACACACTATAATACAGAAAAGTGCTACCTGCAGCCCCTGTGATGAGCCTCTCCATAATTGTTGTCTTCTCTCATATTATCAAAGTCCTCAGCAGCTCTTCCGTGATTACCAGCACAGCTTCACCTGAAGGAGGCGTAATGATACCCTGCGCTAACCTCCCTGCGCTGACCTCGGTCCCCCCTCAGCCAGGCTCAGTGCATGATGAAATCATTATGTTCTTCAGCTCGTACTGCTTATCTTTCAGAGTTGATCTTATTCGACGGTTCCTTCTTCTACTTAAAAAAAAAAATTAGCTTAAAAATTAAAAATTATGATTTTATATTGTTTAAATGTAGCAGCTGAGGTGCAGTTGGTTATCTGCTGAGGGTTGAGGATTAAATGAAGCTGATTTCCCAGCCCGCTCTCATCCCTCGGGTGTCAATTAGTGCCGTTTTTGTTGAAGCCACTGGCGTGGCTCATTTACACACAAGGTGTCCTCCTGCTTCTGTGCACCTGGTGATGGCATTAGTGAGCAGGACCTGCCGCTTCGATTTGTCGAAGAGCAGCTGTGACGACGTTTTCACCCGAAACCTGATCTCTGCCTCAAGATCAATAAAGTAAATATTAAAAAACCTAATAAACCAACGTGCTTTTTTGTACTTAACATGAATACTTTTAAGGACCTAAACTACAAGACATTTTTGTGATTAGAAATATCACAGCACATATAAAGACAGAGTGGACTTATAGACGATCCCACTCAGTCACATGAAGTTTAAAAACAGCTTCATGCAGCACAAGTCATTCGACTTCTTCCCGTAAACATTAGAAGTAAGTCACTAATTTTTCTCCGAAACACAAAGTAAGAGGGCGCGCAGTTTTCCCTGGATGCTTTTGCGTTTGTCAGTGTTTGCGTGCATTTGCAGACGAGGAATGTTCTGGGTGTTCTGCAGTGCTGTAATTGTTTCCTCGTAGCTGTTTATATAGGGCACACATTGAGTATTAACGCACACATCCTCAGGGCTGAGAGAGAGAGAGAGAGATGTAAACTGAAGGTCTCTCTGTCACTGTCGAGGCGCTGCCTGTCACCGGCTGATACTGTAACAAGTGCTGCTGCTGCTTTACGCACAAAAACACACACAGTAATACGTACGCTCTGTTACACAACGCAGGCTGCATTAACAGAAGCTTATGGTAGCTTGTTCTTTTTCATTTAAAACACACACACTCTTTCTCTGCTGTTCCATCTACAAACATGGGGCACATTTGTTTAAGAAGAAGAAGAAAAATCCCTTTACGCTCTCACATCGAGGTGCTCATAGTCTGGCTGAGGAGCATTTAACTGCTAATAGCCTCTAAATTCAAACTGCATACTATTATTGTGGATTTCCCTGCTAACACCCTCTTATAATGAACTGGGTCACACACACTTCTCGCGTGTGTGTGCGTGGATACACCTGTCCATGGGCTCATGCTTGCTTGAACTCACTGTACAGGTGTGTGTGTCAGAGAGAGAGAAAGAGAGAGTGTGTAACTTTTAATACCCTCTAATCCTCTCAAATTTCCCAGCTCTAAACCTGGGTCACACGTTTTCTCTAGTGCCTGTGTGTGTGTGTTTGCCTGCACCTGCGCCTCCTATTGCTCAGCTATCTCCCCATTGACCCCAATAGTTTTGACTCGTCCTATTATGTTGAAATCAAAGCCTAGCTGGTTTTCCTCAGTACAAAGGCATGCTTGTGCATTTCTGCTTTTGTGTGTTTGTTATCGTACCTCGGATTATTTTTGCTGCTGTAACTGTTGAAACTGCTATCATTTCCACTGTGACTGCACCAGTGAGCCGAGTGAAGCTCTGCTGTGGAAATTAGGTTTGATAAGACGAGAGAGAGAAAAAAGTTGACGTTTTGTTGTCTGTACTAAGGAGCTAAGTCATGCTCTAGACTATGTATAAAAGATGAATGTAGACGCACCTCTGAGAAGTAAAGCCAGTGAGACATAACAAAATCTCTTAAACTTGTAATCCTTCTAGTGGCCAGCAGGGGGCAGATCTGCTTGTGGGAGTGCTAAATACTGCTGTTCCTCTGATGGCCACCAGAGGCTGGCTCCAAAGTTAAGTCAATCCCCATAGAGTCAAATGTTAAAATAACCAAATTTCCCATTTCTTTAACAAAAGCTGAAAGTGTCGTTAAAGCTAGAGGCCTATTCCAGTTACTCAAACAGACATTTGTTTGTGCTTTTGGTGCCTTTTGGTGTATTTTTTTATGACTGCTCACTCTGCCGTTAATTCTCCTAACGGTTTGTCCCGGACGTCTGTGCTCAAGTTTTGGTTCCTGAAATTGTTCGAGTTAGTTTGATGAAATGAAATATTTGTGTTGCACCTTTTACAGTTTATGGATGCGGTATTTAGCCCTGCGATAGACTGACGACCTGTCGCCCTATGACAGCTGGGATAGGCTCCAGCGCCACCCTGAAAAGGATAAGGAAGCGAATGGATGGATGCAACATTTCTATGGAAGCATGCTAGCCTTAGCTGATAACTTTAGTTCACTGTGGCTACATTCATCCTTTAAATCTCAAAGAGGGCGGCTGCTTGTACAATGTGTAAGAAAATGGTCCTCCTGCTTCATTCACTAGCTTCAAGCATTGGAACAGCATAGTGTACTTTCAGTAATTTATGGCCCCATTTAGATTAAACTAGATAATAAAGCAATGTAGACTACATTGTGACTGGCATGTCATTATACTGTATGAGCGCGCAGTGTCCACAGACCTAGCATATATCTCATTAATGTAGCTATTGTATCTCTGCGGGTACTTTCCATCTTTGTTAAAGAGATTCTGGAATACTGTTGAAAGCCCTGAGCTTGCTGCAGCTTGATTTTAAACATTTGTTTTCCAGTCTGAATATAATTACACACAAACGCTAGCAACCAGAAACACACATCCTCACAGCTTTAGGGATTTCAGACCTCCTCAATGGCATATGCTGTAGATTCGCACACACACCAGTTTGTTTTGATTTTGATCTGACTTGTCGCAAAGCATTTTGAAGCTGTTAATTTTTCTTTGTTGATGCTTCCCCCTCCCCTATATTTAATACTGCATGTAGTCTTAACATCCACAAGACAAACTACATTTAAAATATCTCAGTTTCTTCCACTGATTTACCTGATTTCCATTTGAGATGTCTGGGCTTTTTTGCCAGTATTGTCCTCCTACTGCTTTCTATTGATTAATCAGCGTTTCCATGGTTCCTTTACGTGGGTTCAGGCAGTTCAAACTGATTAAAAACCTACAAAAACTCAAACTGCAGTACTCAAATGAAAATAACTAATCTGAAGTTTAAGATTATATTAAAGTGTGCGAACGGAAGTCACTGTGTTGTATTGTGATCTTAGAGCTGCTGATATTAAAACAAATAAACCTGAATGTTGCTCATAGCTACAATCCGAGATTCCCAGTGGAATCTGCAATGATATCAAGAGTCATTTGATTCCACATTAAAATCAAAACAGTTCCTCAGTGGGTCTTCTGAGAGAGAGGACTCAGAGGTGTTTAATGAGAGCTGGGTCTCCTTCAGTCAAACTCTCTCAAGCTCTTGTTAGGAGGTATAAAGGCCAACTTTCTAGGCTAGGTATCATTAGGGCTTATGTTCTGACATGTCCCAGAATGCACCCTTCACTACTTTAACACGGCAACTTAGCGGCAGCGTGATCTTCCTCTTTCACTGACTCTTCATTTCTTCCCCTTTAATCTCCCAGCAGCTCATAAGCGCACCTTGATATGCAAGCTGCGCTTTACCTCTTTGTTGTCGTCCCCGAATATCCACTGTCTTCTTGCACAAACACACACGGCTTACTCTCTCTGTGTGTGTGTGTGTGTGTGTGTGTGTGTGTGTGTGTGTGTGTGTGTGTGTGTGTGTGTGTGTGTGTGTGTTGGCCTCGAGGTAGACGCTTCAGTTTATTATGTACAGTTTGTAAAATGAAACACTGGAGGGTTCATGAGCTTCCATAGATTATCTGTTTATCATCTCTAGCCCTGATTCTCTTCATCGCAGCTTGAGATCAGGCACATGGACGCTGTTGTCTCCAGTTAAATTAATCATTTGTTGGCTCACTTGAATAACTCAGCATGAGGTAAATGACCATATTTTATTTATGGGGGGAAGATAAAGTGTAAAGCCTAGTAAGCCCATCTAGAGGCTAAGCTGATAATAACACCTAAAAGACTGCATCGCCTACTTGGCCATACCTGTAATGTGATTTAAAATGTCCTAACATTTATCCTGTTAATGGTGTAAAGAAGACCGCTCTATAGAAGGAGCCGTGGATTCTAAATAAGTTGCATTTTTTTTGTTTCCATGTAAAATATCCTTCAGATATTCAAAAACGAGCAGATGTTTGTGACAAACCCGCAGAGACCTCTCTATGCTCAGCTCAATGGTGTGTTTGAGCATTTCCAATTGATGTTGTGGTTTTATAACAATATAGTGCTTTGGTTGTCCATTAGTATCTCCCATTTATGACCAAGTAGCAAACAGAATCAGCAACTAACTGTTGAATATTGCAACGAGCTTAGCGGTGAAAGAGTCGATGCGAAGAGACGATGGTTTGTATATAAAAGGTGGGCGTAGCCAGCATGATGTCATCTACTAGTTTGTGATTGATCCCACTTCACCTTTATCTTTTCACCATTCTAATTTACCAGTATTAGACTAAAATACATGTTTAGATTATCCAGTGCAGCGAAGTTGTCCGGTAGAACTGGTACGTTTGGTTATTATTTGGTTAGTGAGGTGAATCCATAATCTTTAGACTCAAACCTGAAGCGCAGATTTCTGTTAGTAAAGTTAACCACACTCCCAGTTAGGCTTCAGTCATACAAGTCTGGTTAGCAAAAAAATAGCAACCACCAGTCGCTATAGAAAAATGTGCTTGCTGGCTGTCGCTAGCGTGACATTGGCCACAAGAGGTCAGCCTCCATTCCCAGGTTACATTGCACTTTTCACAGTTTCAGTGCTTCTTCGAGAGTAGTTGGCTTGTGTTTGCAGACAAGTTGATATCTTCTATCCATACTACAAGCGACCAGGGCAACTTGCTAGCAGCCAAAGCAGTTGCATGGTTTCTGCATAAATCTTTTATAACCATTTTTGGCTAACGACAGCAACCACCCACCCAACCAGTTGCAGAATACACATTTTTACATAGCAGAGGTTGGTGTTACTCCAGTCTTACAATTCAAATTCACACCCAACCAGTTAGCAGATGTCTGCTCCTCCCTGAGCCTGATTCTGGGTGCTTGGTCATAAGGGGTTGCTTTGGAGTTTTGGAATTTCCTCTGTATAATTGTAGGGTCTTTATCTTAGATTATAACGTGTTTTAAGGAGACTGCTGTTGTTATTAGTTGCTGTATAAATCAAATTGAATTAAACTGAATTTAAATTTCTGGTGGAGGAAAGGACAGCAAGGTCACTAAAATAATTATGAGTCCATGTCTGGTAGCCACAAGCAGCAGCAGCACTATTATAATCTGGTAGTTGTTATTTTTTTGCCTCAGGTTTGAAAAAACACCAATGTCAGGTTTTGTTCTCTCTTACTTTAAACTAGAAATCTCCTGTGCTGTTTCATATTCTACACCCTTTGGTTTGACAGAATATAGTGTGGCAGGCCAGTCGCAGTGCCGTTTCACACCGTGCCCTGTGTTTTATGTCTTGATAAGGCAGTTTGTACGGGTGGAAAGCCTCGCAGTATAAACGTAGAATGGTCTTCTGGCTCACTCATTCTCGTCCTCGCTGCCGCGAAGCTCCGCAGCCTTTCAGTCGGACACGCTCAGACACGACCAGCTGTGCACTGAGTGGACTGAACATCAGGCACATCTGCGTCACACTGAGTTACATTTCCTGCGCCATAATTCATGTCTTGGCTGTTTTTGTTGTGTATGCTGTCTATATAGCGCTTCCTTCGCCATTTGCTCTTCATAATTAAAAAGTGCATTGAATGGGAGAAGCTGGAGTGATACTCCACCAATCTTTTGGGTTTAGTATAACCTTTAAAGACGTCTATTTATGGTTTAGGGCTTGTTAATCAACAGCAAATAGCAGCTGTGGTCAGGTTTAAATTTAATCAGGCTTTCATAACAAGAACATTTCTTTAACATATCCCTGAGGGGGGTTTTTTCTGAGGGGGAGTGGTAGGGGGATTGTATGTATCGTGCAGTATATTCCTTCACCCCGCTGTCATTTTCATCCTTCCCCCTATCCCCAAAAAACAGACAGACTCTGCTGTACAGCCACAACTCACTGAGAGCACCCTGTAAGCCAGACTGAGCTGAAAACAAATCTGCATGTGATGTATTTTCTTGTTTCTCTGCCTGACGTCTCAGTCAGTTTGTGTAGGTGTTGGATATGGATTACAGCCTAAAATAGATATGAACAGTCACCCAGGAAAAAAAACATGTGATCAGCAGTTTGCAATTGAGCATAAAGGCTGCAGTGTGCTCGGAAAGAGCCTTTGAAAGACTCACAGTTGCAAGCTACTGTACACATAGAATAGGTCCCATTGAGTGGAGCTGATGCAGCTTTGTTACTGAAACAAAGAATTATAAAAATACAGGCATGACCCAGCTGTGCTATTTCATTTAGTGAGAAATGAAAGTATTTATTACAAATGTATTTTTTCTAGTATAATAAAACTATGCCCTCTTATGAAAAGAACAGCCAATTCTGCTCCAACACCGTGACCACATACAGCCTACAGCCCACCAAACAAATACTTATTAAATCATCAAATGTAGTTGAAAGATCTGACAGCACACCAGCACTTTAAGACTTGTAAAAGGGGCTTCCTGTGGGGAAATTAAAGAACACTGGAAGGACACTAGAAGTCATGTGCTGTATCAGCCAAACCCATTAAAAAATGTGTATATTTTTCCAACATTTTTTTCCGTTGCATGAATGTTAATGTTTTCCTTTTTTCTTCGCGCTCCATTTCTTCATAAAGTTTCATATGATCATTTAAAATTAGATGCCTTAATTATATTAGGCTGCAAATCCACTTTTTTATGATAAACAATCTGGAATTCAACCTCTGTTACACATTTGAACGTGTATTACAGTTTTTTCTGTAACACATGTCCTCCACCTGGTCACGTTTTGCACACTAATAACAGCAGTTTAAATAGTGTTTAATTTCAAGGCTTGGATGTGCTTTTTTAAGTGGCATGCCAAAAGCAAAACGCAAAAAAGGCATTGTGATAATAAATAAAATTGTGAAAGCAAAATGGCATGGTATCATGATGAACCATATCATGACACCAGGCCCATCCCACATCAATTATCAGACCCAAAACCTGGAACAGGAAACTTGGTGAAAGTTGCAGTTTGGCACTTAAACATGATCATATTCTTCTCAGGAGCTGGTGGACATAAAACAGAGATACAAGAGAGCAAATGTTGCCCTTGAATTGATCGGGTAGAGACAATCCTCTGTGTCCGCTTACATGCTACACTGACATTGGTGGTTGGAGGTCACGGCACGGCCATAATTATTATTGCAACTGTGTGCAATGAACTCGGTATCTTGTTGATGACTGCTCTGAAGTCTGTGATTGGGGGTCAGTTAAGTAATTATATGTGTTGTAATAATCCAGTGATTAACTGATTAACCAGTGAAAAATGTAAATCTGTTGTTGTCTACATACGCAGGAATTCACATAAACTACCTGCATTGAGCGTGGTTGCAGCAGGACAGCGACTTAACTCCAAAATTACAGATGTTTGGTAAACTTAATGTTACACAGAAGTATAATGAAAATGCAGTTTTTTCTCTAGTCCCATTCGCTATTAAAAACAACTTTTTTGTAAAAAAAAAAAAAAAAAGCTGTTGAAACTTCATGCAAATTAACTACAATACAGGTTAAAGCTGTGTTAAAAGAACTGCGTGGGAGAAACAGTAGACATTTCCTCCTACTGTTTAAATTGTGCTCATTGTGGAGTCTTTTAAAAAGAGTAATGAAGGTACAAGAGGACTTGGTGAAAGCCTAGACTGATGGGAATGAACATGTCCTTTATTCTTATAATTTTTGCCTTTTTTATCTTTTTGTTCTGACACTCACCTACACATTCAAGTCCAAAAGAAAAAATGAGGACATTTTTGACTGCTCCATTTCTCCATTCTCAATATTTAAGGAGGTCTGGAACTGAGTTCCATGTAGTATTAAATGGTCTTAAGAAGTCTTGTGTTACTCACATCTGCAGATGGCGTGACATTTACGAGACATGTCCAGAAACACACACAGAGACACACTGACTCCAGGGGGTCTCTGAGTGCTGCAGTGATAACAGAGCGAGCTTGGGCGCTGTGCATAAGGCGGCTGGTTGTCCAACAGGTTGAAATCCTTAGAAATTCAGAGCAACCATTGTTACGTCTGGATTTCAGTGTGTGTGTGTGTGTGTGTGTGTGTGTGTGTGTGTGTGTGTGTGTGTGTGGCTGGCTTCCAGCAGCTCTCAACCTGGGAGGGAGAGTTATCTGTGTTTTAATCAGCACAGAACAGAGGGAGAAGGAGGGAAAGCTCTTCCTCTTTCTCTTTCTCTGGGTCTGTAATAAGGCTCCTTGCTCTAAATCCTTTAATCTGAGTAGGAATGAGGGCTATATCTCTGTCTTCTGGCTGCTCAGAACAATCTCTCCTTCTCTCTCTCTGTCTGCCTTTCACTCGCACACATATTTTCACCAAACCACTGCTGAAACAGAGCCTGCCTTGTTAATGGAGAGCCGGCAGAGCTGCCTCTCCTCACTCTCACCCTTTCTTTTTGTTTATGTACATGTAGGTGAGTAAAGGTTAGCAGGAGCTGAGGAGCAGGAGTACAAAAGAGTATTTAAGAAAACCTCTAAAAGTTCTTTTAAGAAGTCGAGATAGTGCTTGGACAGGGTTCACACGCATGAGCAGAAACGCATTCGAACCTCATCTGAGGCTTTGGCAGAGCTCCGTGTGTGCAGTCACTACTAATTATTATTTTTTTATACGACTTTGGAGAGACAAGCCATTTTTAATAAAGTGCTTTTGCGCCCAGTTTTCGCTCGATTTCTCCCTCTTTCGCTCTCCACGGACGAGACAGACGTTTAATTTTCAGCATGTGGGGAGAAGCAGTAAATCTGTGGGATTTGGTCCAGACATAATGACTCGACAGCAGGAGCTGCAGTCACGGAGGCTGCCCACCTCTGTGTTCAGCTGTACAGATACACTGTGTGACCATACATTAAAATCAACAACCTATCCTTTTCCATTTTTCCTCTCAAGTTAAACCTGTGGGTTTATTAGTATTCGATCTGATGAAAAAGCTCCTGACCCCTTGCACCTTTTTTTCTACCTGTTTTATTAATGTCTCCATCCTCCATAAATAAGCTGCTGTTGAGCCATGCTGCTGATTAGTCTGATTACAAGGTGATTTATAATCCAATTCTCCAAATACCTCCTGGTTTTCTTTATATCAAGGGGTTTTAATTTCCATTCAGGAAGTTGGACTATTAAATAAATCTTTTCATCACATGGCAATTATCAGCTTGTTGTTTAAATTAGCTCATAATGTGGTCACTCTGAGCAATGAGCACAGACCTGAGCAATGCTGCATTTATTTATTTATTTTTCTCCTTTACCCATCCAGAACTCTTTAAACCTACACCCGTCATTAAGTCATGTTTGTGAATTCAGGTAGCTGCATTTGCAGCATGAGTGCAGGCGAAGAGAATAATGAATGACAATTAGCCAAATCTTCATTACTGGTAGTACCAATTTTGGAATTATTCTCCCCTCATTTAGTGCAGTAAAAACACTTAATGTCTGATTACCTTTCAAGAAATATGACCACATAAAAGTCGCCTTTATATTATATAATGTGGGCTATCAAGATTGGAGCAGATCTCCACTGAGGAGGAGGTTGGGGTGGATGGATGGCTTTTTTATATACTGTTCCAATCTCTGTTTTAAACATGGCCAAAGCTTTGTTGTATGTGCAAGTTATTACTTTGAACTACAAGCTCAGGCCTCAGACGGTTTCATCTGCCCTTGGATGTGAATGTTGTCAAAGAAAGGGCTCATTTCAGGCACACTGTGAGCACTGACGTCTGATCCAACTGCCATTCAAACCTACTTACAAGTGGCAGCCAGTCAGAAGGTTTTTGTCCTTTACCTTCTTCTTCTTCCTTTTAAAAGGGAGTTTTTCTTTCCTACTGTTGACAACTGCTTGCTCATATAGGGGGTTGTCTGACTGTTGTGCTTTTCTCCATTATTGGAGGGTCTTTACCTAACAATATCAGGTGCCTCGAGGGAACTGTTGTGATTTGGTGCTATATAAATAAAATTTGACTGAGGCACAGAATAAAGTAAAGGATTTTGTTTTTCAAACTGTGTATCATAGGGTTTTACTCTTGTCGACTCTAATGTAATCAATCGGCAGTAGAAATTTGAGTTTATAATTCTCTGAGTCAGTGAGACAGTATCGACAACCAGCCTCTCAGTCAAAGCGGCCTGGCCCTCATTTTAACCTGAACAAAATCCAGATGATGAGCCATTTAAACAAAATCATATCCTTTGTAGTTACTATGTCGGGCTAAACTAGCTTTAGAGACACAAATGGATTTTTGTTTTGTTTTCAATTATAGATTTTCTAGCACGTCTGTCACCAAATGTAGAGTAATCTTCTATTGCAAGTTGTTTGATTTAGTCACTGGTCTTCTTGTGGAAAAAGAAAAAAGCAACTGCATATATCAGATATTTAAGATCTTCAGCAGGGAAATCAGAAAATAAAACGCATAGTTGTTTGGTCTTTGTAGAGGATTTGTTGACAAAGAGAGAACCTGAATAAAGAATGGTGCTGGCTCATCCTTCAGGTTGGATGACAGTATTTGTATTTAAACAAAAGCTGGGAGTTATGTCAGTGGGGATTCATGTCATTTCAGCTAAAACCACAGTGACAGAGCACCTGGCAGGTTTTTGATCCAAGGCCGATTTCTTTTCTTCATGTTAACTGTACCTTTAAAGCAACATCATCACGCTCTGGAGTCTACAGAGAACTTCAATCATTACATCTTAAGGACTTAGAAATGAGTTGCTGAGAGCTGTCTGGGTGCTCTGACAGTTATTCCCATGTGAGCCGAATGCAACTTTACACCAAACAGGATGAGGTGCACTGAATAAGTCCTCTGCGCTGTACGACACGAACATCCTTTAATTGCTTTGACAGAAACTCTGGCAGGACAAAGCAGTGTGTTGATTTTTAAAGTCGCTGGAAGCGCCGCTTAGGGATAATTAAAGCAGGAGATGTGCCCGTTGGTATGCAGAGAAAACGCACACAAGGACACACGTGGTCTCATCAGTGTGTGTCATTGTCAGGTTAATGGGAGTGTACTGGGATAGAAAGTGGTTGTTAATCGCTCACTCCAATGCAGAGGACACAGCCACTAAATTACATTTGCATAACACAGAATTAAATCTGTACGTGCGTTTACTGCCATGAAATGGGATCACATTTTTTTTCTCTCACTTCTGTCTATAGCAAACAGCTTTCAATGCATTGATGTGAAGTCATATTTATTTAAGGAGATTGATTTCCTTCCTTCCATGCAGTCCAAGGAGTTCTCTTCATTTTTTGAGAGTGCTGTGAAAATAAATTTGACTTGAAACTTTCTGTACATTGGTAACGCATCTGGGAGAATGTTTCTTTGCTTTTATTTTTCATTAAACTCGTGTTTTCCTGGTAAATGTCACTGAGGTGCATTCAAATGCACGTGATTTGTTCAAGAGTTACCAAGAAAGGCTGAAATTAAAACGCCAAAAGTAGATTTGGATAACAAGCAACTTCTCTTCCTGCTCCCCCTTATTTTCCTTTTAAGGAAATCTGTGGAAATCTGGCTCTGACTCCTCAAACTGGTGCAATTTAACCACGTCTAACTGACCCAGCTTTTGATCATCATTACTGTTGATTAACATGTCACCAGCTTCAACCCAGAAACCCGACAGCAGCTCCACGAGTCCAAAGGTCCCAAGGCTGAAGATGGTCCTTCAGATTGGTAGCATGATCAACAGCATGCTTTTTGGGGGGTTTTAGACGTTCACAAGTTTGTGCGGTGGTTGTACTGCAACTTCTGTACCATATTAGTAAAGACAGTAACGTCAGATATGTTTGAAAAGATCTAACTTGTATATTTGTTGATGCAATGCAAAATAAATTGGACTCTCTGAACCAAAAGTTGGACTTTTTGAAGTGGCCAGCTAGCATAGCTAGCTTAATTTAGCTTAAGTAAGAATACGTCAGCTTCAAATGGTTCCCTAAATCTGTTCAATTATTATTTAAAGTTACACTGTGTATGTCGGTGTTAAATGTCAGTGGATTGCAGACTGCATTTAGTTGAGTCCTGTTTTCTTATCCTTCACAATTTAAATGAATAAACCTTGCTAGGCTGGCCGCTGTAAGACAAACAGCTCTGGCTGCCATTTATCTATAGTGAGTGTAGGCTGTCATTCTGCTGTTTCCAGCTGGAGTTGACATCTATTTACTCTGGAGGAGTCTGTGGAACTTTGTGAAAGGAGTCTGATATAGGTCGATGAGTTGGTGAAATTCACTTTTCTACGATGACTGCTATAGTGAGGTGAGTTGTTGAGAATATCCTGACGTTTTCTGTCCATTAGTGCTGTTGTTAGCTGCTATTAGCTGCTGTTAGCGTTAATGACATATTAGATCCTTGAAGTGGATCTAATATGGTTGGCCTCGGACACTCAGTGAATAAACTGTTGTATGATATAACGATATAATCAAACCTTTTATTAGTGGGAAAGGGGGAAGTTTAGGACACTCTATCCTAACATTTTTGGCATAATGTTAGCTTATAACCAGCTGCTGTCATTTAGTTGGCTTCTCATCTCTCCAGAGACAAGACGGTGTCATGTGTAGTCTGGTGACGGTAAGTAATTGCAACAGTCTTGGGAATAAGTAAGCATGTCTGTGCACGTTTTTGTTTGTTTGAGCCCTGATTTCGCTTCGAGAAAGGAGACTTGAGCTGAGGAAGACGAATGATATTTTGTTAAGATGCCATTTCTGTATATGGAGGTTGTGGCGTTGTTTATGATCGCAGCATCTCCAGCCATGACCGTTTTGGTCAGCAGAAGGTCACGCACGCACGCACGCACGTTCTTGCACATGCATACAGGTGTTTACACATACACACACATAGTGCCTTGTCTTTGTAACCAAGGTGGGTTTTACGGCGGTGCTTTTGCTGTGATGTGTATTGTATGAACTGTTTTTCCCAATAAAAGGCAGCGAGCGGAGGCCGGAGTCGGGGTCATTTTGTGGTAGGATTCGAAGTGCGTTCCTGAGATACTGACGAGGCCTCCCTTGCGCAAGTAAATCGATCGACCGCTGTTGCTTTGTTTTTCCTTCATGATAATAAGTCTCTAAACTAGAGGGGCATGTGGAAACACAGGCCCAACAATTGTCCAATATGAACAAGGTATTGGCTGGAAGGAAAAGCTCCCTTTTAACAGAACCAAACTTGGGAAGGGTCGGCCTTTTTCTGTAATGAGCTGGAAGCTGAGGGGAGAGAGAAGAGAAAAGCTTAGACTACAAACTAGACTACAAACTAGAAACAGAGCTGAACTACAAGAGATTCTAGACAATAATATGATAGACGAAAAATCGTTACAGTGCATTGACTGCACTTCTTCCTGTTGTCATATTTGTCATTTAAGCAATAAGATATTTCAGTATGTGTCAGTACTGAGTGGTTTTCTTTGCAGTGAACCAGTTAATAGAGGCGTGCTCATTCGTGAGGCTCGCCTTCCTGTATCTGACTGCCTATCATTTTTGTGGCCTCACAGTCGGTCGTCTGTGTCTTTTATCACTCCTCTGACAGTCTGTCTTTTGTCTCTGCCCCGACACTGTTTGTTTCTGCTGTCTCTGTCACTGCCCTGCTGAGACGTTACCAAGTGGTACTACACAGACAAGAGTGTGTGTAGCTGTAACGCACTCAGCCTGCTTAATAACTGCTGACCCCTCCGACCTTCCATCATAAGACTAATCCTCCTCTCAAAGGTCACGTCATTAGAGGGTGTTATCCTGTCATGCTATAATGTCCACTTTAAGATTAATATAGAACACGGGCAGTAGTTTAATATGCATCCTCGAAGCTTTAATTAACTCATTTTGTTGCTGAGCAGATTATTTTCCCAGTGTCCTTTTTCTTATTCCCCACCAATTGTATCCTTCGGTCAGTTCATTGCTCACAATGTCTTGGAGGTTACTCTTTTGGAATGATTATTTAACAGTTTTGCCTCTTCAAATGCTTTTAAAAACATTTCGAACATGTCTTTGTGCATCCCATAGATAAGCAGCACTTACCTTAGCACCAGAGTTAACATATTGTTCAGTTTGCAGGAAACGTGTGCAACATTGCATGCTTATTTAGTTTTGTTGATACATTTCATCAAACTGTCAAAGATTAAAAAGTTAGACATGAAAATGCTAAAGCTAGATTTTACTAGTTGACTTTTATTAATTTTAGATAAGCTTTAGTCAGCTTTAGTAACCTTTCCTTGCTATTTTGTGGACATATGGAGGTTGCTGTTGTCGAGGGGTTTTATTGAGTGTTTATGGACAAGAACCTAGCAATTCCACTTGTATCTCATGTTTAACAGCAAAGCTGCAATTTGAATGTCTTATAAGACACATGCAAAGAGTTTTTAACCTCCTTCCCTCAAAAGTGTTCTGTTTTGGGGGTTTTTTCTTGCAATAAAAAAGGGCAAAGAATGTCTGCAGACACAAGAGTCTGGAACAAAGTAATGCCTTTTAGATTTTCAAAGTTTTGGTTTAAAAAAATGTACTTCACGCCCTTTTAACTTTGATTTTGGTCTGCATCAAGTGGAAACCTTCAAGGCTGAAAAATTATGCGAAAATGAAAGTGCTACAAACTGCACTTCCCCTTATTGCCTCTTGAGGGTGGCTCCAAAAGAGAATCCATCCTCATAGACTCTGTGCAGCCTGCTACAAAAAAACGCTTTTGGTCTGTAGGGATAGTTTTCACTTTATAAGAGCTGCACATGGGCTGAATATTTGATGGTGTGCAGACACAAATTTTATTTGTCACATACACAGTCATACACAGTACGATATGCACTGAAATGCTTAGACAACTGCTCGTGACCTAAAGAAAAAAAGACTATGAATAGGATAGGAAATAAATATGAAAATTAAAATGAAGGGTAAATTTAACTAGGAAGGAATAAAATAAAATATAAAAATTAAAGTTGAAAATAAAATAACTGTACAACAAAATACACAATACACAAATACACAATATAGAAATATATAAGAATATATGAAGAAATATAGAACAATAACAGCAGCTGTACAAGTACTAAATGGAAATGAAGAAATATAATGTCCAGGGTTGTGCAATCCACATGTAAGTGTCTTGTGCAGTGCAAATATGCTTAAAGTGATTTATTTAAGTGACTTTAAAGTGATTCGATTAGATGACCACGCAGTGTAGTTGTGCAGTGGCCACTAGTGTAAACAAATGGCCAGAATGTCCAGTGTGTGTGTAAGAACCATATGTGTGGGTCAGTACTATGTGGTGGTGTGATTGAGAGACCGTATCGCCTGCGGGAAGAAGCTCCTCCTCAGTCTCTCTGTGTTGGTCTTCAGGGAGCGGAATCGCTTTCCTGACCTCAACAGAGAGAACAGTCTGTTATTGGGAGGGCTGAGGTCCTTCACGATCTTCCTGGCCTTGGTCCAGCACCGCCTGCTGTAGATTGAGTGCAGGTCTATCATGGTTGAAGCTTTTCTACCTACGTTTCTTACCGGGCACTAGGGCTGGGCGATATGGTCTAAAATTATTATTGCGATATAATTTGAAGCATGTGCGGTAACGATATATATCACGATATATTCTTTTCTTCTGTGTAACGTATTTTCCACACTAAAAATCCTTTAATTTTCTAAAAAATCCAGAGTGTGCCTTATGTATGAATTCTGGTTGTGCTTACTGACCTCGAACCGATTTCTGCGTGCAGAAATCTGTTAAAAAATGTTTTAGTACAACTTTGGTAAGACGCACTGCTTGATGGATTGTCAGAGCATTATGGCTGCCGTAGTGAAAAGCTTCGCGAAGTAATCTGGGTCCAAAACTCCGTCCCCTTCAGGTCCCAAAGTCCAACGAACACTAAGAGTTAAAAACGGTCTAAATTCTTTCATCTTTAATGGACTATGTGCACGTTAGCATATGCTACTTCCGGTGCGGAAACTCCTGTGGGGACGTTTGTTTCCGGTATCCTATTCGCGCCCTGTTTACGGTCCAAAACAAGTTAAGCAAATAAATAAATAAAGCGGCGATTCACATTTCTATAGATGTCTCGGGCATTTACCCAATATATCTGTAAATGATGTTCATCGACTTGTCGATATTTTCCCCCCACGCCTCAGGGGAAAAGAGAAAATGGATTCAAACGTTATATTTCTCAGCTGTCCGTCGTTTATCGCGGGTGTTATGTTCTAAAAATAACCAGCAATATGTGAAATCAAGTAGCCAATTTTATTTTTTGACGGTGCAAAACGTTTCGTGTACATCGTGGACATACAGCACTGCACTTCAGAGTCACACTGCTAGCGATAGATGCAGCGATTCTGTACTGTACAGGAGAGACGGAGGAGATCGTCTGCAGCGATCAGGACGCAGGACGTAAATAAGCATGCAAACTTGCACTAAAAATCTGCGAAACAGCGAGGTGAAAGGTGAACCGCGTTATAGCGAGGGACCGCTGTAATTTTGAAGGTAAGTCACAACATACCCTTCGTAAATACTAATGTATAGAAACCGTTACCAGCAATCATTAATTTTTTGTGTGGCTTTTTTTCACGGTTTGTTAACATGCTGTGTAGGTGTGTACTTGACTAGCTGATATCGACATAACGGGGAAAACACCTGGTTTGACTATTGTTCACCTGTAGTTTGAATGCTGAACATTTGCCTGTTTAAATCATAAGACCAGTCACTATACAGAGATGTGCTTCTGAATGTGGACGATGTGTCTTCTGCTGCAGTTCTGCTTGTGTTTAGTGATGTAAACAACCGATCGATCTAAACTCTTTAAACGTCAAAATTGATCATTAGATTTTTATGACACAACAGTGGTGAGTGTTCCCACCTTCTGCTCTTTGTAACTTAACGCGATCGTTCCGTTTTCGAGTTTTGGACATCAATTTTGGAGTATATCTTCGCAGTAGCGATTGACCGCAAAGTAAAGCTACCGGAAATGTACAACCCCACATCCGGTCTCAAACCAGGAAGTTAGCATTTTCTCGTGCACAGGGTCCATTAAATCATCAGCGTTGCTGCTTTATCGGGTGTAACAATTACATTTTACATCCATGAAAACAGAATTTATTAAATTTAACGGAGTTAGAAGTTAACAGGAAGTTAGCTCGCTAGTTTACACCTAAACATTTCATACCATGTTCTGACTGAGAGATTTTTGAAACTAATTAAAACGTACAGCTCTGCTACCACTTCCAACATAAATGAAGACAGAAAACTAAACAGCAGTGGCGTTTGCAGGGTTACTGAAGTTGGACTACCTGGTATATAATGTTGTGCTACGTGATTGCTAGCGACACAGCTATGTTAGCATAACATTAGCACAGTGAAGCTGGAGGATGAACGCCAACTTTTTCTCCACTTGATAAAAGTTAACGTGAGGGATTCTGGTGGTCAGGGACAAATGCAATCGCATAGCAGGATGCTATACACGGGGCAAACTTCAGTCAGGAGAACAACTGAGATTGTTCATCCACAATACGAGGTTAGTTATTAATATACTGCAACAACATGGGAATAGAACAGCTGCGAGAGAATTCAACATTAATGAATCAATGTTACGGAAGTGGAGGAAGCGCAGTTTTTGGCTTTCCCCATATTTCAAAAGTGCTTCATCTCTTTGCTATGACTGTCGCCCGGCATAATTTGCAGATGATAATGGTTTTAGCCGCTGCGATGCTTTCGACCAAAACAGGCGCAGCTTGATGACATCGTCAACATGCGCTATCGCTATAGAGTGATATAGTCAAAATCTCTATCGTTGGCCAAATTTATATCGTTTCTATCGTATATCGTTTCTATCGCCCACCCCTACCGGGCACTAGTTAGCAGATATTTGTGTCTTTGTATCACCTGTACAGTTTATAAATGGAGCTTGCTAACATTAGGTGATGACTCAGCACTCCATCCTTTTGAAGGTTAGCTGGAAGTGAGCTCTCGCTTCAGCGTTTGTTTATATTTACTGCACATTTTATGTTGTGTCTATAAGTTTCCCTCGGGTATAGTCACATATTTTCTTTTTCAAACCCATCTTTCTGGGATGACTCGGACGTCTAGGCAGCATATGTGGTGCTAATACAGCAATACTCTCCATTGCTTTCAGTACACCTGGCGCCTCCTCAAGAGCCTCTTCAAAAGCAACTCTGATACCTCTGCATCCTCTCGGTCTCTGTTTTTATCTCTGCAGTGTAAATTGTATGATGTAGCTTTGGACTCTGGGAATAGTAAAGGAGATTGTGTGTGTGTGTGTGAGTGTGTGTGAGTGTGTTGGTGATAGATGAGGTATAGCGACTGTGTGTGTTCTATCCTCTTCGGTCTTTTAGTTTTATGCTTACTTTGTCTCAGCCATGCTCTCCTTCAGGCTTCTTCATTACCACCAATAAGAACTCCATTTCCCCCGGGCTCCGCCAATCATAGCACTCATATCCCCTCTAGGCCCGGCCAATCAGCTCCAATGTTCCTGCGGCCCGATGTCATGAATGGCTAATGTCGCCTGGCAGTGGGCATGAATGTAAATGAGACCACATTGGGGTGTTTTGAAATCGGAGAAGATTCCTCTCATAAACAAGAAAACGACTCTGCTGGTACCATAACTTTCCAGCACACTAATGTGAAAGTCAGATGGAAAAAAATAAGGTGTCATTTGATACTGCAGATATCCGCCAAGTTGGGGGTTAAGAGCCTCAAGAGTCTAAATGTCAGCCCCACACCTGAGGAGCATATACACTGAAGGATGGATCTGGGTACAGTAGCAGGGATCCACTAATGCAGGTAGAAAAGGTGATAAATTGCTGCTTTTCTGGAATCACCTAATGTATATTAACAAGAGGAAATAGTGACTGGGTATCATGATATGTGCAAAATACATACACTGAATAACAGTGCTAATTTTCAGCTATTTTACAGCTGACTTGATAAACAGTTTTGGGAATCTGAGATCCTTCTGTTCCTGGAGAAAGGTGCAGCATATTTGAAAAGGTCTCCATCGCAACTGGGCTCTGACTCGGAGATCCAACATCTGTAAAATATTACAAGAGCTCAGCCAATGTTGGTTTGGATTTCTGCACATTTATACGGGACTTAAAGATGGATAACTTCATCTAAAATGAGTTATTTTTACATTCTCTGGAAATTCCTGGCATTTTCAGTGATATTCCATCAACACAACCCATCAGGATCAGTTACCTGGCCATAGTTTGAACCTCTTAGCTTATGAAAACAGTTATATAATTCTTCTGGAGAG
Source organism: Neolamprologus brichardi (assembly GCF_056152115.1). Lineage (NCBI taxonomy): Eukaryota > Metazoa > Chordata > Actinopteri > Cichliformes > Cichlidae > Neolamprologus > Neolamprologus brichardi. The sequence goes on along the minus strand of NC_142120.1, from coordinate 19,397,882 downwards.
AGTTTGATCATTTTCAGACAGTGAAGCCCATTTTTGACCTTGTCAAAATGTCTATGGTTTATTGCCCCAAGCAATCATTGTACTTACTTTACAGTATTTAGCTCCAAACTAGCTAGCGATGACTTCATGGACTGTTTCTCTGTGGGTTTTTCTCAACCTGTAGCTAAACTTAACACTTGTTTCTTATCTTCACCTTAGCTCCCGGGCAAGTCAGATTCATTAGGCCAAGCAGCAAATTTAAATGTTTTCAGTTTCAGCCCTCTCAATCATACCAGCTTGGTTTGTGGGCAGTCAGGGCAACTCTAGAACTGGCTTGTCTGAACATAACTTAAGACTTGGGATGACTCCAAAATAATGCAGAACCCTGTAATATACACAGATGGTATAGTTTAAAAGATGCCCCCCCTCCCCCCCCCCCCCCCCCCTCCCCTCCCAGCAACCCTGTGATTTAGTTTTAGTTGGTTTCCTACAGGGTCGGAAGATCAAATTCTTTAACAATTTCTGAACTAAAGTCTTTAAGGAGCCACAAAACACATTTAAGCCTAATAAAGAAGGTGGCGCAGCCAGCAATAAGCTATTTATAATTTTTTTGGTGACTTTGACAATTTAATTTCTAAATTCTTGTGTATGATTTGTAAAAAAAAAATAAAATAAAAATGGGACAATTAAGTGTCCTAGCTCATAAACGGGTCTTTCAGAAAGTTATTACATACCTAAGCACAACTGGTCCTTTACTGAAAATAACTCTAGTCATCTAGGATTCTTGTCAAAGCCACAGAGAGCCACTAGAGGCAGGAAAAAGGGGCCATGTTTTGGCTCATCAGCCACAGGTTTGCAGCCTTTTTTCTTGGCTTTTATTTTAGCAGTGCTGGTGGCTTGGGTGCTTCAGATTATTTTGCCAGATTTACTAAAAAATGAGCCTTCTTTCAGCTGCTTTGTCATCTTGCATTGAATACAATTAGCTCTGGTTAAATTGCCTTTACACTGTTTAATAGAACTTTTGCAGCATTGCAACATTTCAGAGAAAAACCTAAAACAAAACCTAAGACTGGACGATCGGGTGTCTCTCCAAGAATGTTATACAATGTTCTTGGATCACAAACTTAATGGAAACCAGACTGTCACATATTAAATGTTTTTTGAGGTGAAATGTTAGCCAGGCACAAACCACATGTGGACAGACAGGCAGGTTAAAGTACAAACACTCAGTGAGAAAGACAAACCGACTGACAGAGCCATAGATGGCGTTTCAGACCAGGTTAATCCCTCGGGATCTCGTGTGTCAGAACACCGGTTTTGTTTGAACTTGTTCCCGCGGGTAAAGATGTAAAGACAGAGAGCGGGAGAGCGAAACAATGTGAATTATAAAGAGCGGCTAGAAAGAGAAAAGCTTAGAGAGGTTAGACAGAAGGAGAAAATCAGTCAGGCTTTATTCCCCTGGCTGGAGCTTCGGCAGACATTCCTGGATTTAGTTTCACTCCAAACTTTTTAGCAGAGGGGTCAGTGCTCAAGACTTTTACAAAGTATGCACCCAGGATTTTAATGAGTCACATACTGCTGTTCGCTTGCCTATTAGTGTGTATGTGTGTGTCCTGGTCTTCGATTTTTATCACTGCATTTGCATTTAATCCCATTGTTGGTAATTCCAGTTTTCAGTCTAATGCAGTGCTGGTACTACAACAGAGGCAGTTGTAATACTAAATTTAAGCAGACCTTTTACTGAATACATTAATTCCTGAATTCTGTTAACCCAGATATGTCAAACCTATAATCTGACTCCCAACAGATGGATACAGGCGTGCTACAGATGAAAATAAATGAGTGGAGGAACATGAGGGCTGATGCTTTTGCACAGGTGCACTGCATAAAACAATCAGCCAGTTAGCATCCTTCTCACAAGGGCTGCATCTAACAATGGTTTTCATCCTCAATTAACTGGGTGATTATTTTCTCAGTTAATCATTGTCTATAAGACATTAAAAGAATGGCTTTAAATGCTTGAAGTTACCGAGACCCAAGGTGCTGTTTTCAGGTTATTTTACAGTGGTGATTAGACAGAAGGGGGAAGTTGGTGAAACCAGATTTGATATGAAATATTACTGCTGGGGTCAGTATTACTTATCTAAACAATGGACCTAATCACTGTATGTCCCCTGATTGTGATGAGCCCACACAAGTTTATTGCCAAATGTGTAATTTTAGTGTCTTTTAGCTCATTTTGCAGTTTCTTTGCCTGCAACCTAAATGTGTCATCGCTCTAATCAGGATCATTTTTGGCTACCATGTGCATACAGTGGAATATTTAGCATCTAAAGAGCCAGATATTTTCCTCAGCAGTTGGTCAAGACCACAAATTGAGTTTTAAGACGGCCCATGTTGTAATATTTGTCTTTTTAGCATGTTTCTGTTGCCTTGGAGACCAGATTCACTGGATGTCATATACAGAAACATTTAAAGTAATAAGCTGAATGTCAAGGACAACAAAGATGATCACCCATCCGCCTCTGTCCGTCCCACAGGGCCAGGAATGAGATAAAGTCGAGTCTGTTAGGGGTGCGTTTCATCTGTAACACATGCTGTGGATGATATCAGATAATTGGCAACATGTAAGCTAATTTATATGATGCCATCGAGTTATTTCTTCAGGTAATATTTTCACTGTGAGTTAAGTGAGTTGTCTGTTTCCGCACTCTAAGCCCTCTGTGTCTCAAATCTCCTGTGGTCACTACATACAGAGGTACTTCCTCACCCTCAGACTGGTTGGCGAGTGGTTGCTGGCTGTCGCTGAGTGAAATCAGTTTTAACAAGGGTGCGACCCCATTAACCTCCTCCTTGCCAATTGCTGTGGCTGCTAGCAGACTTCTGTGGTCACGCATAGTTTGTATGAATGTCACCGAGTGGTAGTAAAACTAAAAACTGCTCATTTGTCTACCAGTTTTTGTCTCGTTTACACAATTTTGGGCGTCCTGAATCATTCAGTAGGAATGAGGAAGCAGTGAGCATCCTTTTCAGTGTTCAGCTTTGTCAGTTCAACAGTAACCATGCTTTAAAACATCTTTAAAAATAGGCTGTCAACGCTGATCTTTATGAATATGTGTTTTTATTGTGGTCCGCTTTAAATGCAAAGAGAAGCTTTTCACCCAAGACAACTACACGTCTAAAAGTCAAGCTGGTTCTCACAAGAACAAGAGCAGATGCACAGAAACACACACACCCAGTTTATTCCTGAGCTGACACCAGTCAGGGTTAAAGAACCAGAGCAGGAGGATGAAAGAGAGGAAATACTGCAGAGAGAAAAGAAAGGGGCAAGATGGCTGGCAGAGCACAGAGTCGGCTCCTGAGTGGAGCCAGAGATGATTTTTTTTTCTCCTTTGATGTGGCAGATGCACACATCCATAACAGGCCTTCTGAGCGAGAGGAGAAGGTGAATATACCTGTCGTCTTTATCCCTTCTTACAGAGCTGGGCACCTTGGAGATGTGAAATTTAATGAGAGAGGCGGCCACATGACAGCGACACAGAGGCAGCGTTAACGTGGGAGCAAAGGGTGGTAAAAACGCAGAGGAGTAGGTGTTGACCCGCACCCTCATTTGGCAGTTTAACCACATTCGCTAACAAGCACATTTTAAAGGCTCAAAGCAGAAGTAGGAGGGATAAGAAGCTTGTTTATAGTTCACTGTAGAATTTAACCTTTTGACTATTGTAGAGCTGAAAGAGTTGCATAATAATCAGCCCTTAAGTTTGCATCTCTTTAAATGTGTGAAAACTGAGAATAATTATGTCCAGCCAAATTAAATCTGCCAGTCAGGCGGCAGTGCAAACTTTTCATTTTAACAAACAACCTTTATAAAGCTCAGCCAAACTTTGGCCTTCTTTTTCTGAGCTTTTTTTCTTCTACTCCTTATGTTTGTTTTGGTACAAGAACAACAGGAGACTTTGGGTTTTCATGCATCCAGGGTACAGGACTCTGGTTTTGGGTCCATTTTATTTGGTTTTATTTTGAATACTTCCACGTGCCTGTTTTCTTACATTTCCCTGACTTTGGCTAATGACAGGTATTTTCAGTATCAGTTATTTGATTATTAAGAGGCAGTAAATTACTAAGGTTACTGTGGGTATTCAGAATCTGCATAGAAGATAGCGACTTGTCTGCAGACGCTTGCCAACTTCTGGCTACTATAGTTACTATATGTCATTTTAACGTTTAATGGCCCTTAGTGGCCATCTGAAGAAGTGCATGTGGTCTGAGGGTGTCAACATCTTGTGGTGGAGGAACTAGCGTTACCCTGGAAACACAGAAAAACTGAGTATTTTAAGCCAAATCTTTACTTTTCTTAACACTATCCCTTTTTTTTTAGCACCTGAACCAGAGCAAGTGAGAGTAAATGCCTGTGCCACCCCCACCTCCCTCTTCAAACCCAGATATGATGATTTAGTTTGAGGACTTGTTGAAATATTCACATTTTCCCAAAAAAAGTGTTTCAAACCTTTGGTAAGCACTGTTCTCGAGTAGCTCTGTGTGTGTGTATGTGTGTGTGTTCCCAGCGTTTTCTCCTCTCTAGCACTTCTCTAAACTCTGCACTGCAGCCATTAGACTACCTGACTCTTGATATCTGAGGACGGGTAATTTGGGAGAGCAGGTGGGTAGCGAGATAAGTCTTTTCACGCTAATAAATCCCTTTGCAGTGAACCGACCTGAAGTGAATTCAATTAGCAGGGAGCAGAAACACAGGGGATGCACCAGTCAATTGAACACCAATCAGAACTATCTGATTCCTGCTGTAAAAGCAGCAGTTGGCCAGTAAAATACCAGATAATGAAAGCAAAAAATAAATAACCATGATGCGACACTAAGCGTTTTGATTTATGTGAGCGGGGAGGCAGAGATGAGGCCTCGTTAATTAGAAAGATTTTCGTGAGGTGCCCGCTAACATTCAGAAGGAAGAAAGTGATGAAAATGATTTCAGCTGATGTGAAGCAGTTGTGGAGAACCTGAAAGTTGCACCTCTGGACATCTGCACAGGGTTAGAGCAGAAAGACGTTACAGTGAGTGTGGTGTTGCTGAAAACTAGAGCCTTGTTTTACAGCCACAGGCCACAGCTATAATTAAACACACCCATCTAGACTAATGGAAGGAGAATCTCAGTGTGTCAGACAACTAATTGCTACACTCAGTCTCTCTTTCTCTCACACACACACACACACACACACACACACTTCTTTTGTCTTTGCTAATCTAATCTGGCTCAGCAACTCTCACTTGGAGTTCGTTACCTCCACCTTCTCCTCCTCCTCCCCCAGCTCCCCCACCCCTCTCCTCTTCCTCCAGTAAAGGATGTTCTGGGTTTAATGAGAAGCTCCTCATTATTTCTTTGCGTCTCTCTTTGCTCTCAGCGTTCATTCTTTTCTCCTTGAGTTTGTGCTGCTGTTGGTGCTGCTCTGCAATGTCAGAGTGCCGTTAAAGACTCTGCTTTGTTTAGAGGACAAGCACTATTCCCAGTGTCTCCACGGTTCCAAGTTCACTGGGTTCGTTGTCAGCAATGTTTGTTGGAGAAAGACAGTTGAACAGGGCTTTTATGAAGCGGTCTTAAATAATATTTAATATCACAAAAATGAAAAATCTTGATATATTTTTGTTCAGATAAACATTGTTCAAAGATATTCCATAAATAAATGGAAAAGTGTTACTCAAAGTGGAGTTAAATAACCTGCCAATTCACTGGTTGTCAGTCGGCTGACTATCGGCTCAATTCAGTTCCAGTCCTAACACTGAGATCAAGGTCCTGTGTTTGAATCCATCGGCCATGTAGAGCCTGCATGTTTCCCCCACCCCTGTGCACGCATGAGCTCCCTGGGCACCGCGACCATCACCACAGTCCAAAGACATGCATGCTAGTTTAAGCCGTGATTATAACTTGGCTCTCCATATAAAAACATGAAACTATAATAAAAAATCAGTGTGCAGGTAAAATCTGGGTTAAAAAAAAACCCTGCTTTTGCCTGGTGTAAACATTGCACACAGTTGATAATAATGGAGATGGAGAAGCAGCAGTCAGGAGGAGTGATGGAGTGAGTGGGGGGCAGTGCTAATTACCCTATTCAGAGTCTGACGGCTTGTGGGTAGAAGCTGTTTGTGAGGGTTTTTTGTGCTTGATTTCAGACTTGTGTAGTGCTTACCTGAGGGCAGAAGTGTGAAAAGGTTTCTCTTTGTTTGCTGCCAGGCTGTCTTGTTATCACTCATCAGTCCTTCCAGGCATTTCGTTGTGTCCTCGACACATTTTCGAGTGTTTTTTGGATTTTGCCATTTGCCTGCTTCTTGCCTTCACCTTTCTGTGTTTGACCCCAGCATTGATTAAAGATTTTATTTTGGACTTTTAACCCTGCCGCTATTTGTCCAGCACTTTTGGCCGACCTGTGACATTTTAGTGAGAGCGTTAAAAGCCAGGTCAAAAGAATCATCTATGAGGTGTTTGTTGATCAGAGTGTTGTGATTTAAGTATAAAAATATATAACTTGTTGTTGGACCTTGTAAAACTTGGCTGCCAATAATTCGTTTATGAATGTAAGCTAAAAAAAATCAGGAAAAATGACCATTTGAAATAAATGTTTTCTGTCTCCTGTTTTTGTCCCAGACACGATGGAGCGGTGGTGGGCGTGGTGTTTTGCCCTAGTCTTCGTGGCAGCTCTTTGCTACAGGCCCTCCCATGGTGAGAATGCAGTGTTCTCATCCGAAACTTTGATAAACAACGTGGTGGCTGATCCCCACACGGGCCGTCTGTACGTCGGCGCCGTTAACGCAATATACCAGCTGAACTCTGACCTTCACCTCGAGTTCCAAGCCAAAACGGGCCCGAAGAAGGACAACCGGCAGTGCACGCCGCCCGTCAACGACGCCTGCGAGGAGGCCGTGGAAACCAACAACCACAACAAGCTGCTGCTGGTGCACGGGACCAAAGACGTGCTGGTGGTGTGCGGCAGCCTCTTCAGAGGCATCTGCTCGCTGCGCAACCTGAGCAAGGTAGACCACCAGCTGTACTTCAGCGACAACAAAGGGGAGAAGTCATACGTGGCGAGCGCCGAGGAGGGCGTCTCTGTGGTGGGAGTGATGTCGTATTTCACAGAGGAGAAAGACAACTTGACAGTGTTTCTGGTGAGGATGGAAAAACACACATTCGCGCACACAAATGGAAAGTTCAAATTATTTCCTGCGGTAAATAAAAAATAATAATTCAGATGATCTTCACCATCTGTGATACTGTGTGAACAAACACAATAAAACTGCAATTTGTAGAGAAATTAAATTGCAGCCATATGGGAAATGAGCTCTCTTGTCAGTTATCTTTTAAGTGTTTTTTGTTTTATTCATACAGCGTCGGAGAATTGGCCTTTAAAAGATGGTTTATGATGTTATGTCTTCCACTGAGTTTTCCCTTCTATTCCAAACATGCATATAGACGCTTTTAATGGTTCTTCTAATCAAATCAAATATATTTTTCCCCTCTCGACGGCTCTGTTTGCTGGAGTGAGAGGAGAACGGGTTGTATTTCTCAGCAGAAGGATGCACTTTAAATGCATTTGCCATTATATTCTCATCCTATAAAGATGAATGTGTGGTTGATGTGCACATCCAGTGGACACAAACAAAGAAGTGCATTCAAATACTCTCCAGACCTATATTCACTCTTGATGAATATAGGTCTGGTATTCACTTTCTTTGGCTTCTTGTTGCTCCATCCTACTCACGAGCCAGCTGCTTGATCCATTGTTAAGGTAAATCTACTGTTAAGTGCAGGTTCTCAGAGTCACAAAGAGCAAACTGTAAGTAAAAATGCAAATAAATCAACTGCTTAATGTTTCCTGCGCCTTTTTTTTTTTTTCTTCACTGCATGAATTTATGGGCCATGCCACACCAGCATGAAGATGGTTAAAGCGAGGAGCCACGCCGATGCCTTTCTTTGATTTATGAATGTAGCATTTTTTTGTGGAATGTGAAAAAAATACATATTTTTTGAAACTGGGCTTATTTTTCTTAAGACATTTCAGGCTCTTCACCATCTGTTCTGTAAATGGATGGTTCATTATATGTTCCAGGCATAAATCTGCTACTGGGGGTTTGATACATTAAGAAAAACTAATTTTAAAAAATGAGTGGTGGGGGCTGCCATGTTGGAATTTCTTAAATTCAGCAAAGTAGTGAAGTGAGATGTTTTCATACTGGCCTAGAGACTGGTTGACAACCTCCAGCTGCTAGGGAAAAATGTGTTTTCCAAAGGTTGCTGCCTGCCACTGGGTGAAATTGGTCATAAAGAGTTATACTTAGGATTGCTTTGGTTGTTAGCAGATTGCTGTGGTTGTGTGTGATTTGCATGGAAGATGCCACCATGTCTGCAAACACTCGCCATTTACTCTCTGAGCTGTAGTGAAGCTTAAAATGCAAACCAGAAAGGGACAATGTGTCAAGGTAAAAGTTGTCTTACAGCAACAGTAACACAGTTCATAACGGTTAACTTTTACTTCACAGGGGATTCTGGTGTGCATTGAATTTTTCACTGTTTTACTACTGCTTGGTGAGTAGCTGGCGAGGTTTGCAGTCCAGTCTTCCATGCCAACTTACAGTTTTCGAACAGGACCCTGTTTATGACCAATTTTCTTGCTAGCAACCTTCAGCAACCTCTCGACTGAAAGGTCAAGACTGTTGGTTTTTGGTGGTGACTGGTCTCTAAGCCTGCATGAATGGGGCTTTTGATATCAGTTTCACCTCCAGCAACTGGTTGGGATTACTCATTTTTACTTAGCTACCAGTGGTTGCTAGGCAGTTGCCAACTGGTCTCAAGACCTATGCAACGAAACCCTAAATGAATCTGTCACCTCTTTTATCTCAGGTTGCCAAAGGGTACGGCAGCCACGACAGCACCAAGCTGATCTCCACGCGAATCCTCCAGGACCATCGCGATTGGGTGGTCTTTGACAGCATCATTGAGGCCTCTGCAGTCCAGGCGAATCCCTTCGTCCTGTTGTACCTGCACGACTTCCGCTTTGCCTTCAAAGACCGCGGCTTTGTGTACTTCCTGTTCTCCCGTACGCTCGGGGTGCAGGACACCAAGAACTTCACCTTCATCTCCAGGATGTGCGAGAACGATCACTTTTATTACTCCTACACTGAGCTACAGCTGAACTGTAGCGCTGCCAACAAGTACAACAAAGTTCAGGTAATGATTGTGCACTTTGCAGACAGAAATAAGCTGCCAGCAATTCAGTATAACTCTCAGCAGTGACTTGGAAAAAATAAATTTAACATGCTCTTGCACTGGAAGTAGATTCCATTTATGCAGTGTTCACTTTCTCTGTATCGCAGATAAACACATATTTTTAGACAAAGCACCAAACATTCAGCATTTTTATCTTTTCCTCCTCTCCCAGGCTGCTTATGTAGCAACTCCGGGGAAAGCTTTGGCTCAGAGTATGACCAGCTCTAGCCAGTACGGAACAGTTTCAGCCTCTGACAAGGTGCTCTTTGTCACCTTTACTTCTGATGAAGACCCATCCACTTCAGCCATGTGTGAGTGTCAGCTTGGGACTAATGTTGAATAAACTTTATAAAGTTTCTTTCCAGCAGATCTTTGCAAAGTGAGACAGCACCTGAACAATACAAGCATAGCTCTGGATTTTTATTTACTATATCAGATGATCTTTATCGACTAAAATGTTTAAAGATCAAACTGGATTCTTGGCTTGAAACCTCAACTGTAAGCTTTTAAAGTACTCTGACAATAACAGCTGGGCAAATTTGATTCTGTAATATAACCGATGGCTTTTACTCGATTGAATCAGAGGAATGTTTCGTGTTTAAGCCACTCAACGCCGACTTATGAGTCATTCATGCATAAAAGAGATACCAAATTCAAGGGATAAACCAGTGTTGTGTCTACGCATAACAGACAACTCTGCAAAGAAAAGATTTTAAGTTGGAAAAAATACTAAAGATGTAACAGTTTGATAGACATAAAGTAGTAGTTTCCCACCAACAAGCTGGTTCACATGGAGACAAAGAGGCCCTGGTATGGATTGGAGCTGCATGTCTTCCATCTTGAAGGCATCTCACTGGCACGAGGTTCATTTTTAAATTTCAAGAAAGTTTTCCTAAGAGTTCAGGCTGTGCTGATGAATAAATATATTAAAATTAAACAAACAGTGACTTTCAAGCTCCTTAGTATTGTTTAAATGTTTTGCCATATATGCTTTACTTGTAGGTTTGCATGTTTCAATAAATCACTGCACCCGTTTCCATTTTTTTATTTTAAAAAGAAATGGGGGATAGCTCAAGACTTTTGGACAGTAATGTAGGACAGCAAAGGACAAATGTGTTACCACTAAAACAACCTATACTATGCAAGTATAGTTTAACAAACTCCTGTCTTAAAAACAGGAAATTTTGTACAGCTATGTACCGTTGTTGGTTAAACACTGTAAAAAATCAATGCCTGTTTAAGGGAAAAAAACAGCAAATGATATTTTTATAGTGAATTTTTTTTCTTTGTCAAGCATGAAAACTGTGGGTTTTATCTTTGACATCACAGACGTGTGATGTGGTTTCCAGCATTTGTGCGGCCAACAGGTTAAGATTAAAGTTTAGCTAGCAAAAGAATTCCACGACCAAGACTTGTGTAGCCATTAATCACATCTGATATTAATCTTCCGGTGTGCGTAAAAATGTTAAATACAGCAGCATTTTGCCAAAGTGTATTTAATCACTGTTAAAGCAGGAGTTCAGATAGATGGAAGAATCTCCTTTGCTAGCATTAGCCTATCCCAGAATACAGTTATACAGTGATACTGGGCACTTTGATAAATGACTCCTTTTTGAAGTGGGATTAAAAATCAAGCATTTTGGTCTGAGAAAAGAAACCATAAGTGTCCTCTTCTATCACAACTTGTGAATATTAATAATGAGGTTATTGTCGACATGATGTGTTTGTTCCTGTTTGTAGGCATGTACCCTCTGAAGGCAATTAATGATAAGCTGGTACAGATAATAGGAGCCTGTTACAGCAACAGCGGCATCATTGACCATAAACCTGCTGTTTATTCACCTTATTCCTCCAAATCTGTCGAGCTGTGCCTCAGCAACAATCAGGTGAGAACATCGGTCTGTGTCAAAAATAAAGCATGGCTACAGCAGTAGATGAAAGGTTATAAAGTAATATATTTCCGCTCCATTAGAATGACATGGCTCACAGGTACAAGTGTGGAGCAGAGTTCCTGCCCTCCCCACTGGCTAGTAAGGCTGAGTTCGCCCTAACAGCCGAGCCCTCGTTGACCCATAAGGCTCACTTGACCGCCGTCGCTGTGGCAGAGGAAATGGGACACGCTGTGGCATTTGTGGGCACCGCCACTGGAGAGGTAACAAATGTTTTTCACTATCCTGTCACTTCTAGATTATTCGTTCCCTCCTCGCCTTTATTTATTCTTTTTTACGTTGTCTTTTCTTTCTTTGGTTCGGGTACATAAAACCAGTGAGTGCTATATTTTCAAAAACAGCATTCTGTTTTTATTCCCTGAATGCTGGAAAATGATGTCTGACTGTAACTCTGACATTATTATGTTAAAGTTGCCATCAACTCATCCATTTTTGCCACTTTTCTGGGTTTTAGGAAAACAGTCTAAGCAGCGATGCCCAGAACCTTTGCACAGTTAAGAGACTTCTTCTCCCCAGAATGCCCTTGGTCCACCCCAGGCTCTCAGTTAGACGTGCACAAACCACCCCACCCTTCAGGCATTCTCATCTGGCACCTTACAGTGTTGGGGAGCAGCAGATGTACTTTCTGTGCTTTGAGTCTCATACCAAATCCCAAGAGTGCTTCCCCCTGCCTCTGAGACTTAGGCCAGACACCATTTGGGCTAAGCTCATTTTGACTGCTTGGGTCCACAGTGTTACGCTTTTGATCACCACCCACAGCTCATGGCAATAGGTAAGGGTAGGAATATAGGTAGGCCATTAAATCAACAGTTTTACCTTCATGCTGGTGGATAGCTGGATAGAGAGTAGCAAGTTAAATGGATCCAACATCTTTTTCTCTGCTGCTTATCCTGATCCGGGTCAGGGGGCAGCGGTCTAAGCAGAGAGAAACACTTCATCTGGAAGGGATGAAGGAGTCATCCTTATCAGATACCAGAACCATCTTAACTGACTCCTTTCAATGCAGAGGTTGAGCAGCTCTGCTCTAAACACCACCTGAACCTCTCACAGACATAATGAGTCCCTTATTATATCTGTAAGGGCGAGCCCAGACGCCCTCCAGAGGAAGCTGCTTCGACTGCTTGTATCCTCGATCCTGTTCATCCAGTCACAGCCCAGAGTTGGCAGCCATAGCTCGACCTTTCAGTCAACAGTTTTACCTTCATGCTCAGGTCCCTCTTCATCACTGTAGACTCACAGGGCAATCCATCTTCCCTCGCTTGAGGCTTGAGACGACACTCTGTGATATTATTTCGAAAAAGTGGATTGGGTGTGGGTTTTGGATGTGTTAATGCACTTTCTGTGTTTCTGCAGGTGCTGAAGGTGCATTTGTCAGCCCATCCTGAGGTGTACGGGCGAGCTGCTGGCAAAGTCTCTGGAGACAAGGTCAACAAGAACCTGCTGTTCGATTCGAGCCTCGAACACCTGTACATCACCACCGAGAAAAAGGTCAGATTCACTCACTCCGACGTGGGGCTGATTGATTATTCATTTTTACTAAATCCATTTCTCTCTCCTTTCATTCATCCAACGCCTCTGTGTCACCTCAAACCGAAGGTCAGGGACTCTGTCGTGTGCTTACTTCTGCTTTTTTCCATTTCATCCATCAGGCCGGAGACTTAATGAGTCTTTCATTTATTCTGTCTGTCTCATTTGATCATTTATTCATCCGTTCGAATAACACCAATACATCCGTCTACATTACCACACAGAAGTCAGCCATTGATTTATTCACTCATTCCCTTTCTCCACGGCTCCCTTTGTTTTCCACTCGGCTTTTTCTCTTCATCTGTCTTTCTTTCCTTTGTCCTTTCATCTTTCGGTCGCCATCACTCTCCGCGAAGTGAAAAAGATGTTATTGATTTAGAAATGAATTAATTAGAAAGCACTTCGAGAGGGCAATTTACTTTGATCAAGTCAAGTGACGATACCCGAGCTTGTTCCATCTGCTCATTTAAATTTATTAGGCCGCCCTCTTCATGTCAGAGAGGAAAATTATTTCCACCGCTGGTTGGAAAAAGTTCTCCACTGAAATACCGTCAATGCAAGCTTTTCAATTACAAGAAAATACTGCTCAGTAAAGGAAAATCGAAAATACTAATAGGCGGTCTGCGTAAAAGATTATTTATGCTCCATGTCAAATGATCCAGATCTGTTAGAACCATAAAACATCAGTCACGTGAATCACTTGAGTGTAAGCCATTAAACCAATCACTGAAAGTGAAGCTGTAAGAGTAAAAATGCAATCAGTCAGAAGACCTACATCCTAATTTACTAAACAGAAACAATCATAAAGGCTGATCATCAGGTGTCCTCTGGACTCTGGTGTAGGACCTGTGCCTGCTTTTCAAGCTCACGTCCCATTGTGACTCCATTAGCATTACAGCGATCGGTGGGGAATTAAATATTGACTGTGCTCTTCAGTAATTTAATTGATCGAGCCTGATGACATTTAGCCATCAGAAAATGAAAGGACGTGTGTAATACTCATGGACATCCAGTGGGACAAAGCCAGAGAAGAACTTTACACTCCTGCTGAGAGTCATGAGTGAGCCAGACATGAAATTACAGACGTTAAACAAATATTGAAGGTATCCAGAGTGATATAGACTTCGGGAGTATATCATTTTCTCAAATGTCACAAATAAATGCCATAAACCTGCTTGTAAATCACTGTAAAAGGATACTTCACGATACTTTACTTTTGCTGCTGGTGGTATTGAATTTAACTTTAAGCTGTTACATTGTCACAGTATTAATCTGTTCTAATAATATGTAAAAGTATTAATTCCATAATTCAGTTTTGTATTGTTTTATGATATGTTATTACATCCCGAGTCCTGCCTCTAAAAATGGGTGGAACATTTGTGGACTGGTTAGCACCGTCGCCTCATGGCAAGACGTTTCTGGGTTCAAATCCACGTGCTGGTCTTTCTTTGTGGACTCTTTTATTACTATTACTCTTCCTCCTCCTCCTCCTTTTTCATTTGTCTCAATCTCACCAGATCCATTAACTGGACTGGTCTTAATTTGAAGATTTATTCAGTATCAGATATCATAAAGTGGAGTGATTATTGTCATTTCAAATTCTTTATTCACTTTATTTCTTCCAGATAAAGCTTTGTTAATCTTATGCTGAACCTAGCTGTGCCCCCATAGTTCATGCTCTTTCTCAAATGGGCCATTTTTGCTCCTCGACCTCAAAGCCATAGTCTTTCTGATTGGCTGCCTCTTGTGAGCAGAAGTTATGAGCAATAGGTGAGTGCTCAAAGTCAGATTTAAGTGCATTATAAGACCATATTAGGAATATCCACTCTCAATAACAACAACAAGAGCCGAGAATAGACAGAAAGTATCTGAATCAAGCTTGAAAATTTGGCTCACTTGCACATACACATAACTGCTAAAAGGCGACCCAAACGTATTTATCACCAGAAGAGCACGGAGCATTTCTCATATCAGATTTCTTTTTACCGTCATTTGAAAATATCTTTCCCTGGTTGATAGTTGTTTTTTTTATTTGTTTAGTTTTTATCAGATTTCTCCTCTTCCCTCATCTCCTGTATGTTGTTTAATAGAACGGAACTTTCACAATAAAAGCCTGTCACATGTGTGCAGATCACCAAGGTTCCAGTCCAAGCCTGCCAGCAGGAGACGAGCTGCCACTCCTGCATCGGTTTGAAGGACCCGTACTGTGGCTGGTGTGTCCTGGAGGGAAAGTGAGTCGCACATGAGCAGCTTGTAGACCAGCTACCACCACCCCACCCCCCACCCCCCAGGAAAAAAAAAGAAAAAAAAAAAACGAGTGTAGAAAACAAACAAACAAGCAGACTTGTTATGGTGCCTTAAGGTTTGAAGAACCTTTTTTCTAAAACAAAGGCTGTGTCTGTTTGTTTGTGCACATTTATGATGTAAAACTAACTGTATGACTCAGGAAACACCAACTTAATATTACCACCTTATAAAGCCAAGCTCATATTCATTTTTTTCACTTGTTCTTTCTTTAACATCTGCTCGGTTCACAGGTGCACCAGGAAGCAGGACTGCGGTAGGTCATCAGAGCTGAACACCTGGCTGTGGTCACCAGATGGAAAGTGTGTGCAGATCCAGGGTTTCAACCCGCCGAACCTCAGCTGCAAGAAGACAGACCAGGTATGAGGGAGCTATACAAGAGCATGCATATTGCTGTGAATCTTTTCCTCTGTGTGCTGGAACCCCCCTGAGCTAAGATCAGTTCTTGCTGAGCTCTGCTTAATTTAAACCACTCAAAGCTGAAACTCTGGCAGAGGTGGAGGGCTCTTTGTCTGTTCTGTCAGCAGCATTTCAAACTTCTTTCTAACCTCTGGTACATGGATCTTCAGGGCCCCTCAGGGGAGCTACAGAGAGATAAAGACATTTTTTGATCCACAGCAACATTATAATTTACAATTCCTCTATGCGAGCCAGATGTATATTGCATCGTTGTTTGTGCTGACAGCTCCTTTGAAAACAGCTCTGTAGTTTTCAGGCTGATGAAACTCAGAAAGTGAAAAATGTGCTTCTTGGAAATGTTGCATCACACCCAGAAACTGCTGATGGCGTCTAGTTTCGGAAAATCATGTTGGAGCAACACCAACAGCGACACAGATTGATCTATGATAAGATCAGCCAACACAGTTTGTTGCGGTTAACCATCCTAAAAACATTTCCATGTTACCGTAATAAGCTGTGGATTTTTTTTTTTCTTGTTGTAACTTGCTGTCAATTAATTCTGTCCGCTAATCTTCCAGCCTCATGTTCGCTCATGGCAAATATTCAAGTTTATGGTTACAAAAAGGTTCACATAGCAGGAGTGGCTGATTTGTACCCTCAATTTAAAAATTCCGATTTTGAGCACATAAAAACAAATGTGATATAGTGAGTCAGTTGCAGTTTATTTGATATTAAACGTCTGGAACTAGTTTTACTAATAAAGTAAACTGGGTTTTGCTTGCGGAGGCTAGGTGATTGCTTTGGCCACTAGCAGACTGTCACAGTTGCCCGTAGTTTCCATGGTAGATGCCTACTTACTTTCTGGTTTTCGTTGCACTTTCTCAGATTTCATTCTGTACTCTTATTTGATCATTTGATACTGACAGACACTCTGAAAGACAGTGCTCAATTAGCAAGTGTTTGCAGACAAGTTGGTGTCATCCATGCAAACTACAGGTGACTGTGGTAGTCTGCTAGCAGTCAAGCACAAGGGGATTTTTGGTGCAGCACCCTCTTTGCAACCAACTTCACCTAGCAACAGCCAGCGACTTCCAAAAACCACTTGGCAATCCATTGGGAATATACATTTTTCCCTAGCAACCAAAGGCAGCCAAGGGGACTGAGGCCTTAGCTGGCATTGTCCTTACCATCAGTGAGGATACATATCGTCTTCTTATGGATTCTATCATCAGATCCCAATTTCACAGTCTTTTGTCAGTATGGTTAAAGTGTTCAACAGCAATCATAAAGTATACCATCTTTAGTTTTCCTCCCACATAATAGGAATATAGCACCAGTATCACATTTTGTTTTGTTTTTTGTTTTTTTTTATCAGTAAACAGCAGGTCAACAAAAAAAATATTGACTTTGAAAGTCACATTTATCTGAATACTCTAATACAGCAAACTTATAACATTAATAGTGTTATGTTGAATAAATTATTAACTCATAGAGCGGTTAATGTTAGTCTCAACTGACCCAGGCTTCCACACAGTGGTAAAAATGTTGTGGCTGTTTAACCTGTTAATGCATAAAGTTAGGTAATAATTGCTTTTGTAAGTAATGCTCAGCTGTAATTGCAGGGGATCAGCTGCTATTAGCAGCTTTCATTAGAGGAGATAAACACACAGTTCCAGTCTGGTCCTTAGCCACTGCAAGCATGTATTGTTTCAGTAGTGCATCGTTAGAGGATGTATGCAAGGATGTCTATATACGTGCATTTAAAAACACTTTACTGTGTGTACCCGCTACAGCATAATGGTAGACATGGATTTACTGCAGGCACAGAAAGTGTCCTCAAAGCAAACTTCACATGGAAGTAGTAGTACTATAAAAACAAATAGGAGGGTTTTTACTCTCAGACTGATACTTTTGCTCGTATTTTAGATTTTAAAGATAAAAATTAGTTTCAAACAGGAGACGCCAACATCTAAACCCTTTAATAACATGGTACGAACTCGTAGCTCCTACATGGCGTTTTTAAAAAGTCCTAAAACTTAAAAGTTTCTGTCTTTGAGTAGGTGTTGTCATTATGTACCAGCCGCCTTAATAAAACTTTATCTTGTACTTTCAAGGAGGCAAAAATGATCCTGGCCAACAGCATTAAAGTAACACTGAGCAGCTAATTTATGTAACGCTATAAAATTCAAAATCGAAATGCTATAGCAGCAATTTTATGGAGTACACCAAACACCAGCAGAGAATGCTGCGCTTCGTCAATACATCTTAACATGACGGCTTCACTCTCTGAATTAATGAGGGATTGATCAAAGAGCTGATGTGCCCGAAAGACGCGTCGTCCTTCAACGCGTGCAGCACCACGCTGTCCACCGACGTCGTCCCCACATCATGATATTTCTACTCCAAACCTCAGGTGTTATCCAGCAGATGCAGCCGGCTTGCATAAAATCTAGTTCATTATGCATTCTTAGGGACTAAAATTCAGCTCTAAGAGTTTCAGCAGTCGCAAGTTTGAATGACATGAAACGACTGAAGTTGCTGTGTGGGTAAAAATGTTTTGTATGTAGATTATAACATTGGTGATTGTTTATTTTGGCACCATAGTCCTCACTGTTCTCATCAGATGTGATGAGACGACAAAACAACATTAAGGCTGCGTGACAATGCAATCAGGTGAGGCTATGATAAACGCTATGCAAATACGAGTAGGTGGTAGTCGTAAATACAGAAACTTTCAAACCAGTTTTTAAATTTGTCTATTTGTTTGTTTGAGGCAAAGTTACAAGTTAATCAAGATAAGTCCAAAGTATAAAAGCAGATGTTGTCATTCAGGGCACCGGGAGAGTTAAAAGTCTTCAAGTCAAACATTAAATGTACCAAGTTTTTTTCTTTTTAAGCTGTTTGATCTTTTTTATATTATTTATACTCTGCAGTCCTATGAAAAGCTAAGGACCCTCCATGAGTAGCGGTAGCGTAATAGAGCTACCTTTAACAGCAATAACTTGAAGCAGTGGTTTTCTGTGTGACTTTACGAGTTTATCACATCATAGTGGAGGAATTTTGGCCCACTCCCCCTTTCAGCATTGCTTTAGTTCATTAAGATTTGTGGGCATTTGTTATTTGCAGCTTTCTTAACATCAGCATCACCGTGCTGACAGCTGGTATGAGGCATTTGTGCTAATATGTTTCGTTTTCTCCCAGCATTGTGATGTCCATTATGGCCAAACTTTTCCACATTTTGAGAGAAGCCACTTTCTTCTGACAAGCCTTCCAAACAAGCCATACTTGTTGAGTCTTTTTCTAATTTTAACTAATGATCTGTAATGTTTAACATCTGAGGCCTGTAGAGTCTGAGAGGGAGCTAAGAAAACGACAAAACCTACAAAAGATTCGCAGCACCCAATGGTGCTTATCCTCATAATTTCTGTGAAAGCAGTAAGGGTGTACTTTTCTCACAAGTCCTTGAAACTTTCTTTATAACAGGGGTACAAACAGAACAAATCTTCAAGCTATAGTAACAAACTGAAGAAATACAGGACACAAGCAATTTAACTGAGGAAGTTGTGTAGCTAAAAAGTAACCCCTCCCAAATTGAGTTAAACAAAAGTTAAACCCAGTCTTGTCAGCGCCTAATTAATACGAGCGCCACACTTCAAACTATGTTTATATTCATCTGATTTCCTTTGTTGAATATGTTTTGGGGGGGGGAGTAATTGCTGCCCTGATTGTGTTCATTGGCAACATTTGCTCCAATCAAGGATGTGCGAGATCTTTATACTGCAAACAAATCACAGGAAGAAGGTTAGACTAGGGAGTGAAACACATCACTGTAAGCTCCTGTTTCGTGTGTCTTAAGGCTTACTTAAATGCCCCTTCTGACTTAGATGCTATAAGAAGGTTGGGGTTTTAATTAAGTATTACAGTTAAGGCCTTTGTAGAAATAGTCAATTTTGGGATTATCAAACCAGCAAAGGTGATTATGGAGCAAGAAGATGATGGCGCAATAACAGTTTTAGCTTCCTAAACATGTGTTTCTACTCGAAGCTGTTATCTTTTTCTGTTTTTCAGGTCTGTAATTTTTTTCATTAAGTATTAAGTCTTTGGAGAGTTAGGTCTGCAGTCAAGTTCAAGTCACGTCTGCAGCCCTGCCTGTATCTGATTTTAATTAATTATGTGCTTCAGATAGCGCTGCTGTAATCTTGTAAAGTCGCACATACAATCAGAAACTCTGATCTGCAAATTGAAAAGGTGTCAAACGTTGCTCTTTGCTTCAGTATTTTAATTTGAACGCCAAAATCCTTTTGAGGTGACGTGAGTTTCTGGTGGAAAGGAGTTGAGCTCATATTCCTCTGATCAGAAGACTCTGTATGTTAAACCCCGGCAAACAATCTTCTGAGACCAGACAGATAAATCTGTTGCATCTTAATTGGGAAATTTGGTGCTATCGCCTCCGTTGCAGCCCCTAGTTTGTGATTTGAACCTGATAAGACAATTGGATTTTAGCTTTAAAAGAAGGAAAAACTTTCTTCTCGAGGTTTTACATACTTAAAAAGAAGAAAGTGTCCCAGGTGACTTCGTCCAGGGGCTTCTCTGGTCCGATAGTTTCGCTAAGATCAAAAAGTTTGAAATTAAAACTTCAGCAGCAAAATTTAAATCGGTTGAGGTCAGCACAGAGTAATGAGGAGCTGATGTTTGAACAGTGCCAATGAATAGCAATTATCACCGCAACTCTCACACACAAAAACTCACATGTATATGCACAGAGAGTCAGACACGTCACGGTCTCTTATTCTCTTCCACACTGAGAAAGAGAAGACAAAAAGTATACCCAAACATTGTTGCAGTCACATACCCGCTAAGCTAATTACGCTGTACTAAATGAAATTATTATTGAAATATTCATTAGAAAAAATATTTAATTAAGAGGATGGGAGTGCATAGTAAGGACAAGACTGCACAGTATTAGAGAGAGAAACCCAACGATCCGTTTGAGCAAGCACTTGACAACAGTGGGGAGGAAGAACTCCCTTTTAACAGGAAGAAACTTCCAGCACAACCCGAATCTCGTGGTTAGGTGTCTGTTGAGATGGACTTAGGCTAATCAGATGGGCACAAACACAAATTCAGCTGAATGGCAGAGTTTCTGCTGGTGTTACTGGGATGTAACAAACACCTCACAGCTGTATGGGACCAGTAAGGTGCAGCTCCAGAGACCTGCCAAGGGTGCATACAAAAGCATACAGGGCCCAATCTACAGCAGAGAGTAGTAAATGGGTAATTATGGAATATAAATGGTAACATGGTTAACACACACATGACTTACAGGTGAAAGTTTCCCTCTTTGAAACCTGGACTTTAGGGGTCACAAGCTGGTGTTCTCTTAGAACAGGTACCAAACCTGGATAAATGGGAGGGCTGCATCTGGTGTAAAATTTGTGCCAAATCAAATCCTGTGTGGCAACACTTTGGTAAATAAAGGAAGAGCTGAAAGTGCCTTTAGTGGTATATAAAAGCATGGATAAATGAAAGGGTGAAGTCCATGATACCCTGAGGCTATAGCAGCATCCCAAAGAGGTTGAAAAGCACTGTTTGAAGCCACGAGTTTATGCCACCTGAACACAAACTGGCAGTAGATGGATGTTTATGAAGACTGACATGAGAGTGAGAGTGACGTGCTCCGTCTAGCTGGGATAATATGATAACATCAGCTCTTTACAGTTTGACAGGGAAAACGATTTGAAATACAACTCTGGGCTTAACAGGAAGACAATGAAGAGAAGCTAATATGGGAGAAATAGGCTCTCTCTTTTCCTGTTTGCAGTCCTGCTGCAGTGTTTTGGATACACTGAAGGCTTTTCATGGAGCTTTAAGAACAACCTGATAGTAAGGAATTACAAGCTTAGAATGTGTCTTGATGCATTCTCAATCATCCAGGTAAGGAAATCCCCAAAAAGTTGATTCTGTTCATCTGGATGTAGCAATTTCTGTGGGAAAAACATTTAGTCACTAATCCAAGAGACTTCATCAATGTCAGTCTCTCTCAGACCATATTAATGCTGGAGGTCATCCAGAATGAGTCCCTGTTATAAGTTTCTGAGGATTTCATGACCAAATATAGACAAACCTGGATTTCAAAGTATGAAATTACAGTTCAAGGTCTTTAAGTCTTTGAGACACTATAAGAGAGAGGTGTGGCACTTAAAGAATCCTGAGTTGAACTCTTCCATGGAGTTGAGTATCCAGCCAAGTGTAATTAATGGCCCTGACCAGGTCCTGGTCGCAAGGGCAGCAGCGGTCTCCTCCACCACTTCATTGGTGGAGGCTATACCGAAATTTTAAAGCAAGCAAAGAGACTTCATCCCTTCAGAGTCTCCTTCCTGGCTCTGCCCTGGTTGGAGTTCCTTTCCTTTGGATGAAGCTCATTTCAGCCTCTTGCATCTACCATCTTACTCTTTCAGTAGCTACCCGTAGCTCATAGCCTTAGGTGGGATTAGGAACGCAGATCCAGAAGTAATCAGCGACTGCAGACGCTGCCCTCCTGTGGGCTCACCAGGCGCAGCAGGAGCTGTAGGGCTCTGGTGCTTTGCAGATCAGAGGGGCAGCCCCGGGTGGTCTCCGGGTTACCAAACTGTTGCTGTGTTGTGCATGTTTTTCTTAGTTGTTGAGCAGCAGTGCATCTCTGAACTGGATTATCTATACCATCATATTAATCTTTCTGCTCAATGTGTTCAATGTCAATTAGCCAAACTAACAAAAATAAATATTACGACTGGGTTTGTTTGTTGTTGTTTTTTTAATAAAACAGGTGAATGTCCAGGTGTAATAAAAATATGACAACAATATTACAATGTCATGTATAACTTTATAAAAATGCATTGCCACTATTTCCTAGAGGAGAAATTTAAAAAGATATAAGACTTAGGTCTTAGTGTTAGTTCTGCAAGCACTGCTGTTAATAATACAGTGAATTCATCAGGTCAGTCCTCTGCATGATGATGCCTGAAACTGCCTCAAACCTTTGCACAGTGCATGCATACTGCGGCTCCTATCTTAATTACTCTGTCACACCCTGTCTTATTCTGTAATTCATACTCGTACACAGAAAGCACACTCCCTTTTCTCTGTCTACCAGTGGCTCACACCTCTCGTGTTTCTTTATCTCCCCGCAGCCAGTTGAGGTGTGAGGTGAAATATAATTACTTCTCTGCTTTCATTTTCCTTCTCGGGTTCATCTCTAACTCTCCTCTCTCTTTCTCCCTTATTGTGCCTCATAACTCCTTTAATTTGTGCACTCTGTCTCCAGGTGGACATCAGCATACCTGCTCTCCCCGCACTGAGGCCATCTGATGACTTGCAGTGCGTTTTTGGTTCTTTCTTTACTGGAGCCGTGAAACATGGCGGGCAGGTTACTTGTTCGCTGCCCGACCCTGTGGAAATCCCACCCACTCCTGACCAGCAGGGTATGTGAACAGATGAAGGATGCACAGATAGTTTGTTTTCAGCATATGGACTTTGGATTGGATTAGATTGGAGTGGACTGTCACTCAATTACACATCATAAAAACACATAAGCATAAACTAGAATCCACAATCATGTTAATATCTTAAAAGAACCCGTTGAGAATGTGGAAAAGCTAAGGTATTACCTTGGTTAGAAAGTGGCATGTGTAAAGTGAACAGACACTGATATCTCCTAATTAGTGCTAAGTTTGAGTCATTGCATCATTTACTCAAGCTATCCAAAGCTGGATCATGATCCAGGTCCACAAACATGGAACATGCTCTCCAACTCCTCCTGTTATTTAATTAGATTTGGGAATATTCATTCATATTTTGAGCTGGACTGTTATCTTTATTCTCCGGTTTGATGTATTTTTCTTATTGTTTTTCTTCTTTTTTTTATTTGGCTCGTCTTAAATCCTAATAGCACACTGTGTATCTCCTTTTCTATTACCTACTGTTTGTTTACATCTCATACTCATGCATTTTAATGACTTTGAACTGCCTTGTTGATGAAAGGTGCTGTGTAAATGTATTTGGCTTCCTCTCAGCGAGACTGGAGCTACCTCAACCTAACTATTTTAAAATCCTATTGTATTTTTACTCAGGTGTGCAATAAGTTCTGTCTGTTTTCATATTAAAAAAGAGGGTAACTGTGTAACTGTCATCAGCTGTGTGCTCCAGGAGCAAGAAAGTGAGCTGTGTTTTAAAAAACCTTTAAATATAAAATGTAGGTGTTGCAGTTTGCCCTTTTAAATGACATTGCCTCCTAACATTGACCCTTATTTTGTGCCACCTATTAATGGTAACCTGGTTAAGGTTATTAGGTGTTAGATTAGATTAGATTAGATTAGATTAGATAAAACTTTATTAATCCCTCGGGTGGGTTCCTCTGGGAAATTTGTTTTCCAAAAAGCACAGCACCGACAGAAGTTACAGAGTTAAGAATATTATATATATATATATATATATATACACACACACATATATAAATACAAAGACATATATAGATAAAATATACAAAGGGGATAAATAGAATAAATAGGAATAAAAATAAAAATAAAAATACAAGTGAATTGCACATTTCAAGTATGGAGTCTATGTAGTATAACAGAAATAAATGGAGAAATAATTAACAGAAAAAAAGTATATTAACAGTAAAGTCAATGTTTTTACATTTTGTATCAAAATACAACAAATTGGTGAATGCAGTGCTAGTGTAATTTTTTTTTATTGCACACTCTTGAAATGTGAAGAATATAAAGATATAAATATTAGCATATGCTACTCTCACGTGTGTATAATAAAATAACGTCTGATATATAAACTGATAAACACTTTGTTTCAGAGTTGATAGGAGCTGGAATTTTATTACTGTTGACCAAAGTTAGCCATGTCCTGCCTCCTCCCTCCTTTAGCTTTGCGGTCTTGATGCTAAGCTAAGTTAGCCGGCTGTTAGTGGTTGCATCATGGAAACTTACTTTGTTTGACTCTCGGTAACTTGCTCCTTTAACAGTTAATAGGAAAAACAACACCAACAAAAACTTGATTTTAATGTGTGTGTGTGTGTGTGTGTGTGTTTGTGTGTGTATAGACTTTGTGTCAGTTCCCATGAGGATTGTGGCGAATTCAATCGAGGTGACGTCAGGAAAGTATGACTTCTACAACTGTGCTGCCACCGTCAGGAAGAACCAAAATACACCGTAAGATGGATAATGTAACCTTCCCTCCCCCATATATACATGCGTGTATACCGAAAAAGTATACACGCATGTATATATGCGTGTATCACACATCCGCTTTACATACATAAAGCGGACGTGTGATGGCACGCACTTCTCGTTGTGTTTTCAGGTGTATAGCGTGTGTGACCAGTAAGTGGGGCTGTCAGTGGGACGCTCAGACTCACAGTTGCAGTGACGACGACCATAATGTGAATGGAGATTACATAATCAAACCCCAACAGGTAATAAAATAATAATCTGCAGCTTTTTTTTTTGCCTTTTAGAACTGCTTTAATTCTTCGAGCACAGATTCATCAAGGAGCTAGAAACACTCCTCAGAGAGAGTTTGAGGTGATCTGAGTTTTGTGACATGGTACATGGAAGCAGCCTTTAGTAGATGGTGTGCACATGTCCGTCCATCTGAAGGGACAGACAGGGTAGGTTGTGGTGTTTAGATGATGCTTAGTTGGTAATAAAGGGGCCCAAAGTGTACCAAGCAAATACTATCACACCACCTGCAGCCTGAACAGTTAATACAAGCCAGGATGGAGCAGTGCTCTCGTGTTACCCTGCTGTCTGAATTGAGATCGATAAGACCAGGCAACGTTTTCCCAGACTTCTGTTGTACAATTTTGGTGAGCATGTGCAAACTGTAGCCTCAGTTTCTTGTTCTTAGCTAACAGATTGGAAAGCAGCGTGGTCTTCTGCAGCTGCAGGCCATCTTCTTCATGGTTCAATGTGTTGTGCATTCAGAGATGCTCTTCTGCATACCTTGGTTGTAACAAGTGGTCAGTTGAGCACTTTTGCCTTTCCTATCAGCATGAGGCAGTCTGGCCATTCTCCTCAACATAGACTTTTCCTCTTAAAGAGGAAAAGCCGCTCACTGGATATTTTCTCTTTTTTGGATCATTCTCTGTAAACTCCAGAGGTGGTTGTGTGGGGAAAATCCCAGCAGGTGTACTCAGTTTTACCACTATAATTAGCTGATAGGATATTTGCTCTAACGTGCATATGAAGTCTACCTAGTAATGTGGACGAAAGAGTATGGAGTGGCTGAAGCTCATCATTAAAATCAAATATTAACAAGGAAATTGAATGTTTTCTCTGTTTATATTGATGAGTTATTAAGTGTCTGAAGTGTTTCACAGTGAGCTGTGACGATTCGATTCGAGGATGGATAATTCACGGCGTTGCCTGAAGTGTTTTGTTTCCCCATGAGTACTTACGTTGTATTTGAAGGTGTGAACTGTGCTGTTAGCTGTTGAGCTTAATATTTCTGCTCCTGCTTCTCTTTCTGTGGTGTAGTCTGACAGTTGTCCTCAGTTTGAGTCTCCGGAGCCGGCGTTGATCCCTGTGGGCTACCAGATCCCCATCAGCTTCCAGGGTAGAAACCTGGACAGCTACATGGTGAGATCAGTCAGAGCTGCTGACTTACTGCTTCATAAACATCCAAATATTGTCGTCAACATCATCTGTGTGATCATTTCTCTCAATTGTGTGTGTGTGTCTCTTCAGGACCGGACATTTTTGATCGGGACTGAGCTGATGAAGCACAGCGAGCAGGAGGTGACAAAGGAGGAGGAGACATCAAAGTTCAGATTCAGAGGATATAAGGTCAGTATAACGAGGAGGAAGAGGGGACAACCTTGTTAAAATTTGGGATAAAGATTAAATACTTTGAGCCCAAACAAGACAAATATTCTGGTTCCAGTGCAGATTTTCATACTTAAAGCGGACCTGTTAACTCATGTTCATGTTAAACAAGACCGAGGTTTTCAGTTCAGTTCAATTCAGTTTTATTTAAATAGTGCCATATTACAGCACTCATCTCCTCTGAGTGCTTTATATTGTAAGATGAAGACCCTTAGCATATCTTAGCACATATAATAATAATAATGAGAAATCCCCAACAACCGGACGACCCCCTGAGCGCAAGCATTTGGTGATAGTGGGAAGGAGAAACTCCCTTTCAACAGGAGGATGCCTCCAGTAGAACCAGGCTCAGGGAATGGCAGTCATCGTGACAAGTTGGGGGTCATAATGAGGTCAGTGTATGTGCAAGTAATCTCTGTGATCCAATCACAGACTTCAGACCGCTGCATCCAATGTGGTCATCTCAGAAACACAGCTGTGAATGTAAGCACACAAAGTCATCTAATTAGAATAAATGTGACGTTATAGGTTGTCAGAGTTTTCATCAGGGTTTCTTAATCACTGAAACTACCAGTTGAAGGCAAATTGAAGGTTTCTGACATGTCACCTCTTATCCCGAAGACTTCTTTAGTTCTAAAAGGTTACCAGATGTTGAACCCCTAGTCAGGCTGTCACCTCAGAGGAGGTCCTGAGACCCATTGACTCATCCTGTCCTCATTTGACTCTGAGCATCTGAATCTCAAGGGGTGTCAAGGTGGCTGATAGTTGGTGTAATAGGCCATTACGGTTCTCTGATGGTCAGTCCACGTCAACGTAGATGGCCTCTTTTACTCATGAAGACTGCTCTTGGGTGGAAAGTGAAACATCTGAAAGAAGACTTGGATGAACATGCACAGACACTGATCTGTGTTTAAGCCGTAATACGAGCTGGTTTCATTCTCTGAACACTAAGGACAGGTGCCTCAGGGCTTCCTTTATTTACCTCCTTTAGCAGAGGATACACTGAAGGATCCTCCCTGAAAGAAAAGGAGAAGATTCAAAGGAACGCTCCATCAGGAGGTCAGCATGACTGAACAGAGATCATCACTGCTAACATGCAGATATGCTAAGATTAGTTAATCATACAGCAGTGCTACTTTTTGAGTGGAGTGAATGTTGCAGTGTAACTCGGCTTGCACTGACGCTGTCCTCGTTTTGGCGTGCTGTATTTCCAGCTTTCAGGATTATCTTTAATTAAATTTGACTTCAGAAATGCCGAAAGCTTTAATAAAGGAAGAGTTAAAGTGGATCAAGAGAACATGTTGAGCGGAGAGCAGGGTGAACAGCATTTCTTAATGCAGCCATGTCATTTCACCCTCATGACTGCAAAGCTCTGTTCTGTTTTTAACCTTAGTTGACATAGTGATATTTTCCACCCGCTTGTCTGTATTTATAATATTTACAGCACAAAACATTACGGCAGCAACACTCAGCATCATTTCCTGAAGAAATGTGACTAGAAAAACACAGAAGGTCGGAAACAAGGTGCATTTTTTAGAAATATGAATCACATAAATTCACGTAGGTAGAGTCCATGAATAAAAATGTAGAACTGGAAATAATCCTGGGTGCAGACATTTGACAGGACCTCTGTCAGGCTGTGCTGAATTCTTCAGATCTGCTAGTTTTTTAGGCCTGCCACTGTCCTACACTTGTCCACTCTCCTCAGATGTTTTTTTTTAAGGACACACACCAGGCTGAGAAATTTTCGCCTAATAGTTTTGACAGGCTGCATGAGTTGGGTGAATTTTTAATGCTTGAGTGATTGACAGGTCACTGCAAAGAAGCTTAACGAACCAAAATATTCCTCTGAAAATGGTCAAGTACAAGGACCGCATTAATAATGGGTAAAAAAAGCAGCCAATGTCTAAATGACCCTTAGAAAGCATGGGGAACTATTGGACCACTTCAAAACATTCCAAGAAAGGTCTGACTTCTTACAAGTCGAAGGTCGCAGGTTAAGACTTTTGCACAGTGCTGTACATAATCCAAATACTTAGTAAAGTCTCTACTATGAAACCACTGAAAGCCTTTAAAAAGGGCACGGGAATAAAAGCTAAGAAGGAGTGCTGAACAGGAAAGAATCAGCTGACAAGATAAAAACAGAACGCAGTCTCTGAATGTGAACAGTAATGCTGCCATTTTTTTGTGTTTTTGCTAACGTACACAAATTAAAACCCACTTAAAAAAACCCACTCTGATTCTTGTGCTGCGTCCATTAGCAGCCTCCAGAAAGAATGAAATCTCTCTCCGCTTCTCGGCTTTCTGTTTATGTTTTCAAGCTCGCCGTCGCTGCCGAAAGCTATAGAAAAATCAGGGAGAGCATCATTAATGATAATTAGACAATTAGTGCATCGTTAGCGGTTAATTTGTGAGTAAATGAACATGATTGGGAGTCAGAAAGTGTTTCGAGCGCAGCTCTAAGTTGAGTTCATTGCTTCTGAAATCTTGTGCTTGTGTTTAGTTTTATGTGTTTCGTCAGCTGTTTTCAGTTTTGTTGAGCACACACTGATTGTGCTGTCAAACTGATGTGTGCAATGGCGCCCCCTTATGGACTATAGAGATGGATAATTATTTTCCCTGATTCACTGAACCGCAGGTGTGTGTGTGTTTGTTTCAGTGACGTTTTGCTCACATCCCTCTCGTACACCCCCCAGTTTTTCCTCTTTTCTGCCTCCATTGATCCTTGCCTCACGCTGAGTCCAAGTCTGCCAATATGCAGTTAAAGAGTGTGTGTGTCTGTGTGGGGGTGTGCTTTCATGTTTGTGTGTGTCACTGCAGGTTTTCCTCTCATTATCTCTGGTATTTGTCTCTACATGATACTTTTTTTTCTCTTCTTTTAGTTTTTTCCCCACTTTTTTTTTTTCACATATCCTGAAGAAAACCTGTCTTGATTTATGGCTACAGTGGTGTGTGTGTGTGGGTGGGTGTGTGTGTGTGTGTGTGTGCGCGCGCGTTTTTGCGTTTGCTTTTGCTTTTTTCATTGTGTGTGCTGACCTTCACAGTTGGATAGAGGCGAGGTAATTTAGTGTGGAGTTCCAAAATAGGGAGGAAGGTTTTGTTGTTTTGTGTTAATGCAGACCTGAGGGGAAGTGTGTGTGTGTCTAATTGCGTTACTCGTGTTGTGGGGACATGCATTTAAAAAAAAAAAAAGGAGAGCATAAGGGGGATTCACATCAGCACACACCTTGTAAAGGTGTCGGGCTCCGGTCACTCATGCTGTAGTCTTTCATTTAATCTCTGTTCCCTGAGTTTAACATGTAGGCAGCATCGTCTTCCTGGTGTTATAAGTAACCTGATCAAACCGCATTGAGGACAAACTTTGGGAACAATTGCCTGACAGTTTGTCATTTAAGGACTTGTAGGCGTCACGTAAATATAAAACTTCTGTACTAAAGTGTTCTGCATGGTAGAGGAAATGGAAGCTCCAGAAGATGATGCAATGGACATAACATTGGATAACAGTGTCACAATGCTTTTTGCATAATGTCAGTGGGGAATTTAGATAAGTGGTGAAGGAAGCACTTATTGTGCAATACAAAAGTGGTCCTTTGTATGTGAGTTTTTCATTTTAAATGTCAGCAAAATGTCTTTAAAATGTCTCTTAAATCAGACGCTTGCCAGTTAGTGCTGTATTTCCTATGTTATTAAAGCAGATGTGGAATCAGACTATATCAGAGATGGATGTAGCTGCCAGGCCTGAAAAATGAAACAACTGGACAGTATCTTGAGCCTGCATTCTTTCTAACAGCCAGCAGGAAGCGACTGCTCTGCTCTTTGGTTGTACGGCAGTGTGAGAGAAAAGAACTGAATATCTGGACCCCAATAAACATCATGTGTCATTGTGTTTATTTCATAAATTATTAGCCATATATTTTGAATAAAACAGGAAACAGGGCACAGTGCTGTGCAGAAGTCTTGGGCACCCGCCATTTCTTTATATTGTTATTTCAAGAAGCCAGTTTTTCTTGATTTTTTATTTTTTTTTAAGTTGTCTCAAGCATTAGTTTTCCAGGCTTTTTGAGGGGTGTTGGCTGCTTTTTCACTCATTTTTAGTCCAGTAATTGTACCTGCTGCTAGTAACAATCATTTCTTCCTATTTCTTTAGTTGAATTTATGAAAAATGCCAAAGATAACAGTTTGTTAGATATATAATTATATTTCTGCACCAACTTCCCAAAGAACTGCTGAAGCAGAAGCTTTCTACATCAGATGAATCGCATCTGAAATACATGTTTAGAAACTGGTGAAAAAAAATCATGCAGTCCCGACAGGGCCTGAGAGAAACATCTGGACCTTCAGATGATCCATATACTGTTCATTGAAGCCTCATCAGAATGGTCTCAGTGGAAGAGCGGTTGTAGATGTGAAACAAGGAGAAAAGGCTGAGGTATGCCAGATCACACACACAAAAAAAAAAATCAACAGAAATTTTATATTTTTTGTTAGAGGGTCAGGAGAGAGGCACAACAGTGAGCTTCTCTTCAGTAAAACACAGTGGAGGTTCTGTTGTGGTTTGGGGCTTTATTTTAGGCAGTGGTGTTGGGGATCTTGTCAAAATTGATGGTATTATGAACACAGAAAAGCACCATCAGATTTTAATCCACCATCTGGAAAACATCTGAGTGGCAACAGCTTAGTTTTTCAACATACCGATGATCCCAAACACACTGCTGATGCAGAGAAAGCTTACCTGGGTAGCGAACATACAGTGGAACACAGTTGTGGCTTGGCCTCAACATTATTGAAGCAGTGTGTGTGAGATCATCCTGATAAAAAACAGAACAAAAGGCAGAAACAACCAAAGAAGAGCTTTGAATGTCCTTCAGGAAGCCTGTTGAACTATTCCTGAAGACTATTTAAAAAAAAAATTGCAGAAAGCTCCCTGACAGAGTTCAGACTGTGCTGCAGAATAAAGGTGGTCACACCAAATACTGACTATTAAACTTGTTAGAATTGTTTAAACTCTGTTTTATTTGCATGTTTAAATAAATCACTCCACCCGTGTCCCATTTTTCTAGCAACATGTAAAGAAATGAAGGGTGGCTCGGGACTTCTGCACAGTGCTGTACTGTATATTTTAGGGTTTGGCTAGCTTGTAATTGACAAGCTGCAAATGTATGAGCCAGGTTCAAAATCAAAGAGGGTAACAACCAAAACGCAGAACTATTGGCTTCAAAACTCTCCACAAACCAAATGTAGAATGTCGCCGTGGTATCAAAGTCCATCCTTTATATATTCAGTCCATGAGGTAGTTGTACTAGGTTAAAGCTGCAGTATATGTCCTTCCAAGACACAACCACCACAACGCCACTGGGACTTTAGATTCTCTTAATATAAGTCATTAATTTTTTTTAGTTAAAACTATGATTACGGTTTGGATAAGATGGGCAGTGGTTTTGGTCTCCAGAAACATATTTTTTAGTTAATGAAATGTTCTCTGAAGTGATGGAAACATGGCCGTGTGTCTGTGTGTGCAGTTTGAATACGACGAGCAGCAGGAGGTGAACGTATCCTTCCACATCAAGGACAGAGACACTGAGAGGAAGATTGACAGCACCCTGACAGGTTGGTATTTCACCAACACAGACACTTCACAATCGCACATAAATCAGGATAAAGTGTGAAAGTGCAGTTATCACGCTGTTTTTAGTGTCACCTTCGCTCATTTCAAATTCACTTCCAGCTGCATTATGATAATTAGCCTCACCCTCTCTTCTCCATCTTCTTCTTCATCTTGCTCTCCTCTTCTTTCCGCCGTCTCCCCAACAGTCGTACTGTATAGCTGCTCAGTGGGAAGAGAGGACTGCAGCCTGTGTAAACATGCCGACTCCAAGTACCAGTGTGTTTGGTGCGCCGCCTCACACAGCTGCGTTTACCGGGAACTCTGCCGTTCACCACAGCCAGCGCAGTGCCCCAACCCAGAAATCACTGATGTGAGTCATAAAAACACAAAACCATGACCTCTGACATGTCGGTAGGAAACACTGTTGGAACTTCTTTATGGACAGGATTGGTTCTATGTTTGGGAGCCTAAAGGGTTTGAATGAGTGAAATGTATGTGCGGTAACCTTTACCCTCTGTAAGACTATGGCAGTGAGATTCATCTATCCTTCCATCCATTTTCGTCTGTTTATCCGATGTGGAAGCAGGTTGCAGCAGGATAAACAGGATCCTTTACTTCAGATGTTTTCACCTCACCCAGCTTCTTTTTATGTGAAAGGCCTGCAACCATACTCTGAGGTTCCTCCAGATATCTGAACTCTCTAAAAGTCCAGACACCCAACAGATGAAGCTAGTTTCTACCATTTGTATCCGCAATTTCCCTCTTCTGGTCCACTTCTCGCTAAACCTCTTTTGCTTTGGGCACCAACTCTCCCCCAACTCAGCAATCGTGTCGTTCACACAAAACTCTGAAACATGATTCTCAAACAGATCTTCCTCACATTGACGTCCTGTTCATATGTAAAAAAAGGATAACCCAACTGGACTCCAATAACCAAAAAATACATAAATGAATAAAACACACGGCCTGGATAGAACATCTTCAAGACCATGTGGACTAATTAACAGCCAGGCATTTTTTCCCTACTGCTTTTATTTTACTTTCCATTTAATGTGGCCCCATTTTCTGATTAACTTTCTTAGTTTATGATCATTAATGGGCTCCTTGGGCTTTCCCATGATCTTAAGGTGGATGAGTACTTAGGGGGATGATGGATGGATGATTTCTTGTTGTCTGTGCCAATGTTTTTTGGGGCAAAGCACTACATTTTTCTGTTCATCATTCAGCAAAATCACAGGTAAAAAGTGAGTAAAAGATCTGCACAAAGAATGTCTTATTCTTCAGTTTCACACAAATATAACAACCACAAAGACTTGAACAAAAACTGCAGCATGTTCCATTTATAATCTGCACTGAACCAGAGAGTGACCTCACAGCATTTCAGAGATTAAACCGCAGAGTTGTGATGTGGCTATGTCATTTAATAGAAGCAGAAATCCAGGAGAAGATCTGTGAGTAGCACCTTTAATAGAGCCAGTATTGCATTTTCCCTTCTAATCGTAACAGAAGACGAGAAAACCTACTGACATAAATCACACCGTCGTTCATGTGAAGTTGTCCTTTGTAGAAAAGAGTGCAGTGGGAAAACTGCAACCAGCTCTGAAATGTGCTGCGGCTGCAGAAAAAAAAAACATACATAGAAAGCAATCATATGGAGGACAGAGGACAAGAATGATTTTACATGGATCTGTTTGATTTTTTGTCACTTTGCACAACCTGATTTGCTCACCAACATATTTTTGTGAGTGCTCTTTCTTGGTCAGCATCCAGGTTTTTGGTGCAAAGCCTAAAAGTTTCTCACTTTTAACCTGATGGCCATCATCATCATCTTTAAAGAAACTGAGTGTTACGTTATCATCTAACCCTGGCTCGCCTAGTTAGCTGGATCCACAGACTATATTTGGGCATTGAATAAATTTGAATAAATTGAGGTCATTCAAGTTAGCCACACTATTAATAATACACATTTTTATCTTTACTGCAGTTTAAATGGGTGAGATGCATTAAAGTCACACTAAAGCAGCACAACCAGAATTAGGAAGTTGCCACCTCGTTGCCTTTGAAATAGTTACTTCAAAGATGGGGATCGGATCTGCGGCCACTCAGATTCAGCTCAAAGCAGCTTTGCCACATCAAGATGGCGATAAAACAGCAATCAGACAGTCGGTCTGCTCTCAGTTTGCTGTTGAATGGGGCCAATCTGGCAATCACATGCAGTCCGTTTGGGTTAATACACCCATTAACTGTGATAAATTGGCCAAAACTTCAAATCTGTTTGCAGCTACATACATAGAAACTCTGCTACTACTTACATTAAGTACCAGTTTAACTGGAAAATAGGCGCTTGGTAGGATTGCTTTTACTTAGGAGGAATAACCAATACCTAGTTGGCATCCAGCTGAGTCGACTCCCTTTTTGCAAAAGGTTGATTGCCAGCACATTGCAATCAATCTGCGTGGTTTAGAAATTAGCAATTCTTTGCAACCTTTCACCAATCTGTCTGAGAGAGATGGCAGTCGGTCATCTTCCTAAACCACAGGTGTCTAACCCGAAGCCTCAAGGGCCGGTGTCCTGCAGGTTTTAGATATCAACCTGGGTCAACACCCCTGAATCAAGTGATTAGTTCATTGCCAGGCCTCTGGAGAACTTCAGGACATGTTGCAGAGGTAATTTAGTCATTTAAATGAGCTGTGTTGGATCAAGGACACATCTAAAACCTGCAGGACACCGTCCCTTTAGGTCTGGAGTTGGACACCCCCGTCCTAATTTATTAAACTGAATTTTGTTTGGGTGTCATTTTGTTCAGTATTAAACACATTTTGTTCTTCGGGATTTTTTTCTTTTAGTTGTACATCAAAGAAAACAAAGCAAGAATCCACAAACCCTCACCTACATCCATGTGGACGGTCTTGGAAATCCACATCTTTCCACAAATTCATCTCTTCTCTTTTTGTCACTGAGCTAATTTTTTTCCTTCCCATATTGTATTCGCTGTTTGTCTCCTCCTTGGCTGCAATGCTTCAGTATGTTTCCTATTTTCTCTGGAACATCAGTCATTTGTTTCAGGCCGGTCTTGATTTCCTCTGGGCTGCAGCTGATTATGCCAGAAGAAGTTAGTTATTTCCGCAGCAGACTTTGCTGAGGATAACAGGAGGTGAATATATACAAGATGAATTTGATCTTATACGTCGTGCAGTCACGTCAAATTGAAGATGAGATGGCCCAAATTGAAGCAGATATGCGGAGCCTTTATTTCAGAAGATGTGTTTTCACAGGCTGTACTTCAACATCTTTATGAATATTTATACATTAATGTCATAACATTGGAAGCAGAAATATTTACAGTTTGTTTTTTTATCTTTCTTTATATTTTTTCCCATTTTCAGATTTTTCCCTTTACTTCATTAAGTCGTAGTACAGAGAGAAAACCCCAAAAAGCACAGAATTATAAAAATATTTTCTTTATTATTAAATCTGAAATAGTTGAAAAAAATATTCTTTTTAAATATTACAAAGCATCTAGTGCATTTAATGGAATATTTGTTTTAGAAAATGGACGTATTCATTGGTCGGTAGGTCACTTATCATTAAAATAAAAGCAGCACGGCGCTGTTTTCACCTTTACACTGTGCTCCACTCTAATTAGCATTCAAGTTCACCTGAAGCATCCCTGAAGCCTTCATTTGTTGGACACTTTGGCCAAGCAGAAACTGGTGTGCTGTGAGTGGCGCATGCAGGCGTGCCATCATTCTGTGATTTGGGGAATGCTTTGGATCTTCATTATCACTCGGTAGTGTTTGCTTAATTGTAGGAAGCCAAAATTGTTAATATTCGATTGTTGTGCAGTATTCTGTAAGGACGTTTCAAACCTGTTTCTACCCACAGCTTGTGTGACTGATTGACAGAAAAATTAACTCTGGTATTATTGCAGGTTTTGGAATTTAAGCTCTCCTGCTATTTTCTGTGATATCAAACAGTCTTTTCTTTCCTTCTCCAGATCAGCCCTCGGTACGGCCCTCTGAATGGCCGGATCTCAGTGACCATCAAAGGCTCCAACATGGGAATAAAGAAGGAAGACATCAAAAAGATCACAGTGGCCGGAGTGGACTGCATTCACCAGGAGGACAGATACTCTGTCTCGACCAGGTAATCTAACAGGAGCGATGGCCTCATTAACATGCAGATAGAAGCACACCTGTTGCTTTTACACATTAAGCTGAAGCTCTTTCACATGCACCTGTGGCAGTGTGCTGACATGAATTATTAGCTAAAGATAAAAATCTATAAAAAGGTGGAAGCTTAGTATTTCTGCACGTCATTTGGGTTTTTTTGGTTGATTGTACCAGGCACTGCCCCGCAGGTGAAGGCTTTGATCTATTAGCCTGACCCAAAACTTGATTACTTACATACTTGCAAGTAATCTCCATATGTAATATACAATTAAGGGGTTGATTCAAGAGGGGACACTCAGTTATTTGAATTCTGGGCCTCCATCTGTTTTCTGAACTGCGGCCTCTGTTGTTCTCTATCGGCAGCGTGGTGTGTGAGATCGGCCCGGCGAAGCGAAACCCACCGCAGGACCTCCCGTTTGAAAGGACCAACAGCGGACCAGTGGAGATAACAGTTGAAGGAGAACGATCTGGGACATCTCAGGTCTATTTTACCTACCGGGTACGTCAAGACCTTCCTCTAACACACAGTCAGGAAACGCATGAAAGTACCAGGTGCTCATCAGCACTTTCAAAATAAGAGTGTGGGGTTTGTCTACTAGTAAGGTAATTATGGGTAATCGTGGGTATGGATAAAAAGAAATAAGTCAGCAGATAGACGCCTGACCTTGCTTGTATTATTCACACGCCAGCAGACTAAAGCGAAAGATGTTTCTGTAGCTTGTTTCAGGCTTTTCCATCCACTTATAATTTAAGACAGTGACGATTAACGAAGGTCAGTAATAAACCGATAAATCCCCCTGAAAACACCAGAGGCTCCTTTACATACAGCTCAGGCTTCATAGCATAATGAGCATCAGAACCCACATATGTTAACAGCTAACATGTTTCTTATCTGTACACTAGTTTGCTATTAGAAATGCTGTAGAAATGTCTCCTGATCTTCTGTCTTAAAGCATCTTAGTTCAACTTCAGGAAGCTTTAAAAAACTGTTCAGTCTGGTGTAGTTAAACCTGCAGACACTGCGTGCAAACCTTCTCAATGTCTCTGAGGCAACACCGAACATTGTTTGACACAAGTGCTTCAAACCCCGGAGATCAAATCCCAGAAACATTAAAAGGTTTCTAACAAAGTAAAAGCATGCGGCCCTTCTCTGGTGCGATGCAGGGAAACCGTCTCCCTAAAGAAGCAGCAGTGCGTGAAAATACTCCTCGCATACAAATTCACCACCGCCGCACCAAACTCCATTCAGTTTCCAGTCATCTCCCCACCCTCGCATAGCACAAGAGGAGAAACAAACATGATCAAAATAAATGTGCTTCACCTGCTGTTCTGTTTTGTTTCTTGAACTCTGCTCAGTTGCTTAATTTGAATATCACTGTTCACATTCATATTTCTTGTTTGTTTCTATTGAACTGACAAAAAGCTAATTAAAGCAAACTGCTGAGACCAAAATGACTAATTTAGTTCATCAGCAGTGTGTCACTGCGTTTAAATGCTGCAACTCAGCTCAGGGTTGAAACATCAGATTACTGCATTGCTGATTTGTCTCAGTGTCTACGCAGAAATATGAAACTAATAAACATGCTGGCCACGATGTTGGGTTTTTCATGAACAAGAACACATCGTGTTTCAAAAATATTCAAAATCCAAATGTTTTCACTCCTTTTAGCTTCTCAAATGTGATGCATTTTGGAGTGTTAGAGGTGAAATTGGATAACATTATGATTACAAGGAGCATTTTGAGTATTTTACAGACATTTTTTTGAACAGGTAGGTCGATTAATGAAAAGTCACAAATCACAAAAAACACACATGTTACCCTCAGAAAAAAACACAAAAACTGCCGAAATACGTGTTGCTGCATCATGAAAACAAAGAATACTTCCACATCTTTAAACTGTGGCTGTATTTATATACCTGCACTCTGGGGTAGCTTTGCATGATTCACAGTTCAGAATAATCCGGATTTATAGTTTAGTCGGCACTGGTGCTGCCTCTCAGTCCTGCATGGGTCAAGCTGTTTTAACTTTCTTTGCTGCTCATAAACAGAAAGTCCAAACTACAGGCAGAGCTTTCATAATGCCCACAAGATATCCACTGGCCAATGATTCATCAAGATGAAGAAGAAAGAAAACATACTTTATACAGTACTTAATACTATCTACTCACCTTTTAAAAACATAGAGATGACAATAAAATGTTCTTTAGAAAATAAAAAATAAATAAGTAAATAATACTATAAAAACGTAACTAAAGGTTTGAACTGTCACTTGAGAATATACCATTCCAAAAACAAAAGGAAATGAATTGTTGAAGTTCGCAAAGCAGTTGAAGTTCACATGTGCCAGGAATTGGAGTGAAAAGTATCATCAAGAATGTCAAAAAGCCACACAGTACAATACCAGCCTGGCAGAGGAAGGAAATTAAAGATTACAAAGACTCTAGTAAGAGATGTGTCCAAAAACCCCAACACAACTGCCACCTGACTGACACCCATTACACACAACTTAGCCAAGTCAGGAATTGTAGTATATAAAAGTAAAAACTCAAACTCTCCACGGAAATGGACTGTGAGGTCGCAGACCAAGATTAATACTGCAGAAGAAGATGTCCTTAATCCAGACTGAAAGTGAAAATTATTCACACTGGAAGCTAAACTAGACTAAACTGGAGCTCTTTGATCACAGAGATGGTGCTTATGTTTGGAGGAAGAAGGCTACAATCTAAAGATCAGCGTTTCTACAGTGAAACACGGTGGTGGGAGTATTGTGCTGTGAAAAATGAGATCCACATATGAGGATATTCTTTTAAGTTTTGATAGAATAGTAGCAGTATAATGTCCTCGTAAGTGGATATCAGGCCCTTGTAGAGCAAAATTCAGTATATTGTGGTCCAAATAACCCAAAATGTGATGTCCACATATGTGGATGCCAGGTCCTAGGAGGTTAAAGAAAACCTCAAGCTGCCAGCAGCTAAACTGGGACCTAAAACATGCATCACCCCTGGTGAAGAAGTACCTCCAGAAGACCACAGTGAACATTACTCACCAGCCTGCATAAAGCCACAACTTGAATCCTGTTAAAAACCTGTGTGGTGAACAGAAGACCAAGGCTCATACTGGAAGGTCTTTAAATCTGGAGGCCCTCGTGAAGCGCTTTAAAAAAAAAAAAAGCAGTAATTTTCGTTGGGGGCAAATACTTCTGTCCCCAGTGGTTTTTAAGTATGAAAATTCAGTCTTTGTGTCTGAGTTTTGTTTTTATTTTTTTTTTGGCACCAGGTGCTTTCCAGTGTCCATTTGGAGTTTTCATGTTCAGCTTTCATTGTGGTGTAAAGTGACCATCACGGGGGATTTATTCATAACACACATGAACCTGTGCTTTTTAAAAAAATTACAAACAGGCGGCCTACTCTTCAGTTACATTAGAGTAAACGCCTTCAGATGACTATAAAGACAATTAAATGTTCCTGAATGGTTGGAGCTGTTCAGCCTAAGCTTTAAAGTTTCTGTGTGTCACGAAAACAGACTAATAAGCTCATCTGGGTTATAATTGATGTACAAATGACTAATTACTGCAGCTGACAAATGCTGACCTTTGATGTGAATGAGCCTGATGCTGCCTCATTTTAATTCCACATCGATTTGTTCAGATTTCGATCTGCTGCAACTCCCCAGTGAGTGTCTCTGGGTTGGAGTTTGTTTCCTTTTAATGCGAAGAACTGTCTGCATTCCCTTTGTCTCTCACACCGAATATACTTCAGTTGCTGCTGCCTCCTGCACTGCTGTTTTCTCTGTGTGTTCAACTTCCAACCAGGCAGAGTTGTTATGAGTTTGTCTGTCGTTGGGGATATTTATTTTTGTGCTTGCAGCGCTGTCTGCCAGAACAACGAGAACAAATCTGCAACAGCAACGAGTCAAATGCTTAAGTGCGTCTCAGCAGCTGCACATGGGCTACGCTCATTTAAAGGATATCATAGTTCTTCTTTGCTTTAGATTCATGTTTATACTTTTTTATTTATATAAGATTCTTCTTGCATCTAAAGAAAGATGACTTAACTTGATAATTTTGAAGGCTCTTTGTGCTGGGGTCTAAACTAATGATGGCACGATACCACTTTTTTATGTCCGATACCGATACCGATATCATAAATTTGGATATCTGCCGATACCGATATGAATCCGATATAGTGTGTTTTTAATCAATAAAACGTTTTTTTTAATATCTTGCTGCATTTTGTAAAAGTTTATACTCAAGTTTAAATAAATAACAACACTAAAGCTATTCTGTTACACCTGTATGTAAAAAATACAACAAAATATGTCATAGTTCAGCAAAACTGATCAATCTAATAAACGTAAACCTGCTCCATCCTCCCTATTCTGGTATTTTAAAGAGTACTTAGCAGAAATATCAAGCAACCTAACTAATAGGGTTGCAAACTCCCAGCAAAAAAAAAAATGGGGAACCACCCTCCAGCTCATGATGCTTAATCGATGTAATCAAATTTAATTTGATGCAGGGGGAAAAATGCACAGAAAGAAATTATTTTTCAAGAATAATTAAATAGATTCAACATCTTTCTTCAACAGAATTGCAGAATTCACCGATGGTACCTTCCCAAAGGAAAAAGTAGTATAGCTTACTAGGGTATATTAGACTTAACAGTTACTATATACAGTAATGGACTTCTATATATTTTACATCAGATTAAAACTTTGGGTGTAAGAGTCAGATAATTATTTATTAAAAGCTAGATATTTTAAATGAGAACAAGAAAGAAAAGTATGTCTTTGTGCCCCCTTTTCCCTGTTCATGCCTTATCGGCCCCCCTGGCTAAACTTTGCTAGATCCGCCCCTGCACAGTTACCAGCTGTCAGCTACGTAGAAAACGATCCTGGTCTAGAAAGTAATATTAAATAAATTCTAACAACAGCTTATCAAGCTTAATAGTGCTGCTGTTGTTCAGCCGCTGGTTTCCTCTTTCTGGTGAGAAGTGGGCCAAAAACTAAGAAGAGAGATGGACTCTCGACAGAAAAGCCGATCAGCTGATCATTAAGCAGTTTCACGATTGAAGTAGCAGCAGGAGAGAGAGAGAGAGAGAGGCAGTCGCTCCATATATCTGTTGTTAAGCTTAAGGTGGGAATGCTTTACAAACATTCAGAGATGAACTTACACACTTGCTTTACTTCTCTCTGGGAAAACTTCCTCAGAGATGAAATGCTGGTTTGCTAGCAAGGCTACAAATACACACAGCGGCTCTATCACGTGAGGCATACTGCTGCTACTGCTAAGGTTATGAGCCGAGTTACGCCGTGTAGCAAGCTTTGTGAGGTGCTTTTTTGATATTTAATGGATCGGATTACATTTTTTATTTCTCGCAGATATCCGATCCAGTAATTTGGGTCAGTATCGGACCGATACCGATACGTAATATCGGATCGGTCCATCTCTAGTCTAAACCAGGCATAATATTTGCTCTTGGTTTGGTTGTCCTGTCAGGACTGTACAGAACCTTCCAGTATAACAGAAACCCCTCCAGCTGACCTGCACAGCACAGAAGTAGAAAACGTGCCTGACGGTGAAGCTCTGCCGTGACACGATTTTTATTTTCTTTCTTTGTAGTTGTTGTTCTTAGTTGTTCTGCTGCCTAAATACCACAGGGTCGAGTTATTGAGCTGCATAAAATTTAAGATCTGTTTGAGTTCGAGATCAAAGCGTCTGTACCTGCAGGACAGCAGCTGGAACATAATGAAGTCTACACAGTTTTCTCTTCACTTCTCATTTTTATTCTTCTCTCTCTCTGCTGCTCGGTTTGACAGATCTGGGAGCTTTTGTTTTTATCATCATAATTATTATTATTATTATTTTACTCTCCAGAAGCTTTAAAAAAGTGTTTGCAGTTTGAAAACTTGATTTAAGAGTTAAATACAAACATCGGTCCTTCTGAAATTCTCCCAGAGGTATGGAGACATACTCAAAGGAGTCAACCTGTAAAGGAGACTCTCTTCCTTTATGTTAGTACCATTATAGATTATTTATATAAAATAGCCACAGCCTCATAACCCTTTAGTTTGGATTTTATGATTTCTGTCACTGGAAAATATTGTCTTGGTGAGACGGAAGTGACGGTATAGTTGCAGCATTAAAGTGATAATACTTAATGAATCATTAGTTTTAAGTACTTTAAGTATATTGTTGCTCAAGCTTTTGCACTGTAACTTAAGTAGGTTCATAACTTTTAATGAAGGATATTTTTTCACTGTTTCACTTATTTGATACAAATTGATGCCGTGTCACATGATGCATCTTTATTCAGGCACAGGGCTGCATGTGAACCTAAAATAGTAAAATTTTCTACTCTAGTTATAATCATATAAGATGATTTTGTAGAAGGCCAGCCTCGCCTTATTCCTGCTCACACTTCTTGACTTATTTGCTTCCTTGTGAATGTGTGTGTTATGTGTCCATTTCCAGGAAGTTTGTTACACCTGCTGATTTTAACTACTACAGCAGTTCTGCTGTCATGTAGCGCCATCATCAGACTAAAATTGAAATTAGTCGAATATGATGCTCTAATCCAGAAGTCTCAAACTGAAATGAGCTGTGGGCCACTGCTGGCAGCATCATCTCAATGGAGTGCTGCTTTAGTGATCGGAAGGTTGCCGGTTCGAGCCCGGGCTTGGACAGTCTCGGTCGTTGTGTCCTTGGGCAAGACACTTCACCCGTTGCCTACTGGTGGTGGTCAGAGGGCCCGGTGGCGCCAGTGTCTGGCAGCCTCGCCTCTGTCAGTGCGCCCCAGGGCAGCTGTGGCTACAATGTAGCTTGCCATCACCAGTGTGTGAATGTGTGTGTGAATGGGTGGATGACTGGATGTGTAAAGCACTTTAGGTTCCTTAGGGACTAGTAAAGCGCTATACAAATACAGGCCATTTACCATTTTAGTGTTTTGTTTGTTTTTTAAACTTTCAAATATTGCAAAACAAGACAAAACTGAAAACGTGAGTGCAATTTTTTTTTCTCACTGTTAACTAACTAAAGCTTTTCATTGAACTACCAAATAAACAAATTGGTCCTCTCTTTCTGGTCAGACACGTGGCAACACTTCTGTTTTGTTCGTATTTAACAAAATAAAAATGCAGACATAAGTGTACACGTTAGTTTTTGACTGCTAGTGAAAATTGTTTTCTTTACAAATAACTCACTGAACTACACTCACTGAACTACCACAGCCAAACCCTCAACATGTTTGTACTCTCTGCTTATATTGTCTTCATAATAAATAAATTTTTGCTTTTTAAAGAACTTATTTTAACATTGCACTCAACAACAAATAAATCCTCCCCAACAAAAAAGTTACTTCAAGGGCCAAATTGTATTATATTTCTTCACGTCAATATACGGACTGCAAGTAGGGGTGATGTGAGCTACATGTGGCCCCCAGGCAGCGAGTTTGAGACCCATGCTCTAAATCAAACATAAGTTTGAAGAGTAATTTTGTAAAATTTATTTTGAAAAATAAAATGATGTAGTTTTTTGCAACATATTTCCACAAAAAGTAAGTGTAAAATTAAAACTTAAAATTGATTTAAAAATCCCCCACAAATTACTTGAATCATGCTTAACTTGAAGAATACGTATAAAGATTTGGCAAATTGCCCAGTTTTTAAGGTTTTTATCACATAAATTCAGTAATTACAGTAACACAGGTACGTGGTTTCGCTATAATAAAGCAGTTCTGACTGCAGCCGATCACTCTGTTGGTTTCATAATGTTAACAAGCTAAAGTGTGGTTTTGTACATGGTGTACCTGAACCTGCTGCTTTGCTCTTACAGCCAGGTGGTGCAGCATATGTTTATGGTGCCGGCTTTTAAGTAGCAGCCATCTGGAGTAGCCTCCTATAGACTTAGCCTGTTGAGAGGTTTTTATAAACGCAGCGCTCTTATCAACAGATGTAAATTGTCCTCTAACTGTTTGATCCTTCAGTAAAACCTGCAGTTGGTAAACAAATGGGCTGATTTTGTTGTTCATTAATAGAAAAATGAGATCCACTTGTTTGCTTTTATTACAGTTGAATTAAAACATGATTACTCTAATGTGCTTAACGTTTTTAATCAAAGCAAAAAATGATGAAATAAAATGCAAACACAGCGGACGTCCGTGCTTGTGTTCCAGCTGTAGAATTTATTAACATTTATTACATATACACTCTTATGCAGCAGTCCCCAACCTTTTTTGCGCCACGGACCGGTTTATCCCCGACAATATTTTCACGGACTGGCCTTTAAGGTGTCGTGGATAAATACAACAAAAAAAAATAGTATCGGTACCGAAAAAAAGATTTATTCATAACACACATGAAAAGACCCAGGAAAACCGAGTTAATGATAAAAATGATGACAAAATAACGCTGAAAACCAATAGAAATCCTGAAAACCATACATTTCACACCCAAGCCTCAACTCTCGCAGCCCGGTACCAAACGACTCACGGACCGGCACCGGGGGTTGGGGACTGCTGCTCTTATGTGATCCATCCTAAAGTCAGTATTTTTGTCATTATATCAAGTAGAAAAGAAGGCAAATAATTTTCTTACCTATTCAGTCAAACGTGATCTGAACTTTTTTTTTCAAACTGCTGAAGTAAATGTACAAAATGTAGAAACGTAAAAAGACACAAATATGATTAAATTAATATATTAAATGTA
The DNA here is from genome assembly GCF_056152115.1 of Neolamprologus brichardi. Taxonomy (NCBI): domain Eukaryota; kingdom Metazoa; phylum Chordata; class Actinopteri; order Cichliformes; family Cichlidae; genus Neolamprologus; species Neolamprologus brichardi. The sequence continues at coordinate 19,353,098 of NC_142120.1, read as the reverse complement.
TATATATAGTGTATATATAGTAGCCTCTGTAATAGAAAGTGTCCACATATTGTATGAAAATTGCAGCATATTCCCATTAAAGTTACTGAGTTTGGTCATTTCCCCCCTGTTTTCTGTGCAGGACCCCGAACCGAGAACAGTCACGCCAGAGAGGGGTCCAGCAGCTGGAGGGACGGTGATCACGATCGGAGGCAAAGACCTGGACACGGCGACTAAAGAGGACGTTGCTGTGACAGTGGGAGGAGTTCCCTGTGAAGTGTAAGTGGCACCTGGTAAAGGAAAATGCAAATGGTACCAGAAACAAAAAAAATAAAGAGAATAGATGGACCTGAAACTCATTTATATTCATAAATATTTTCTTTTGGTTCTTCAAAATTAGTAAATACAACATAGAAAATGAGTCAGTCGCACAGAGTTCATGAACTTTTTCCATCCATTTAGTGATCGTATTGCTTTTCTTGTTTCTCGAGTCAGCCTATGTTCTTACTCTTCCTTCCTCCTCTTCAGCCTTTCATTCGGCACAGAGATTACCTGTAAGACCGGCAGGTATCGTGGGCAGAAGGTCCCATCGGACCGCTTAACAGTGACTGTGAAATACGGGACAAACACCACCAAAGACATCCACGGAGCCTATCAGTACTCGGAAAACCCCAAGATCACGGAATATAACCCCAAAGCCAGCTTCATATGGTGAGTGTGGACACATCACACGCACATTTTTGCTTGTTTGTGTGAGTAACAGCCCTCAAAAGGACGCCTGACACAGATGTAGATGATGAATTCAAGAAATTTGTAAACTTGTAAATTGTAAATTTGCTCTGTGTATCTTTAAAGGTCATCACCTTGTGCGTTGCTTGACCGCTGCTGCTTTGAAATCAGTCTCTCAAAATAAAATTTGGGTTTTTGAGTTTGGAATGGAAGTTGTATGAGACGCGTATTCAAATTACAGACACATGTAAGTGGTTATATCTGGGATTCCAGAGATGGATCTAAAACTACAAGCAGCACTGGAAGTGACCCAGAGCAGCAGATTGGCGCAGTCACCTATAGTTTTCATGGAGCACGCCATGTTGCAAATACTCGCTAACTACTAACCAATCGGTAGTGCAACTTGAAAAAGAGCAATACAAACAGGAGGAGGATGGAAACTGTTCACCTTCAAAGTAGAAAGTTATGGCTTACCACCGTAATCAACACATTTAAAAGGCACCATTTTTACTTTGAAGGTGAATTGTCTTTATTTCCAGTTAGCCTCAAGAGGTTTTTGGTTTAACAATACCTCTGTGACCAGTTTCACCTAGCAACATTAACTGCAGGGAGTTTTCCAGCTGGTCGCCAACTGCTCTCTAAGCCTTTTGAGCATCAGTCTACAGCCTTACTTGAATAAAAAGTCTGTAATGGTAAAAAGAAAACAACAAAGCCAGAAACATAAAGTACTCCATGTGAGGCATTTTTGTGTTGAGGTTAAAGGATGTAATAAACCTGTCTCACTTACATTTAAATTTGCTGTTATTAAGCATTTGAGAAAATAAAGAGATGGAGTGAAGCTAAAACCTCCCCCAGATGTAAATCCAAGTCCTTAAAATTATTTATAAGCTTATTCTTTATCATTTTTGTGTAGCGGTGGTCGAAAGATTGTGGTGTCTGGAAACGGGTTTGATCTCATCCAGAGAGCCATGATGAAAGTCCAGCCCTCCCCTGACGAGTTTTCACACAATTCACCGCCTGAAGAGGTAAGAGCTGGTGTCATCACACTAGGAAAAAGCAGTGGTTGGAGACAGCCTTGCAACCTAAATGAACTTGCAGTCTTGTTGCCTTTGAAATGGTTGCTTTGAAGACAGGGATCAGGTCTGTGGCCACTCACTGTCAGTTACTGTCAGTTACTGTCACTGAGGCATCAAAGTGGCAATAAAATCGCTAGAAAGCAGTCAGTTTGCAATTAAATGGGGTAGAATTGGCAGCAGCATGCAGATAATTTCTCATTAACTACTTACATCCAGACAGCCAATACCTCAAAAATTTGAAACAGAAATTCAGAAATCCTCCACAAATAGTTACATTTATGACAAATGACAAAGGCACTCAGCAAACCCTGCTTTCATATAGGAATATAGCTTCATACAATCAGTATTATAGTTGAGTAAAGAGCCATTTTCTGCAAAGAGACTTGTTGCAAACGAGCTGTGCTCATTGGCACAAACCGACTCATTTAATTGCAATATGTTTGCAGTTGGTTTATAAATTACACTGCAATTATTAAGAAACCTTTGCAAAAATGTCTGTGATTCCTGCAGATGTTTGGAGACGAGTTGCCTGAATGTGTAACTGATTTATATCTACTACAGTGGAATTATGTGTGATGTATTATTAATCTCTCATAAGTAATAATATACCTAATAAGCACCTAGCAAAGTGCTAAATGGTATCTGATTATTCTGCTTCTTGTGTTTGTTTTGTTTTTTGTCAACATGATGAAGTGTATCAGTGTACCAACACAAGCATAACAATACAGTAGCATAAGCACTTAATAGTGAAATAAAGGAGTGTCAAATCAAAGAATAAGAATTTGCAAAGATCGATTCAACTTCATTTCCCACAAGAAAAGATAAATGATCAATTACCCTTAATTCATCTTTTCTTTAAATTTCCGTAAAGATTAACGCTGTAGTTGTGTGTTCTTTAGAAAATTGTATTTGCTTTCATTTAAAAATGTCATATTGAATGGGTGGAAATACATGTGTCATTGTATTTGTGTGAATCTGGAACATTGTACGTTAGTGGACATCAGCAAAACTGCTCATTTAGATCCGTAGTGTCTGGGTAAATTTTGACTCAACAGGGGCATACGTAGAGTGTGTCTTTATTATAACTAGTAAGGCATTACAATATGTGGCCCGTTTTACTGACAGCACAGTGTTCTACAATTTAAATGAACAAATAATTGCTAAAAATAGCCAAGTGTTCGTCTTATATTTTGATCTTTGTGAGAGACGGTAAGACCACGTTTCTTTAGAATTGCTTGGGGCAAAATGTGCAGTCAGTGTGACTGTGAGGATGTTTTTAATAAATGCAGAGTGTCAGCTTGATGTACGTCAGTCTGCAGCCTCATCTGCCGCTTGTTCTCGCCGAGCCAAAAGCCTGAGACTGAGGGAACAGAGCAACACTGCTATTTCACTGCTGAATAGCTTTGAGTGACAGAGACTCTTAGGAAAGATTCACTGCAGGGGAGAGGAGGTGAAGTCGTTTTATTGTCACTTCATCAAAAGCTGCTGTCTGAACCGGGAAGAAAGAGAGGGAGACTCAGTGGGGAGGCAGAGAGGGGGGAGAAAAAGGAGTATGGGAAAGAGACAGAGGAGGAGGAAATATGAAGAAAAAGTTAAACCTGCGTTGTGATTCACTGCCATCAAACTGTCTGCAGGTTAAAATAGAAAAAGCTGAATTTAATCTGACAATAATAGATTTTTTTTGTCCACTTGAGGGCAGCAGAAAAGAGTCGGTTTTGTGTATTTGAATATGTAGATTTTATTCGACATTCTGCTGTCAATCTGACACCATTTCAATAATGAATTTTGGCAAGCTAGACTTCATATTTAATGAAGAATAAAAACTCTTTTTGGGTTCCTTTTTTTGTCCATGTATGGTAGTCATCTCTTGACACTTTAAACTCCAAGCTAAAGACTTGTAATGAATAGAAATCCAACAATCCAACAAAAGCACAGAGCTCAGAGAGGGCAGCCTCCTTTTCTCTTTTTTAAGCTCTGTTTTTGGTCTCCACCACACTCGGTGTTCACCAGCTACTGAAAACAAACTAAATAATTAAATACGTTATATATTGAACACCTGCCATTACTCGCTGGGACAATTGGAGGTTGAAACAACGTATATACCTGACTGTGATTGTTTGGTTGTACAGCCAGGAATGATCTGACAGCCCTGTTATCTACTAGGTATCTCCTTGTATCCTTGGAGCTCCTCTTTTGGTCTCCACTGCCTTCTCAGGGAACTTTTGGCTTTAGAGAAGCTAAATGCTCCACAGTAAAAACATCACTATAAAGTCTTTTTTTTAAATCAGCTGACAGATGTGTTTTTGTTTTTGAAGCAACCAAAGCTGGGGAAAGTTTTAGGTCTGGTGTAGAAGATTTTTACAGAAAGCCGATCTTTTCTTTGAGCTTTACACACGCCTGGCTCATTCTTCAGCTTTCTCACTCTGAATAATTTCACTCTTTTTCTTTTATTTGTCTAGTTTGTGCAGGAGGCTCTGAGCAAGAACGACACAGTCCTCCAGTTTTACTCCCCGATAGTGAACTCCAGCTACGAAACCCTCTCTCAGTCTCTCAGGATTTACCTCCAGCTGGACAACGTGATCGAGGAGCTGAAGAGCTTCAACTATCACCCCAACCCCACCTTCAACGAGCTCGCCAGGAACGTCATCACAGAGACCGGCATTATCATCGTGACTGTGAGCACTGATTGCTAGAGATGTTCTTAAAATCCCCTCTTTGACTATTTTTCTGTAAATGGAGCTCACTCTCATTTTCTCACTTTTGCCAGGGTTGGGGTTTCTCCAAGGCGATGACAGCCAAAGAGGCCCAGGCGTTTGTTGGAGATGCCTCGTGTCACGTAAACATACTGCAGGTAAACACTGTCTGTTTGAGGAAAGTTTATAATGGCTTTATAATAAGTTTACACTGTAAACATGGAGCTGATGTTCACATTTTATGAAATGTGGGGATATGAGGCGGTCGTGTTATCCATGTCTAACACTGCGTGGCTGTTGGTTAAACTGAGAGTACGAGTACGAGTCTGCCACGTCTGTCTTCCCACAGACATACAGGCTTCTAAAAATGCAGCATTAGGACACACTCAACGCTTGATCTCTCCTTTGGAAACAATTCAGTGAAGGCGCCGTCTCTTGATGAGTAGACTGCAAAGATGTTACAATGACAAAAACAAAACATCTTCCAAAGCTTTAGTTCTGATGCACCATGTGAAAATACAGCTAAAACATATTTCCTCCTGGTTTATCTGCTTTTGTTGTATGAGCAAAACAAACACCGCAATTTCCTTTTAGTTAATGCAGCGTGTTGTGTCACATTCCAGCTCCTTATATTTTTGGACTCTACTTGGATTTTAGTTTTTGCATCATACAGATTAAAGAGAAAAACTCCTCACTCATCTAAAAATCCTCACTCATCTAAAACAAGCCGTTTTAGCCTGTTTTTCTTTAAGACCTGCCATCCCTCCCTCTTGCCCCTCTGCTTGCTTCCAAAAACAGAAATCAATATTTCTAAGAATGTTTTGATCTGATTGGTTGACATTTGGGCCACTCTGTTATAAATATCTATTTGGGTACTGAGCAAAAACCTCTTTATGTTGCTTCCAAGGAGCCAGAACTTCTTGTTATTTTAAAATGGTCCTGGTTTTCTCGTTCTCCACACTTTCTGAAGATCTTTCACCTTTTTTTGTTTTTTGGGCGGAGCATCGGCTGCTTTTTTACTCACTTTCAATCCAGCTCTTGTACCTGCCCATTTTCAGACAAATGCTTGTTGGTCACAGCACCTTAACTCTGACCTGTGAACCACTCAAGCATAAAAAGGCATCTAACTCGTGGGATGAACCAATGTTGTTAGCAAAGAATCAAATTGTTACTAGCAGGTTGTTGCAAAATACATAATTTGTTCCCATTTCTTCAGTTAAATCACTAAAAAATTTGACACCATTCGACAGACATAAAATATTCTTCCACTAACTAGGTGATTCCCAAAGAACTATTGGCTGGAAACCTGCCATATTTCAAGATGTTGTCAAGTGTATCTTGATATATTTGACAAAAGAAGAGATAGTGAGCCTTAAAAAAACCCCATCTACAGCATGTGATCCACATCTGAAAGTTGTGTCCTTAAGAAACAGGGAAAAAAATTACCTGAGAGAAACATCTTGACCTTCAGATGATCCATCTGCTGTTTACTGAAGCCTCATCAGAAATGTTCTCAGTGGAAGGGCAGCTGTCAAGAAGCCGTTCTTAAGAAAACGTACCATTCTTCAGTATGAGAATGATCTCAAACACACTGTTAATGCAGTAAAAGCAAACCAGAGCACAGACCACAGCGTCATTGAAGCAGTGTGGGATCATCTTGAGAGGGAATAGAACAAACGGCGGAACCATCAAAGAAGAGCTTTGAATGTCAAGAAGCCTGGAGAACTATTCCTAAAGACTACTTCATAAACTTCAGTCGGTTTTAGAAAACTCAAGCCGTGTTGAAGAATAAAGATCGTCATTACCAAATGGAATTTCAGGCTCACTACAGTTGAATTTTGGCCTTGTATTTGTTTGCTAAGAAATGAAGGATGACTCAAGACTTTTGCATTAGTACAGAAGATAAGTGAAACTAATAGGTCCCCTTTAATTTTTATGAAAGTGTTTCTTCTTGTAGTTGAGAACAGAAGCAGCATACAGGCAGTTAATTGACTGCAGTGGGCGTAAAACGATTAAACCAACAGAAATTATTGTGCTAATTGCAGCTGTTGCTACCTCCCTTTCTGTTCCCTTCTCTTGCACTTTAAATTGATAAAGTGAATGAAACGTGCTGGTTTATAGATTTTGTTTTTTAAATACCAAGATCAATCTGAGGGGCTGCAAAATTATCAGGTAAGGAAAAAAGAGGGGAAATATGTTCCAAACAAACTGTTTTGTTATTGTGACTCCAAAACACTGTGAACATTTATCAGAATCTGTGTATTATATTTAGTGATGCACCACTAAACATGTGCTTAGTGCACCTGTGTGACTCTTCATTCTCTCCTGTGGGCCCGGTACAGGATGATAAGCTGATACTGGAGGCGCCTTCATCCCAGCCCAGAGCCAGATCTAAACGTCAGCGCAGAGACACAGTCAACGACCTGCTGGAGCTGGTGGTGAGCATGTGACCTTTTTAACACTTTGGCAGCCAGGAAAGATGCTACTCAAGGACATAGGGAAAGTTCAGAGCTTCTTACGCTAGTCTTTCAGATCCTGTAAAAGAACAGCACTGTTGCTTCACAGCAAACCCACACCGGGCTCTTTGGTGTGATGTTACCACGCGGGTTCTCTTCATATCAAATAACATGCTGTGTTAACCCTGCTGATCTTGGCACAGGCCGTGCTTACAAAAGAGATTTTTTTTATCTCAAGCTTTTCACTTACCTTCCATGTTAACACTCAGCAATGAAAGAATATGGTTTGTGTTAAGCCTTCAGTAGGACAAGAATACATCAGAGTTTAAGAAGCAGATCCACTGAGTCTCATATGGAAGGAAATGTTTACAACAATGAAGATATAAAACAGAGAGGGGAGAGCTTTCAGGTTCAGCAGCAGATACAGGACCAAGTTTGTCTGTCTCCAGGTGAAATTTGGCCACGGCGAGTGGGTTGTGGGTTCGGTCTACTACTCAAGAAAAGACGACATTCCTCTGGCTATAATCATCCCGGCGGTGA